>NC_045700.1:95009527-95672188 GCF_009834535.1 Camelus ferus
TCGGAAGCGCAGTGCATCCAACCTTGTCCGGCAACCTGTGCTCCTGCTCCTGCTCCTCCCCTCCCCCGCCCCTCTGTCTCCCCCATCCTTCCCCCTCCTCCTCTTCCTCCCCTTCCCCCCCCTCCCCTCTTCTTCCTCCTCCTCCTGCCCCTCCCCTTCTCCTCCTCCTCTTCTCCCCTCCCACTCCTGGCCTGTCAGCCTTGGGGACCCCATGCCCTGACTCTCACCATTCACTTTCACTGAGGCAGCCGGGGTGGGGGCCGCCCCTGCAGTGGACTGGAGGCTGACCTGCCTGCCCTTAACTGTCCTCTGTCTCAGTGGCTGTGGTCAGGGCAGACCCATGTGAGTGGAGGCGGGAGACGGGGGAAGCTGTCTCTCTCAGGACTGCGCTGCTCTCGCACCCTTAGCATCCCAGACCACCTCCAGAGAAGGGTCTCTCTGAGATGCCCCTATGGAAACCCAGGGCTGTCCTGCAGCCAGCGCTCCTCCTTGTCAGGGGCGCAGGGGTCTCCAGTCCAGCAGTGCCGCAGTCCCCCACTTCAGCCAGGTTCCCATATGGCTTCTACACCTGAAAGGTTAGCAGCTCCCTCCCCTCTCTCAGCACTTGATGGACAGTGTTTTGAAAAAGTCCCTAGAATCTCCCTACCACATACAAATCAAAACAGCGCAGGGTTCTAAGAAGTGAAAATAAGGGTTTCCACCCCGACCCCATCCCATTGTCCAGAGCGACTGTCAGCAGCTGGTGTATATGTGTGATGAGTCTAATTGTGTTCCCTTCAAATTCATATTGGAGTCCTAACTCCAGAACCTCACCATGTGACCTTCTTTAGAGAGAGGGTCTTTAAGAGTTAATTAAAATCAAATGAAGTCAATGGAGTGGTGATGTAGGAAAGCGGATATGGGGCGTGAGAAGGGCCGTGTCCCAGGTCTTGGCCGAGCCCCTGGGACGTGCCCCGCCAAGTGTGGGTCCTCGGCTTCGCGCAGGAAAGAATTCAAGAGGGGCCACAGTTCAGTGAAGGTAGATTTATTCAGACAGATACTTTGAAAGGCAAGAGAAAGGCTGCGAGATATGGGGTTAGGTGCTCAGATTAAAAGTAGGTACACACTCCATAGACAGAGTGCGGGCCCAGCGGTCTCCGAAGAGGGAGAGAGACGGGGGAAGCAGCCAAGCGCCGTGTTGCTGGTTTTTATGGGCTTGGTGGCTTCATACGCTAGTAAGTGGAAGGACCAGTCTAAGGGGAAGGGGCTGGGGCTCCCAGGAAGCTGGCCATTTCCCACCCTTTGACCTTCTGTGGCCAGCCTCGGGACGGCCCTGGTGCCTGTGGGCGTGTCATTCACCACGTTAATATGTCACAATGGGCGTGTAATGAAGCTCAAGGTCTGCTGGAAGTTAAATCTCCCACCGTCCTGAGCCCCAAGGCCTCCTGGGGGTTGAACCTTTCACCATGTTGATGTTAATTGCTGTGGCATTCCTTGAATGGCTGTGCCCTGCCCCCTTCCTGTCTCAGTGGGACCCAATCCAATGTGACTGGTGTCCTTGTAAGAAGGGGACCTTTGGGCCCAGCACGCACAGAGGGAAGATGATGTGAAGACACAGTGTTGGGGAGAAGATGGCTTCTACAGGCCAAGGAGAGAGGGGGGAGCAGATTTTCCCTCACGGCCTCAGAGGGCACCAGCCCTGCCTCCGTCTTAATCTTGGGCCTCCGGAGCCCAGAGCAGAGAGGAATGCTTTTCTTTTGTCTGAGCCCCTCCCTTTACAGCTCTTTGTCTCATCAGTCCTAGCAAACTGATATTTTCTAACAGTTCATAAACTTGCCTCTGCTAAGCAGACTGTTTTAGACAATGCGTTATACTATTCATGCAATTGTGCCACTAATTGTCCTGTTTAATGGTAGACAGTGGACCCTTGTCCCCACCAGGGGGTGCCCACCTGCTCCTTCCGTGAGCCGCTGCCCCCGCTCGCCCCCAGACGCCCCAGCGCTGATTTCCTCAGGGCCCTGCGGGGGGACTTACGTGGCTTCCAGGCTGACGCTGTTGAAAACACCTGCCATCCCATGAGGCCTCTGAACCGCTCAGGCCCCACTGTCCCCACCCCGCCAGCTGGTTCTCAGCCAGGTCCTTCGCACGATGTGGGCTTTTCCCTGCAGACAGCGTCCTTCCGCTCTTCCGTGATCAACACGTGTACGCTCTGAGGGACAAAGTGAGACACAAGGCTTGTCACTTTCTTTACCAGCTCAGGCCTCTTTGCCAATAAGATTGTTTAAATATTTTACATGTCTTTCTCCCCTCAACACCCCATTGTGAAAAGGGTTTCTTGAGAACTTCACCGGCTGTTGTTAGTATGTAAAATACACCTATTGGTTTTTTTCAATCCCAGCCACTTTGTTCAGTTTTACAATTTTTCATAGTTTTCATTTACCTCTTGGGTATTCTAGGGGCAAGGTGATCCCATTGCCTCATTATGTAATGTTGCCTGATACTTCCTTCCCCTTCCTTCCTTCCTTCCTTTCTTTCTTTCTTTTCTTAGTGGAGGCCCTGGGGAGTGAACCCAGGACCTCGTACGTGCTAAGCATGCTCTCTGCCCTCCCCTGCTGCCTAATCCTTTCTAATAACCATCTTCAGTTTCTGGCGCATGCCTTATGGAGTTAGCCAGAACTTCCAGAATAACACTTGGTAATAATGATGGTGAGGGTGGATATCTCTGGCTCTTTCTTCATCCTCTGGCATGGGCGTCTCCGTCCCATCTCTGCATCGTAACCCCCACCCTACCCCGCCCGGTGCTCTGGCAGGTCTTCGTCCTGGCCTCTCAGGTGGAGGTGGTGTCTGCTTTTCCCTGCAGCATGTGTTCGGGGACTATCATGAGGCAGACTGTATTTTCTTGCAGAAATTCAGAATTTGTTGGACTTACATGTACTGTATGCATTGCACAGGGAGGGGCCATTCTACTGCAGCATGAATTTTACCTAAAACAAATACAGTAACTCCAACAGTCACCATCTACTTCAAAGCAATTTTATCTCCTTGAAATTAAGAAATTCTTCTTGAGGGAATTATATTCAATATCTTGTAATAACCTATGGTTAAAAAGAATATGAAAAGGAATGTATGTATGTTCATGTATGACTGAAGTATTGTGCTGTACACCAGATATTGACACAACATTGTAAACTGACTGTATTTCAATAAAAATATATTAAAAGATAAAAGAAGAAATTCTTGAAATTAGCAAACCTTTTGGAAGCAGGATTTGGATGGCCTGTGTTTTTTAAACAATCTGTTTAGGGAAGACTTACACGTCTGCATACTTTTTCCTCTCATGAGCAGTATCATCAAAATCACTTATCTGACCTGAGACCTGTGCTCCAAGTTAAGGGTCAATCATGTTTAAAAGAGACCTTTGTATTGTTGTGGAGACAAAATAAACAATATAAGGGAAAGTTCGAAGGAAAAAAATTAGGAAAATCCACTCAAAATCCTACCATTCTGACAGAAAAGTTATATTCATTTTTGTTCATTTACTTCTAGACTCTGCGGGTATATTTGTTTTTCAGAATTGCAGTCATTGGATTTATACAATTTGAACGTTGGTTGTTTCGTTTAACTTAATAAGTATGTTCACGGTTCTGCTCACTCTGCACAACAACCACGCTTCATCGCTTCATAATATCCTTGTGCGTGAATGAAGGTTATCTTAGTTAACCGCCTCCTAATGTTGAGCTTGAGGTTGCTTCCTGACTCTCTAACGAGGGACGTGTTTGTGCTGGGCTTTTCTCACTTTTGACCGCACCGTCAGGCCAATCCCTAGAGTAGAATTACTGGTCAAAAGATTTGAAGGCTTTTAGGACTTTTGTTGCCCTCCTAAAGGGTTGTGCTGGGTCACCTGATGCCAGCAGAGCGAGCAGTGGCCCACGTCCACTCTGAATGGTTGCTCCTCCTCTTCACGGATGGAGCCACAGCATGGCCGTCACCGGAGTTCTCGAGGAGGATGGCAGTCATGAGGGTTTGGAAAGCAGTTCCTGGAATGCTGTTCTTCACCCCAGCCTCTGGTGAGAGAGAGCTGTGGCTGCAGGGGCAGGGGCTCTCCTTAGAGGTGGGACTGCCTTGAAGTGCCAGGTGACTGCCTTGGGTGACCCTAGTGTGGGCCCAGGGGCTGCAGCCCAAGACGGGGACCAGGTGGCTGCTCCCCGTCACGTTCCTTCCTCGTTCCCTCCAGTGTTTGCAGTAACTCTAATGGGTATACATTTGCAGCTATGGGTTTTTTTCTTTTTAAGAGAAAACGGTGTTTTGTGGCGTTTTTTTCCCCCATAGCTTTCACTGAAGTGGACAATGTCAGACACCTAGAGCAACAGAAACTATAGGTACTAGACAAGGTACAAAGCAGCAGTGCTTCTCTGCAAGAGCGACCGGAGCACCCTGAGCCCGTGCAAGTGTGTTGTGCTGAGCCCTGGGCGGACAGCACCTGCCTGGCCCTGCAGGGAGGCCTCCCGGACTCCCGGAGCCCGGGCTGCCCTGAAGCCACCAGCACCCATCCCCAGCACGCGTCCTGAAGGTACGGTACGTTGGCTTCCTACGGGTGCCAAAACCAACGGCGACTTAAAACACATACTGTTCTCTTGAGGTTCTGAAAGTCAGAAACCCCAAATCAGTGGTTTTGTCCAGAGGATTCGGGGGCTATGTGGTCTTGCCCTTTTCAGCTTGCAGAGGCCACTGTCCTCCTTGGCTCGGGCTGCTTCCTCCAGTCACCCCGAGCTCTGCTTCCACCGTCACATGTGCTGACCCTGACCTGCTGACCCCCTGTGTAAGGGCCTTGTGATTCTGCTGGACGATCCAGGAGACTCCTTCCAGCCCACTTAGGCTGCTCTAAGAAGCCACCACAGGTTGGGAGGGTTATGAACAACAGGAATGCAGTTCTCACGGCTTTGGAGGCTGAAGTCCAAGGTCAGGATGCCGGCAGATTTGGTATCTGGTGAGGTTCCACTTTCCGATTCCTAGATGGCCACCTTCTCTCTGTGTCCTCATGTGGCAGAAGGGACAAGGGAGCTCTCTAGTCTCTTTTTATAAGGCACTAATCCCATTCATGACCTGATCACCTCCCAGGAGCCCCACCTCCTGATACCGTCTCCTTGGGGGCTAGGATTTCAGCATATGAATTTTAGGGGCACGTACACATTCAGTCTATAGTGCCCCCCATCTCAAAATCCTTAATCACATCTGCAAAGTCCCTGTACCACATAAAGTAACATAGTCACGAGTTCCAGCAATTAGTTCAAGGTCATTTCAGGGACTGTTACTCAGCCTGCCACGTATGGTCACAGATGCACATACGCACACATATGTCCTTACTAATTATGTCCCCTACCAGAACTAAACTGTGAAAAGGCGTCGCTTTTCATCAGCAGCGTGGAAACACCTGAAAACATGAACTGAGCTCAGTGACTGATACCAAAGCACATGCAATGCGGAGCAGGAGAGTGTGGTGAAGGCAGACGATTTTAATGCGTTTCCGTAAGAAAGTAAAAGCAAAAGCCTCCAAGGCGGGAGGCAGCTTCTCTCCTGTGTGATGTTCACCCAGGGCTCTGCCACTTGGGGGCCTAGTCTGACGGGCTGCCTGGACAGGGAGAATCCCAGAAGGGCCGCCTGCGGGGAGGGGCAGCGGGGACCCTGGGGACCTCACTGTACGGCATCTCCATTGCAGTTAGAACGCGCAGCCCTCGTTACAATGTGCCCAGTGTTACTTCAGGGTGAGTGAGAACATCTCCGTCCTGTAATACTCAAACCACCACTCCGATTCAGTCCCTTTTCAGGGAAGCTGTCATGGCCCATTTTATTATATTTTGAAGGAATAAAAGGAAACATGATGCTTTCCCTGGAGGCCAGTTAAAAGAGTGATCAGAAGTTAATTAGAACAGATACGTAATTAAAGTCATACTGTTTAGATTCAGTGATCTGCTGCCTGGATCGCCACTTACATCATCATTAGCATTCAAGCCTCTATCTGGCCCAACTACAGGGGGCCTGCCCTTCCCTCAGGTTATGGAGGATC
Organism: Camelus ferus; assembly: GCF_009834535.1. Classification (NCBI taxonomy): domain Eukaryota; kingdom Metazoa; phylum Chordata; class Mammalia; order Artiodactyla; family Camelidae; genus Camelus; species Camelus ferus. The sequence goes on from NC_045700.1 coordinate 95,015,571, forward strand.
CAGAATGGGTCACCAAGGGTGCCAAAGAGTCTTGGTTAAGACAGCCTCCCCTGGTACCCCATAATCATGGCCAGCCACTGTTTGGTCTCATCATGGCCTAATCCTTTCCTCTCCAAATTAGACCCAGGGCCCTTGCTTTCATCCTAAGAGGCCCAATATAGCTTTCCCTAACAGCAATGTACCATCTCCAGTTTTAGCAACAGAAAGCACCAGGAGGACCTTGGGTTTTGTACATTTGTTTTCAAGCCTCCCCAGCTGGAGTCTAAGGTGAGGGTTGTGGTCAGCGTAGCTGTCCTCTTGGCTCCTTCCCCCAACAGTCTCTAAACCCCAACAGGACTATGAAGACTCTGATCTCCACTGTGCAGAGCAGAGCTCAGGGGTCAGAGCTGTGTCTCCCATTCTGTAGTGATTTACTGAGTACCCATTCTTCAAGGGGCTCCTGCTTTGGGAGGGTAGGGTCTGTGCTTTGTACATTCTGTCCCCTGCTGGCCCTCAGCGCTTAGTAGATGCTCATCACAGTTCTTGACTTACTGAAACAGATCTGTAGGGACACAGGCTTGTGTGTGTCCAGGCCTGCTCTCCAAGTGCCCTGGGCCGTGCTCCCTAGAACAGGGCCTGTTTGGGGGGGCAGGATGCACAGCTGTATAACCTGGAACAACAGGTTGGAGCAGGTATCAGCTGAGGGCTGAGTTGGCCCCTTCCACCAACACTGCTCCTCATCTAGTGTTGCCAGAGTTGTTTCCCAATCCATGCAAGGGGCTGGGTTTGGAGCATTGCTAAGGTCTTGCCCTGGCAAAGGCTTGGAGTCCACAGGACAGTGTGGGACAGAGGAAGGGGCGTGAGCACTTGGACGAGGGGGAGGGGGGCTGGCTCAGACGACAGGTTTTACCTCTCAGGGCAATCCTCCACTGAAACATGGAGCCAGGAATGTCTTCCCTGATGGGGTGCCGCTGATGTGGGAGAGCTCTGCTCCATCCACAGTGAATGCAAGAGGGAGGACTGGAGTGGAAGACAGGCCCCTTAGGGCCTCCCTAGGGGAAGCCCCTACATAGCAGGCACCCAGGTCCAGCAGCGGCTGGCAGGCAGCCCCAGGCTGAAGAGTGCTCGGAGCCCTGGCTTGACAGTACATGTCACTCAGGCCAGCGAGCCCCAGACCAGGCCAGGCCAGTTTGTGTCCAGAGGCAGGGAATGGCTGAAAAGACAGGAGACATATCCCTTCCATGCTCCAGCTGGAAGCCTGGGTGGAAGTTCTAGGGGTAAGAGTGAAGGGGATGGGAAGGACCTCTGATGAACTGTGTCCACCTGCTCTTTCTCGGGCACCAGACCTCCCCTGGAAGGCTTGTCACCGCATCCAAGCTCATACTGCACACCACACCAATAAACTGAGAGACGAGTTGTTGGGGCGAGGGACAGCAACTTTATTCGGAAAGCCAGCAGATTGAGAAGATAGTGGATGAGTGTCCCTAAGAACCATCTTCCCCAAGTTAGAATTCAGGCTTCTTTTATACTAAAAGTGGGTAGGGGGGTGAAGGGCTGATTCTGCTCAGACTCTGGAGGGGAGGTGTTAATTTCTTCCTTCCTGCAGTCATTCATGGGTAGGCCTGATCAGGATGTTTCCTTTGAGCTAAACAAAGGTATTTAACCTTAACACTCATTACCTGGGAGGCAGGGTTCCTACAGATGGGCTATTATGGATAATTTAAGCTTATAGGCAACATCCCTTTAGTGATTAACTTATTAATAGAATACAGAGGTTCTTCCCTATTACAGGCTCACAATTGGTCCTCTACCCTTTCCTCCCACATGCATGGGGGAGGCATCTGGGAGGACAAGGCCAGTCCCCAGAGGCCAAGACTCAGATGGAGCCAATGAGAATTAGACGCCAGGTTCCCTGTTTCCTCCTTAGATCCTGTGAACATACCTCCTAGTCTTCTAAATCTTTTGTGCCTAAGCTAGTGAAAGTTCTGTTTCTGAAGGAGCTCCAGATGAAAACAGACTGCTTCTCCAGGAAGCAGGAGGGCCAACTTGGCCCCTCTTCTGGCTGATGGCAGCACCAGCTGCCTAGGGGACATAGTGCATGGTTTGAGGGCAAATTCCAGCTCTGCCATGTCGGGCAGACTACTTAACTTCAGTGCCTCAGTTTCCTCATTTATAAAATGGGGATAATAAAATACCAGTTTCATGAGGTTGCTGTGAGGATTACACGAGTCAATAACCTAGTAAACCCTAAATAAGGCTCAGGTGAAGGCAGAAGGCAGCCTCATGAAATGAAAGCAGAAATGGCTCCATTGACCACAGTGGTGATTTGGGCCACTGTGAGCCAGTGTGTGCTACAGGCCATCCTGTAGACAGTGCTGCTTAGTAATATGAACGAAAATACTGCAATGTGAATGAAAATACTGCAACCATATCAGTAAACAAAAAATGCTGAAGCCAAGTCATCAGCGGCTGCCACCCCCCCCCCCCCCCAGTGGGGACAGGCCTGCAACCCAGCCTCTGCAGCCACTCACAATGGTGCCCTCTGAGCGGACTCAGGATAAGAAAGGACAGGACACTGGCCCTAGATAGCTGGGTGCTTGTCAAAGGAATGAACTCAGTGAGCCCAAATGTTTGCTTCCTCCCATACATAGAAAAGCACTAAATTCTTTAACTTGAGATGCCTGGTTTTCTTTAGATAACAAGCGATCTTTCATTGTTCCAACTACCTAGTCTTTGTTGTTGTAAAGCTTCTTTGTTGTAAAGCTCCTATATATCCTAGCTCCTCCCCTACCTCTTCGGAGCAGTCCCTCAGAGCGATCTGAGAGACTGTCATCCCAGCTCGAGTCCTCCCGCCAAATAAAACATAACTCTTAAGGCGGCACATTTATTTCAGTCGACAGTAAGACAAGGACTTCAGCCAGTCCAGTGTACCTTTCTTTACCTGCTGCCTAGATTCAAGGCCTTATCTTCTCCCACCAGGACCCCTGCAACAAGCCCATGCAATACTTACCTGGCAGATGTGTTTTGACCATCTGTTACATGTCAGGATGGGGGAGGAGGGTTAAAAGGATGGGAAACACAGAAGGGTCTGAGGAGCTGAGCTTAGGGAAACAGGAATTGACTGTAAGTCTTGAGCACCAGGAAGGGGGATCACAGGGCTCCAGCAAAGTCACAGAGGGGCACCTGCACCTCCCAGATTTTAGGCCCTCTCTGAGCAAGTGGTGTCTAAGCTTAGGAAAATTTAGGAGTTAGCCAGGTTAAAAAGGAGGAAACTGTCCCCAAACAGAAGGAATACCATGAATTCGTTTTCTTGACTGGTCTCCTCTCTGCCTGGCTCCCCTCCCAACAGCTCTCTCAGGGCCAGAAGCCTCTTTTGGAAAGGAAACTTGATATTCCCACTCCACTGTTTAAAACCTCTCAGTGGGGCTCCTGGAAATAAAATTCTAACCCCTTGGCTCTTTCTTCCCTGTCCACGAGGTGAACCTCTTCCTTTAGATAGTTCACTCCTCCTGGAGCCCTGCCTGACTCTGCCAGAGCGCCTATTACCAACCACACCAGGATGCGGATGGACGTGAAAATTTGTACTCAGCAAAGCTAGAAGTAGAACAATTTTAAGCAGATTTTTTAAAGGAAGTACTTAACCAAAGTGTAAGAGATAACAGAAGGAATTAAAAACCTGTAAGGCAAGAACAGGAAAGGACCCACCCACTACTCTGCAGGCTGCCCAGGGCACGCTGGGGTTTGGAGGCTGCCCGACTGACCGCCCCGCCCCCTTATTTCGCACTGCAGGCTGTGGGGCGGCCCGGTCCTCTGCATTCTGAGCACTGTGATGGGCACACCCCGGGCGCCCCATCCACCGAGGCGGTCAGCACCGACCTGGCCGCCCCTGCAGGCCAGGCTGCCCGGGGATCCTCTGAGTCGCAGGCCCAGGCCTAGAACAGAACCAAATGAATGGAGGGAGGAAGACAGCGCAGAGCCCCGGGCGCTGCGGCGCGCAGGCTCGGGAAATGACTGGGCGACCCCGCCCCCGGCTGCCACTGGCCAATCAGCGGGTACCTCGAGATCCGCCCCCGCCCCCGGCAGCGCCTGCCGCCAATGAGCGAGGCCCGAGCTGTCTGCGGCCCAGCCAAGTCCCAGCCGGCGCACAGTGCTGTTCGCGTGTCAGGTTCCAAATAAAGTTCTTCGGAGCTTTGAATTTTTTTTTTAAAGCGCCCGCTGCAAGTCGCCGCCGCCGCGGGCAAGAGCAGCTGAGGCCCCGCCCCGCCACTTCCGGTCCCGCCGCCCCGAGCCGGTGCGGCTGTGAGGGGCCGCGTCTTGCCGCCGCCGGCCGGCCGGGCATGGTGTTGGGTGCCGGGCCCTCCTCGCTTGTCTCGAGGTGCCCAGGTGAGGAGCGTGCGGCTCTGCGGCGGGCGAGGGGCGGCCGCGGGCACGAGGGCGGCTCGGCTCCCGCGGCGCCGGTGCACCCGGAGGGCGGGCGGCGCCGGGGCCGCCTCAGGCCGCGCCGCTCCTCACGGCCGGGCGTCGGGGGCCGGAGGGCGGGCAGGCGCTGCGGGGTGCGGGCCTGGGGGTGCAGGGCCGGGGCGTGGGCCGTGGCGGGGCCGGAGGGACAGCCCGCACGGAGCCCCGACTGGTGCCCGGCACGCGCACGGCCTCGCTTGCGCCCACCGTCGCCGGGGAGTTGCGAGCCGCATTGTCCAGGAGGAAAGGCAGCGCCGAGCGGGCCCAAGGTCACCGGCCCGTCGTGGCCGGAGGAAGCAGGACTCGGACGCCGGCAGTCCCACTCCTGACCGCCTGCGGAATCGGGCTAGGCCAGCGGAGCGGGGAGGGTGAGGATCCAGCCTCCCGCCTCGCCAACTCGCCTGCAGCTTTCCCACAATTGGGGGCGCCCACGGCTAATTTGGAGGATCTTACCGGGGCAGAGGAGAGGGGGAGGATATCTTGGACCAGGCAGTACGGCCAAGTCTTGGATGCTAGACCTGGTTCCGCTGGTGTGTAATCTTGGGTGTGGCCCTCCCCTCCCTGGGTGTCAGTTTCCTCATCTGTCACACGAAGGACTGGGCCCGCCCCTCTCTTCCTTCCCTGCAGCGCTGGAGTGGGGTCAGGATGCATTGGAGTGGCTGGAGACGGCTTCTTGTAGCAGATGTTGGAATCTGGATAGTAATCTGTTATCCTAAGGAAGAAGTAGGATTAGGTGGCGAAGAGAGGGAGGACATTCCAGACCTTGATGTCAGATTGAGTGGAAGCTTCCAGAAATGGACAGGGTGTTGTTGTAGAGGAACAGGGAGGAGGCCTACCTTCCTCGTGCAGAGGATTCCTGGCTGGGTAAGGGGATGAAGGCAAGGGGAGGGCAAGGGTGGGAGAGATGTTCAAAGACAGAAATCACCACCAGGCTAGGTGGTGTGGGGCTTGAGTAGCTCCCCCTGCACATACCTGCCTTTCAGGTGGTAGGCAGTGCAGGGGGTGCAGGATTACTGCTGAAATATAAGGCTTGGGCTCCAAAGATCATCAGTCAGCCAACCCCTGTGCCGGTGGGAGGTTCCTGGACCCTGGCATTCTAAAGGAGGAGGGTGGGGTGTACACTTTTTATGTCCTGATCTGGGCCTCTTTGGCTGGAGAAGTTGGTTGACCCATAGTGGCCTGCAGTTCCATCTTTTACACTCAGATTGGGACTTTTCCAGGGCAGAAATTGTAAATGAGAAGTTCTCCACCCCATGAGCTAACTGGCCCTGGCACAGGTGACATGGCCTGATTTTGCCACTACGGGCAGGACCACTGAGTAGATATCACTTGATGACGAGACTAATAAATAGCACATAAAAAGCTGAACAGTCTGAAAGTAAGTCCCACCCAGAGGAAGAACTTAAATGGGCCAGTTACAGCTTTTGGAATTTAGAGACTGAGCATGCTGTTCTGTATAGTTGATCTGTTCCCAAAAATGCCGCCATAGTCAGAGTGTGATTTACAACAAAGGGGAAGTTTAGTTTTAAACCAGGTCTTCAAGGAGGTGAAGCATATTGAAGAAGGAAAAGAGGATTCCAGGCAAACTGCAGGTGTTCAGCTAACTTGACAGTTTTTTTTTTTAACTTTTTTTTTTTGAGGGTGGGAGGTTTGTTTGTTTGTTTGTTTAAACAGAGGTACTGGGGATTGAACCCAGGACCTTGTACATGCTAAGCATGCACTCTACCATTGAGCTGTACCCTCTCCCTCTAACCTGACAGTTTGAATAATTATTTTTATTCAGCCCTCTTTGGATGTAGTTAATTTGACACCTGTGAAACATTCCTGAATCAGGCCTTTGGTGTATCCTCAAAGTGGCAGGTGAAAATGATACCAGTGATGGGGAAATAGATGGTCCTTACACACTCAGAGTTCTTAGACTGCTAGGAAGACAAAACACCAGTGTTACTTTCTTTCACATCTTGTACAGTCAGTGCCCAGTGTGTTTTATTCAGGGCCAGAAACTTGTTGAAGATGGCAAACCAGGAACCTCAGTAGAATGGAGTATGGGGCATACTCTGCCCATGGAGAAGAATCAGTGTGGGGTAGAGGGTACGAGAATTAAGCAGAGTCCTCAGACTGCAGTGACACGGGAGTTGGTGTGAGCCTTTCTTTGTGTGAGTGAGTCTTGCCAGGACCCTCCGAGCAGCTCCCTCAGTGCAGGTCCTCAGGGAGGTAGGTAGATGCAGACCAGGCTTGTGCCCTGGGACTCACTTTTCTGTTGGGCTCTTTAGTGTGCTTTCCTAGAGTCCTGCCTAGTGACCTCTCTTTCCACAGGCTGTGCTTTTATTGTTTGCTGTATTTGTGTGACCAAGGTCAGCTGGAGGATACAGACTTTGTGATAGAGGCACATCTTGGCCCATCATCAGGGGGCCCTGTCGATGTCGCAGGACTGATGTGCCCGAGTCTGGGTGCCCGGCAGCGGACTGCTGGGGAGGCAAACACTGCTTTGTGACCCAGGTCTGCTTGAGGGATTTCTGACAAGATCATTCCAGGTGTGGGCTGAGCACCTGGCTCGAGATGGTGCTGCTCCCTGGTAGCTTGTGGCCGGAGCCCCCAGGGTGTGCTGACTCTATCCCACCCCAGGCCTCCCTTGTGAGCTTGCTCTGTAAACTGAGCTGAGAGTTCCCTGCCCTGCGTGGAGCTGAGATGTGTGTTCGGTGGTTATGGTCCTCTCTGCAGGTCCACCTGAAGAGACAGCGTGGTGGTGTGGGAGTGAAGGAACCAGTGTTGGTTTGTTTTCACACTTTTGTCACCTTTATCTAGGTGTAACTGAAGTACACTGAACTGTTCATAGTTGTTCTTGATGTAGGTATAGACCTCTGAAGCCATCACCACATTCAGGATAAAAGCGTTCCCCTCATCCACGAGGGGGGAACTAGTGTTTCTGTGGTGACCTCTTACAGCAGCTGAGTTGCCTCAGAAAACCCAGTTCCTGGGCCCCAGTTGTCCCAGGGTCCACATCTGTAAAAAAGAGAGAAAATCAGGGGGAGAAGTCCTCCCCAGATTTGAAATTCTAGGAGCTTGTGAGCACTAATATGTGATAGAACTGTCTTTCGAAGCATTTAGAGCAATGACTCTTAAAGGGTCAGGTGTGTGTGTCTGTGCATAGGTCCTGCACAGTTTGTTTTCATGGTACAATTAATAGAAAACAAAATCTCACAGTCTTTGTTGGGTGGGGGGATACGCAGAAGACGGTGTGAAAAGCTGTGTGAGGGGCCTGCGTTAAAATGGTTAAAAATGCCGGCGGGGGTGGGGAGGGTTGTTCTCATAGTTTGGCTTTCAAGATCTTTGCCTCAAACTAAAAGTTCTGTGCTTAAGTCAATTTTTTCATCTGAAAATTGCAGATCACTTTCTCTTGAAAATGATCAGAGTGGTATTGAAAGGAAATTATATTAAGGCAACAAAAGGAAGTATGGAAATTGGGCTGGTGACCATTTTGTCCTCAATCAAAAGAAGTTCCAGAATCCCTCTTCAAATGGTAAAGCGAGCGAGAAGAGCAAGGAGGCCTGCCAGATGAGTGGCAGTTTATGTTAGAAGTGGAAGGCAGATTCTAGAGGACAGTTCTGTGAACACTGCTAACATTGTCAGTCCTTTCTCCCAAGCAGTCAGATGCATCATCTGTGTTTGGTCTTCATTGTCCTTCCCAGTGAGCTTTTAGTGAGGGAACCTGAAGCATAGGTGGGCTGCAAGCAGCCAGTGAAAAGAACCTAATTTGGGTTGATTGATTGTAACTTAATCCCAATGTTGCTGTTGCCTAACTATGTAAATGCAACACAACAGAAATAAATATGAAGATGCTTATTAAGGTTCCAGCCACACCTTTATTAAAGGAAGAAGGAAAGAAAGCACTGCAGTGCGCCCGCCCTCCTCACCAGAGGCCGAGGCTCAACTCAGTCTGCGATGGGCCAGGCGTTGGGGCCCCACGCGCAGATCCCCGCATCAGAGATGGGCCAACTTACAGTGGACGCGGGGAGCTCCCGGGGGCATTGTCACTGTTGCAGCCCAGGGCCTGGCGCCCAGTGAATGTTAAATTTAAATGCTTGACTCCCGCTTTTAAATTTCTCATTCATACTTTAAAAAATTAGATTATAGAGGCATAGAGATTACCCAAATACATTATGAAGGAGTCCAGTCTTATTAATGTACCTTACATGCTGAATATTTCTGTAAATTATAGAAAAAGAAGTAAAAAACCCCTTTTGCATAATTGTCTTCACTGTCCAGTCACCATCTGGAGATGAACCCTTAACCTGCTTCTGGTCTTTCAGGGTGAAGGCAGCAGTAATGCTGACGCTGGCAAGCAAGCTGAAGCGGGATGACGGTCTCAAAGGGTCCCGGGCGCCAGCCGCAGCCTCCGACTCCACGCGACGGGTTTCTGTGAGAGACAGGCTGCTTGTTAAAGGTAATGACCATCCCTGTGATGTGAGCTACTCTTATATGCCGCAAAATGAAGTCTGGCTGAGGCTCTTCTGGGATACGAAGCAGCCTGTGGCTGAATAAAATACCTGTTTGAAAATATTTTAAAATAAAACTGTTGATTGCTTTCAGCTGAGGGACTTTGCACTGTGTACACCCTGTGGCAATGCTAATGGCAGGAAAATGGTATTAAAACCGTGGTATGTCTTAGACACTTGGAATATTCTCGGGAGGGGGCTGCCAGAATGCTAGTGGAGGGAGTGAGGTGCCAGGAACCAGCAGGCCTACAGGTCTGGTCTCAGTGCTGCCGTTAACCTGGCTGCTGTGCGTTGGCAGTGGTCGCGGGAGTCCTTCCTTTCTCCTGGACGCCTCAGCACCGGAGTGTCTGATCTGTAAAGGGGAGAGTTCAGTAATCTCTTAGGATCCTTTTCTGGTTTATTCAAGTCACAGCCTGAGGAGAGCCTTGTGCAGATTAATTCCCATCACAGAATTGATAACGGTGTCCTAGAGCCATAGGCGCCAGAGAAGGAAACATATGATACGTGTATGTGCACTTGCGCGTGTTTGTGTGGGACTTCTGCATTTATTCACTGAACAGACTTACAACAGAGTGCAGACGCGGCTTCCTAGGGCCATGAGGACTGCGAAAGCTGAAGAAGAGACAGTTCCTGCCTTTAAGGAACGTACAAGTTGCAGCACTTTCTACTGTGTGCCATGTGTCCACCTTTGCTGAGTGTAAGGAGACCAGGAAGCACGGAAGGGTTAAGGCATTTGTTAGAACTGCCTGTTTTCATGTTGCATTAGGTAGACACCTTGAGGGTTACTGGCATTTGTATGTCCAGGAATGGATCTACTGGACCTTCTCAGAAACAGAGCACTGCTAAGTTTGGGAAGGGGTGGGAATGGGGTTCGGGGGGCGTGGATTCGTGGAGACATCAGTGGTGCAGTCATCCTCGTTCCCTCTCTGCCCCAGAATCTTGGCTCGGCTCTGGCTTTCCCAGCCTGATAGATGATGGGTTAATGATTGAGAATCGTTTTTGACCTTTGGCAATACCTTCTTTGTCAGGGAGGGCATCAGACTGTATTCAGCTTGTTACTGCTCTGGAAGCTCTACCCTCCGGGGTCAGAGGTTGGGGCCGCGGCTGCAGCACCTCACTTGGGTGGCCTGACAGGACTTGAGTCTCTTTCCTGGATGCTGGTTCAAGGGTTCCATCTACAGAGGAAGCTGGGAGACAAACAAGCCAGGGAAAGGGTTTGATGCGTGGGGTTGTAGTCCTTCGAGTCGAGGAGAGGGTGTTTTGGTGCCTGGAGAGTCGCAGTGAGGAAGGGAGTTGCAGCTGAGGAAGAGCGGGTGGGAAGCTGGCAAATAGGCTGCACCATCTTTCCCACCTGGCCATGTTTGACAGCAGCTGTTGTCCACTGAGCACTTGGGGCCAGGCCTTCCACAGGGCACCTTATAGGCAATTCTTGTTTGACTTTCACTGAGCCTTGCCAGGTGAATGGTTCACCTTAGAGCTGAAGAACTGAGAATCAGAGGTTAAGAAGCTTGCCCGGGTTGCAGTCTTGTTGCAGCAAGACAGCCAGACCCACATATTGGGGTCGGGCAGGCACTTGGGGAACAGGCCCAGCAAGCAGAAACTGAAGGAGCAGACAGAAGTGCTAGTCCACAGAAAAGAGAATTCGGAGAGGCCCAGGGGTTCCACCACACCCCGCCCTGCTCAAGGATTCACCTGGGAGCTCTCAAATGACTCTTGGGCCTGGCAGCCCAGGGGGGCCCATTGAGGCCCATAAATCTGGACTCTGCCCCAGCTCCCAGGACTGAAGATGTCTTTGGCTGGGTTTCCAGGGCCCAGCTAAGGTGCTTTGATCTCGCGAGACTCATCAAGGAGAGGCCATCTGTTTCCATTCTCCTAGGGCACTAGGGATTATTGGGTTTCCGGGGCCCAAAACACTTGGAATTGATGGGTGGTTGTGCGGCAGGGGCTCAGTGTAATAGTCGCACACGTGACCTCTCTCCCCATCTGCCTTGGGGCTGCCAGACCTGGCCAGGCTGACTGAGCAGTGAGTAGTTTGGGCTTGTGGAGGGTGGGTGGAGAAGAAGGACAGACTTGACCCGAGAGAGGAAGCTGTGAACAGAGATACCCAATAAAGGATGCTCTGAGTGTTGTTTGCTTGGTCCACACCCAGAATGCTCCTTTGCTTGACTGGATGTGGCAGCAGCCTTCTTTCTGGGGGTACCTGATGTTCGAAGTGGAATCTGGCAGAGTCCATGGCTGTGCTGGGCATGGTGAGACACTGGGGCAGGGAGTGACTGTTGTGAGAATCCTTCTAGGTGAAGTGCCCCTTTGGGGACTTGGAGAAAAGTAGGTTGTCCGAGTGCAGCAAGATTGCTGCAGTCAGGACTGTCATCCTGGGCTGTGGCTTTGGCTCACGTGAGAATGTTACTTGTGAGGGTCAGTAAGTTGTAAAAAAGTGTATTGATGTGTCCGTGGGGCTCGGTGCCAGGGGCTAGGTTCCCAGGAGTAGGGAGTGTGGCATGCAGTGTAGTCACTAAAGAGGATCCTCGGTTCTGGTACCTGCGGAGCGCGGTGAAGGAAGGGGAGCAGGTGGAGGGAGAACTTAGCTCTGAGGAAGGCCCCACGACAGCCTCTCCCCTGGAGCAAGTGTGGTCCTATAGAGCTGTCCCCAGTCAGGTGGGTGGTCAGGCCCTCCTGCTCTGCAGCAACCAGTCAGCAGCTGGGTCTGGCCTGAGGTGGGGAGTGTTTGCAGCCCACACTCCTAGGGAGGACTGAGAGCTGAAGGCTGTGTGCTGGCAGCCCTCACTGAGAGGGCATCTGGGCTCTGCAGCCCGGAGGACAGACTGCAGGGACTTCGGCGAAGATATTTTTTTCCTGGTTCACTGCCGTGCTTGATGGACCTTACATGGTAGGGGATCTGGCGTGGTGCCGATGGCTTAGGGTTAATGTGGGAGAGTGGAGGTTGACAGGGACAGTTGTCCCTAGTGGTGAGGGCTGGTGGTGGCTGCACAGCGGAAGCTCCTGTTCTTCTTCCTGGAATAGTGGGCCCAGTTCTGAAGATGACGGGTGGAGTCAGCTGTCCCTGGAAATACCAGGCCTGCCAGGGAGCAGCTGGCCAGTGCGAGGCCGCTATCATACTGGTACCTTGGCCACACCAGCTTTTCATTTGTGTCCCCAGGGTGGTTCTCAGGGACATCCTCCAGGCTGGCACTGGAGAGATGCTTGCAGCAGCAGTCCCTGTAGGGCACAGAACGATCAAGTGTTTCTGGGCTAGGGAGGGCTGCTGCCTGCCCTGAATCCTGGGAGCTGGGGACACAGGGCAGAGAGAGTGTTGGATCTGTGCATTTCCTTTTGGCCCCAGATCAAGTCTGGGCCTGTCTGGGAGCCACAAGGCAGAGGGTACTGCAGTCCTGGTGGACCTTTGTGAAGCTGCAGAGTTGAAGTTCTGAGTCTGATGGTGTTCCCACCTCCCAAAAAAGCCTCTGTGCAGAATGACCCGCTTTCTGGTCTGTCAGAAGCTTGGCCTGCTTCATATAATGGGAACATAACATGTCTGTCTCCCTGTCTTTTGACTTGTTCACTCAACAAACAGTTTAGTGCCTGCTGTGCGCACTGCAGTGACCCCTGAAGACCTCAAGGGGCTCCAGGCAGGCCGACAGGAAGCTTTTGCCTACATTAGTCTTTGTTCAGTGTGGAGAGTTGGAATTGAGCTGACAGAGTGCAGGGCCAGGGCTGGAGGTGGGAACTAGAGGGAATGATCCGGATGGCCTTGGCCACGTCCGCGCCTGCGCTCTGTGTGGTTCCTGGCGTCGCTTGTTCAGCAGCGGGGGCTACGGCATTGGCCCTCTGGGCTCCGAGCCTACTCTGCAGAGCAGAGAGGCCTGGCTGCCCACCTGCCTGGGCTTCCCAGCATCCAAGATGCAGGTGTCTCCAGGAGGTGCTACTTGGGGCCTCTCCTGGGTGGGCGCTTCTGGGTCCCCATGAGCAGTCCAGTCGTTTCCCAGTAGAAGGGGCCCTGGCCCATTGCGGTTCCTGGAAGAGTGGGGGAAAGAGAACCACTTATTGTTCTCCAGAGCTGCTCTCTCCCTGCCGGGCCCTGCCCAGGATTCTGGAGATAGCCATGCCCACAGGGCGTTCAGAGCACTTAGCAGCCTGTGAAGCCACGGGCTATGTGCTACGATGTGTATTTTAAAAACTAGGGTGGTGGCCCGGAGAGTTGGAGTCCTCCTAACTTGGAGTGAGGCAACTGGCCCAGGGCCAACCCTTAAATGCTTTGTTGCAGAGTTAAATATCAGCGAAGCTGACCGGGGAATTTGGTGGCCCCTCAGGTGTGCCGAATAGCCCAGTAATGTGTGGGCAGGGAGGCCCCGTGGAAGACGAGCACTGAAGTCAGCTTTGTCTGCTCACGTTGAGAGTGGGTGGTATGAGGCCTTGGGGCTCCCTTCCCACACATACTGGTCTCTGCTGCAGGGACTGTGCTGGTTTTCAGGGTTCCATCCTTGCTCCCCGAGTGTGAGGAGAGCCTGGTGCTCTGGGCCTGCACTCTGCAGTGTGCCGCTCGAAGGCCCTTAGACTGAGTGCAGGGGCCGATGTGGGGCTCTCATTCATCCGAGTGCTGCTCCTGGGGATGGGGTGATGCCCTGGGTCAAGTGTCCCCCCGATAAGGGCACTGTGCATTGCGCTGGCAGTGCAGAGGAGGTGCTCAATGTGTACAGACAGACAGGAAGCTGTAAGTTCTATTTCAGGACGTCTAAGAGGTAGTGGTTCAGGTGGAAAGAGGTGATCAAGTCTGCTGGGAAGTAGCAGCCAGCTCTGCCCGGGTCAAAGGGCATAACTGCTCTGCCTAGTGATGAGGCTTGGAGCTGGCTCTTGCTGAGAAACATCTGTGCCTGTAATTGGCCTTGTCTTAGTCGGCTCAGGCCCCCTTAATAAAACGCCACAGACTCGGGGGCTCAGACAACACACTTATCTCTTGTGGTCTGGAGGCTGGGAAGTCTAGGATCATGGCATAGGCAGGTTCAGTGCCTGGTGAGGGCCCTTCTCCTGGCTTGTAAGCACCTAGTAGCTCTTCTCAGAAGGGCACGTATCTTACCATGAGGGCCTCACCCTCATGACCTCATCTAACCCAGCTTACCTTCCAAAGGCCCCACTTCCTCATTCCGCACATCGACGGTGGGGCTTGGGGCTTCAGTCTATGAATCTGGGAGGAACCAGATTCCACAGCACCTTTAGAACGCCTCAGCCCCCAACTGTATGAGGAGAAAGGCGCCTCATGGCTCAGGGTGTCCACCCTGCTGGCAAGGGTGCTGGTTAGTCGAGCATTCCCGAGCAGTCCGCGGGTACAGAGCGTGGGCCAAGGCCTGGGTCCCAGGGCTGGGGCGGGGTGCCCAGCCCCTGCCCAAAGAATGCGCAGTTGAGTGGCCGGCAGCGCGGGGACGACCCGGGGCTGTGTTGTGTGCACCACAGCAGAAGGGGTTGAGCACGTGCTGCGTGGGGGCCACTGTGGTGGTAGGTGGGTTTTGTGATCTGATGTTTCAGTGCAGTCATGCTTCAAGTGGGCTCTGTGGTTCGATTTTTAGTTAGAAAGGGGAAGAGTCTAATTTCTCAGAGGACGTTGAGCAGCCACTTATTTGTGCAAGGTGCCGTGTGCCTCCCCGAAGGCTGGACCGTGAGCAGTGGGGGTGCTGGCCTCTTGGAACAGGTGAGACTCTGGCAGTTTAAAAATATCTGCATTTCTTTTTGCCTTCCAGGTGGAGGTAGCGTTCTCCGGGCAGGGAGCTTACACAGGGAAGGACTGCTACTTTGCCAAGTGGCCTCTCAAGCATGTAAAGCAAATGGCTTGTTTCTTTGGTCATAGTCTTCTTGTGGATGGACTCTAAGGTCATTTCTGTTGATGCTAATTAATTATTTGCCATCATTTGAAGTGTAGGGAAACCACTTGTCATTTGTGACAACTCCCCGAGAGGAACACCGCATTGAAATTCATTTTATCGTCTACACTGGGCTGGACTAAAATGTCGAGCATCTTTATTGAGATCCTTGTGCCTCTAGGATTGTGTTCCTTGCCTACTCTGGTTCCCGGATCAAAAGCCTACAGAGGCCCTGATGGTGGGGGTCATTGCTGCCCTAGGTCTGAGGGCTCTTCCTGGCCCTTGTCCACCTTCCTTGAGTGAGTTAACTCTGAACGTGGAAATGCAGGCATAATGCTCATCCTTGGAGTTTCATTCTAGATTTCAGTTTGAGGCTGTTACGTTCATCTATGTAAACAGCTGTATGTGAATACTTGGGCATGGCGAAAGCCTACAGCAGGTTCCTGTGCCTGGGGAGAATGGAAAACTCAGAGGCCCAAGCCCCACTGAGAGCTTTGTGGTAGTTGGTCTGGCTCAGGCAGGGTGGCAGGGTTTGTGCAGAAGGTACTAGATTGTGTGATGTGTGCATAACTCCAGACTTTACTAAAAATCGTTGAATTGTACACCTAAAGTGGGTCTGTTTTATACTATGTGAATTGTGGCTCACCAAAGCTATTTAAAAAACAAAACAGCAAGAAAAACCTCCCCAGGTGATTAGTGTGCAGCCAGGGCAGACAATCCCTGTCCTCTAGTGAGGTATCCTCTGGCCACAAGCCTGCTGTCCCCACACCCTGTCCCTGTAGAGCAGAGGTCCGGTTTTGCTGCTGGTCATGACGCCCCTGGTCAGTGCCTCCCCGCCCTCCTGTGTACAGACCTCGCCTCTTCCCTGTTCTTGGCAATAGACCATCTTCTCAGAAATTTCACTTCTGTCATGTGCCCCCTCTTTCAGATCCTCTTGGCATGTGTTCTGTTTCACTGGGTCTTTGTAGAATTGAATGACCCAAGCTCTCATGACAGCAGACAGGATAGGCTCCCCAGGGAAAGCCAGATTCCCCTGGCCAGCACTGAGCTCTGGAAAGGAGGGCCCACAAGAAGAGGCTTTTGTAAATTCTTATCAATAAAAAGTTAACATAGTATTATAAACATGTAAATAGTATTTGCTGTAAAACCACGTAGCTTTAATTATATGGATAACATTTATTTAAAAGTGATTAATATGCATGACTCATTTGATAAAATGTGTGCTTTTTTGATAAAATGAATGCTCTGTGTGAGGTACTGGAGCAGAGCCTGGCCCTTGACAGCCTCCTGTTCAGAGGGCCTGGTGTGGGCAGCCTCAGAACATTTCTTTACCCAGTGCCCTGCTCTCAGAAAGGGCCAGCCAGAGTGGACCACTCAGAAAGATGAAACTAAGGCTCACCGTGGTCATCTTCAGTGTGATGGTAGTGAACCTTCCATAGGGTCATTGTCACTCTCTTTGAAGTGCGTGTATTTTAATACTACAACACAGGACTAACAAGAGGATGGACTCCCTGGCTCTCACTGCATCACGAAGCTTGTCCCTTTTCCGTTCCCTGCCTCCTCCCTCCTCTACCCCACCTCGCTTTTCTGGATACCCATTCCAAGTGTCTGGACCCCAGAGCTAATACATTCAACGGGCCACCTGTCTCTACCAAGAGCCTCAAAACAGCTGATATCAAAGGGCTTGTGCGCTTCCTAAACCCTGAGCCTCAGAACAGACCATCTGCCAGTCTTCCCACTAATGCACTCAGCTTTGCAAATATCGAGGCCTCTGTTGTCCCCTCCCATCCCCACCCGTTCCCACTCCCCTCACCTGAGCAGTCGTCCTTCCCACTGCTTCCATATCTTGACCATCCATTTGTTTCTTAGTGTTTTGTAATCTGGTTTCCACTTGCCTTTCTGCTGTTTTGAATGCCCTTAGCAGGGCGTGATCCATATCCCGTGGCCTTGCCTCGGACCTCATCCCCTGGACCAGTCTGTGCTGTACTGAATCACTACTCATCTCTCCTGCTTTTCCTCCTGTTTCTTGAAGGTCACTTTCCCCGCCCCGTCCTCTGTGCTTTCTGCCAAAGTTCGTTCTTCTCACTGGTCTCTCCCCTTTGTTAGTCTCATGATGTCTGGTGGCATCACTCTCAAGGGCCCCCCAGCCTTGGTCATGTACCCAGACGTCAACTCTCCTGCCCTCGACACCCTCACCCCAGACATCAGCCCTCGGTGCCATCTCTGACTCCTCCCCCATCCCACACAGGTGGCAGATCCTTTCATCCTCTTTGCTGTCAGGTACCCTGACTCTCTCTGCCTTTGCCAGAGTCCTTACTGCCTGTCAGAGCCCCCGCCTCACAGGTCACCTGGCCTCTGCTTTGCCTTTTCTAAAGTTGTCCTCTTGAAGCAAAGCATAGAAACTTTTGTTTAGAAATCTCCCTTGGTTCCCTATTGCTGCAGAATAAAGTTTAGAATTCTCAACTGTGCACTCAGGGCCCGCAGCCCTCCTGCCCCTGTTTTTCGGCTTTGTTTTCCAATGCTCAGGCTGCACTGTACGCCTTCTGGTGTCTGTGCTTGTCTGTGTTCTGTGCGTTTGCACCTTGCTGACTTATTTCCTTAGAGTACCCTGTTCCCCGCCTCTGCAGGACTGGATTCTACTTGGTCTTTAAAGCCCAGCCCCCAAAACCTCCTCCTCCCTTGAGTCTCTGCAGCTGGAGGGAGTCTCCGTGCTCTCAGGACCCAGAACGTGTTATGTTATGTCATGTCATGTCAGAGGCACTGACGACTTGCCGGCCTGGTCATTTCTGGGTGCTCCCCTAGACCTCAGCTCTTTAATAGTGGGATGGGTGGGAGATTTGTGGCTTTATCCTGGCAGAGGGGTGCCGGGCTCGAACGCTGAATGAGTGACTGATAGAAGAGGCCCTGGAGGAGAGCGCGGGTGCCAAGGAATGCAGCTGTGAGGAGGGGACTGCGGCGGCATCACCGTGCACAGCTGGGCAGCACTCCGGCCCGCAGTGGGGAGAGGGCAAAGTTCAAGCACAAACTGGGCGAGCCCTCACGGGAAGACAGATCTGGGAAAAGTGGAAGACGCAGGTTTAAGTAGAAATCAGATTTGGAGGGCAGCAGTTCCACTACTTGGGCGAACAGGATTTTCAAAAATGCTTTAGTGACTGTTTACCTGTAAGTGATTTCTGTGTTAATTTTTAACGATTTTCATTTGTACTAAAGTAAGTTTTCAAGGGCCCTTCACTGCACTTATTGACGTCCTGCACGTCACTCTGTGTATTTGAAAGCAGCTTCGTGGCGTAAAATCTAAACTTTAGACCAACTGTAGATTCCCGTTAGTTTAGTGTATTCATTTTCCCTTCAGTGTTGTGGGGGGGTTGCCAGTCTGGAGCTGGTGATTTTCTGTGGAGTAACTGACACTAACACTAATACTAATTTCTTTGTTTCTACAGAGGTTGCAGAACTTGAAGCTAACTTACCTTGTAAGTACAGCGTCCCCAATCACACATTAAATGCTGTAAAATGATTGCATGGAGAAGCTTGTTTTATGTTTTAATAACTTTGCATAGGAAAAAGCTTTTTTTTAATGTATGTTAGGAATAAACACGTATTTTGTGCAAACAGGTAGCAGAGTTTTTTCCGAGGCTCTGAAAAGGAGGTGTTTATTGTCTCTCTGGATGTGACTCAGTGGTGCTTAATTGTAGCCGGGGTGTGTCTGGTTAGGGTTTGTATCTCTTGTACAGCATTCTGTCCCATGTCCTCTTTGAGTGAAAGGGTATAGAAATCAATGATGGATGGTCCTATTTTTGTTAGTTACAATATCACCTTTTTGATCCAGAAAGTGCATATTTTAATTGATCTTTGTGCATGAGGTGGGAAAACCATGTTGACTTCATGTCTCCAGGTCCCCTCGGCTTGCTCTGTCCTTCCTGCTCAGACACACGGGGCTGATGGTGCCGCCCTCGCCTGTGAGCCAGCGCACTTACTAGGCGCTTAACTGGTGATGTGTGTCAGCGGTTTTTTTTCCCCCCTCTGGTTAATGCCTTCCCAAGTCCTTTATATTATAAGACCATCAAAGTCTGCGAGCTTCGACCATTTTAGTATTTTTTTGAATTAGAACTCTTTAATCATTTACTTGGTTAAAACTCATCCTGAGGCTGAGGATATTTATTGCTGAGTGAACTATTTCATACGTGAGTCTCCTAGTCTGGACGAGCGCTCCAGGGAGTTTGATGTGGGGGCCCATCTGACAGGGTGACAGAGGACCCATCCCACTTCCACCTCAAGTTGGAAAGATAGTTGTGGGGTGCAACCCTTAAATGGTTGTGTGATCAGTGTGGAAGGGTAAGTACACATTGTTTGTTGAAAAATTGTTTTTAATATATAGTATTATGTATGAGTATAGTGGGCTGTGCTATGAAATATGCTTCTTAGTGTGGGTTTCAGTCAGAAAAAGTCTTAAGTCACTGGATTGCTTGACTTCAAAGTTTTCTCCTAGTCGGAGCTAGAAGGAAATATCTTGGGATCCTATTAAAAGGTTGTCTTTCCACCTACTAAAGTATTTACAGATGGTTTGCTTTAAATCATTCCAGGAAAACAAGTAACGGTGTGTGTGGGTGGGGCAGATGAAGCAAGACGGGCGAAATGTTGACGCTGGGTGATGGGCTCATTATTTCAGGTTATGTAATAATCTAATAAAAAAGTAAAATGAACTGATCCTTCTGTTTCCCACTCCCGTCATATCTTCCCACCGGCCCCTCAGCTTGAACATTTATACAAAATGCAGACATTTAATCAAAGACCACAGAAAACTTCCAACTTACACATGGTTCATTTTGTCCTTATATGTGAACCTTACAAAGATTGTTGGTTTTTCGCCTGTATAGTTTAACTTTATCTAAAAATTTGGTTTAAGAACAGTAAAACTGTAATTGACTTTCAAACGAGCATTTTAACTAAATAACTGGTTTGAAAAGGCATGACCCATCTTCTGGCCCTTACAGCCACGGTGTCAGATTTTAAAAGCTACGTGTTAACAGCCTTCTTTTCTCTTTTTCTCCCGACCCACTCTCTCTGTCCAAGTGGGGGGAAATATGTCAGTTTATACAAGTAAGCCAGGCTTTCCACTGTTATGCACCTCAGTCTAAAGAGGAACCAAGCCACCAAAAACTAAATCTTTACTACTTGATCAATAACCTTTCTAAAATACTTAGTAAGGCAAACACGAGAACTTGCCGCACAGCTGTGCTGCTTGGTAGCCACTCAGAGCTGGTTTGGAGCTCTGTGCACGCGGCTTTATAGAAGTCTCTCTGCTCTCAGAAAGTGAAGAACATCTCTTCCAGATAGATGGAAATTCTCTGAAAGTCTTAGCCCTTGCGTACCAATAGAGGAACAGTTTAATTCTGCAGTTCTGTTACAGCCCCTACATTGAACTGAAACCAGAACCCGACTTGTAACCTTTTGTTGTCATTATTAGAACTTAAGACTTGTTTTTAGCTGCAAGTGTTTGGTTCTTTTCAGGAGTTTATTGTTTCTTAATCTGTCTTAATGATTTTTTATTCTTGCTGGGCCAGTCTAGATGAGAGGGGCTGATTTCTGCACCCGCACCTTTAGTAAACAACCAAAGGAGAGCACTAGGCGTTAACAACAAGCGAGTGGTGCTGGCTGGAATTGGTGACGCGCCTCCCGAGCCCTTCTCGTGGTTCTGCTGCAGTCGCCTCTCTGGAAAAATGCGCGTATCTTTTCAGGCAAAGACTAGAAAACACGAAGCCTATGCACGTTAGTCCACACTTCTCAACTGTGCGGCTTGGGCGAAAGCCTTGAACTCCCCGGCTTCTGGTTTCTTTTTTTCTGAAACAAGGGAAATGACAGTGTACTCTCTGAGGCTCCTTCCTACTCCTCCAGACTGAGTTACCTCTCGCTCTGCAGTGACTTTCTGAGGGATTTGGTCAAAAGAGAACCCCGCTGACAGTTCCGCATTGGTTTTGTGTGCCACACCTGGCGTGTTCCTGAAGTAATGACATGAGACATGATATGGAGTCATGGACTAGCTTTTAATTTGGGAATTAAACTTCCTTCTGTTGATGACCTGGTCACCAGCCCTCTCTGGACCTTCATGTCATCTGTCACAATCCATGATGTTGGTCTCTAAGGCCATTTCCAAGGCTCAATTTGCATCGTCCTATTTTTGATGAAAATTCATACCATGTAAACCTAGGCAAATATTTTCAGCAGGGCTTGAAAGACATACAGTCAGTAGATGACCCAAGGAATTGAGCATGATATTCTCCAAGTGTATAAAATATAGACAATTTCTCCATATATTCCTTCTGTATTTATTCTTTGGGTATTTACCCGTCTTCTGTACCATTTGTTTGAAGGAGGCGGATGGAGGCTATGGCCAGCTTGCCCAGTTTGCAGCACATCACAGTAGCCCTTCTCCTGTGCGAACTCCTTGTCCTGACCCAGACCCCTCGGTGCTGTGCACCTGGGCAGTGGGTGTTGCTGTCCAACTCAGCAGAGCTTCAGGTCGGGCTGAGTTCCTGGTCAGGTTGTGGAGACATTTTTAAGAAGTGCTGTGGCCTGGGTGTGATCTAACTTAGGTGGCGCAGCTCTCTAACTTCCGTTCTGCTGTGGTGGGTCCGCTGATGCGAGGTGAACACACCACAGGTTTGGCCAGGGCTCTTTTTCTGGTTTTCCTGCGTTTAGGTAGCCTTTGCCCACATATATGCATCTCCCTGAGGTATGGTTTCTTTTCATGTAAAATAGCATCATTCTTGAAATGAATGGAAAGGTCTCTGTTTTTAGGGACCATTTAAAGGTTGAAAGATAAAATGTCAGTTTGGAATTAACTAGTAAAAAACTGTAAGGAAGAAGACACATGGCAAAAAGCACTGATTTTAGCACAGATGTCATCAAATAGTGAGGGTGAATCTCCTGGTCTACCCTGTAACCCCTCAGCACCGTCACACCTCCCGTGCGCTTCCTGGCTGGCCCCCCGCGCGAGAGCGGCTGCTGAGCACCAGACCCTCCTGACGTGCTGTTTCTTTTGCAGGTACGTGCAAAGTGCATTTTCCTGATCCAAACAAGCTTCATTGCTTTCAGCTAACTGTAACCCCAGGTAACATTCTTACATGTGTACGTATTAAAGTGGTTTTCAAGCAGCAGATTCTGAAGGCTTTCCAAATCTATACCCTTTGGTTTGATTTGTCCTCTAACTTTTTGAAAGTTACGACAGTAATGACCATTCTGTAGGAAGGTGAGATGTGCGCTTTGTAGTCAGGGAAAGCATAGTAGGGGAACCTGAGTCATTTGGTGTTGACCCCAGTAGCTGGGCACGGACTTGAGCGGCTCAAGCAAATGATGACGGAGGCGGCTGCTGTGTGGTAAAGATGTGAGCTTTGAAATCATAGCTGGTTCAGATCCTGCTCTGCCATTGAGCAGCAGTGTGACCAGGGTTAAATTAATTGCTTAATAACCTCTCCCAGCTGCAGCCCCCCCCAGCTACACAGTGGGGATCAAACAGAACCTATCTCAGGGGACAGTTGCGAGGACCAGATAGATAAAGTGTGCGAAGCCCTTCAGCTCAGGGTCTGGCACGAGGAAGCTAGCAGATTACCAGCTGTCCTCGTTAGCACTGATAAGCGTCTCGGCTCCAGGCGGGTGAATATTTCTCGGCCACACTGCTCTGCACAAGGGAGGACTTGTGTTTTCCTGGTTACAGTGCAGCTCCCAGAGTTGCGGGTTCTGACACCGGCCCACTGGCATTGACGCCACGGCAGATATCGGGCCATGGCCAGGGGCACTGCCGCAGGCTGGGTGGGAGGAAGAAAGCAGGACACAGGGGATTCAGGGGAGGAAAGGGAGTGTTACGGAGGAAACGGAGGGTTTACTTTTATTTGGGGGATGGAGATGGAGTGAGAAACTTAGAATAATGAGTTGCTAGCTAATTAAAAAGTGAGAGAAAGTACGGAATTTCAGTAGGTGATAATGAGCCCACAGTAAGCCCTGCTGTTGTCTCCCTGTAGGCGGAGTGTTTTTTTCCTGTGGAAGAGCTGTATAATAACAGGAGAAGTTCTATTTTCAAAATGTACTGGAAAACTTTAAAAAATTCATTTAATCTGTGTAGTGGTTCTACAGATGGTTCTGGGACATACCCATTTCTACGATGAGTGAGCGTTAGGGTGGAGTTACGCCAGAACTCCGCCGTTAGAAGTGGGCGTTCCACACGCCTGACCTCGGGAGAGGACGCGTGCTCAGGACTTTTCAAGTGAGGCAGTGAGTTGGTGAAGGTTATAACCATTCTTTGCCCACCTTCATAAGCACGTTGCAGCTTCTGCTGCTCTTCGCAACGGGTGCTGCTGAGCACGCTTTGATGTTTCCTGATGACTGAAGATCACCGTTATGAACGTCGTTTACCATTACTGTTAAGCAGTGCAGAGTGTTTTCAGAAATTATTGTGGGGATAAAGATTGGTTCTCTGCTTACTAAGTAAAAATATTTTCTTCCCTCTGCCTTTTTAGGGCATTTTCAGTGTCTATTAAGGATTTGTTTGCTCTTCCCCCTGCCCAAGTTTGGGCTTTGTGGTTCTCAGCTGCTCAGAGACCTTGGCTCATTGTTGTCTTAGTGAGTGAATCTGTGTCAAGTCCAACCTCTGCATAAGTGTTCCTTTTCTTCTACATGAATTATTTTACTGAATTACATGGATGTTATTGAGATTATGACACTATGTTTGATCTTACTCTTGAAATGCTGCCCAGCTGTTTGGTACAGTTTTGGTGCTCATTGCTCCATCAGAAGAGTGACTGTGTCCTGGTGCCTGTGTCTACTGCGTCCTTGGGCACTTGTGTTTGCGATGGAGCCACGTGACGCTGAGTGTGACCTTAACTTTGTGGTGTCAGCGAGTCAGCTGCTGTGGTTCTTGCCCTCTGTTACTAAGAGAAGCATGGTAGAGATCTGCCAACCCTAAAAACTTTCCCAGTATCCTGGGTTTTCAAAACCTTTGGAGTTGTGCTCCTCTTAGTACTGAAGAAAAACTACAGAGATAGGAGAGCGAGGCCTAAGTGGGAAAGTTTTAACCATGTATGGAGCAGATGGTTTTGAAACTGGCTCATTTGCAGCCAGTAATGCTGGGGCTGAGTTTGAAAATGAAATAACATCCAAGATATAGACATTTCGCTGGTGAGGGCGGGAGAAGTGCCCCTGCATCTGGAGCTCAAAGCTCTTCTGTGTGTGGCTCCTGGCACAGTAGTGCCTCTTCATACTTGGGAACATTTTTATAATTTGTTTGTTTTTGGAATGTCCCTCATGCTTGGGAAAAAATGTACTCTTCATAGAAAAGATAGAAATGTAATTTGGTGATAGAAGAAAAGAAAAGAACCGAATTTAGGGGGGAAAAGTCTCCACATTAACTCACACAACAAGAAACAATACCAGTAAATGAAATGAAACGAAACAAAGCGAGAATCTAAAGACTGGCTGAAATGCCCGCTGGATCACCTGTGAAGTTAGAGGGACGGTCTGGAGACTGGGCCAGGTTGTGGCTGCCCAGCTGCCTTGTGGGGGTCCCCTCAGCCTGCCCCCGTGACGTAGGAGCTTTTAGATAGAGGGGACCATGGACACTTGATTTTAATTTTAGTTTTTAGTTTTTAAATAAATTTTACTGAGGTATAAAATTACAAACAATAAAATGTACTAATTTGAACTGTATAGCTTTTTGCAAAATGGATACACATCCCTGAGTTCTTGGGCACTGTGTTTATGATGGAGCCACGTGGAGCTGAGTGTGGCCTTAACTTTATGGTGTCAGCGAGTCAGTCAGTAACCATAACCCCAGTAAAGATATTTCGGGCATTCCCACAGTCCCCCTCTACCTCCACGCGGTCAGTTCCTCGCCCCCACTGCACGACCAAAGCTGCTTTCTGATGCCCCTTCCCGTAGAGTAGTTTTGTCAGGTCTTAAAGTTCATGTACATAGAACCTTACGTATGTATTCTTAGTCTCTGGCTTCTTTCATGTAACATGTTTTTAAATTCATGTGTGGTGTTGGATGAATTTGACATAATGATCTATTTCCCTACTGATGGACATTTGAACTCTTTCCAGCTTTCGGCTGTTATGAGCAAGACTGCTCTTCACTTTCTCATGTCATCCTTTTTTACTCATATTTTTCATTCCTCTTCAATTCCACTTAAGAGTGAAGTTTCTGAGTCATGAGAAAGATGTAATTTTAAGTTTTTAAGAAACTTTCTGAAGCGGTTGGTTGTTCACACACTGACCAGCAGCGTGTAAGTTGCCGTTGTTCTATGTACGGACAGTATCGGAGGGTGAGATAGTATCTCACTGGTTTCAATTTGCATTTCCCCAGTGCTGGGGTTTTGACTGGGGCTGTGTTGACTCTAGATCAGTTCGGTCAGAAATGACTTCCTAATGCTGACACTGCCAGGCCATGAGTGGAGTAAACGTCTCCATTTATGCAGCTCTTCAGTTTCTCAGCAGGTTTTTGTAGTTTTCAGTGTACAGGTCTTACAAATACTTTGTTAAATATGTCACTAAGTATTTCATGTGTTTTGAAGCTGTTATAAATGATATTTTAAAAATTTCATTTTACTTGTTTTTAGTGTATAAAAACACAGTTGATTTTTTAATATACTGATCATGTGTCCCGTGACCTTACTAAATTCATGTATTAAATTCTAGCAGCTTTTTAATATATTCTTAGGATTTCTATGTCCATGATCATTGCATCTGTAAATAAAGACATTTTTACTTCTTCCTCATGTATGTATGCCTTTGATTTCGTTTTCTTACTGCATTGACTGTGGCCTCTAGGACAGTGTTGAATAGAAGTGGTGAGAGCACATGTCTTTGCTTTGTTCCTGATCTTTGGGGGAAAAGTGTTCATTATTCGTTGAATATGATGTTAGCTGTAGGTTTTTTGGGTTGTTTTTTTTTTAAACAAATTATCAATTTGAAGAGGTTTTTTTTCTTGGTTTACTGAGAGTTTTTTTATCATGAATGTGTGAATTTTTTCACATGCTTTTTCTACATCAGTTGAGATGGTCTTAGGATTTTTCTCCTTTATTTTGAAAATATAGTGAATTACACTTCATTGCTTTTTGAATGTTAAACCAATTTTGTATTCCTACAATAAATCCTACTTGGCCATGATGTATTACCCATCGTTTGTATTCCTGGATTCAGTTTGCTAATACTTTGTTACAGAATTTTGTGTCAATATTCATGAAAAATATTGGCTTGTATTTTTTTTTTCTTGTAATTTCTGGCTTTGACATAAGGGTAATGCTAACCTGGTGGGATGTATGAAGTCTTTACAAGAGTTTGTGTAAGGTTGGTAGTATTTTTTCCCACAAATTCTTGATAGAATTCACCAGTTAAGCAGCCTGGGCCTGGAGTTTTCTTCCTGGGCAAGTGTTTGTTTTTTTTGTTTGTTTTCTTAATTTGAACAATTAATGTATAGAAACTCCCTAACTGTTGAGCATGATAATGAAAGTGCAGCTTCCGCCAAGGCATGAACTTTTAATTGTTTTACCTGTTATCCTCATCACGAGTGATTGCTGGTTATTCTTAGCTTTGTTTCAGAGCTTTCAAGTAGAACGAAAAGTTTCTGAATATGACATAGAGTAAGATCCCAATTTCTGAGAAATACAGTTGGTAAGCCGGAAACATGGGTTTGGTTCCACACGTGAACATTTTGGAACGTTTAAATAATCGCAGATGTGTTGAAAGGTATGGAGATGGACCAGGGCACTGAAGCAGGCCTTTGTCTTAACCACCTCCGCAGTCTCATGGTAGTTTGTGTATAGTTTACCGTCAGTATGTCAGCTTCAGACACACACAATGTGTGCTCTCATCCCTGGTTCTCTCGAGTTGATTTCTAGCTTTCTATGGAAACCCATTGTGAGGGGATAAATTTGAAGAGGAATGGACTTTTTCCTGTTGGAGTCTTTTCTTTCAAATAATCCTATGCAGGTAGCATTTCTTCTCCTTTTATATGTGGAAACGTGGTGTTAGCTCTTAAGACAGCCGGTCATCTGCCTTGGCATCAGCTAACTTTTGTTAGGAAGGCATTCCCTGCTCTTCCTGGCTCCTTCCAAGGCCACTGTGGATATGATGTGTCTTTCTCACCGTCTTAGTGAGTAGGTGATGTGTCATCTGATGTGCCCTGTCTCACATGTGATGCCCTCTGTCTCACATGTAAAACTCTGAGGCACATTCTCTCTTGGGATGCTCAGGCTTCTGGGAGGGGGTATGAAATTAAATGTCTGCCATGCTGTTTTAAAAACCATTCGTTACTGTGATTAAAAATACATTCTGATGGCCACCAGTAAAAATGTATATACTGTATATAAAGTATCAAAAAGTGACATGCTGTTTCAATGTTAAACGTTTGGCATTGTAACATTGCTGGTACTCTCAGTTTCCTGTACCGCCTGTTGGTGTCTTTTATGTAGCAGGCTTCATCTTTATCTTTTTCAAAAATCATGTTTAGTGAGGTATAACTTACAGTAAATTCCCCATTCTTAGGTGGATCATTCTTTGCATTTTGACAGGCACATACAGTGTGTAAGCACAATCAAGACAATACAGAGAATGTTTCCATCAGCTCAAAAGTTGGGCCCCTTTGTAGTCAGTCTCCTCTCCCCACCCCCTGCCCCTGGCAGTCATTGATCTGATTTCTGTCTGCCCTGCCGTTTGCCTTTTCCAGAATGTCATAGAAATGGCCCCGACCAGTATGTAGCGTTTTGTATATGGCTTCTTTCACTTAGCACAGTGCTTTTGCAGTTCATCCATGTTGTTGCCTGTGTTGTTATTATTTCTATTGGCCATCGCTGACTTGGAAGATGGAAGAAGGGGCCCTGAGCCAAGGAGTATGTGTGGCGTCTTGAGTCTGGAAGATAAAGGACATGGGTTTTTCCTAGAGCTACCAGAGAGAAGTGCAACCCTGCCAACTCTCATTTTAGCCCAGTGAGATTATTTTGGACTTCTGACCAACAGAAGATAATAAGTTTGTATTGTTTAAGCTGCTGGGTTTGTAGTAATTTATTATAGCAGCGGTACAAAACGAACACAGATAGCTGTGCTTTTTATGTCCTGAGAAATCTTTGCCCCTAAGAAATGCAAAGATTTCCCTTTTTTTTTTTTAAGTAGTTTTTTATAGCTTTAGGTTTTAAAGGTAGGTCTCTGAACCATTCTGAGTTATTTTTTGGCATGTGGTGCAAGATAAGGCTCTAGTTTTTTCTCCTCCCTTTCCCTCCCCGCCCTTCCTAGAATGAATGGGGAAGTGTTCCTTCTATTTCCTGGAAGAGTTTGTGTTGAATTACTCTTTAATTCTTTATGAAATAGCAGAATTCACCAGTGAAGCCACCAAGGTTTAGCATTTTGTGTGTGTGGAAAGAGCTTCAGTATGAATACAGTTTCTGTAACAGATACAGGGCTACTTAGGTTTCTTATTTTTGAATGAGCTTTGGTGATTTTTGTCTTTCAAAGAATTTGTTCATATCTACATTTTCAAATTTATTGGTATAAGGTTTTTCTTAATATCTTCTCACCCTTTTAAGTTCTGCTGTAGAGTCTGTGTCGGTATCCCTTCTTCAGTTCCTGCCATTGAACATGTCTGTTTTCTGTTTTCTTGATCAAGTTAGCTAGAGGTTATCAATTTTGTTATCTCTGTAAGGAACCAGCTTTTGGTTTCATTGATTTTCCTCTAGTATTTTTTGTTTTCTGCTCGTATCTGCTTGTTTTAAGTTTATTTGCTCTTCTTTTTCTGGCTCTTAAAGTGGAAGCTCAGACAGGTAATAGTATATTTCCAATTCCCCATCCAAACCTTTATTTTATAGTATCATTTACTTTACATTTGTTATGACCCAGAATACATTGTTATTATCTTTGTTATAGGTAATTATATTTTCTTTATGTATTTATCAACATTTTTACTGTTTACAACCTTCATTCCTTTTTGTGGCTCTGAGTTCCCATCTGTTATTTTCCTTCTGCCCAAAGAACATTCTTGGATTTTTTTTGTAGTGCAGATTTGCTGATGGTGAATTTTGCCAGCTTTGCTGAATGTTGAATTCTTAAGCTGACAGTTCCAGCATTTTAAGGATATCATTCTACTGCCTTCTGAGTTGTTTTTTTTTTCCTTGCAAGAAGTTAATGGTAATTCTTTGTTCTACTTTATGCGATGTATGTTTTTTTCTCTGTTGTCTTTTAAGATTGTCTCTGTCACACAGTTTTTAGCAGTTTGATTATGGTGTGCTTTGATGTGGTTTTCTTTCTGTTTATCTCTTGGGGTTTATTGAGCTTTTTGGAGCTGTGAGTTACAATTTTCATCAAATTAGAAATAACTGACCAACATTTCTTTAAATATTGTGTTTGTAACCCCTCTCCGGGACTCCAGTTATGTATGTGTTACCTCTACATATAAATGGGACCTCCACGGGGTCACAGGGCTCTGTTCCCTTTTCTTTCTGTGCTTCACTGTGGGTAATTCTGTTTCTGTGGCATTTGGCTGACTGAGGCTCATCCAGCGAAGTGTTCGTTTCAGATATTATGCCTTTTGGCTGTTGCTGTTCTGTTTGCTACTTTTTTAATCTTTTCTACTTCTTCCCTCACGTGGATGATTTCCTCTGAATCTCAGCACCTCTTTCTCACGGCTGACTCAGTGTCCACCTGCAGCTCCCCACTGGGCCCTGAGCCCCTCGTCCTGGCCCAGCACCTGCCCGCCATCCGGTGGGGCTCCAGCCCGCACATCTGCCAGAGCCGGCACCTTCCAGTCCTGCCTCCTGTTACTCCTGGCTGCCTGCCTTCCTGGTCTGCACTCTCCCGCTCCTCTGTCTTCCTGTCCCTGCCCTGCTCATCTTCCAGTCCCGGCGAGACACCTGTCACCTGCTAGCTGTGGGGCCGCAGCAGTGACTTAGCCCATGGGCCTGTTTGTTCTTTGAAGCGGGGCTGTGTGCTCCACGGAGCTGTGCTGGACTGGCTGAGCAATGTGTGCGTGGCCTCAGATGGCCTCAGTCTTGTTTTCCTATATTGTAATGTGGGCGTTGGCAAACCAGGCCTGGGAGCCAAAGCCCTCTCTGGGCGTTTTTGTGTAGCCTTGAGCTGAGAATGGTTTTTACATTTTTAAAGAGCTATTAAAAAAATAAATAAATAAAACAGTATGGGACAGAGACCTCGAGCCCACGGTCCCGGAACTTACTGCCTACCCCTTTACAGAGAGTTTGCCAGCCCTTGGTCTACAAGCTCATCTTGGCAGGGATTGTGTTTTTCCTGCCTTTAAGTTTAAAATTTGCACAGAGTGTAATTTCCAGTGTGCTGTAAATATTGACTTTTAAAGGGGAAAGTATTATATTACTCTTTAAAATATTTTCGGTAGGCTCTAAATACCATGGATACACCCACCATCATGCATTTTAAAAAAAGATACGAGCAAGCTCTCCTTTAACGGTTGGAAATGTTCCTTGCTGCTTTTTCTCCTTGCGCTCACATTTTATTTCACTTATCTCATAGAATTTTATCCTAACGTAAGCATTCTTCTGCTTATGCGAATGTTTTCACCGCCATAATCTTCTGTAACTATATGCATGTATTTCGTTACTGAAGTTCTGTGACTGTAAGACCCTTGGGTATTGGGCGTTTTCTTTTGAATGATTGTTGCAGTTGTTATTTGTACCAGCTCCTGGCTCCTGGCTTTCCTCTGTTGTGGCCGCTGTTCCTCCTGTCCCATCTCCTGACCCCTCTAAGTTGGGGTACCCCAGGGCTTTGTCCTGTCCTTGGACCTCCACAGTCAGGTCCCTGGGAACCTCACCAGCTCATGAAATCTGGGTGCTTCTGTACACAGCTTCCAAACTGCTCTCACCCAGCCTCGATCTCCCTCCTTTACTCCAGAAAGATATGTTGGCTGCCAGTCAGTGTCTCTACTTGTATGTTGCCATGAAATCTCAAATTAACACGTCCAGCGTTGAACTTTGCACAGCTGTGCCCTTTGCAGTCATTTCATCTCAAGGTGGCAGTTCTGCCCTTTCCATTGCAGGGTCAGAGATCCCCGTAGTTCTTTGACTCCTTTCCCCACCCCAGTCTGTCAGCAGATCCTGGTGTTGATACCATCAGAGCATCACCACTTCAGCGGCTCCCACCCTGGTCCTAAGCAACATGATTTCTGACCTGGGTTATTGTAACAAATAGCCTCCGGGGGCTCCCGCCCTGTGATTGTGTCTCTGATCCTGTCCCTCCGCTGCTCAGACCCCTTGGGTTCCCCGTCTTCCTGAGTAGAAGCCAGCACACTCACAGTGACCTGCCAGGCTGGCCTGCCACCTCTTCAGCCTCAGCTCCTACTTCCCCTGCCTTGATCAGTAGGCAGAACCAGTTCTAATTGTGAGACCGCTCTCTCTCAGGTGAAGTCTTACTTTTTTAAAAATTGTAAGATGTGCCTCCGACAGTCATCTCACCTCCAAGTTTAATTCCTGGTGGCAGGTGCGACATGGAGCTGGTTGCCTGCTGGAGGAGGGCACCATGCCTGTTGCATATTGGCGCCCTCTTTGCTTGCTTGTTGTGGGGGTGATGCATTGTTTTACTAAATGATTGAAGTTACCAGGTGAAATCTTAATCACCCCTGCCATCAGACTCCACAGTATGTCTGAATTGGAGACATTCCACCGTGAAGTGGGACATCTTATTTTTAATGCCATGCTTTGCCCTTAACAGTGGGTGTAAGATAAGGAAAAGCACAGCCTGTACAGTGCCTCAGTTCCAGGAGCTTTGCTGTGACCTTGCGTCGTGCCTGGGTGCAGTGCATCATAGTCAGAGGATAGGTCAGAAGCAGGCCTCCTTTTACAAGCGGGAGAAAGGTCGGGGGTGCAGCTGGCATGACTCCTTGACCTCATGACTGCTGTGGGACTGATTCACTTTCCCATAGCGCATCATGGGCACTGGCCATCTAGAAACGGCCAGTCTGTGCCCACATGCCCCTTGGGCAGTCTGTTCTCCAGAGATACCCATAACCTGATGGGAGGCGCTGGCATGTGGTTCCCAAGAGGCAGGAGGGGTGGGCTCCAGGGCTTCCAAGAGGGAAGGGCGACTTGAGCAGTAACACGATGATGATGCCAGTTTTAACTGCTGGGCAGACTTAAATGTTGACATAATCTCAAACCTCTGAAAGAAGAGGAAATTGTTTTTAGTGATGATTTGTTTGAGACTAATAACAGCTATAAAAAGCTGAGGGAAGTGATAAAACGTAGTATTGCTGATTTGCCCACGATGACAAATATTTTAGAGGAAGTTGAACCTGCATTTTAAAGGTAGTGGTAATTTTGTCAGATTGTGAAGTTTGGAGGAGCTTCCAGGCTGGAGTGCCCCAGCAGGGTGTGCAGCTCAGCCAGGCTCACCCTCAGGCCGGCTCTAGGAGAGGCAGAGTGGGGGGCACAGTCAGGGGAGCTGGACTGAGCTGTGGGGTCTGCAGACCTGGGGGCAGTGGGGCAGCGCTGCTCCAATCCTGGACGTTCTTCTGTGAACCTGCCACCCCCTTTCCGGATGGCCCAATCTGTTCTGAAGGCTGTACTGAGCACTCAGCCAGCCAGCCCAGTGTTGTTGACCGTCCATGAGACAGCAACTTTGTCTGGTTCACTGTTGTGTCCCCGGGATCCGGAGCAGCGCCTGGCAGAGGGTCCATGCTAAGGAAATGTTTGTTGAATGACTAGAAGCCATGTGCCAGGCGCTGGGGAATAAGCAGTCCACACACGTCCGCCTTCCCCTTGGAACTGCTGATCTCATGGGGAGATGAACAACGGACAGATGACCAAGCACTTAAGCAGGGCGGTTACCTATCATGGGGGGTGTGCTGGGAGCTGCAGTGGGAGTAGGATGGGGCGAGGGGAGAGCTGGGCTGCTCCTGAGACGAGGAGGGAGGGAGCCAGTCCTCCCCGAGGGCCAGGGCCAGCAAGGAGGGACGCAGGCAGGCCAGAGCGGGGCTGATTCAGAGTACTTGCATCAGGGTGACTTTGGTGAAGGGACAAAGAAACCCTGCAGTCCTATTTTTAAAAATTCTTAATTCTCTGTATTTGCCGTATCCTAACATAGTATTTGCCTTTTGTTTCCTTTTTTTTAATTTAAAGGATTTTTTTGTTTTGTTTTGTGTTTTTTGATAGATGAGGGTTACTACCAGGGTGGAAAATTTCAGTTTGAAACTGAAGTCCCCGATGCGTACAACATGGTGGTGAGTAGCCCGCGTTTGAGCCGCTGGTCCCCTTTCGCGTGGTGTGGCGCGTGGTCCCCCGCATCGTGCGTGCTGCCCACCCAGTCCTGGAACTGAGCCCGAAATGGCCGGTGCTTCTGTGGTTGATGCCCTTCGTCAGCGGTAGAGGTTTAGGAGAATCCAAGCGCAGTGTGCCGGGCAGCCGCGCTGGGTGCAGCTCTGTCAGGTGAGATTACTGTCCCGAGACCGGGGCGTCCGGGGAGCTGCCTGTGCACTTCGCGCACACCTTATTTCAGTTCGGGCACTGACTGAAGGAAAGAGCGCTGTAGTTAAACCTGTAGTTGTGTTTATGGTATAACACCAAAATTCCAAAAGTGTATAAAACGTGCATCTTAGAATTTTGGAAAAGAAAAATGACGTGTAGTTTTAGACTCTGAGTAATTTACACCCCTAGCTACACGTCGACCCCGCCAGGACCCTCCCGGTGATAACTGTCCCACGCGCCATCACCTTCTGTCTGTGCTTTTAAGGAAGGTGCTGACCAGTTAGGAAGGTGAGAGGAAGTGTAGACAGTTATAAAATGATGACAGTGGTAAGTAACAGACAGTAGAGATACTGTCAGTGACAGGAAGCTACTTTAGGGGAATTCGGAGGACAGGGAGGGTCAGTTTTGTAGTTGGGACCGGGTAAGGTGAGCTAGATTTGAAGTTGTCCTGAGCGGGGAGGGCGCCCCAGAGGACGAGGAAATCGCTTGCCATGGCAGCGGTAGACAGACCAGCCCGCCTGAATGAAGAGTCGGGGTCTGGGAACAGTGGGCAAATGAGAACGCAGGCTTGGGGGTTTTGTTGGGCATTTTCCCTCTGGCAGTGAGGCGCCACCGAGGGTCCCGGGCGACTCCGCGCACCCCCGAGCAGTGCGCTGGGGAGGCCGTGGTGCGCCCCGTGAGCCTCGCAGCCGCTGAACTGCTGGGTTGGCGCGTGGCCGGCTCTGCTGATTGTGCGTGCATGTGTTTCCCCTGGTGTTTCTTAACCTTCTCTAGGCCTGTCCAAAGGGGAGGAAAATACAATGGTAAAGTTAAGTCTCTTGTTAACCTGGGACTGTGGGAATTGGGCACACGCGTGCCATGACGGTTCCTGCGGTAACTGCTCCTCCGCTCTGACAATGGAATTGCCCACCCCCGGCTCCCGGCCCCACCACCGGGTGTAGTTCAGTGGCTGCAACACTTTTTTGTTTAAATCCAAACTTTTATCTATGAAAATTGATCTTCACCGGGCTAGTACATTAAAAGTTCTTTTGGAAATGTCATTTATGAGGATGGAGAAAAGTTGGCAAGCCAAGAAGCCCCCCCTCAAAATTTAATTTTTAAGCAAAGAGGAAAATACGCATTTCAGGTCTTTGTCCACCCATCGCTCCAGCTGCCTGCTGAGATGTCCCGTTTCCCTAATCACAAACGGGGACAGGCCTGACAGAGCACTGCACTCTCAGGCGAGAGAAGTTTGAGACCTTGATTTACATGCACATATTTAGAATTTGGGTCCATTTTGATGGCTTCTGGAAACTATCAGACATACGGTACTGAAAACTCTGGACTCTAACTTTCTGGACGTACTCCATCTCTGTGGGTTACTCATCTAAAGAATGTTAAAACCAAAGGGTAATGAGTTTGTGACACAGTCTTGGGGGAAGCGGTGAATTTTGGGGGAGGAGAGTGGTTCACAGAGTTCAGCGTAAACTGACGAACTTTCCAAACAAGCCTCAGGGAATATGAGAGCCGTTGCCTCAGTGCATCAGGTGTCACTTAGTGGCGGAGTGTCTTTTTCCCCAAAGTAAGGAGAGAGCAAACCATCAGAAACACCAAGGAAGGAACAGATTTTTGTTGAGGGCGTCTGCGTCAGGGCTTCCGCTCGGTGCACCCTGTGTCCTCCAGTAGTTCTGTGGATGACACTGACACGTGCATCTCCACACGGCAGGAAGTCAGGGCTCGGAAAGGTCAGACTAAGAACTTGCTGGCTTTGCTGGTCCTGACGGCTCAATTGCCAAAGCTGGTTCTTGTC
The DNA here is from genome assembly GCF_009834535.1 of Camelus ferus. NCBI lineage: Eukaryota > Metazoa > Chordata > Mammalia > Artiodactyla > Camelidae > Camelus > Camelus ferus. Next base: position 95,050,605 of record NC_045700.1, read on the forward strand.
CAGAGCTGCCTGGCTCCTAGTGTGTGCCCTTCCCACCACACCTGGTGGCCACTCTGCAGTGAGAAAAATGTTTGTCATACTGTCCCATCCCCATATGACTTCTTTAAGAAACGGAGAGGTAAGAAATGAAATAAACAGGATAGGAAACCATTGAGACTCACAAACATGTTTCCTGTATTAATTGGTGACTTACAGTGTTTTTATGTTTCAGTCCCTGTCTCCTTTGGAAAATTTGTAAATAATGGGCTAGTCCTATTTCATCAGGAGTAAAACCCGTGTGTTCCAGCCCGGAGGCAGTGAGAGGCGAGCCCTCCGGGGGTGTGTGCAGACCCCTCCCTGCTGCCGCTGGGCCTCTCTGCACCGTCTCCCTCTCATCCAGGCTCAGGTGGCCCAGCCGCCCTGCCACCAGGCCAGAGTCCCGAGCTCACCACGAGGAGTGGAGGGCGGCACTGTCCCCAGGAAACTGAGGTGCAGTGCTTGAAGGATCCGGAGGTGGCTGTGTTTACCTGCGTTGTAGTTGATCTCCACCTGTGTACTTCTCCTTGCCGTCTCTTTCCACTAGACGCCAGCTCCCTGCAGGCGGGGCCTCGGGGTGCCTCACCTCACTCACTGTATTTCCAGTGCTGGGCATATTTGTCTGATGGTTGACATGCTCTCTGCCCCCTGCAAACTTACAGTGTTGAAAATTAGAGCAAAGGATGGAAATACGTAGGTTACAGGCATTTCGGGTAGAGGTTGTGAGAGCAAACTTTAAGCAATTCGCATTCCATTTGATGAGGAGACACAGCTGGAAGGGCTTTGTGGCGCTTTCTCAGAGTTCATTTGCTTTTTGGCCATAATTTATTTGATTCCTGTAGTTCATAAGGACTTTTTTTTTTTAACCCCTAACACTTAGAGTTCTTGCAGTTAAGGTCAGTTATTAAGATTGTGAATGAAGCATTTTTAAATATATTTTTATTGATGTGTAGTCAGTTTACAGTGTTGTGTCAGTTTCTGGTGTACAGCACAATGCTTCAGTCATACAGGAACATATATAGATTCGTTTTCATAGAAACACTTTTAATAAATAAAGTAGATTTTTAAAATTTTTTGTTTTTGTTTTTTGAGTTTTTTGATGGTAACAGTTTTTAAAATTTTTTTACTTACTTATTTTTGTGGGGGGCAGGTAATTAGGTTTATTTATTTATCTTTAGAGGAGGTACTGGGGATTGAACCCAGGACCTTGTTCATGCTAAGCGTGTGCTCTACCACTGAGCTCTACCTTTCCCCCCAGATCATCATTTTAGAATAAACTTTTTTAGAAAAGATAAAAACTCCTATTTTTACCCCTCTCACCGCTGCCCCCCCCCCCCCCCATACCCCAGCAGCTGAAATGCAAATACCTCCTTTGGTTCTTTGTCCTTTTGTTCCTGAACTTCATCTCATGATCTCAAACTGCCTCTTAATCTCTGTCTTAGAAATTAGCTGAAATGATTCATGTGTCAGGCCCTCCTGACATGTGCCGGATTCTGTGTGAGACACTGCAGCCTAGAGATGAGAAGGCGAGCAGGCTCCGGGGCACAGACACAGACAATGACGGACCAGCGTGGTGGCGTGGGGGAGGGTGAGCCCCAGCAGGGATCCCTGAGGAGGGGGAGGCTGAGTGCAGCGGGCAGCCTGGCTGCAGTGCCCCCGCTGTCTCAGGTCTCACGCTGCTCCCGTGGCCCAGTGCAGTGTCTCTCTCCTCCTGGGTGAGGTGGTGTAGTGTCACCAAATTAGCTGATGTGGCCCTGACCAGCCCTGAAGGGGGAAGGCAAGATTGTCCTGCCACATTTCCAGAAGGAAGAGAACCGGAGTCACACCCGAACACCTACTCTCCCCTCTTCTTTTTATATAATGTGTTATCCTTTGTGGAAAATAGAGAAAATAATACTATGCAAAAATAGAATGTTGATCACCTGTTATCTCCACCCAGACATGGTCACTGTTAACTTTCTGATTTATGTTATGGGCAGTATATAACCGTACATACAAATGGGATCTTGCTACACGTAGCTTGGTAACTTGCGGGTTTTTAACATAAACTATCATGAGAAGTATGTTCTCATGTCAGTTAATGTACAGTTACATTTACATCATGGTCAGTAGGAGCACTTCCTTGTATGATGCATCGCAGTGTGAAACCAGTTCTTTAGAGCTGGTCACTGGGTGGCCAATTTATTGATAATATGAACCAGACTTTGTGTAAAGGGCCAAATGGTAAATATTTTAGGCCTTGTGGACCATATATGGTCTCTGTCATAAATTCTTTTTTTTTTTAAACAACCTTTTAAAAATGTAGAAGCCGCACTTAGATCCCAGGCTGTGGGGAAACAGGCCTGGCCTCTGTGTGGTCCCCGGGGTGACCCCTGAATCAGCAGTGCTGTGACGCCTGCCGTGGACGACACCTCGTGCTCCAGCCAGGGTCTTTGGTGAATTCTCACAAGTGGAATTACAGGCACACTGAGCAGTGGACTCTGACCCCACACCTCTTTACCAGTTGTGTTCAGTTACCTGCCAGAGACGCTGCACCAGTTGGCATCACCACCATCAGAGTTTGAAAATTCCCCTTTTCCTAAATACTTACCAGTGTGGGATATTTTCATTATTTTTCTCTTTTTGCCATTTTGGGAGGAAATAAATGGCATCTAAGTATCATTTGAATTTTTGTTTCTCAAATACGTATTCTAAACTTTCCCCTGCTTTCCAGCTCTGGGTGAGCTGTTACTATGCGCCTAGTCCTTTTTTCTGTTGGGGTATTTGTTTTTATCATAAGAGTTCTTGTACAAAAATTACATGTAACTTTTTTCTTGGTCTTAGCTGTGCTTTAAATATTTTCCTGTTTTTCATTTACTTTTTGTTGTTGTCCTATAAAAGGTTTTTATGATTTTACCACTGTAGTCAAATCTACTTTTCCTTCTTGAATTTTTCATGTTGTGAAATGCTTAAAACAGGCCTTCAGACCCCAAGACAACTCATTTATGTTTTATTCTAGTTCTCTTAGAGTTCTGTTCATTTATGTTTAATTCATCTGGAATAAAGCTGTGAGTGGGGCTCTGTGTTTTTCCAAATGGTTAGCTGGTTGTCCATTGAGGAATCCTTGTTTGCCCATTGATTGGCAGTGCAGTCTGTCGTGTGCTAAACCATCAGCTGTGTTCCGGGCTGGATGTTAATGCCAGCCACAGAGGTAGCAGGTGGAGCTGGGTGTTTCTTGTTTGTCCTGATTTGGGGATGGGGTGGGGTCTACAAGAAGAGTTCAGTCTGGAAAGTGTGTGTCAGAATCCAGGACCCTGGTTCTGGTGCAGAGGTCTGCTCTCTGCTCTGAGGACAGCAGTAGAGAGGGCGTGGACAGGGGGTGCGTCTGTGTCAGCATCGCACTGTGGAAGGTGTGAAGGGACAGGAAGGAGGGCAAATACAGGCTGATGCTTGGACTTTCAGGGAACACTGGGCGGGGTGACTGTGTCAGGGGCTTCATAGGAGGGAGGGACATGAGCCTTCAGTTCCCTCAGATGCTGAGTTGGCATGTTAACTATATTCCATCACCTAGAGAGGCGTAGACGGCCCCAACAATTCTGATTTTCCCTCTTCAGCCTAAAGGCCTTGCTGAAAATGTTGGATGCACTAGCCTTCTTTCTGTCAAATGCATTCCCATCAGAAAAGCAAGTTAGAGCATATTCAGTTGATTTAAACTCAGTCTGAACCTAAATGCTGTAATTCTCAGACACCTATACCTGCATAGTTGGGTTAAGTGTTTTGTAGAGTCTCTTGATATCGTGGTGTTTTGAAATCAGGAAGAAGACTTAGGAGGGCGCTGAGAAGTGCGTCTGTGTACGAATAAAAAGGCGGAACTAGTCAAACAGAAGACAGCAGAGGAAGGTTTGGATGGTGAAATATGTTCTAGCTTGGTATCCAGGATAAAAAACTGATTACAAAGATTTTTTGAAAGCCTTCTACACCTCAGAATAACATCATAAGTACAAATTACATCAAACAGTCACCTGGGGAAGTGTCACCTCTCTGTGACAAGGTGTCGACAGTTTGGTGTCTTGAGATGACCTGTCTGGTGCGGCTGTGTGAGGCGACGGTCATGTCCATCCAACCGGGGCTGACGTCACCACGGTGCTGGGGCTGGGGAGGGGGCCCGCCCGCTGCAGGTGGGGGCGGGCTCTCCAGCTCTCGGGTGGGGAGGGCGCTTGGCGCTGTGTCCTCCGCCCACGCTCTGACCAGCCCCTCCTCTTCCTGGCCTTCCTCCCGAGGACATCTTACCTACGGATGTGAGCGAAGGTAGCGTTGATTTCTCAGGTGTGTGGTGGCCGGGGGAGGCACCCTAAATGTCCAGGGAGCTGCTGCTTAAGTGCTGGCATTTGTACCACGGAATGCACGAGAGCCCAGAGCCCTCTGAAACGGTGACAGGACAGATGTGAAAAAATACATAGCGCATTTCCGCACTTCTTTCCGCACTTTCATAAAGAAAAATGGACGTGCATCATGCGCACCGTGTGGGTAACCTGGAAAGGAGGCTCACACGTGCGCGCCAGGTGTTAATGGAGATTATTTGGGGTGGAGTTTAATATATATCTTTCCTTTTGTTTTTGTCTTTGTCTTTTTTTCTTTGATGAGTATGGATTGCATTTAAATAAAATAATCGTAAAAAAGAGACCCATCCAAACGTGACCCGTCCTATGTGCCGTGTTCCCACGCACTCCTTTTCGTCGTCTCTCCCTCCTTTAAGTGTCAAGTGGACTAAGACTTGCATCTCGAGAAATGCTCGTGGCAGGAGCGTCTTCAGAAAACCCCCCGAGGGAACCAGCACTGCTGTGAGGAGCGGTGCTTGAGCTGCGGGTCAGCCGCGCTGCACCGGGGCCTGAGGGTGCAGAGCTGCCCACCCGGTGCACTGCGGCTCCCGCTCGGCCCGCCCGCTGGCAGCCCCGGGGCTTGCGGACGGGCGCTGTTGGGGGTGCAGGCCATCCGGGTGGGTGCAGCCGCGCGGGAGGGGGTTGAGGAGCCCTGCTGCCCGGGGACAAGCGAGGCTCTCTGCGGGGTGCGGGGAAGGCTGTGGATCACAGACGTGGTTGGAGAGCCTGTGACCTCTTCCCCTGTGTTGCAGCCCCCCAAAGTGAGATGCTTGACCAGGATCTGGCACCCCAACATCACGGAGACGGGCGAGATCTGTCTCAGGTGAGTTTTTCTTGTTCCCAGCTTCCCCGCTAGCTCTGTGCACCTTGGGCTCTCTGCGTGCTCCCTCTGAGGAGGGAGAGTCCGAGGCTGGGCCCGGGTCAGGGAGGCTTTGGGCTCCACTCAGGTGAGGAGCCTGGTCTGGCTCTGCCGCCCCAGCCCGGCCCCTCCTCCAGCCCCATGTCCTCCTGTTTCCCCTGACGGCCTCAGTGCTGCCTGCCGTCCGCCTGGGAGGCTGCCTCTGAGGACCCGTCACCCTTGCTCCTCCTGTTCATGGAAGGCGCACCCCCTCCCAGTGGCTGGTTTTAGCTCGGGGGATGTGGACAGCAGGCTGCGGGAGACCCGGGCCCTCGTATCTGAGTGTCCTCCGCACAGTAGTCTGCATGTGCGGAGGGGCCCTTTCCCAGAGCCTCATGCCAGCCGTGGCCTGGGTGTCCTCGCTCTGCCAGCGGCACGTGGTCCGGGCGCTTTCCTGCTTCTTAAGGTTGCGGGTCCCTCACGTAGAGAACCAGAGAAGTTGTATGTGTGTGGGGGGGGTGATTGTTGTTAAGTAAATTTAGCATGTGGGCTTTGTTTTTCTGCGTCTTGCCACTTCCTCTACTCAGGCAGTGATGTTAACTCACAGGGGCTCTGGGCCAGGCCCCCAGCCCCGCCGCTGGCCGCCGTGTGACTGGGAACTTGTTTAACCCGAGTTTGGAGGGCAGGCTTGAAGTAGCTCTCTGGCGCGCTGTTTGCCTTCTCGCTGATCGGAGTCCCTCCTCAGGCCCAGCCTCTGTCTTGCCTTGTGCTTCCGCCCTTCTTCTCCCCTGGAAACGCTAGTTGCCTTTGAAAGCCCACGTGCAGACTGTGACCGCTCCTCCCTGCGTGGGTGTCAGGGGCCCTTTTTCTTTCTTCAAGCGCAGTTAGCACCCACTTTCCCTTTTTATTTTTTGTGTGGAGCCCCCTTTTCTTTCACGTGAGCTGCATTTTTTCGTAGGTAGTTACATACAAATACAGTTTTTGAGAGTATACTTTTTAAAAAAGGAGTCTTCCCTTTTAAGTGTCTGTCCTTTCATTGAAATTAGAGATTTGCCACCCTCAGTTTCAGGTTATAAGTGGGTTCTGGCCCAGCCTTGTCCTCCAGGCTTTCTTGAGGGTCGCCCCACTCCACCTCCTGTCACGGACCTGCTCTGGTCAGAATTAGGCCCAGAGAGGGAATTTCTATTGTCACTTTCTCAGTCTTCTGAGAAAGCAGACATTAGCAAAGTATAGTAGGAATTTCGCAGACGGTAGCCTGCTTCAAAAGCCAGAAACCCTAAAGGAAAATCATTGATAGATTTAGCCACATTAAAATTAAAAATACAAAAACGCAAAACTGAAGGAGAAAAGATCAGAGTGACATCCTTCGTATGTATAAACAGTCCTTTCAGTCAATATGGAAAAGATGGGGCTTACCCCTGGAAAAGTGAGCATCGGCTCCAAATAGGTGACTCATGGGAGGGGGAGCACAGTGGGCGGCAGGCATCTAGGGACACTTGGTCTCCTTGGTCATCAGAGAAGGGCCCGTGGAAACAAGGAGGCACGCTCGCCACTTCTCAGATTGGCAGATACAGAAGCAAATGCTCGGGGATGGGAGAGAGAGCGTGTGTGTGTGAGTGTGGACAGGCTCTGGCGTCACTAGACAGAGGCCTTTCGATGGTCCTTCAGCCACAGGCCTCACATTTACCTTGTGTGTACCCTTGGGCCTCCAGCTGCACTTTTAGTTTAACTGAGGGAAGTAATGTGCCAGGCTTATGTACGAAGACCACCTCTTCGTGAAAACTAGGAAGTGTCCAGCAATGGTTCTGGGCACAGCTGACTCACAGTGTCTTCTGAATAAAGGGAGTGACAAGCCTGGCCCAGCCACTCCTGATCTGTGGTGACTGCCGGGGAGCGCCTACCAGCCTGACCAGTGCCTGGCGTCCCGCGGGGCCTTGTCTGCTACACAGGGTGCTCGCCTCTCTCAGCGAGACTTACCTGCTCCCACCAAGGGCCTGCACCTTGCTCTTGGCTCAGGGCCAGAAGTGCCATGTCTGTGGGATTGGAGGAGCCAGGTGATGGCAGTTCAGACTTTTTCTCCTAGAATCCAAGTCTCCAATGTTGTCCCATGGGTGTCCTCTGTCCCCTTGCCTGAACCCTCTCCGATGGCTGCATGGCTGTCACCTGAGCTCTCTTGGGACTGCCATCTGCTAAGGCTGGACCAGCACCTCCCCAGTGACTATATGCTCCCCTCCATGGTGTCACCCTGCCCAGATCCGTGGCCCCCAGAAATGGCCACACTTGGCTTCCAGGGGCAGAGGCTCTGGCTGTGCTGTTGGCAGTGAAGCCCAGAGGGGCTGACTGGTCAGCCGGTCAACCTGGCCGCCTGCCTTCCAGCAGCTAATGTTGGTTGAGCCCAGACACAGTGGGGAGCAGTTTGCATTCTCTGCTTTATGGGGTTTGCCAACTGGTGGGGAGACGGGCAGTAAGCAGCCTACTTTACAGTCGAAATCAGTTAGATCAGAAATAATTCTTTCCTGTCTTAGTAAAGAGGTCTCTCAATGGCCCATATAAACCACTAGGATTTGGCAGTTTATTCCCAGAAAATTATCCAAAACTTGCAGAGGTTTTGTTCCTGCAGGTGAGTGGTACCCCTGCAGGGTGGGAAGGTGTCCGTGCAGGCAAATGAGGGTAGGGCGCATGATGTGCGTTTTCTTCTTGTTGTCTGTTTAATGCTCAAAGTCAGCTGTAGTGAATCTTAAAGTTGGCTTTATTTGCTTTATTTATTCTAACTAATCTTCATGGACAGTTGAGATTATGGCATTGATTTGAATTCTGCATATCTTTGTTTTCTCCCTATCTTCATTGATTTATGTGAATTTAACATGCTCTGATTCAAAAATCTTCAGCGTAACAGTTGTGACCAGGAAAGCCTCACGCTGACACACTAGCTTAGGAGCTGCCTGGTCTGACTGAGCAACGCCAGGCTCCTGTCCTCACCAGGAGGAAACCTGGTGGAAATCATAATTTTTCAAAGTATGGAATCATCATTTCTGTGTGGGCATATAATGCTCATGTACAGTTGATAGAACAGACGTGAAAATGACTCTTGGGTTCAGTTCATGTCACATGCCTCTGAAGCCCATAGGCACCTTCCCGGAGTGTGGTCCTCCCACCCCCAGGTGAGCACCGTCCAGAATTTCGTCTTAATCTCCCGTTATCTTTAAGCTTTTCCTTTTGAGCTTTTTTTTAACCAGCTATTAAAATTGTGTTAGATGCCCGTGTGGGCAGCTGTGTTCTCAGGGGGTGTGCCCTGGAGCCTGGGGCTGCCCGGTTCCTCCTCTGCAAGGTAATGGCCACCCTCTCGGTCTTGAGGCACCGAGTAAATCTAGGTTGTGCTGACATAAACAGGAAGCGCTAGGTGTCCCTTGTTCCTGTTTGTTGTCACCGTCTTTTTCCAAATGTTAAATGGACAAATGCGCTTTGTGTTCTGTTCTAAGGCCACTTCCCCTGCTGAGCGTACAGTCCATACACACAACACAAGAGCTTAGGCTTGGGGTCCCATGCAGGCGTGGGGCAGGGGAGGCCTTCGGCAGCAAGACGGGAAACTGAAGCCACAGAAGGAAGGTGGGCTCATGACAAGGACATCTCCCGTCCCAGGGAGATGGAGACCAGAGCAACTTGGCGGCTGCGCACACACCTGCGGCTGCTCCCTGCTGACCGCTGTGCCTTTCTGTGTCTGTTTCAGTTTACTGAGAGAACATTCGATCGACGGCACCGGCTGGGCTCCCACGAGGACACTGAAGGTAGAGTGCGTGCCTTTGCCCACAGTCCCCTGGCGGACCTCACTCTGTCCCGTCCACACGGTGGCCGGGCACACCCTGCTCCCTCCCCAACGCCCGCCTTGCCCGTCAGTTCCTCTGCCCCCACTTCTCTGTGGTGGGGGTGGTGTGTCAGGTCCTCTCCTCTCCCATCTCCCCTTTACCATTTGTGCTTCTCTTTCTCTTCTGGTTTTTTTGTTCCCCCCATCCCCCATCTTTTATAGTTGTCTCACCTTTAAGGCCGTGGAGCATTGCCAGGACTGGGTAGAGACGGAGGAAAGAAAGGGTAGATGTCCTGTGTCCCTCTGAGTCACACTGTACAGAGGAAGGCTGGCAGGACACAGCCGGGGGTGCTGGCGGGGAGAGCCCTGTCTGGGAACAGGGGGGTGGAAGGAGGAGCCACGGGGACTAAATAAGTGGCCCCAGTTGCGTCTCCAGCTCGACTCGAGTTGCAGGAGCGCCTGCCGTGAGCGCCTGTGTGAGGCCTCCGGCTGTGCTTCGCCTCAAGGCTTCTCTGTAGGATGCTGGCAATTTCTTCCTGTGGCCTGACCATTTAGCAGAAGTAGTCAGAACTTTCGGCTTGTATTCACTGAGTCTGAGCAGCTCCTGACTTGCTGTCGTTTTGACTGAGCAGTGGGCCGGCTCCACACAGTCTCAGCCCTGCCCTGCCTGTGCGGGATGCTACTCCCCGGAAGAGCACTGCCCTGGGACCAGGTTCTGGGGCAGCCTTGTTCCCAGCGTGCACTTGGCACCAGCACAAAGGCATGGTCTTCTGGACCAGGCCCATCTTCGCTGGTGACTGTCTTCCTCCTCGGATGCTGGCAGTCCCACCTTTCAACCTGAAGAGGCCTCGGGCGTCAAATCAGCCTGTTTGCGAGGCCCTGAGAGCTGCCTGGGTGTCATATGTGCCGTCTCCCAGCCAGTCGGTCAGTCAGCCTCTGGTAACTTTTTCCCTCACATGCCCATTTTGGCTCAGTCAGGCGTGGATTTCAAAAGGCGTCCGAACTTAAACCACTTGTAAGTCTGAGTCTGCCAGATGCACGAAGAGCGAGCAGTGGCTGGTAACGAAGCTGCTGCGTTGGACACTGTCCCCGGGTCGCGGGGGTGAGCCTGAGCAGGGCTGGACGTGGTGCCGGGCTCTCCTTCTCTATGGTTTTTTGCAGATTAACTCTCTGGGCCCTGCCTTTTAAAATAACTTCTGCAGAAAACTAACCTTCTCCATTGTACACTGACTTACTGGTTCACCTCTCAGAGGCCGTCCTCGCCCCCGTGCCCCGGATTAGAGAGGACGGAGGCCCGTTGTAGCACCGCTGCTCTTGGAAGACACGGAGGCCCAGAGGGACGTGCACGGGTCCAAGGGGGCCAGCGGGTGACTGGGCCAGGCCTGTTCTGTATGTGACCACAGCTCGTGGGAGACAGCTGCAAACTGTGCTGTGTTGACCACTCCTGTGGCCAGAGAGGACGGTGAGGTGTTCAGATGAAGAACACAGGGGAGGGGTCTGGGTTCACTGCAGACGTCATGCAGTCATGACCGCAGCTCCTCACGAGGTCTGGTCTCTGCTGCCCTGGGCACCTGGCCTGCCCTTCTCTCACCATGCCCTGGACGTGTCCTGCCCTCTTGGGACTTTGCTTCTGTACCTACAGTCCCTCTACCTGGAAGGTGCCCCCTCCTGCCATCCCTTCTGGCAGGTCCCCTCTGTGAAGCCTCTCCCCCACAAGGGGGTCCTTTCTGGGAACACTTCTGTGGGCACCCTGCTGACGCGCCGGTCTGCCTAACTACCTCCACCGGACCCAGGGCTGTGTGCACCCCCAGTCCCACCCCAGACTAGGCTCACACCAGGGCAGGGAGGGGTGCAAGGATAGGTGGATGGATGGACAGACGGAGGGACGGATGGATGGATGCCAGAGTGCAGAGAGCAGCAAGTAGCACTGCAGGAGTAGAGAGTACTGGACGGCAGGGAGACAGGCCTAGAAGAGACAAGACCCAGGCTGAGGGGGAGGAAGGCCAGGAAGGTTTGTGACTCAGACAGAGCACAGCTCAGTCTGGGGAGAACAGAGCGGTCTGCAGTTTTATTTTAATGAAAACTTCTGATCTTTGTTACAGAATGTTACAAAATGTTAGTCTCGGTTTTTGAAGTAACTAAAGCAGAATTAAGACTCAGTGGGACAGCGGATGATGAGCTGATCTGTGATCCCCAAGAGGCAGTTGATGCAAAAACAACAGATTTTGTTTTAAAGATGACTTTTTAGAAATCTGAACTGTATTTGGTAACGACGCGTAGGCGGTGACGGGGGGTGAGGTTCTCCAGCGCAGACGCTGCCGTGGGCTCGGTCGCGGCGCGGGACTGGGGACAGTCTCTGTTGTCTCTGGTTTAGTGTCTGCTGCCAGTGACTGCTCATCTCCGAACGTCCCCGAGTTTGTGGTTATACTGAAGAGACATTGTTTCACTCTTCTGTCTTGGGGAAAACAAGGCATGCTGAAGATAAAATTTTTTACAGTACAATACGTATTTCTTGGTCAGATTTAAAAGTCTTAAAATGCACAGGAGCCTGAAACTTGTTTTCTTCTTTCTTTGTCATTGCAGGATGTTGTTTGGGGATTAAACTCTTTGTTTACTGTAAGTACATGGACCAAAATCCCAAGTTTTTTCTAGATTCCGCTGACTGCTGGCTTTAAGCATCACATTGAGAATAACACAGGGAATTAAAAACAACACCGTGTCCATATTGAGCCCCCCTTTTCTTTGGTACTTTCGTGAGTTGGAAGAACAGTGAGACAAGAACTGAGGGGGGTTTGGAGTGACACATGGGGAGGCCATGGGGCTGGGGAAGAGAAGGTGGGAGCAGAGCGTCCCTGCTTCTGCCCTGCTGGAGTGGCTGCCTTACTTCCTGGGGCCACTGCCTGCCCTACCAGTAGCTGGTCCGCATCCTCTTCACTCCCAGGTGCCATGGTTTGGTTGAAGGAGTTTGTGGTCACCGACCTTCAGGCTTTTCACAAACCCAGAACTTCAGAGTTGTTCTCTTCATCAGTGACCAGCGGCCGTCCCCAGAGAACAGCACCTTGCAGGCAGGGCCTGGAGGGCGGGAGGAGGCACGGGGGGAAGGAAAAGGTGGAGAGCTGGTACTCGGACTTTTTTTTTAATATAATTACTTGTTCCTTTGAGTTTGTGCTTTTTGATCATAAAGGAGCTTTAAAAAAATAAGCTTCAGAAATCTCTCTCTGGAAGAAAAAGAAAAAGGCTTTGCTACTTTTGGTAAAACCTCTGGTCCCTCCATGAAAATGAGCCCTTCCTGGACAGCCCACAATGGCGCCGGCCATCGGAGGGCCGCTTCTTGGCCGCCGGCAGACGTGCCCCTCAGCTCAGCCCAGCCCCGCGGGCAGGGCTGCTTCCCCAGCCTGTCATCTGAGGCTGCAGTGTTCTTACCTTCAGGAAATAAAAAACAGCCTCAGAATAGACTGTCAAGTGCCTGCCTCCCTTTGCCTTCCCGTCTGACGTCACACTTCCCGATTCCAGGGCCTGCCGTAATCTCCAGGAGAAGGCGGGACCCAAGGGGTGCTGAGCCATCTGGGCAGTTTTCTGCTGGTCTCAGTCATTTGTTGTGAGTCAGGCTTTTTCACTGAAGTGAATGAGGTTTTACTTCTGGAGATGCAGAGGCTGGAGTGCAGTTTAAAACGTGCCTCACAGCTGTACTGCTTTTTTGTTTTAAAGGACATCTGGTGCAGTCCTCTCCCTCCACTCCGCACCTTCCGGATCCTAAAGAGCCCATCAGAATTGCTCATTAAGTCTGTAATGGTCATTCGAACCAATATATTCATTTTAGGTCAAGTACATGGAAAAGAAGAGGAAGAATTTTGTGTGTCTGGTGTAGTCTTCATATGCATCAGGATTCTCACAGAACATGTGCTTTATATTTTTTCGTATTTCTAGGACCTGGAGTCTAACTTCCCAACTGAACAGTCTTAGAGATTTACAGTTTTTCCTTGCTGTATTTGTGACATGTCGGTCATACCCATGTTTATTTCCAAATCAGGAACACAGTCCCAGGATTAAACATTTCTCCTGAGGGAGAGTATAGTCGCCTTTACAGTGACCCAGTGATGGCCGTGGAAGCAGTGACTCATAAGAACCAGTCTCTCTTCCCCGGACTTTAAGAAGATCAGGCAGGGTGAAGACAGGACAGGCCTCCAGTCTGAAATCCACGGTTACTCTTGGGGGAAGAGAGGAGTAGCCATTCCAGGGCTTGTCTAAGGTGGACAGGGTCTGGTGCTTCCTCCTTCAGCAGGGGGACACTGGCCTTGTGGCGCTGTCCTACATTCAGTTGGGTTCCAGATGCCATTCCTACTGGGCTGAGTGCGATGCTTATGGAGATGAATTAAAGGGAAAATCCAGGTAAGGTCAGAACAGTTCCAATTTAGGAAGGGAGAGGTGTTAACCACAAAATAAAGGAGAAAATGAATTTTTCAGGAGAAGCGAATAGGATTTTATTTAAAAATGCTCATGATAATAGTGGTTTGTCATTCCCCGATTATCAAAAATAGTGTCTGAAGTTAACGTGATTGCTACTTCCTCACCAAACTTTGGGTCCTCATACGTAAATACAGCCCTCCCTTCTTCCTGCCACGTTTTGAATAAAGTACCCACATGCTAAGGACTCTGACATCAGAACTTGAACTCTCAGGAATTTTCTCAATTCTTTATGCCATTTTGCCGATTAGATTTCTGTTGCCTGGTTCTTAAGATGAAGACTTGTAACAGCGGGAAAACAGATTCATTGTTTACTTTGAGTTTCTCTCTTTTTAAGGATCTCTTGAATTTTGATGATCCACTGAACATTGAAGCTGCAGAACATCATTTGCGGGACAAGGTAAGTGAGTAACGGGAACATCCTGGGTCTCTGTGTTTGGTGAAAGGATAATGACTGTTTCTTGATAAGACACATACGAAATGGAGAATGGTGGGCTCCAGGCCTGGAAGTTAAAGCTGCTTGTGAGCAATGTGTTACGGAAATGTGAGTGGTCTCGGGAAAGCGCCTGACCCAAGGTGTTTTTATTAGACGGGGTTTCCTACTAGAGTTCAGTGTGAGTGATTTAAAACAAGCAACTCTTTTTTTTTTCAACTTTTGTTGAGTTACAGTCAGTTTACAACGTTGTGTCAATTTCTGGTGTCCAGCACAATTTTTCAGTCATACATGAATATACATACATTCATTTTCATGTTCTTTTCCACCGTGAGCTACAAGGTCTTGAATATATTTCCCTGTGCTGTACAGTGTAAACTTGTTTATCTCTTCTATATACATCTGTCAGTATTTGCAAATCTCGAACTCCCAGTCTGTCCCTTCCCACCCCTAAAACAGGCTACTCTTGCCTTATGACAGCGTAGGGACCGGAAGGGACGTGAAGGGAGTCGCACCCACCAGCGCCACCTGCCCCCTGCCCAGCAGGTCGCGTCCCCCGCCCCAGGAGTTCCGGCCCACGTGAGCCGCTCGGGTGCCGAGCCCACAGTGCCGAGATCATGTTTATTACTCTCAGTCTTTATTACTCTCAGTCTTCAGTTCCTTTTTTTGTTGTTGTTTTAACTTTTCCCTCCAAGTCAGTGCGTAAACTATCACTCACTCATTTTAGGAGCTGTTGAATACTGTTCTGTGAAGTGGTTCTTCCAGCCTTTTCCCCCATCTCTTATTGGCAGGCACTCAGGTTTTTCCTGTGGGACTTTTTTCCCAACTACAAATGATAAGGCAATAAACGTCCTCTGTGCCCCAACCTTACGGAGCGCTTGAATGAGGCACTGGTCTGCCCCAGGAGTCCAGGAGCCGGCCGCGTGCGCCGGGGACGGGGCTGTTGGAGGTTGTGCAGGAGCTAGTTAGGCTGCCATGGACAGCATTGCGGTGCTGACTCCGTGCAGTCACAGGACCCCACGTTTCCTTCTCTGAACCAGAGTCCCCGCGAATCCTTGCCTCCCCTGGGAGGCACCCACCTAACGCTGTCAGACGGGCTGGCGCTGCTCTGAACATAGAAGTTCTGGAAGCCATCACGTTGGTTCTGAGTATGGTGCTTAGCGTTGAGAGCGGTTGTCTTTGTGTAAGGCCTGTGTGCCAGCACGTGCAGGGCACTGTGACTGTGCCATGTAGGACGGTCCCAAGGTCCTGAGCCGAGGAGCAGAGGCACTGCCTGAGCAGGGCCCTGAAGAGTGGGCAGGAGGCCCGGACTGAGACACGATAGCCCGACCACCCAGCCTGTGTCCTGCGGCGGTACGGCAGGCAGCATTGAGACTTGCGGCCGCACGGAGGGCGTCAGGTGCTTCTGGACAGGCGGAGAAGGCGGTCTGGGAGGCCTGCGTCCTGCTGAGGGACCCCGGAGACAGCAAAGGTCTTAGGTCCTCACTGCTTGCCCGCCTTCAGGGGTCAGCCGTCTGCACCCTTGGGCGGCCCTGGCTGGGCTGTGTTGTCTGGCAAAGCCTTGGTTTGTCCGCTGCGCTGACAGGCCCGTGCAGGTGTGCTCCTCGGTCCCCGGCCTTCGCAGGAGGCTCCATTCATGTTGGAAGTCCACCTGTCATTGTCGCGGACAAGGACTTCCACACTCTGTACTGTGACAGCTGGCAGCCCTGCAGACTAAACCTTGTCAGGGAAGAAACACCCTACAGAGCCAGGTGGAGAAAGATGTTACATATTGTTTATCCTTTTATTTTTCTTGGAAGGTTGTTTCCTGATCTTTGTATGAAGTAGGAAGACTTGGAGGTCACAGACAGACCTCATTTTGTTGTGCTTCGCAGATACAGTTTATTTTGTGTCAAGTTCTCAGAGAAAAAGCCTTTCTGGTGAGATGGGAATTGAGATCTGCTGTGAACCAAGTGGACAGGAAGGAAGTGTGTTCCAGACTCAATAGCAGTGCAAAGGCCCTGAGGCAGGAGTGTGCTCAGGGTGTCCAGGGGAGAGTGTGAAGGCCAGCATGACTGCAGCAGGGCGGCAGGGGTCCGCAGTGACCTGACAGTGGCAGCCACCCTGAGCAGCCCTCCTGGGTGCCTGGCACTGTCCCACCTAGCCCCCAGGGTGCCTTTGTCCTCCTGACAGCTCCACACAGAGGGACTCTTGCTGTCTCTCATTTGCTGCTGAGGAATCAGGGCCACCAAGAAGGTTAAAAAAAGACTTGCCAGGAAGGGGCAGAGCCCAAGATTTGCCTCCAGAGTTCATGCCTTCTCACGGGTCCTCAGAGGGAAGGGGGAGGCTGCAGAGGCCTGTTCCAGAGGACTCCTCACCTCTGGACGAGAAGATGAGGCAAGGGGGATTAAGACTACGCTGAGGCACCTTTGGTCCTGACGTCGGGGCTCTGGGGGTGGAGGTTGCCTGTGGGATCCTCACAACACCCTGCGAGCTTCGGCCGCGGCTCCCTGGGAGCTCATGGTGTTGTTGGCTTCAGGGTACTGTGGAAGTGACCTGGTGAGAGTCACTAGAGGCACGCCAGGGCTTCAGCACAGCCCATGTTTGCTGCAGGCGGGGGGCTGCAAGGGAGCCTCTGGACACTGTCCTGGGACCAGTGCAGGCCCCCTGGCGTGCGGTCACAGCTCTCTACTTACTCACCTGAGGCACCTTTCCCAGAGCTCTGGAACCAGGCACCCGCCCCCATCTTGAGAGTCACCGGGTGAAGCCATTGCTAAGAGGAGCTAGTGGCTCTGCCCCAGCCCTCCCAGCGCGGCCCCAGGAGAGACCGCGTGGGGCAGCAGCTCGCCGCCACAAGAGGGTGCCCGTCTGCGCCGCCAGGGCCGAGGCCGTGCGACCCCGCGGGCAGCTGTGTGCTGGGAGCCTGCCGTCAGGCCACGCGCTGTCCGCCACCAAATGCGGGCGGGCGTGCTGAGGTGGATGAGCTCCAGGGCCCCTCGCAGTCCTGCCAGGACAAGGAATTTTGCCCCTCCCCTTTGAGAGAAAAGGCCTGGGGACAGGCCCGTGGGGTGGGCTCAGGTCTGAGGTGAGTCACCACATCCACACAGCCTTTTTACAACTGAGGGGTCCCCCCCGGCTCCTGGGTGGCCTCTGCTCGACGCCAAGGAGGGGCTCTGTAGCAAGCCCGCCCCTCCTCAGGCAGGGAGGTCGCCCTCCGGGTGGGCTGCACCAGGGCCGTGGGTGGCAGGGTCCTGGGGAGACACAGGGGTCTTCCTGAGAGCGGCAGCCTGTGACTCATACGCGTCATGACCTTGACCCCGCTGGTGAATCTCACTCTCCCACCTGCAGGACCCAGAGTCTTGGGCTCCCTTCTGCCCAGGGCTGCTGTTTGCGTCCCGCCCCAGCACCCAGCTCAGTTGTGCCCGGGGGTGGGGGGGGTGGAGTGGCACTCGGCTCCCACCACCTTGCCAGACCCTCCACACTCCAAGAGCCCCCGGGGTCCTTGGCTCTGGTGCATCCGACTTGTTGTTGAAGTGTTGGCCCCCGCTAACCCCTCCTCCTCCCCCATCCCTCTTGCCCACAGGAGGACTTCCGGAGTAAAGTTGAAGACTACATTAAGCGCTACGCCAGATGATAGCAGGAGCGGACTGCAGGGCCTGGACTGTGTCTGAAGTTTGTCTCCAGCTGAATCCAGGCGGGAGCCTCCTCCCCAGTCCCCTGCTCCCCTCAGTCCCGCCGCGTCGTGCGAGTCCTGTGACCGCGCCGTCCTGGGGAAGAACCTCTTCACGGCTGCCCATTGTAGAGAGAGTCCCACATAAATACAGCAAGGAAGTGTGCTCGCAGTTCTAGGGTTGTCTGCTTACCTTCACGTGTTTACTTTTCTGAAACCGTACTGTACAGGCTGTTGATGAGATTCTTGAGGAGTTGTAATGAACTCAGAACTGAGGCTAGAGCTTGCTTCTCCCCTGTCCCCAGAGTCCATTCCCTGCGCAGGTGATGCTAATGACCTACTCAGTGTAGCTCGCAGGTCGGCGATCAGAACCCGCTGCAAACTGTGATTGGATGCAAATTCTCTTAGCTCCTTCCACGAGTGTTGGCCCTGCCTAGGTGTCGTGAAGCTTCCCAGAATTCACTGTAGATCTCTTACTGAAATGCGTATTTTATTTAATGTAAGTATATTTTGGAACAGATTTGTAATTTGTACGACTTAATGCTTTAATTATTTTTTTCTATCCTCATTTAGTTTGTATTTTCATTGTATAGAGCAGACAGAAAGATGTTGGGTCATGCAACTATTGAAGAGAAATACAAAGAAAATATGAAAAACACATTATTCATTCTGTCCAAATGCAACGAAAATTTGGCTTTTAAAAATCAGCTCTTGTTTTCAGGTCCAGATGGGGCAAAGAAGTTTCAGGATCCTTTGAACCTAGATCTGGATGATTTAAAAAAAAAAAAAAAGGGCAGGGAGCCCTTCCTCACATGCTGCCCAGAGGAAATAGGTTGGAGGCCACTCCAGCCAGGGGCCTGGTGTTTCTGCAGGGGTCAGGGGCTCATAAGCCAGATCCTCACGTTCTGGGGCGCGGGAGCGAGACCTCAGGAATCAGCCCAAACATGTCTGATGCCAGAGACTGTACCTGTGGCCTTCTGAGCTTGCTCTGGCCCCAGGCCTGTCTAGGGTAAGTCCCAGAGGGCCAGGAATCCGCCAGCCTCAGTTCAGGCCCGTGACTTCAGGGTAAAGACACGGAAGAGAGGCAGGCGGATTTATTCCAGCCTTAGGCGTCTGGACCGGTGGGATCAGGTGCAATAAATGTTCGCATGGCTTCGCCTGCTGCCTGCCTGATAACGCTCAGGTTTGACTGGCAGCCTCCGTAGCCCTCTGAATTCCCCCCAGTCTGCCATCTCCCTGGTCTTGTGTGTTTTTCTTAATTTATTACACAATCTCTGTTATGAGATCAGTCTGTCCTGGAGATCAGCAGGGGCGGAATATGGGGCCCTACTTCCCATTGGTAATCAGGGATTGTGCCCTTTCGGCTGGAGGGTGACCCCAGCTGCTGGGCCACACCTCTGGTGCACAGAGTAGGAAGGCAGGGCCTGGGTCAGGGCTCGCTGGCATCTCAGTGTCTCAGGGCCTGTTGGGCACAGTAATACCCACCTCTCCAGGCCTGAGAACAGTGCTCCAGTTCACGTGCTTTTAGTTGGAGCGCTGCCCAGTGTCACAGGGGCTTGCCAGCTGGCCTTAGGGCCGTCCTCTGCTTGGGGGTCAGGAGAGCAACAGCTGGCCACCCACACGCCTGATTCGTGCCCCTGCGAGCCAGGGCACACTGCTGTCTGCCAACTCCAGCCAAGTCATCTCCCATCTCAGCTGTCCCAGCAGCCCCAGGCTGCACCCTGAGGTGCGAATGGAGGTGGAGGAAGGAAGGCAGCGCCCGATGTCAAGTGGAGGCGTGTGATGGAGTTAAGACTGCCTCCCCCGGACCAGACTGAAAGGGATCACGTCCATTGTTAATACTGACCTCACACAATAGAAAGATACTTTTCTTCTCAGGGATCAAGTAATTCTTCAAAAATGACATTTCCCCTTTCCCTGGTACCTCCATTAAAATAAATAAATAAACCTAATTATTACCACCCCCCAAAATAAAATTTTTTAAAAATTTAAATTAAAGGAAAAAAAAAGACATTTCCCCACAGGTGGGTCGTCCCTTTCCGTCCCATGGCAGTCCCTCAGAGGTGTTCGCCTCCCTGCCCCTCCCATGTCGCTAAGGCGCACACCTAGCCCGGCCCGTCTCCGTGACCACTGGTGCCGGGCTGGGTGCTTGGCCGGGGGGCCTCTGGCGCCTTTTGGCTGCAGGACCCTGACTTCTAGGACTTTGGGTTTCTTGGGGTCTCTTTCCCACTTTTAGGCCAAACTGACGTTCTGGCTGTGATTGTGTGCCCCCCAACCTAGTGATAGTTGATGATTTCTGACCTACCAGGGGGTGGGGATGCCCAGCCAACAAGGCCAGCCCTGGAGCAGAGCAGGGTGGAGCAGGCCCGGGAGACGTGATGGCTCTGACGTTCAGTCGGGTCCCCATGACTCTGCTGCTTCGAATTTGACGTGTCAGCTGCATGGTTTTCGAGCATACTTGGAAGGGACAGCTCAAGGGTAGCCCTCTCAGAAGGGAAAAGTCACGTCTCCCCTCTTACAGTCCTTCAAACACAACACCTGCAAGCTACCTCTGCAGTCTTTCTGTGGAGCCAGGGTGAGTGTTCCTCGGGTGTTGAATGCTGATCTCTCAGCTGTGTGCCTCCTTGCCCTGCAGCCATGGCCTCACTCCTCATATGTGCTCTCCAGCCACTGTATTTGGGTTGTTGCAGGACGTGGTCCCCAGGGGCAGCATCTTGGGTTTTGGTTAACTTCACAGGACGCCCTGCCTTGCTTGTCCTTACCTCCAAGACCTGAGAGCCTTAGAGGCCTGCTGGCGTGGTTTCCACCAACCTGAGATTCGGTCAGTGTGCGCACCTGCTAGAGAAGACGCCGCAGTACAAAAATGAAAAAGTTCATGTAAAAACTGCATAGTATGCAGACTGTTCACGGTACTAAAGTGTTTTGAATATACAGTCTTTGAAAGGAGCACATACCTTAGTATTTGCAGTTTAAATGTTCCAGAGTGTCCATGCCTGTTTCCTTCTGCCCGTAGGTACATTCCTGGGGACTTGAATGCTTGTCTAGAAAGATTTCACAGGTGCGGAAGGCAACCGTGTCCTTCCCTGTGACTTGGCCACAGCCAGGCAGGTCTCAGCAGAGTCCCAGGCCCACTCTCAGGATGTCTGGTGGCAGGGCTGGCATGTCTTTTTCTCAGGACAGCAGACGCAGATGGAACAGTCCTGCTGCTGGGCCCAGGACCTTAGCAACAAAAACCTCGGGGGGCAAATCCCAGAAGCAGTAGGGGTCACCAAGACGTACCGCGCGCCTTCAGGGGACAAAGCCCTGTTCCTGGGTTGCTCTGTTACCCCCACCTTTCCTTCTTTAAAGACCTGCTGTGAAAAAAGACCGAATTCCTGTTTGCATCAGGCTTGTTGCTGATTTGATGATCAAACAGAACTTTCTTCATATCAAAAGTCCAACAAGATGTTAGCCACCAGTTGCAGCTTTAACAAGGCCTATTCCTGGCTAGGACTGTCTGTTCCAGGATTGTTTCGCTTTCATCCACTTAAAAGTGTTTATTCTTGGAAAATCAGGTCTCCTACAAGTTCATCATTCTTCAAAAAATAGTGTGTCTAGTAAAATCCTAATATATAGTCTTAGTAAAATAGTGTTTTGCTTTTGCTCTGCCAGAGAAGAACTTGGAAAATGAGAAAACCTGTCGCGCCCCTTTTCTCCCTCATATAACCTTGCCTCAAACAAACAAAAATCCAACAGATTGGAGGGGCCAACTCAAAGGAGTGCTTATCACCCATTGAAGTTACCACCCATGCCCTGGGTTTCCAGGGGGTACTAAAGTTGATTTATTTAAAGAGTTGTGGTTTGAAAGAAGTTCTTTTAAAAATCCAGTGATGGAGGCGTTTGGGGGCCTTGCATTGTTAAGAATGTCTGTTTATTCATGTTAAACTGTATAAAGAACTAACATAACCTCTTAAAATCCCATTTTAGGCTTCATTTTCATTGCCAAATTCACTGGGCTGGAATTCTTCCGGTAAATTCACTGTGGTTTTTTGTTTTTTAAAATCTTGTGGCTGGTTGGAAGAAACAGTCCGTGTCCCAAGGGTCCCCAGTGCTGGGGGAGAGACTCCGGCCAGGCCCCGTGCCCCGCAGGCCGGGACAGGTGCTGGGCAGGGCAGCCGCAGGAGAGACTGCGAGCTTGTGCGGCCTGGCTCCTCACCTGCTCTCCCCACAGTTCACATCCAGGAATGTCCTTTCCCTGCTCAGACCCCTGTGTGAGGCCTGTCAGGTCTCCCCGGCCGGGCAGGACACACTTGTCTATGTTGGGTTTTTGGCACCTCAGTGTCAGCCCACTCCCCCACAACTGCTGCTTCCCGTGCGCTGCCTGGTGCTTGCAGGAAGGATGATTTGGTCTCTTAAACCACTCGTTGTCAGACAGCTCTCTTTGAAAATATGTTCCCACCTCGGCAGCCCTGTTCACCCGCATGCCTGCCTCCCCTCACCAGGAGGACGTTGGGAGCCAGAAGCTGGGCGCAGCGCTGTGAAAGAGCCTCGTCCTCAGAGGTTTCAGCCTCGAGTCGGCGTCTGGGAAGAGAAGCCCTGTGTTCCTGGTGAGCACCAGGCTCTCGACGGAGAAGCAGATGCAGGTGGCATCCAGTGTGCTTGCCGCGTGCCTGGCCAGACTGGTCGCCGTGCTGGGGGCAGAAACCACATCTGAGTGAGTGAAAACCTGACCACAGGTACAGACGACGGTTTCGAGACACTGGACACCTGGCAGTGCAGGACAGCAATCCCTGAATGAGATGCGCCTGGTCCCCAATCTCGGCACGGCGACAGAAGAGAGCCGGCAGGCACTCTGACTTGAGATGAAGCCAGGGTCCCAGGACAGAGGGCTGCACAGAGCGCGAGCACTGAGGGCAGGGAAATGCACCACCCAAAAGAATCAGAAAATGATGCTTGGAGCTCACATGAGGCCAGGAATAGCCCTCGTTCCCACAAGCCAGAATGGAAAACCCTGTGATTCACAGGGCGTTGGGAAGGTTCTCAGAAGAGGACTGGCTCAGTAACAGGAAACCACACTCAAGACTACCCTGGTCCCACCAGAAATCTTAAAAGCAAGCCTCAGAAGGATCAGTTAATGCAAAGTTACTGTCCCAGAACAGAGACAAATAGGGCTTATAAAAATCCAGAAACTGCTACAGGCAGCAACTAAGCCCGAAAGCCTCTGTCTCAGGGGTCCCGAGACTGCCGTCCCCTGAGCAGAGGCAGCAGGGCAACCTGGGCGGACAGGACCTGCAAAGGAACCCTGCCTCAACTAGCACCAGCCCCCAGAGCCTCGGCCACCACAGGCCTGACGCTCTCCACCATTTGGAGACACTGAGGTGGTCAGACAGCACTGACAGGGAGCCCCCCAACACGAGCACCTGGCCAGACAAGTCCCTTCCAGCTCACCCCTGATTGCCCTTCCCCAGTGAGAGACAACGATCAGCCCTGCCTGGGGAAGCCCCAGCACCGGGCGGACCACACAGGCCGAAATGACACTGCAGAGGCTCTGGGCCCCCCGGGCGCTCCTCTGCCTGCTGACGGGAAAGATGTAAATGGGACTCAGTCTCCTGCCATCTCATAGACAAGATGTCCAGGACACAGGTGAAACCGCTCATCATACTGAGAACCAGGGAAACAGCAACTTTCATGAGAAAAGACAATGAACCGGTACTAGTAATGAGCTGAATCAGGTGTTGGAATGAGCTTATGAGAATTTTAAAACACCTGTCATAAAAATGCTTCAAAACTTGATTATAAATGTTCTTGAAACAAATGAAAAAAGTCAACAGAAATAATTTATAGAAAATAACCAAGTGGAAATTATAGAACTAAAAGATTCAAAAACAGAAGATTTTGAAACTTGGATGGCCTCAGTAGTAGAGTGGAAATGAAAACGGACAGAATCAACAAACTTGAGGACAAATCAATAGAATTTACTCAACCTGAACAACAGAGAAAAACATTTAAAAAGAAGGGGGTGGGCAAAGCTGCAGGGACTTACGGGGCAGTAACAGAATATCCAGCATTCATATCATCTTGATCCTGAAAGGAGAAATGGAGTGAAGCTGAAGGAGTATTTGAAGAAATAAGCCCCTGAAAACTCCCCAAATCTGGTGCAAGACAAGATCTTGAGAGATTGAAGAAGGTGAATGAATTCCAAGCAGGATGAGTATGAAGAAGTCCATGCGGAGACACATCATAAATGAAACTTCTCAAGACTAAAAAAATCTTCAAAGCCATCAGAAATGGTGCATTACCCATGGGGGACACCAATCTGAATGACAGGGAGTTTCTCCTCAAAGCCATGGAGGCCAAAAGGAAGTGGCGTGACCTATTCATATGCTGGGGGAAAAATAACTCACAAACTCTGTCTCCAGCAAGACTTTGCTTCAGGAATGAAAATGAAATCAAGATATTTTCAGATGAAGTAAAACTAAAAGCATGGTTTCCAACACACCTGCCCGTGAAGACCGGCCAGGAGAGGTTCTTGGAGCAGAAAGGAGATGATACAAAAGCATCTTTGTAAGTCATATTTGATGCTGAAGTAAAAAATCATGCCGTTTGGCCCTCAAGACGGTGATACTTCAAAGTGGAGAAGGGAAAGGGAACTAGGTGCGGGGAGGCCGCCTGCTTCGCTTGAAGAGGCGGATGGCGGTGTCAGAAGACTTCATCAGCTCGTGTCTGTGGTGGTATGCAGAGCAGCCACTAGGAGAAGAGACACAACAACCAGCGTGAAGACGAGGGAAATCAGCAAAACTGACAAAGAACCTTTGAAAAACTTCTCCCCCATAAATGCAACAAGAAAACTGGCCAGAATTCTCCGAGTCAGCTTCTTCAGAACTCTGGGAATTAACCAGAGGCTTGAGCGCTCCAAGGAGCATTTACTCCAAAAGGTAAATCTCTGCAAGCACAGCAGGTTCATGGCGTTCTCGCGGACATGAGCCCTGTTCCCCACTCTCCAACTCCACAGTGGCCTTAAAAACCAACACCCCACATTCACAATATAACTTGAATTACCAGAGGACACAGAACATGACTGGAGCTCCTTCAGAGCCTTATGTCCAGAGCCTGTCATTACAGTTGACCCTTAAATAATATGAGAGTTAAGAGCGCCAGCCCCTCCACCACACGTGTGGCTGACCGGCTATATATACATCAGGAGTTCCCGTGACCCTCTCCTTGGGTTCAGTAATTTGCTAGAACAGCTCATAGAACTCAGGAAAAGAGTTTCCTTACTAGATTACAGGTTTATTATGAAATGATACAACTTAGGAACAGTCAGATGGAAGAGGTGCCTAAGGCAAGGTGAGGAGAAGGGGCACAGAGCTTCCTTCCCCTCTCTGGGGTGCCGCCCTCCCAGCACCCCCACATGTTCACCAGCTTGGAAACTCCTCAGCTGGGGTTTTAATGGAGGCTTTGCTAATGTAGACATAATTAGATCATTGGCTACTGATCATTAAGTTAGATCTACAGCCCCCGTCCCCTCCTCAGAGGTTGGGGGTGGGAGGAGGCTGAACATCCAGTCCTCTAATCATGTGGTTGGTTTCCCGACCACCAGCCCCCTTCCTTAGGGGCAAGCTTGAGCATGGTTGAGAAGGGCCTGTCACAAATAACGGAAGATGTTCCTCTCATCTTTATTACTCTTGTCATGTAGTAAACTCCAAGGGTTTTGGAAACTCTGTGCCAGGAACAGGGACAGCGTGAACACGCATTTCTTACTATCATTACCAATATCACGAGCCACTAGGGAAGTGCAAGCCAAGACCACTTCACACCCACCAAGACAGCTAAAGTAAAAGCAGACATCACGTGTTGCTGAGGATGCTGAGAAATTGGGAGTCACTGCTAGTGAGAATGGCAAATGCTGCAGCTGCTTCTGAAAACATTTTGGAAGTTCTTCAGGTTAAATAGGAAGTTACGTGTTACCCAGCAGTTCCACCCCTAGTTACATTATCGAAAGAACTGAAAACATCTCCATGCGAAAGTCTGGACATGAATGTTCAAGGGCAGCATTATTCATAATCGTCCAAAACTGGAAACAATCCAAATGACCATCAAGGGATGAATGGAAAACGAAATGTGGGCTAGCCAGGCAAATGGACGGTAGTCATCAGTAAGAGAGGATTGTTGAATCGTGCTCCAACCTGGACTAAAACCTTGAAAACATCCCAACTGAAAGATGCTAGACACAGAAGGCCACACGCTGTATGACTCCATTTATGTGAAATACCCAGGAAAGGCAAATTATAGAGATGAGAAGTAGCTTAGTAGTTGCTGGGGGCTGTGGGGTAGAGGAAATGGGGGTGAGTGCTAAAGAGTACAGAGTTTCTTTTTGGGGGTGATGAAAATGTTCTGGAATTGGATGGTAATGGTTGTGCAACCTTGTAAACACTAAATTATATACTTCAAAAGGGTGAATTTTATGGTATGTGGATTATATCTGTTTTTAAACATTGAGAAATCAAGATGGAATACTGAAAAGTGTTCAAATTACCCACAGGAAGGCAAGTAAAGAGAAACAGAATTGAGAACCAGATGCAACAAGTAGAAAACAAATAAACCGGTAGATTTAAGAGCTAAGATGAATAATTATATGTAAATGGTCTAATAGTCACAGACAAAGATCTGCAGAGTGGATTACTGTGGTTTGGGAGAGCTGCTACCCTGGTGGAAAACGGGGTAAAGGACTTTGTATCATTTTTTACAACTACATGTAAACCTAAAAGAATCTCAGTAACGTTTTCCATTAAACTATATATCCAGCTCCCAAGAGGGAAAAATTCCCAATGCCTAGTATTTAATACAAAACTACAAGGTATGCAAAGAAGCAAGAAAACAAGACCCTGGTAAGAGGGGGGAAAATCACTCAACAGAAACACACCCAGAAATGGCAAATATGATGGAATCAGGAGACCACAGCATTAACACAGTTAAAGAAGACAGAGGAAAGAGTGCTCATGTTAAGTAAAGATACGGAAACATAAAAAGGACGTAAATTCAACTTCCAGAAGAAAATTACATGCATATGTGTAATGAAAAATACACTGGATGGGTTTAACTACAGATTACATGTTGCTGAAGAAAAGATTCATGAATTTGAAGACAGAGCAATAAAAACAATCCAAAATGAAAAACAGATAGGAGTGGGGGAGCTAGGGAAAAAAAATCTCAGAACTTCAGTGAGCTGTGGGACAACTTCAAACTTTATGGCCTCATAAACTTTTAATGGGAGTCCCCAAAGGAGCAGGGGAGAGAGAAAATCATTCGAAGGTACAATTACAGAACTTTTTCCAAATTGATAAACACTACAGATTCACAGGTACAAGGTCAACAACTTTAAAGCACAAGAACGTGAAGAGAACCACACCAAGTCACATTCTAAATGGCTTAAAATCAGCGACAGAGCAAAAACAGTAAAAGCAGGCAAGAAATGAAAACAATACATAAAGGAACAAAGAAAAGGGTGACAGATTTCTCGTTGGAAACAATGCAGGCAAGACAACAATGGAGAAAAATCTTTATTGGAAGAGAACACTCAAGCTAGAATTCTGCACCTAGGGAAGGGATCAGAGATGAAGGCAAAATAAAGACTCTTCTCATACGTACAAAAGCTGAAAGAAGTCACGCCAGCAGACTAGAGCCACGAGAGGTTCTGAACAAAGTCCTCAGGCAGACGCAGCATGATTTGATACCAAATGGAAATGTGGAACCAGGGTTTCCCAGCCTGAGCACTACTGATATTTGGGGCTGGATCCGGCCCCAGACTCGGCCGTCCTGCGCGCTGTAGGGTGTTTGGTAGCGCAGGTAACCTCTCCTCTCTGCATCCCAGGAGCACCCGCCCTCCAGTTATGACAACTGAAATTGTCTCTAGACGTTGTCAAATATCCCCTGGAGGGAAGACTCACTCCCAGCTGAGAATCACTGTATTAGATGCAAGTTTCTTTTCTTACATATTTTTCATCTCTTTATGCTTTCGAGCAATAGTCTGAGAGAATTCCTATGCTCAGGCACTTAGCTCATTAATTCACTCTTTATGCCTATTCTACTCAGCCCATCTATTGATTAAAAAGAGACTTTTTTACAGCAGTTTTAAGTTCACAGCAAAACTGAGCATATGGTAGCGTTCTCACGGGGCCCTGCCCCTACACCTATAACCTCTTCTACTGACATCACACAGATGTAACATTTGTTACAATTGATGAACTATACTGACACATCATTGTCACCCACAGTCCACAGTTTACACTGGTGTTCACTCTTGTCGTTGCACATTATATGAGTTCTCACAAACATCTAATGACATGTACCCATTATTATAGTATCGTTCAAAATTGTTTCACTGCCCTACAACCCCCCGGGACTCTATTTATCCTTCCCTTCTACCCAATCCCCGGCAACTCCATTGAGGTTTTAAACCTCAGTTATTACAGTTTCCAGCCAATATGTTTTTTCATTGTTGTCTGTTCTTGTTTTATGACTGCCTTTTTAAGGAATAAAATATCCTCTTACCTCCTTGGAGATCTTACCTCTATTGAAGACTTACTCCAATAGCTCTCTCACTTTTCCCCCTTAGTTCTGAGTTCTGTTTGTCGCAGGCACTATCTCACTTTCATGGAGATGGCATTCCTCAAATATTTAGTCTTTATTGGGCACTTCTTTCGTGACTAAGACATGCTGTTAGGGCATCTGTTGTGTCTGTCTGCCCAGCGCACTTGGAGGAGCCGTGGCTGCTGCTCCATGTCGCACCATACGCTGCTTTTAGTGAGAGTAGAGGAGGCTGAACTGCTGCCTCAGCACTGGTCCTCTGTGTGTGGGCACCACCAGCCGTGTGGGGCGTCATCTTGTCTCTGACTGTATCTGCCTGGAAATAAACCCGCTAACTGCTACATGTGGGTCCAAGGAGTGCTTGAGGTGAGTCACCTGGTCAGTTGTCCCTGGGCCCCTCCAGCTCCCATCCTTATAGCCTTCCATATAGATTTAGAAAATGAAACTCGCCCCTACTTTTCAACCCCTCCCCCCCTGCACTGCTCCCACCTTTGCTCTTAACCTCAGGCCTTCTCACTGCCTCCAGGACTAGCACTTCTTTCTCTCTTATCTTCAGCTTCCTGGTTAGCTGCCTTCCTTCAGCCTGTGAACATGTGCAGTCTTACTAAAATATTTCCCTTCATCTTGTACCCCTCTGACCTCCTTCCTTTCTCAGCCTTTTGAAGAGTTGACTACATTCCCCACTATTCCTTGTCCTGTTCCTTCCTCGGCTCTGCACTCCCTTCCCCCTCGCCCATGCTCTAGTGAAATTTCTCTCCTGAATTCATCAGTGTCTCCTGACTTGTGTACAGTAGACACTTCAGATCTCCTCTCAGTTGCACGATGTACTCTGACATTCTTTCGTTAGTCTCTTTCCTTTCCTCCTCTTTTGACTGGCCTTGAGTTCTTGCATATCTATTTGCTTCTTAAATTTAGGTGTCCTTTGTTGCTGGCTGCATTTGGCCAGAAATGAGCTTGGTTTGCAGGCAAGAATGAAAGGAATTAAAGAATCCAGAAATGTAGAAACTTGCAGAGCTGGGAAAGACAATTTCTTCTGGGCACCAACATGCGATAAAATTGAGAAAGTCTACAAAAACTCACTTAAAATTCAGCTTCTTGGCAAAGCATTCCTGAATTCAAATTCTGGCCCCATTACCCCTGGCGCGAACTTGGCAAGATGCTGACCGTCTCTGTGCCTTTCCTCATGCATGAAGTGGAGCTAAAGGTACCCACTTGATACTGGTGTTATCAAGATTAAACTACTGAATACACGAAAGGTGCTTGGAATGGTGCCAGGCACATGTCAGGGCTCAATTAAACGTAGAAACTGTTTTTTTGCCAAAAAGGCAAGAGATGGTGGATGGCTTCACTGGAATTCAAGAATCTGAATCTCTGCCCTCACCGCTTTCACAACTGACTCGTGTTTGGGTAGAGAGGATACGCGATCACAAGGCGTTTCATCTGACTGTCGCAGACAGCTGGGCACGGCCAACACTCAGCCCGGCCTCCCACCCCGCCGTGTTCCTTCCTGTCCCGTCGCCCCCTCCCTCGTGCCCCGCGTCCAGCGGTCCCCACCGCTGCCTATTCCACATCCTGAGTCTATCCCGGGCCCATCTTTCCGGAGATTTGCGCCCCGGGTTAGTGTCCCTCATCTCTTGCCTTGGCTTCTCTAACAGCCTCCACCTGGCCTCCCGGCCTCTCCTCCAGACCCCTCAGGCCCGCGCTCCTGAAACGAGCCCCAATTTCACCCAGAGTCACCTACGGAGAGGGTAGAATCAGGGAGGAGCCTCCGGCACCGCGGCAACCCGCCGGCCTCGGAGGACCGAGGCTCCCGCTCGAGCGGGGCGGACACACGCGGACCCCTCCCGCCTGGGCGCCGCCCGCCCACTGACCGTTCTGGGCCAGCGCAGGACTCCCCGGCCCGCGCTCCGCCGCCGTGGCCACGCCCTCTGCGACACGCACTAAGCCCCGCCTCCCCGACACTTGACCTCGCGCAGCCCTGGGGCCCCGCCTCCCCGCCGAGTAGCGCTGCCGCGCGAGGATTGGCGGGGAGTGCCCAGCTCAGCCAATCCGGACGCGCACCAGCGGCCCCGCCTCCTCCGGCGGCGGTCCCAAGCGTGACAGTCTTGGTCCGTTGCGGCAGCGCGGGGGACAGGCGGGCTGGGAGCGGGCCGCCACGGGGTCGGGATGGAGGCGGCTGGAGCACGGAGCAGGGACGTGTTGGGGCGAGCGGCGAGTCTGCCTGGTGGCTGCGCAGAAAAAATCCCTCCAGAGAGGTGCGTTCCTTGAGGGGAAGACGGGGGAAGCGGTCGGCCCCCTGCTCCAGGAAAAGCCTTCCGGGCGCCGCGGGGCGAGGTCGGACAGAGTCAGCCTGCCGATCGTCACTCCCCGACGGAGGGGGCAGCCAGCAGGTGGTCATTCTCCGGGGGAGGGCTCTTCCCGGAGAGGAGGCAACAGCTGGCTGGTCACTCGTGGGTATGAGGGTCCGCGCGGGGATGCAGCCCTGCCGGGTAGTCCGTGCGAGAAGCCTAAATCAGGGATGCGCGCTGGGAGGCCTGGGAAAGGTTCCGGGGAGGTGACACTTGGGCCGAAAGCTGAAAGACCTCCAGGAGTCAGCCGCACAAGTTCTGGGGACGAGCGCACCGGGAAGAGGGAATGGCAGCAAAGGCCCCTAGGGCAGAAACGAGCCTGCGGGGTCTGGGGCAGCGAGGACTGGAGAGGAGGGGCGTGGTGGAGCCACTGTCCGCGAGCAGAGCCGCAGAGCCCTGGAAGGACTTTGGGATTTATTCTAAGGGTGATGGGGGTCTTGGAGATTTGAACAGGGGAGTGATGTGATTTCATTACATTATAAATTATTTTATATTTTAAAGGAATCTTTCTGGCTGCTTTTGTAGAGTAGGGGCGTGGGTGATGCAGGAGCGGGGAATCTAGTCTGGAATGTTGTGTAATAATCCAGGAGGGAGAGGTAGTGTGGCCGAGTGGTGGCAATGGTGGCAGGAGAAGTGGATGTACTGTGACAAGCCCTGCAGGACTGGCTGGTGCTCCACAGTAGGGGAGAAGAGGGATTCTGAAGGATGTTCCCAGGCTACTGGCCTGAGCAACTGGAGATGAAGATGGGGAGGTACTTCCAGTCCATACTGCTGCTGCAGCCTGCTGGAACCTTCCCCTGGGGGCGGGGGAAACGCACTGTCTTGTTTGAGAGCCTTTGCCCTCAATCCAGGAATGTGTTAAATACTTTTGTGGGGAGTGTGGGAGATAAGTAATCCTCTCTACCTGAATAGGAAAAATGGGTGTGTGTCTTTGAAATTTGGGTCCAGGCCTAAAGCTGACATTTCTTTCATTAGACATTCTACTTTGGTTGGGACTGAGAAAGGAGAGCTGGGAAAATGTACTGGGTGGGAAGAAATTCATGATGCCTTTTAATTTTTTGGTTAGCTTTCCCATTCAGTATTGATAGCATTTTAAGGAAATAGCAAGTAATGGGGGCAGAATCATCTGTAAAGTGTTCATCTAACATTCAGGCTGTGAATTAGCTCAGCCAAGCATCAGATTGAAGAAATGGGGTCACTAAGCACTGTAGTTTGAAGAACTTTGGGATACTTACTTACAGGAAGTGAGAGCAGAGTTAGGGGCACATGCAGATTTAAGTCTCAGCAGGACCAGGGGATTCCTGGCCAAGGATAGCTGGTCAGACTTCCGAAGCCTCAAATCCTCGTACTTGGGTATCTCAAAGACAAGATGCTGCATTAAAACACTCCATGGGTTTTAAAAAAAAAAAGAAAAGAACAAAACCCTGTGTTTTAACAGCAATGGTTGGTAATTGTGTTAGAATTTTCATGTGGATTGGTTTAAACACTATTGTGGATTTAACAGTGGGGTAAAATAATTCACAGTTTCTGGCAGGTCTATCTGCTGTATATATTCATGAAAGTTTCTGAAGGGTTTTGATACTGGTAAAGAGATGTACAGTTAAATTTTACTTATGAGGGGTCTTTCGAGGGCTGTGCATTTTATGTGACATTTACTTGGTCACCTTACAAATCAAGCTTCTGCTGTTCTCAGTGTTGGCAACAGAGCTGTAAGGGAAACGGGAGCTCATGGAGCTGCTGTTCTGTGTCTTTTTGTTGAGACAGAATCAACAAGGAGCTAGTCTAGTGTATTGGGTGATGAGATGCTGGGGGAAGCAGGAGGGCATTAGACACGGAGCCCTGGGAAGGAGGGCATGGGGGCTGCAAGTTTATTTAGAGCCCATGGTTGCCTCAGAAGGTCAAGTTGGAGCAAAAACCTGAAAAGTCAGTGGGGATGGAGGGCGTGGGCATTCTAGGCAAAGAAAAACCCAAAGTGCACCGGGAGAGAAGCCAGCCTGCCCCCGGAGACTGCAGCATGCGGGAAGCAGAGGAGAGAGCAGAGGGCGCCCAGATCACCAGAGCCTCAAGGTCAGGCAGAAGCTGCAGGGAAATAAAGAAAAACTCCCGGTGAATTTAAAAAGCCAAGCCAGGAAAAAGCCCTCAGGAAATGTCAGGCTCCTGGGCCAGCAAGGGTCCCCTCCGTCCA
The DNA here is from genome assembly GCF_009834535.1 of Camelus ferus. Classification (NCBI taxonomy): domain Eukaryota; kingdom Metazoa; phylum Chordata; class Mammalia; order Artiodactyla; family Camelidae; genus Camelus; species Camelus ferus. The sequence continues at coordinate 95,083,263 of NC_045700.1, forward strand.
GCAGGAGGCGCTGTGGCAGGGTCGCGAAGGTGGGCTCCGCGAAGGTGGGCTCCGCAAAGGGCGCAAAGAAGTTCTGAAAGCCTAAGTGGACGGTCTCCTGCCAGTGATAAAGCGAACTGGCAAATACTAGTTGTTGGGAATCATGCACACGTTTTCCGTAGGAGGTGAAGATGCGGGGATTTCGGAGCACAGCTTGTAGAAGCCTGCGCGGTGTCCGTGCGGAGACGCCCCCGCTGCAGACATCACTTGCTCCTGTTGGTGCGATGGGCCGAGCGCGGCCGTTCATTTTATTTTCCTTGATAGGCACGTCTTTGTTTTCTTTCCGCCAGGAAAGTTTATATGGACTATAACGCAACCACCCCCCTGGAGCCAGAAGTGATGGAGGCCATGACCGAGGCAATGCGTGACGCCTGGGGAAACCCCAGCAGCCCCTACCCCGCAGGTAATCCCGGGAGGCGCCTGATTGGAGATACGGGGGCACAGGCTCTCCTGGAGAAATTGGACACCGCCTGTGATCACTTGGTTTTGAATCGATTTTCTGTGAACTGCAGATCTTTACCTGTAATTTGGGGGAATTTTTTTCTGAGAAGTCCAAATTTGCACGTGGAGCCTCCGTGACAGCATAATCTTTCACCTCTATCGTAGTCTCCAGCCCCCTTTCCCAGACGAAGAAGTCTTAACAAGAGTTATTTTTGTTGGGGGGGAGGGTGTCACTCAGGGGTAGAGCACGTGCTTAGCATGCAGGAGGTCCTGGGTTCAACCCCCAGCACCTCTATTAAATAAATAAATACATAAATAAATAACTTCACCCCCCCAAAAAAAATTTTTTTAAAGTTATTTCTGAGGTGTGATAACCACTACACAGTGGAAACACATCTGTTGAAACATAGCGTGTGTTTGTCTCAGTCGATCCTTACAGAATTTGCAAAACAGATCTTTTAAATCATCAGGATCACATAAAATTCTGGCCTTTTTAAAAAAAAAATTCTTTAGTTATCATTATAAATGTTCTTATTTGTTTCTCATTTATTTTTGTTTTAATGTGGAGCATTAAATTGGAGGTTTTGGAAAATAACTTGCTTCCAATCATTATTTACGTGACAGAGTCATGCTAGGTTTTTTAGGTGGGGGGCTGAAGTTGTACCTTATCTAATGTTTTATCAGGGATAATTAAGATAAACTATCTTAACTATGGGTCATGATGAACTAAAATAACTTTCACACAGACCGCTGCCACGCCCTGGGGTTTAGCAGTGCCTGTGTACAGATTTACAGGCTCTGTGGGTTTTCATGTTCAGTTGTTTACTAAAAGCTTCACAACCTGATAACTAAAAGCTTCTTTGCACTCGGGCGCTAGTCATTCGTTGGCTTCTTTGTTGGTTTGCATTGTTCATGTTTGCTGGCTCATCTGGTCATTGCCTTGTGTCTGATTTTCCTCCAGTGAAGCTGAACTTCATGGTGCATAAACCTGGATAACAATTAAATGCTAATAAAAAGCATTTCTCCTGCGGAAGCTTGGGAACACCCTTGGGGGTAATAGCGCTTCCTGACCTGGTGAGGCCAGTCAGCCAGTCAGGTTTCCTCCACAGCCTTGGTTTCCACAAGTTAAGGACCAAAACTAAAAAGTGCGCTGCCCTTCACTCTCTGTTGACATTGAGGTAGAAATGGGGGGAAAAAGGAAGGAAGAAAAAGAAAATCATCTCTGTGATAGAATGGTTTAATTATTTTCACAATATTGTGGTTTAATAATGATAATAATTCCCTGGAGGGGACTCTGTTTTCAGGAAAGCGTGAAGGATGTGTGGAAAGAGCTTAGAAACCCACAGCCCTAGAGCATGGCAGGGTTGGTGGAGCTGGGAGCCTCCTGGGAGAATATTCCAGCTGAGGCCTCGGCCCTGTGGGGGCTGGAGGGGGGAGGTGGGGTCAGACCCTGGATAGTTCAGACTGCAGACCCTGCGGGTTTGCTGGTGGCTTGGGTAATGGGGCGGGAGAAGACAGGGGCCTTTCCTGGGCCCCTGGAAGGGGTGAGTCACCATGTCCTTGGGAGAAAGAACCAGCAGAGAGAGGAGCCAGTGAGGGGAGAAGTCAGGATGTGTGGTTTCAGAGGCCGTTGGACATGCAGGTGGAGTGAGCCATGTCTGGAAGGAGGTCTGGGTTGGAAACGTGGGCCTTGTCAGCACGGAAGTGGGGTTCAGAGGGAGGGAGAAGTCTGCGGACTGGCCAGGGGACACGGCCAGTCGTCTGCAGTCTGGACCTGGAGCCCGGCCCGGGAGGGAGTGGGCCCGGGGAGAGCTGCTGCCGGGGCAGGAGGTGGGGACCGGGGTTGGCCACGCAGGTACCTTGCTAAGAGTAGGTCTGGGGGCCGCGTGGCCTAAACACACGATTGCAGTGGGTTCAGGAGGGGACTGGGTTCGTGGGCCGCTGCTTTCTTCTTGGGTAAACAGCATTTACCGTAAATACGCAGGCACAGAAGGGCGGTGTCATATGGCAGTTGTTCGTTTGACTTAAGGAACTGCTGTCCACCCTCCAAAGTAGGGGCCCCATGCCCCTCCCCACGCTGTGCGTGAGGCCGCAGTGCCTGCGCTTCCCCCCGGACACCCTGAACGGCTGGTCTTTTCCCTTCAGCCGTTGGTGGGGGGCCTCAGGAGACCTTACTTAGGGTCTCCAAGACTTGTCAATAGGTGGAAGGGAAGCTTTTGCACACCAGTGTGTAAATTCTGAAACCCGTCTTTGGAAAGGAGAAAGCAAGCCCTGTGAGGCGCTTCTGCGAAGGTCTGAGAGCTGCGGAAAGGGGCCGGGCTTTTTCCCAGCTGTTGCCCCGGGGAGGGCGGCGGGGGCAGAGAAGGTGCCGCTGCTTTGGGCTCAGCCCAGAGGCTTCTCGGAGGCGGTTTCTCGACGGAACCCGAGGGGAAGCGTGGGGGCGGAGCTGGTGGGCGGGGTTTGGGCGACCTCGGGCGGGGCCGGCGGCCGTGCCGCCCAGCCGGACTGATGGGCCGAGGTCCTTGAGCGGCTCCCTCATTGAATTGACTAGGTTTTCCTAAACACCACAGACCTTCGTTACTTGTAATTAAAATCTACACAACAGTGTTAAGGAGTGTATGGATTACTTTGTGTATTTAGTTTTACCATGTCTTCTACATTTGTGTTATGTATATTTTATTATATGTATTTATTTTAGTGGTGCCTGCTCAAATAAATTTTTTTATAAATAAGACTGAATAATCAAAAATCTGGAGACTGCTGGCCTACAGACTAAGTAAGAATGGTCACTGGAATTCTCAGAATTCCCATCCCAGAGCCTTTCTTTCTCTGCCACACAAAGTTGGGCTCCTGTTTTCCTAGTATCCAGTGAACCTGGGAAGAGCCGGGCTGCTCACCCCAGATTTGAAGGCGAGTGTGTCCCCGAGGCGGGGACCTCCCTACTTACCTGGGGGACCTGCGCTGTGACGTATGGCTTTGGATTTTGTGTTGAGAAGTCACGAGTTCTGTTTGTGCTTATTTTTGTTGTTTTGCAGCGTGATCTTAAGCAAATTATCCCATCCTTTCATTCTCCTGTCTTGATGAACGGGAAGCAAGGCAGAGGGCAACAACCCCCTCTGCTGTAGCAGCCGGTAAGAAGAGGACCGTGTCTCACGCCTTTCAGGGTCCCAGGCACCCTCACACTTGTTCCTGGCTCCTTCTAAGTTACTTAAACTTCCATAGTTTTCCCTGATTTGCTAATATCTTACCGCTGCCCCTTCGCCAAGTCACTTGTAGGTCGTAGCCTAGCATAGTGTTCACATTCACGGAACACGCCTCGTCCTAGAACCCCCTGCTCAGGTCTCTCGCTCCCCTTGGGTCTGGTCACTCTTTTAAATGTGTGCTGATTGGACTTGGTGAAGCAAAGTTAATGAATTTCTATTTTGGTCCCTCAAGGTAGGAAGGCCAAAGATATTATCAGTGCAGCTCGGGAAAGCCTTGCCAAGATGGTAGGTGGGGAAGCTCGCGACGTGATCTTCACTTCGGGCGGCACGGAGGTAAGCAGCCCGAGAGCCTCGCGGCCTTCGGCTGTTAAGTCACAGCACAGAACAGGGGGTGGCTCCCTCCTGGGGTTACTGTGCTTTAAAGGAAAGAGTAACGCTTGATCTTGCTACTTTGTCAATTAGCCTGATATAATCAGCCGGCGTTTATCCTATCAGTGAATTCCAGGGGGCTGATCAGATATTTGTAAAATGATGTGTGAATTAACTTGCTTGGCACTAATGCTTCGGTAAAGAATTCCCCTTTCGTTCTGCCCTGGAATCATTCCTTTAAATCCCTAAGTTGTTCACCTTATTAAGAGTGTGAGGTTTGACCCATTTCAAAGGTACTTCTTTTTAAATTGATAGAAGATACTCAAGGACAGTGTGAAGGCGTCGAAGCCTCTACTCAGTTAGAAATGCTCACTTTCTCGTTTCCTTTCTGGAGCGGAAGGCATGACGGTCACCCGCGGGTGATGTGACCGTCCACATGAAGGACTCGAGAGGACCTGCAGCTGGCCTTAGCAAGTAGCTTCGGCAAAGGTGTTAGATTGAAAATCAGTTGTGTTTTTATGTACCAGCAACAAACAGGTACTTACCAGAGCACCAAAAAATTTCAAATACTTAAGAAATAAACCTAGTAAAAAAAAAGTAAGACACTCCTCCCTCCCCGCATTGGGAAAGGAAAAGAAATATTACCCAGAGCCTTCAAGGAGGTCCTGAGTAAATGGAGCGAATACCATGTGCACAGATGGGCAGACTCACTATTGCAAATATGTCAGTTCTTTCTGTAGAGTCAATGTAACCTCAGTCAAAAGTCTCACTCTTTTTTGGTGGCATGTCACCAACTGATTTATAGGGAGATACGAAACGCCAAGACTGGCCACGGCTTCGTGAAGATTAATTGGTGCAGTGAAATGCCTTGCTCTACCAGACCTACTAATTCATGCAGATGGACTGGGGTGAGAATGGACGCTAGGCCAGAAATAGCCGTGCCTGTGTGAGAAGGGTGGCCCTGGTTGCACAGGACAGTCCCGGGGGGCACCTGGTGTCCTGACCTGATTATAACAGTGCGCTCTCGCTCTGACATCTTTTTGGCTCCAATGGTAGGTTATATGATCGTCATTCATTTTTGAGGTGGCCAGACAGAGCAGGAAGAGTGTTCTTTGCAGCGCGTGGTGCTGGGACAGCTGTGCAAAGAAAGGAAATTGGATTTCTGCTTCACAACATACAAAAAAAAAAAAAACACTCCAGGTGTAATGAAGACCTAATCACAAAGAGTAAAACTTACACAGCTTTTGGGAGGCACACTGATGTCTTTGTGATGTTGAAGAGTGATGGATTTCTTAAATAAAATACAGAAAGCTTTAACCATGAAAGAAAAGATTGATAAATTCTACCACTGCCATCACAGCAAAACAAACTGACTCATCAGAGAGCCCCGAAGGGAATAAAGAGACCAGCTAGATGGTAGGAGAAGATATTTGCAGCACATTACTGATGAAAGACCAGCATCCAGAGTATAACCGCAGATAACTCGGGAGAACACTGGGCAAGCAATGTGAAGGCGCAGTCCACAGAGGAGAAGCCCATGTGGTTTCTACATGTGAAAAGATGCTCAGCCTCATGAGTGATCAGAACACAGGGGTAAACAATGTGGAAATGCCTCTGCCCACCCACCAGGGTGGTAAAAGTTCAGAAGTCCAGCGACAGTTAAGTGTTGACAAAGACGCAGAGCAGTGAGCTCGCACCGCGCTGGCAGGCGTGTGGACTGGAAGGCCAGTCTGGAAGTGGATTGGCACCACCTGGTGAAGTCAAAGCCATGTGTGCCCTGTCAGGCAGAGACTGGGGACGAGCGAGGTGCCCCTCCAAATAGCCTGGACCGACGTTCACACTTTGTGATGCAGCCTTGTGGTGGAAGGGGGCCACACGGCCACCCGGAGCTGTGCGGAGGGGTGGTGACTGTGGAGTGGAGGATGTCAGCCAGAGAGGAAGCTGAGCCTGGCTGGGGGAGAGGCGGGGAGCTGTGCTGGGCCCCTGGGCACTGACCAGACTCCTGGTGGCTGGCAAGGAGCTGCCCTGCAGGGCCATCCTTGCCTCCTCTGGAGCCCAGTGCCGAGGACCATGGTGGCCTGGGGGCACACGGTGCATTTTCAGATGTGACCACTGGTTCTGACAGAGGCTGCTGTGCTCCCAGCACCACCAGGGCGCTCAGTGTAGCATCCTGTGCCCTGTCGCAGGCACCTGCAGGTGGCGGCGACACGTGGGAGGGGCCTGGGCCCAGCATCTTGTGCCCTGCTGTTTGCAGCGGTGTGAGGTGTGCAGCCCCTGCAGGCCCTCTTTTCCAGACCAAGAATCTCTGTGACCTGGGACTCGAAAGAACCATCTACCTTTCAGAGAATCGCATCTGAGCTGTCCATCCTGAACATCTCCTCGCCGTTACCTGGCTTGACGCATCTCAGATCTGAGCGAACCCTCTGTCCTCCACCAGGACTACCTGTTAAACTCTCAGTGCCTTTTATGTCCTCTGAGTGCCTGTGACAACATGTGGCTTCCTCAGCACAGGACAAGCAGCAGCCTCCACTTTCCTGTTGTGCGATGCCTTCAGATGCTTCAATAGGTTGGGTCTCCAACTGAGAAAAAAGCAATTCAGTTCAGTTTCATTCATATGAAGGTCAAAAGGCAAAGTAAGCGAAGTAGTTTAGGGGCGCTCACATGGGAAGGAAAAGCGTAAAGTAAGAAAACGGTTGCTGTGAAAATCAGGGTGGCAGCTACCTGGGGTGGGGGTGGGCAGTGGGGGGGGTGCTCCCCAGGTGTGGACAGTGTTTTTTGTCTTGACCTGGGTCACGGTTACTCAGGTGTTCACTGTCATACTTTTTCCATTAAACTTACTCTTCTATTGTACATACTTTTCTGTAATAAGAGAAAAAGTTTCATTTAAAAAAATCTCCCACCCCAGCCCCGCAGTTACCCTACAGGAGACCAGTGTTGTTCGTGTCCTCCGTGTCCTGCAGAGATAGTCTGAGCCTTGAAAGCAAATAAGCCTGTAGGCTCACGTGTTCTCTCCTCCTTCCATTTTTACCTTTTCAAGGATTTTTTGGGTGTGTAAACAAACGTGGATGCATCTGGCCCGGTTTATACGCGAGTAGTACGCTGTGTGTCCTGCTTGATGCCTTTTTTCGTTTCACAAGTGTGTGGACATCTTTGGCGTCAGCCCCGGAGTGTCCCTCAGTGTTGTTCCATCTGCCTGGCGTCCATGGAACAAGTGTAATTTAATGAGAACTCTTGTTGACAGATGTTGAAGGGTTTCCTGAGGTTTTGTGTTACAAACACTTAATCAGTCACCTTTACGTGCATAATTTTGCTTCTGTGCAAGTGTAGCTATAGGATCAAGTCCAAGAAATAGACCTCCTGGACAGGAGGGCTGGTCTGATCCATGTGCCGGGTGGCCCTTAGCAGACGTGGTCCAGTCCACGCTTCCACCAGTGGCGGGTGCCTGGGCAAAATACTCTCTTGTGGCTGTTTTAGAAAATTTTTAAATACACTATGTGGCTTAACCAAAAAACAGACATAATTCACTGGAAATGAATTTTTAAAAGTTTAAAACCCCCAAATCTTCATAGTTAGGCCTTTTAAAAGGAGCTGAATTTCTTTGAGGCCGTAATGTTCGCCACGAAGGGAAGTACAGGTGGCAGAGATCGTTACTTGACGTCTACTCTTAGCGCAGCTTTTATAAATGATGTTTTTGCTGTATCTCTGCAGTCGAATAATCTAGTCATCCACTCTGCGGTGGAACATTTCCGCAAGACCCACGCCTCAGTGGGGGACGCGGCCGAGCATCACAGCCCGGTGGCGGGGGCCCTGCCCCACTGCGTCACCTGCCTCGTGGAGCACGACTCCATCCGCCTGCCCCTGGAGCACCTGGTGGAAGAGCAGGTGGCGGGTGAGTGAGCAGCTGGCTGAGCTCCAGCTGGACGGCTTCCTTCCCCTCCCTGACTGGTTCCCGGAGGGGCGGCCCCAGGGCTGTGGTGAATCATTTACCTCCTGCCCCCGGGCTGCCTGTCTGTGCTCAGGTGCAAAGGTTACACAGCCAGTCCTTCCAGATTTCCCCTTAGGGAAAAGTCGGTAAGTGCAGAATGGAGAGGGGGCCGGAGATAGCTCAATGGTAGAGCTAACCCAAAGGAGTAGCTCAACGCGTAGCGTGTATGAGGTTCCGGGTTCGATCCCCAGTCCCTCCGTTTTATTTTTTTTTCTTTTTTTCATCTTGGCTAATTTTTCTTTTCTAATAAATTTCAATTATTTCCCAGAAATAAGTGATGTTATTTTTATCAATGCTACAGAAATTGAACACCTGTATATTTCCATATATAAATGTAGATTTTATTCTTATCTACTGAAATTAAGAGCATTACCTACATGATTCCAAAAGAAATTACAGTAAATACTAAAATCTGTTTTAAATTATTTCAGTTCAACTCACTTCAACAAACATTAATAAAGACCTACAATTTTATAAGCACTACACGGTTCTGGAAAACTCCATGATTACTAGTCAAATTGGGTAAATTGCCCAGTACCTCCATTAAAAAAAAAAGACAAATTGCCAACATGTAGAACTGGTCAATCATCAATCACCGAATGGTAGGTCAGACTCTCATATATGTTAAATACATTCATGTTTAATATACGCACATAAATGCTAACCACTGGTTTTCATTATTTGTTTTATTATTTACTTATTTATTTTTGAGGGGGATGGTAATTAGGTTTGCTCATTTATTTTTTAGTGGAGGTGCTGGGGATTGAACACAGGACCTCATAGATGCTAAGCATGTACTCTACCACTGAGCTATATCTACCTCGCCTCATTATTTGATTTTAATAATTAAATCTTGACTTTCGGTCCCTCTGGTAGAAAGAAGAAGGGTCAGATAGACATCAACTTCTGGTGGTAAAAACAAGAATAAGTGCACTCCTGCTGGTGCCTTCATCTGCGCAAGCGGACGCGGAGGTGGGGGCCTCCCAGTGTTGGGGGCGGTGGGCGCCGGGGCCCCACCCAGAAGGGCACCGGGCTGGGCAGTCTGGGGGGCAGGTTGAGCACAGACTGCAGTGACATTGGCCCTGGTCACTCCTGGTCCTCCTTTTACTTTTCCTGTGCTGTGACATCTCGAGACACAGGGGTGGATACTAGCTTTGAAAACATAAAAGCCATGTTCCCCATCGTGGCCAAGGCTGAGCGCTCCTTGGGTGAGACGGCAGTTTTCTCCTCGGCATCCGCCTTCTCACCTAATATGCCTGGGAACCCGCGGGGAGGCAGGGAAAGTGTTACCTCTTAAGATAAAGGATTGTGACAGCTGCTCGGCTTCACCAGCAGCCTTGTTACCAGTTTTCCTGTTGGACGACTGGAAAAGCTTTCTCTTCATGGCCTGACTGAATGCACCATTTTAACTAAAAACGGTCAGGTCTGACTTTCTTATTTAAACGGCAGTTCCCTTTACCCTGGTGCCTTTTTCCTGTGTCTCACTTGTACAAGGAAGGGCCGCTTAATGCACTGTTATTAGTTACTGGTACACTCAACCTCTTGTTTAAAATTGCACAAGTTTTTACACAGGAGAGACATGCAGGGGGTGGAAGTAACGAGAAGGTCATAGAAAGGCTTCCAACACAAAGGAAAGGTTCTTCCCGCCACTCGGTCCTTTTTCCTCGGGGCAGCTCCCGTCAGGTTTGCCTTCCCTTTACCCGTGGTTAGCATTATCATCGTAATTACTCCCAATTTAACGCTTACTGACTTACAGGCATAATCTCCATTTCTTGGTTTATCACTCAAGCTGTAACTCTCCATTTCCCTCAACCCTAGGCAACCACGAGTACTTTCTGTCTCTAGAGATTTCCCCGTTCTGACCTTACCATGAATGGAATCATATGATACGTGGTCTTCCGTAATTGACTTCCTTACTGTAGCATCGCGTTTTCAAGGTTGGTCCCCAGTGCAGCCTGTGTCAGTATTTCCTTCATTTTCGTGGATGAACCGTGCTCACATCTTACGTGTCCGTTCATCAGTTGGTGAGCAGTGATGAACGAGTGACACTGTGAATGATGCCACTACGAGCCTTTGTGAAGAAGTGGACATGCTTTCCATTTCTCCTGGGTTGACACCCAGGAGTGGAATTGCTGGGTCAGGCTGTGACTCTGTTTCACCTTTCGAAGTGTCTCTCTGTTTGACCGTAACCTTTGCGTTCCAAAGCGGCTGCACCAGTTGCATCCCCGCCAGCAGTGAACGAGGGTCCCGGTTTCTCCACAGCCTTGTCAGGGGTTGTCGCTGTCCGTGCTTTCTGTTGTAGACGTGCTGCTGGGCGTGCAGAGGGGTCTCGTGGGGGGTCGGTTTGCACTTCCCTGCAGGCTCATGTGCTTATAAGGGGACGGGAAGTCCGACCGGAGAGGCCTTCCTCTTGCTCCCCATTGAGTCCGAGAGTGGCACGCCAGCCCCGCCCTTCTGCTGCCCTCCCCCCAGTCTGGGAGCCCACCTGGGCCGGCGCTTGCTGGGCGCAAGGCAGGGGCCTCCAGCAGTCGTCCTGCTCTCTCCGCATGCGCACCCGGACCTTGCATGGTTTCTGGGGCCGTTGGTGCTGTTTATGGAGTTAGTTTTCGCCCTGAACGGGCCTTTCCTGTTGCTGTTGATCTGATGCCACTGCCTCCCTCAGAGGTCCCTGTCCACAGGTGACAGCCCTTATTGGGAAACATACCTGCTCTCGTTTCAGTGGGACCTTGAAGGGTGAGCGGGTGTGTTTGTCCTCACCATTTTGAACCCAAACCTCAAGTTAGTCACCTCTGCTTGTTCTCCGTCCACGGTAGTAAGATTCTCAGTGCGTGGAGCAGTGCCTGGCACACAGTAGGTGCTCAATGAAGGCTGGATCAGCGCTGAGTGACCGCTAAGTGCTTGGTGCTTCGAGATGCTCTCAGGAACTGAGGGTGTCCTACCTGTTCACAGCCCCAGGGGGATCGGAGTGGTTCTCCTGGACAACTTACCCGCTGACGCTCGTTAACGGAGTGGTCCAGCTGACTGTCTGGGCGGGTGATGAACGTGGCTAATGTCCCTTCTTCAGAGTTTTCCGAACTTTTAAAGTAAATTGCATTTTTCGTTGTGGAAGGAGTTGTGTCACACTGTATGTAAATGAACATCCCGGAGAGGACACTCTGGGATTCACCTTGGTCCTTGTGTGTCATTCCTCAGAGGTCACCTTTGTCCCCGTGTCCAAGGTGAGCGGGCAGGTGGAGGCTGACGACGTGCTGGCGGCCGTTCGCCCGGCCACGTGCCTCGTGAGCATCATGCTGGCCAACAACGAGACGGGCGTCGTCATGGTGAGCTGCCTCCCTTTCAGCAGCACAGGGAGGCCTCTGCTTTCCCTCTGCGCTTCAGTCTTGTAACTTTCTCGCCCGTCCTCCTTCACGACTCCCCATTTCTTTCATTCTGTTTTTGTCAAATCAGGGAAACACACATAGCTGTTTGCTCTTCCCTCTTCAGCCGGTGCCTGAGATCAGTCGGCGAATTCGGGCCCTGAACCAGCAGCGGGCAGCCCGCGGGCTGCCGGGCGTGCTCATGCACACGGACGCAGCGCAGGCCCTGGGGAAGCGGCACGTGGATGTGCGGGACCTGGGCGTGGACTTCCTGACCATCGTGGGGCACAAGGTGCGTCCGCAGAGGCCGCCGTCCTTCCCTCCTGGTGGGGAGGGGCCTGGATGCACCTCCACCTCCGAGCGGAGCCCGCGACACCGCTTATCCTCCATCACCCAGTGCGCCCACCCACCTGCCCGCAGCGAGGCTCTGGGACATGCAGAGGGGAGCCTGGCAGAGCTGAGATGCCAAGTGTCAGTGCCTGGCGGGGATGGTGGGGGCCCAGCCCATGCAGGGCGGGAGGGGTGGCCAGGCAAGGTGGCCAGAGGGGAGAGGGCAGAGGGCAGGGGGGGCAGGAGGGGAGGTGATGAGGTCTCAGAGGGGTTTAGCCAGGGAGTCAGTGTTCTCTGCAGCAGGGAGAGCACGTGCAGGCCCCTTGACAGCCTGCTCATCCTCCAACCCGGGGTCGGAAGGTGCAGAGTTTAAGAATTATTGTTTCCCCTAACCTGATTGAAAGTGTGGCTTGGATGTGAAGGTGTGGTTTTAGCCCCTGTCATCTGCAGGGTGTGCTCTGGGGAAACAGGTAACAGTGAAGACCCTCCTGAAGCTTTTGCTCATCTTTGCAGCCGCTGACTAGACCTGGGAATGTTTTTAGTACTCGGTTCTCAGCCAGTTTCCAAAGGAGCGTGTGTCTGAGCCTGGCACGGTGGCACGCACTATAATTTTTGCACAATGTGGGCTTGAGAACATGGGATCATAGACTGCACCAGGCAGCCCTTGGCGATCTCTAGCTCCAGCCCTCTCCTTCACAGAGTCTTGCACGTGATGTGCAGAGTACTCTGCTGCCACCGAGCTGGGGACCAGAGCCCAGCACCTGCCCTGCACCTGAAGGCTTTTGTGCCCCCAGCATGTCTGCAGTGGGGTGGGTAGCAGGGCTGCAGAGAAGTGGGGCCCATATGTTACAGAGCATCTCTGTGTCTCTCAGCACAGATACGGAGAAGGGCCTCGGACGGGTCTTGTTGAATAAATGATTGATGTTTCCTTCCAGTTCTATGGCCCCAGGATTGGAGCACTGTACGTCCGAGGGCTCGGTGAACTTACCCCTCTGTACCCTATGCTGTTCGGAGGTGGACAAGAACGGAATTTCAGGCCAGGGTAAGGTAGAAGATTAGCCAGGCCTCTGATCCACTGGCCGTGCTGTTTGTCTGTAGAGCAGTGGCTTTCCTGACTTGGCAGCACTGTGACAGCATGGTCTTCACCTCCACTGCGTCAGAGCCACGCCGCTCAGTGCCTCCATGGGTTGGTTCTACACTTAGGACTCACAGCTCTGTAGTCTCTTTGGGGATGATTCAAAGCAGAGGAAGGAAATCTCTGTTCCTTTTGTTCCTTTGGCATCGCCCACCAAAGAGGCACCACCTGAGCCCCAGCTGAGATGTGCTGCCCTTCTCTTGCCTGGGGGGTGAGCAGAGCTTCACAGAAGCACCTACTTTCCTCTCGGACGGCTCCTGTGTCCCTGTGACTTGCAGGGATGTTTTAACAAGGGGATGAGGTGGGACCAGCAAGCACCACGTGTGTTGTCAGAAACTGGATAACAAGAGGGAGAAACAGACAGCATGTGGTGAGTTCCCTGGGGTCTTCTGCCTCCTTTATCCCAGACTTAGAGCAGAAGAATCCAGCAACTCAGAAATACCAGTGAGGGCCGAAGAAAAATGCCCAACAAAGCCTGCTCTCTGTAGCCAGTAGACCAGGAAAAGGACAGCCTAACAAGACAGAGAACTTTCGGACAATACCTGCTTGTCTCCAACCAGTCAGCACAGCAAATTGCTGCCCCACCCAGTGCTGCAAAGGCGAGTGGGGAGCCGAGACTTGCACCCCCACCCCTCTGTTGAGTCAGACAGGGGCTAGTGAGGAGCCAGGACATTTGCCCCTCCAGCCAGTAATGCATCCCCACCACTGTGTCAGTGGAGACAACATGGGGACCCTGGCTTCCCCTCAAACCTGTCACTAATAAGGTGCATTCTCCCCTTGGGCTGAGGAGGGAGCTTGGACTTCTACCTCCAGCCGGCAGTGCTGAGCTGGCACACTCCTTCTCCTGCCAGAGAAGGGTCAGAAAAAGCCAAGTAAGACAGAAGGTAAGAGACATCCAGACTCATAATATACAGACTTCCAGATTTTAACTGAAAATCACTTATCATACTGAAAACAGAAAAATCTTAAATCAAAGAGAGAAAGATGATCGATAGGTGCCAACACTGAGATGACAAGGATGTTAGAATTATCTGACAAAAGATTTTAAAGCAGACACAATAAAAATGCTTCAGTGAGCAATTATGAACACACTTGAAACAAAAGAAAGTGTCAGTAAAGAAAAAGAAGGTACAAAGAAGAACTAAATGTAATATTTAGATCTAAAAACTACAACCAAAGTATAACGCTTAACGGACAGGCTCACCAGCAGGAGCAGCAGAGGAAAGAATCAGTGAGCTGAGAGAACAGAATTAGCCAGTCTAAACAAAGAGAGGAAATAGACTGGAAACAAAAAGGAACAGAGCCCCAGGGACCTGTGGGACTAAACAAAAGATCTAACATTCATTTCATTGAGGTCCCAGAAGGAGAGGAGAAAGCAAGTGGGAAGAAAAAGAACTTGAAGAAATAAGAGCTGAAGATTTTGCAAATTTGGCAAGAGACATAAATGTACAGATTCAAGAAGCCAAACAAACCCCAAACAGGATAAAATGAAAGAAATCTATCCCAAGACATAAAAAGTAAACCTTCATAATTGAAAGACAAAAAATCTTGAAAGCAGCCAGGAAGGGAGGTGGGGAACCAACACCTTACCTACAGGGAAAAAATAATTTGAAGGACAGTGGATTACTCATCTGAAGCCACAGAGGCCAAAGGAAGTGATGCAGTATTTTGCAAGTGTTCAAAGAAAAAAGAAAAAAAAGCTGTCAAGCCAGAATCATATACACAGCAGAAATACCCTTAAGGAACAAAGAGGAAGTCAAGACATTCTTAGATGAAGGAAAACTAACAAAATTTGTCACCAGAAAACCTATGTTAAAAATGACTAAAGAAGTTCTTTACACAGAAAGGAAGTAGAAAAAGAAGGAACCTTGGAATATCAGAAAGAAAGAGCTTGGTAAGTAAAAATATGGGTAAATAAAATAGGCTTTTTTCTCCTCTTGAGTTTTCTATATTGTGTTTGAGGGCCTAAACAAAACATCATAGCACTGTCTGAAGTGGTTCAAAATGAATGTGGAAGAAATACTTAAGATAATTACATTATAAATGGGGGAGGGTAAATGGATGTGAAAGGAGATAAGGTTTCTATTCTTCACTTGACCTTCTGAAAACTGTTCAAGTAACCCACAGAAAGATGATAAAAACAAAACAAAAAGGCAGATTTAAGCCCTAATGTCAATAATTACATTAAAAGTAAATTGTATAAATACACCAATTAAAAGGCAGAGATTGGCAGAGTAAAATTTAGAAAAACTGACCCAATTGTACTATTTATAAGAAACTCGCTTCCTATCTAGTGATAGAGGCGAGTTGAAAGTAAAGGGTGGAAAAAATGTATTGTAAACATTCATCAAAGGAGAGCAGGAATGGCTGTATAATATTAGATAAGGGAGACTCTAGAACAAAAAAAATTACAGAGGGGGTGACATTATGTAACGATAAAAGAGTCAGTCCACCAAGAACACAGCAGTCCCAATGTGGATGCACTAAACAGTAGAGCTACAAAATATGTGAGGGAAAAAACCCTAATTGAACTGAAAGGCAAAATAGAAAAGTCCAACAATTATGGATGGAGATTGGAACACCTTTCCCTCAATAATGGATAGAACAACTAGACAAAAAGTTTCTAGGATATAGAAGAACTCAGTAGCACCCATTAGCCAACAGGATCTAACCAACATATTTAGAACACTCCGTCCAACAGCAGTGAAGTGCACATTCTTTTCAAATGCCACAAAATATATACTAAGATAGATGGTATCCTGTACCATTAAACAAACCTCAATACATTTAAAGAACTGAAATCATACAGAGTATATTCTTTGACAATAGTGAAATCAAACTAGAAATCAGTAACTGGAAGATAATAGGAGAATCTTCAAATACTTAGGATACAACAACACACTTATAAATAATCTGTGAAGCAAAGAGGAAGTCTCAAATACACTGAAATGAATAAAAATGAAAATACAACGGACCAAAATCTGTAAGACACAGCTATGGCACTGCTGAGAGGGAAATTCGTAGCACTAAATGCATATGTTAGAAAAAAGGAAGACTCTCAAGTCAATAATACAAGCTCCCACCTGAAGAACTTAGAAAATATAAAGCAGAATAAATGCAAAGCAAACAGAAGGAAGGAAATAATAAAGATGAGAACAAAAATCAACGAAATTAAAAACAAAAATGACTTTTAAAAATTCAACGAAATGAAGAGCTGGCTCTTCGAAAACATCGATAAAACTGACAGACCTCTAGCAAGACCGACCAGGAGAAAAAGATAAGAAACAAGTTACCAACATCAAGAGTGAAACAGGGCACAGGCACAGACCCTGCGGACACCATAGGGGCGATGAGGAACGCCACACACAGTGCTACGTGTGAATTTTTACAGCTCAGACACAGTGGGCTGCTTCCCCGAAAAATGCCGGCTACCACAGTTCACCTCATGTGAGATGGATCAATCGAATAGTTCTGTAACTATTGGGAAGTTGATTCTGTAATTTTAAAATCCTCAAAAAGAAATCTCCAAACACAGATGGTTTCACAGGAGAATTTTGCCAAACATTTAAAGAATTAACACCATTTCTGCGCTATCTCTTCCAGAAAAGAGAAGAGAAGGGAACATGTCCCAATTTACCAAAGCCAGGCAAATACAGTACAAAAAAATAAAACTAGAGACCAAATATTCCTCATGAATTTAGATGCAGGAGTCTTTAACCAAATGTAAACAAATGGAATTCAGCAATATATAAAAATAGCTTGTATACCATAATGGGGTTCCAGGGATACAAGGCTGGCTCAGCATTCAAGTATCAAGCAATGTAATCTAGCATACCAAAGAAAGAAAAAAAATTGTCATTTGATGTAGAAAAAGCATTTAACAAAACTCTGCATTCATTTGTTTTAAAAACTCTGACAAAAAAATATGATTAGAGGAGAACTTCCTCAACTTGATCAGAGCATCTACCAAAAAATGTACCGCAAACATCATACTTGATGGTGGAAGCCTGACTATTTTACCCCTCTGATCAGGAACAAGCCAGGGATATCCACTCTCACGCTCTTATTCAATAGTGCTGGAAATTCTCATCAGTGCAGAAGACAAGAAAAGGAAATAAACAGTATACAGATTGGAAAGGAAGAGGCAAATTGGTCCCTATTTGTAGATCACATGATTGTCTACATAGAAAATTCCAAGGAATATATAAGAAGGCTCCTAGAACTAATAAGTGAGTTCAGCAAGATCATAGGATATAAGAGAAACATATAAAATCAACTGTATTTCTGTATATTGGTAATGAATTTATAGACAACAAAATTAAAGGTACATTACTACTTACAATCACTCCAAAATACTCAGATATAAATCTAATAGAACATATACAGGACTTGTATGCTGAAAACTACACAATGTGGATGAAAGAAATCAAAGATCTAAATAAATGGAGAGATGTACCATGTTCATGGATTGAAAAACAATATAGTAAAGATGTCAGTTCTCCCCAAAATTGATTTATAAGTTTAACCCAATTTCTGTCAAAATCCCAGCAAGTATATCTGTGGAACAAGAGCTATAGCCAGAAATACACCCAAGTGATTTCTTAACAATGCAGAAGCGATTCAGTGGAAGGAAGGCAGCCTTTCAACATACGGTGCTGGAGCACTTAGACGTCCACAGGCAAAGATGGACCTCAGCCTAGGTCTCACACCTCGTAAAATGTTAACTCAAAGTAGATCCTGAACTTAATTGTAAAACATGGAACTATAGAGCTCTTAGAAAAAACACAGGAAAAAATCTTCAGGATCTGGGGCTAAGCAAAGAGTTCTTAGACTTGACACCACAAGCATCCATAAAAGGAAAGGTTGAAAGTCGAACTCCATCAAAATTTAAAACTTCTGCCCTGCAAAGGACTTTGTTAAGAGGCTGAGAAGACAAGCTACACACTAGGAAAAAATACTTTCTAGTAACAGATCTGATGGAGAAGGAGTACCTAGAATATATAAAGAACTTCCAAAACTCAACAGCAAAACCCCTCCCCGAAACAGTTCAGTCAGAAAATGGGCAAAGACATGAACACACATCCAAAGAGGACAGCAAAAATCACACCGGAAGGTGCTCAACATCACTAGCTAGTAGGGGACTGCAGATTCAAACCACAGGGAGATGCCATCACGACACACTTGTCAGAAAGGCTAAAAGAAAACTAGTGGCCACACCCAATGCTGGTGGAGACGCAGGGAGACTGGAGCCCTCGTTCATGGCTGGTAGGACTGACGGTGTTGCTGCTGCTCTGGAAGACACTTTGGCAGTTGCTTTAAAAACTAAATATGCAACTACCCTATGACCTGGGAGTTTCATTCCTAGACATTTACCCCAGAGAAACAAAGACTTATGTCCACGCAACCCTGTACACAAATGTGCTCACAGCTTTATTCATAACAGCCACAAACTGCACACGACTCAGACCCGCTCTGATGAGCGAGGGGTTAGCGAGCAGGGCGCGTGTCTCTGCCGCGGACACTGCTCAGCAGTGAGGCGGAGCGCCCCGCTGGCGCAGCCGCAGCCAGGAGGAACCGCCGGGAAGTTCTGACGAATGAGAAAAGCCAATCCCCCAGAGTTAGCCTAAGATTCCATTTATATGACATCCTCGAAATGGCAGAATTATAGAAGGAGGAGAGAGTGGCAGTTAGCTGCCAGGCGTTAAGGAGGGAATGGGGCGAAGGGTGTGGCTGGAAAGGCCGGCGGGGGGCCCCTTTGTGGTGGGAGCGCTCTATCTTGTTGGTGCCCCGAGGATGCTGCTACTTGGGGGGAGCTGAGTTAGGGGTACAGAGGGTGTCAGCTGTTTCTTACAACCACATGTGGATCTACATGCTCTCAGAATAAAAAGTTTAATTAAAAAAAGAGGTGGCAGAACATGAGGTGTGCCAGAAGCCCTCCTGGGCAGTCCGTGGGGGGCAGGTGTGGGAGCAGGGTCTGCAGGACTCTGGGTGGAGGTGGCGGGTGGCGGCCTGCCACCTGGGAGCGCTCCAGGTCCTACCCTGGCCGTGCCTCCGGGCAGTCACACGTCCCAGACCTTGAGAGGTGCTTCATGTCTGACCGTGGCGTCCCACAGATGAGGACGAGGGAGGCCCAGAGGAGCTGATGTTAGAGATCTCGCAGCTGGCAGAGGGGTCCGGGCCGAGGCCAGCCCACCCCCAGGAGTCAGAGCCTGCCTTCGGGGCAGCCCTGACCAATAAGCTCATCAAAGGAAGACCCATAGGATCACATTTCCTGTAATACCTGTACCGGTGTTCACGTGTCTTGCTGTCTGTTGGTCAACAAGCAGTAGTCGGCTCCAAAGGTTTAAGAAAACTTCATTTAGCTAGAACTTAAAATTAAGAAAATTAAGTTAATGTTTTGTGTTTTCTGAAATAAAGTGAAGAGATGTTTTTCAGTTCGTTAGGTCATATGGGAACCACTGGTCTTCACGGGTCTTCCTGTCCCCTCCTGCGCAGGTGCGCGTGTGCACACACACACACACACACATGCACCCATGATGCCCCAAATCTCTGGTAACAAAAGACTCATCCTGTATTACAGCTGAGAGGCTTCCGCTGAAACGTTTGGTGAAAGGATGGGATGTGGCCCATAGTGCAGGCCCTGGGGCCTGCAGTTGGAGGAGGGGGTTCTCTTGGGTAGGGGAAGGGGCCAGATAGAATGTCACTTGGACACCTGACGTACGTCGCCCACGGTGGGCCACGGCGACTGTCCCTGGGTGAGGAAGGGTAGACTGCCCGGAGGGCCTGGGGGGCCGGCAGCCGCCTTTGAGACAGCCGCACGGCACATGCTTAGGAAAGATGCCAGTGTGGGTGTTTTCAGGTGAACACTTGACTCTGAGATAGGATTCCTTCCTGGGACGTTTGTTACTTGCTGTGCATGGAAACAGGATGGAATCCCTTGTCTCTTACAGGACAGAGAACACCCCGATGATTGCCGGCCTTGGGAAGGTAAGCCTGGGTGACCAGGGACAGATGAAGTGGTGGCTTTGTCCATCAACATGTAGGGAGCACTCAGTCTCCCTCCTGTGTGTCTCCTCTGCCTCACTCACAGCACTTCTGACACCAGATGTGCGGGTGGGGGGGTCCCCCACCAAGCCGTTCTGTGGCACCGGCTGGGTGTCCTGCAATTCTGACACCATCTACCCGGAGATGATGTCAGATCCCACAGGCTCAGTCCCACAAGACACACCCTGACTCCCCACCCCTGCTGACTGCACGTGTCTGTTGCAAGTCCTGGTTGTCACCTGTGCTTCTGACCAGCTGGCTACAAATCAGAGGTTCCCACGCGCCCCCCGCCCCAAGTTCAATGAATTTACTGGAATTGCTCACAGAACTCAGAGAAACATTTTACTTGCTGGATTAGTGGTTTATTCTGAAAGGATCTGAGAAGGGGTGCTGGTGACTGCCCAGAGGCCGAGGCTGCAGGGCAGGGATGTGGGAGGGGGCTCCCAGGCCCCACCCCCCAGCGCCTCTGTTTCAGCAACCTGGAAGCTCTCTGAATCCGTACCACTGGGATTTGTATGGAGCCTTTGGTTAGTCATTAACTCCATTTCCAGCCTCCCTCCCCTCTGGAGAAGGGATGGTGCTGAAAATTCCAAGTTTCTGGTAGCGGCTCAGTGACTGCCCCCAGCCAGGGGCCCATCCAGAGTTGCCTCATTAGAACAAAAGACACTCTTGTCACTCAGGAGATCCCAGGGGGTTGAGGAACCAGCGGCCAAGACCAAACCCTAGGATACAAGGCACTCCCAGTGCCCTTGCCGTGTGGGGCCTGCCCAGGGCCCCCGGAGCTGTGGGGACCAGGCGGAGGCCAGCGCGCAGGCTCCCTGTGATGTCCTGTGACCTCACATCCACTTCCCAGCAGCTTGACTACATGGCCGCAGCTTTAGGGAGGGCAAGTTTGTGATCCCAATAGATGGACCAATGTAAGAAAACCCTTAAACTTTATTTATCAAACTGGAAATGTGTGCTTTTTAAGATCTGCAGAATGGGTTTCACATGCTCAGCATTTAAAAGAGAAAAGCTCCTTCTTGGAGCCCCTTCTAGGGAGAAACACCGCACGTTTGCTCTGTCTGGTCCCCTGGGTCCAGTTACTTCACCTTCCTGAGCCTGGCTGTCCCGCATAAAGATGGGGGCATAGTCACAGCTTGCTAGAGATTCCTCGAGATTCCGGGCTGGCCTAGCAGCTGGCACCTCAGCTTGGGCTCCGCAGCTGTGGCCCCTTCCCTGCTCCCGGGTTGCACCTGCCTCCAGGTCCTCTGACCCTGCAGTCGCTAGCGGGGCACATGGTGTGTCTCCTCCCCGCCCTGCTCCTTGCTCAGCTGGGACTCCCTCCGTGCTGTCTGGTCCTGGACACGCCCTCCGCACCTGCCCCTTCTCCCCAGAAGATGTGCCCTCGCCCGCCGCCTGCCGAGGCCTGCTTTCCTCCGTTCCCCGTGTGCCGCCCCTTCTCCAGCGTGAGGATTCACGTTCCTCCACCGGGTCGCTCCCCCAGCCTTTAAAATCATCCCTCCCTGGACCACCCGCTCCAACCTCTTCCCATGTCCCTCCGCCCCACCGGCGGGCCTGCACGCACACTCATCCCTCACCTCATCCTCCTGATCGCTGCTCTCTGCTCCTTGCTCTGCATCCCAGAGCTGGCTGAGGGGGTCCCCACTTCGCCCTGTGACCTCCAGGGGCTCCGGGACCCCTTCCGCTCCCTGACCCGCATCCCCGCCGCGCAGTTCCTTCTCTGCCCTCCTCTACCCTGTGCGGCCTCCTGGTGCCGTCCCAGCCTCCCCTCCCCTTCGCAGAGCTCGTCCTGTCCGTGGCTCTGACACCAGTCTGTGCTCAGGCTTTTACTCTGCCTCTCGGGGCAGGTCCTGATCTTCTGGGAGACCCACGTCCCCACCTGCTTACTTGACGGTTTCCTCTGGGCCCACAATGTGTCCCGCTCTCTCCTCCATCCTTGCCCTCCTGTGTGCCTCCCAACATCCAGGTTCTCAATTCAGACATGCAGGAGGTGCCCTTTTTCTGCTCTTGTCCTTGTCCCCCACCCCTGATGCAGCAGACAGTCCTGTCTGTCCGGTCTCCACAATATACCAGGACCAGCCTCTTGTCCGTTTCCACTGACTCTAGACCACGCCATCCCCATCTTTTGTGTGGATGCCTGCCATGGCCTCGTCCGTTCTCCACACCCTCCAGAATGATCACTAAACACGCACATCGGAGCATCTCACCCCTTCCTCAAAATCTATGTGCATTTGCCGTGTCCTCTTTAGGCTCAGACCCCACCTGTCACGGGGCCTCTGGGCCCTGTCCCCCTCACCCACTCTGTTCCAGGAGTGCGCTTGCCTTTCCCTCCACAGGGGCCTTTGCCTGAACGCCCTTCCCTGCTGCCCCGAGTTCCCTTCACACGCTCACCCGAGTCGGTCTGATGCGGCCCTCTCCCCTTGTCATGTCCGTCTGTCTCGAGCGCACATACCTTCAGGCTGGGATTGCCTTGGCTCACTGGCTGCGGGATCTCCAGTGCCGGGAGGTACCAGGAAGCCTGCTGAACAGGGGAAGGTGACCTAAGTGCTTGTTGTGGCCCCAGCCCCACGGTCAGCACTCGAGGCATGTTGTCTGCTTGTCACGTTCCAGAAAGTGAGCAGTTTGTGGCGATGTCACCCCTCTGTCTCCGGGAAGAACCACTCTGCTGCGTACAGCTGTTT
This sequence comes from Camelus ferus, assembly GCF_009834535.1. Taxonomy (NCBI): domain Eukaryota; kingdom Metazoa; phylum Chordata; class Mammalia; order Artiodactyla; family Camelidae; genus Camelus; species Camelus ferus. The sequence continues at coordinate 95,105,849 of NC_045700.1, forward strand.
TGCTCCGCTTTGTTTAACCATAACTGAATGTGCTGTGTCCCCCTGAGTGTCCCTGTGTCCCTAGGCAGCGGAGCTGGTGGCGGAGAACTGCGAGGCTTACGAGGCCCACATGAGAGACGTGCGCGACTACCTGGAGGAGCGGCTGGCGGTGAGGACGGGCGGGCAGCCCGGGGAGCAGGCGGCACGGGGTCGGGAGGAGCGGTGTGGGTTGAAACTCAGTCCCCAGGGAGCTCCGGGAACAGTCAAGGCCTGAGGAAGGCTTAGATGACGGGACGTAAGCCCGAGCCAGAGGCCCCGAGGAGGCTGCAGACCAAGTGTCTTTTCACAGACACACGACACAGATACACCAGATGTGTAAACATGCTTAACGACCATGTGAAGAACTGCCAGTTGTATTTAGAACTGTTTTCTCCAGATTAGCTTTGCTTTCCGCAGTCAGTCTTCCTCACCATTAAAGGCAGGTGTTTATCAATAAGACCATCATTTTCTGGGTTGAGGTTGAGGGTTTGTTTCCAGAAAGTCTGAAGTTCAAACAGCTGTTGTGGGGCCGGCCTCGGAAACGGTCACTGAGTATGTCGTTGACTTTTTCAGGCTGAATTTGGTAAGAGAATCCGTCTGAACAGCCGGTTCCCAGGCACCGAGCGGCTCCCCAACACCTGTAACTTCTCCATCCAGGGACCCCAGCTCCAAGGTGACAACTGGCTCCTGCCCTCCCTGGCATGGGGGGCTGCGGGAGCCGGCCCGGGGGCACTGGGCTCGGCGGTGCTGTTGGGGGGCGGAGGGGGTGCTGGCCGAGGGCCGGTCACCCCCCTGGGCTCTGGGCACAGCCACTTCCTTCTCTCCCTGACCCGCTCAGAACTCCTACCCTGAAAGCTGTCACAGAAGGAGATAAAATTAACTGGATTTTAGACTAGTTGGTCCATTTTTGTCTGCAACTTTTACAAAATATTTTATGAGGGTCAGGGGAAGTAGAGGTAATCAGGTGAACTCGCCTTGAGAAAAGCTGAAGTGCAAATCTGCGGGTTTCATTTGTTCCTGCAACACCAGCCTCCCAGGCCGCGAATGTTAGGATTCGGGTCGGAGTACTGTGCTCCGGGTTGGGAGTACTCTGCTTCAGGTTAGGAGTACTCTGTTCTGGGTTGGGAGTACTCTGCTCCGGGTTAGGTACCCTGCTCTGGGTTAGGAGTACCCTGCTCCGGGTTGGGAGTACCCTGCTCCGGGTTGGGATTGCTCCTACTCGCGCAGAGCTTGGCTGCCCTGAGCCCTGAGGCTGGCGCCCAGGCGTTAGGCAGTCTGTTTATCTGGAAGGAGTTACGGTGGCCCTGAGAGCTCGTGTGAGCCCATCTGCGGAGCAGTTTGACTTCTTAGAAGAGACCTCCTGGGTCACCCCAGAAACGGAGCAGCGAGCTGGGGCCCTGTAGCAGCCCCCAGGCCACCTCACTGGGGCTGGCGGCGTTCCCACTGGGAAGGAAGCACGGGCTCAGGCCCGGGTCTCCTCGCTGCAGGAAGGGAAGTTCCTCTAGCGCCTTCCTCCCTTTCTCTGGGGGCAGACTTCTTTGTTTTCTGTGATGACCTGTGTTAATTTAAATGAGACATTCTCATTTAATGAAGTTGGCCATCATTGATTTATTTTCTTTAATCTCTGTGCTGGTGAAAGAAGGCGGAGGTGCCTTCTAGCTTAACAAAGACAGCTCCCAAGTCTCTCCACCTTTAGGAAACAGGTGTAAATTTAAATACTGTCACCAGGACAACACATTGTTAAGCAAAGCAGCTAAGCAGAATTCTGGGTGTCCCACTGGAGAGTGGATCGATACAGCATTTTCAAGGCCAGTTTTATGAGGCAGAAGAATGTCTGCTTTTCTGCAGCCTGGGGTCGGGCGTGGGTGGAGGGATAGCACTCTGCTGCGCTGTCTCACCTGTGGTCAGAAGGGCCTGTGCCCAGGGGTTCCATTAGGTGGCACGAGGTGGGGAACCTCCAAACTTGCAGCAGAGAAGAGGTAGCCCAGGCATTGCAGGTGGGGCCCCACCCAGACTCCCCCTCAGGGGACTGTGCTCTGTCTCCACAGGCCGCTCGGTGCTGGCACAGTGCAGGACGCTGCTGGCCAGCGTGGGGGCTGCATGCCACTCGGACCACGGAGACCGGTGAGTGCTCTCTGCGTACTGGGTGGCATCCAGGCCACATCCAGGCTCCAGGCACCTGGCAGCTCTGCAGCCCTGCAGGAACGCGGAGAGTGACAACACTGCAGGGCCAGGGGGCCGGCGTGCAGCCTCAGTGTGTGTGTGTGTGGGGGGTACTCTGCCTCGTGTGTGGTTGTGTGACCCCTCTGAGAACCAAGACTGATAAACGCCTTGGGCACGAGAAGCCCTGTACCCCTGGCCCAACCTTGCGGGCCCAGCAGCTGCCATCCTGCCTCCGGGCTCCCAGGGGTCGGGGGGCTGTGCCCGTGTTGCCGAACCGAACTTGGGTCCCCTGCCCACGCAGTAAAGCCCGTCTACTGGCACCGGGTCTTGGGGAAGGCAAGTGCTGCGGTTGCTGCAGGCGCGGAGCAAGGAGCCCAGGCCGCTGGCGCTTGCCCGCCCTGGCCGTCGCTGAGATGGGCTTCAGGAAAGCGCTTGTAAAGGCCGGGTGAGGGGGCAGCAGCGTGTGTGATCGCTCGCGCACAGCTCTGACTGGTTGATGGTGAGGTCCCAGGACAGGGTCACGGGGAGCTCCAGGAGTCCTGAGGCCTACGAGCTCATGGTCATCAAGGAGTTACCGTCTTCCCTTTGGTGGGGCTTTCACACCTGTTAAGCATCTCAGGACACGTGTGGGATACTGTTACCTGGGTGCTTCAGAGAGGCCCTGCCGCAGAGAACATGGGGGGGTCTGCCCCCGGAAGGCCCCCCAGGGTCCTGCTCCGTTCACCGGGAAGGGCCCCGGGCCAGAGAACAGGGAGGCTTTGAGCTGGACCCTAGGGGGCGGGTGGAGGGGTGTGTGTGGCAACACGGCAGCCCTTCTGACAGCTAACCCGTCTCCTCGCCCCCGCAGGCCGTCCCCGGTGCTGCTGAGCTGCGGTGTCCCCTTCGAAGTGGCCAGGAACGCCATCCGGCTCAGCGTGGGCCGTGGCACCACCCGGGCCGAGGTGGACCTTGTCGTGAGGGACCTGAAGCAGGCAGTGGCCCGGCTGGAGGGCCAGGCCTAGCGCCGAGGGCGGAGCCAGGATGGGTCGTCCTGCCCTGGAGCGAGAGGGCCCCAGGCTCCCTCCTGTCTTGGTCCGTGAGCGTGGGCCTGCAGGGCGCACAGACCCCACCAGTGCTGCCGGGCTGACGCTCTCGTGGGACTGTCATTGTCACCGCTGCCGGCGGTGCCGTCTAAGTGGAAGCGCCCTGGCTGCATCCGCGCTCCTTGCTGGGAGGCGCGGCGAGCTCGTCATTAGTGCCCTCTTCCTGGGAGGCGGCATTTTTATCCGAAAGATAAAATCCTAGTATTTTACAATCGATGTCAGTTGCTATCATGAACATAGGAAACCTGAGTTTTGGCTGCGATCCTGGCCTGCCGTACATGTCTGCAGGGGCCAGCCTCTCCTCACCCTCAGGACCCGTCTCAAGCCCCCCACTTCCCGGGCCTACCATCCTGACGAGGCCATGCCGCTCATTCAGCCGTCGGTCACGGGGCGCCTCCCCACCCAGTGCCCAGGCCCTCCCGTCCTTCCCTTTTCAATCTCAGGGCTTCAGCTCAGCCTCAGGTCACGGGGGCCGCTGCTCATGTGATTCTGGGTCCCCCCTGAGGTGGGGAGTCTTTCACTCCCCCTCAGCTTCCGTCTCGGCTGTACTGGCAGAAGGGTGCTTTGGTCCTCGCGAGTGCTTTGTGGTCTGCTTCACATCAGACGGCACGTCTTACGGAGACGCTTACATAGGAATGAGTTTTTAATTGAGTAATGCTTTTAACGCGTAGTTTTAAGGGGCAGAGAATTAACGACATTGAAGAAACAACTGTCAGAAATTAAATGAACTTACAAGTGATTTCAAGGCTTGTTTTGCACATTTTGTGGTTTTTCTAGTGGGTGCTTCTCATGCGGGCACCAGTGTTGTCTGCACCAGCTGTTGGGGTAGGGTGTGTAACTGGGCTTTAGCTGAAGAAATGCAGCTTGAGATCGTGTCTCTGGGAGCCCCTGGAAAATAGATCCCTGACGTGAGGCGTTCTGCCGCCTCCTGGCAGCGGCATGGTGCCTCGATTTCCTCAGCAAAGAACTATGGGGGACAGTCTGGAAAAAGACACTTGCCAGCTCTGAAGAATGCTCTTGGGACTTCTAGCTGCAGCCTCAGAGACTCAGTCCCTGTGGTTGGAGGGTGGGCTGAGGGAGCCCTGAGACCCTCAGCCTTAACTCAGAGGTCTGCCTGTCCAGAGGCAGGGCCCGGTGCCTGTGTCACTGGCCCTGCAGAGCTGCCGCTGCCCAGGGATGCATGGAGCCTCCCAGGCCTCGGGGCAGCGGAGGCCAGGGGCCAGCGTGGATTCCCCAGGGGGACAACACGGCCAGAGCACAGAGACTCCACCACACCTGGTAGGTAGTTCCCCAGAAAGGGCCCCACTTGTATGGGTCTGCCCTCCCGTGAGCAGAGTCTCCCAGGTGGCCTCCCCATGGGCCAGCCCGGCCCTCCTGGTGGCGGCCCCCAGCCCAGGGAGAGCAGACGCTAGAGCGCACTGCTTTGTGGAAAGGACGCCATACTGGGAACATTCACTAGATGCAGCAAGTCCACCCCGGCCCTCGCTCCACGGGAGGAAGAGGGCACTCCAGCCACAGGGCAGTGCCCGCTGGCCAGTCCCCACCCCCTGACCTGAACCCGGGGAAGGCCCTTCCCCTGCGCCCTCTGCCCACTGCAGTTCCAGGGGCCATGGGAGTGGCTTGGGCAGGACTTCGAGGCCCAGTCCCCAAGGCCTGCCCCCCCACGCCGCCTCCCATCTGCCCTGTGCGCCACTTATCGGGTAACTGGAGCTGGGAGCTGTGTCCACACCTGAAACAGGAAGCCCGGGCCTGTGCGTGAGCCGCGGAGAGCTGGCAGGGTGGCCCGGGTGGGAGGATGGAGGAGCAGCGGGCGCTTGCTGCCGCCAAGGACGGGGACCTGGCCACCCTGGAGCAGCTGCTGGAGGCGGGCGCCCTGGGCCCGGGCATCACCGACTCCCTGGGGGCCGGCCTGGTGCACCACGCCACCCGGGCTGGCCACCTGGCCTGTGTCAAGTTCCTGGTGCAGCGGGCCAAGCTGCCCGGCAACCAGCGGGCCCACAACGGGGCCACGCCGGTGCATGACGCCGCGGCCACGGGCAGCCTGGCTGAGCTGTGCTGGCTGGTGCGTGATGGGGGCTGCTGTCTGCAGGTGAGTGGGAACAGCGGCCGAGCTGGGGCATCATCCATGGGGATCGAAGGAGGGGTGCGCCGAGAGCTGGGACCGGAGCCCTGAGCCTCTCCTGGGCACCTGGGCCCTGGGCTGATTCTCTTGGGGAGTCACCATGCAAAACCCGCAGCACCATCAGTGGTGTCTGCCTCTGCCCCACGCCCCACCCCATCCCGAAAGAAAGCCCTGGAAAGCCACGGGCGTTTCCCCGGCACCCAGCACAGAGCAGTCACGCGGGCTTCTCTCTTCCCACAGCCCCCGCCCAGGGGCACCTGCCTTGCCACGGGGGGTCTTGTTCTCATCAAGCCTGCTTCCAAGGGGCCTAGAAAAGGGTCCGTACGTAAAGAAGTTCATTGGGCACTGGAACTCAGGCCTGGCTGACTGGGGGCCCTGGGGGGTGACAGCACAGGGGGCTGCTGTGGGGGAAGTGGGACGAGAGCCTTGATGGTAAAGAGCAGGGTTTCCAGGGCTCAGTGATGGTCTCGTAGGAGCATTTCTACCTGCCCCCCCTTTCCTGCCCGCCCCCTGCCCTTTGTGTGGGTGAAGGACCAAGGGAGGACGGTGGTTCAGCTCTGAGAGGGTGTAAGGACACCCTCCCAGAGGCCAGGAGGCCCTCCCAGAGGCCAGAGCTGGGCAGGCATCAGCATGACGTGCTGGGTCTTGGGTGAAGGAAGACTCACCGGTCACAGCCTGAGGGTCCAACAGCATCAGCACTGCCATCCTCATCCTCAGTGGCTCTTCCCACAATCCCCAGGGCAGGAGCAGTGCACCTGTACGCCTGGGAGAATGCCCAGGTCTGCCAGCTGCCCGCGGTGGAAATGCTCCCCAGCAAGAGGACTTGGGGCTGGCAGGCGGGTGCTCAGTGTGGGTGGGAAGGGCTGTGACTACGCCCGGGAGAGAGGGCTTGACTCCAGCAGGATCACAGATTTGGACCCAAAAGACCTATTGACTTGAGTCCTGGCCCTGCCTCTTCCTGGAGCAGGTGGCCTGGCTCAGTCCTGGAGACCTCCCTCCAAGGCACACTGTGGAATGGAGCAAACTGGAGGGAGGGGCAGAAGCTCTCCCGAAGGGTCCCAGGCAGCATGGTCCTGGGCGGCTGGCTCTGGCCGAACAGGTGCTGCCCAGCGAGGGTGGGTCCCGGCCTGCCACCTGCTCACTGCCCCATCTGTGCCTCTGTAGGACCAAGACGCCTCGGGCGTGTCCCCGCTGCACCTGGCCGCCCGCTTCGGACACCCGGTACTGGTGGAGTGGCTGCTCCGAGAGGGCCACGCAGCCACGCTGGAGACGCTGGAGGGGGCCTTGCCGCTGCACCACGCAGCTGTCAGTGGGGACCTGACCTGCCTGAAGCTCCTGGTGGCCGCCCACGGCAGGTGAGGAGCTGAGCGCAACCTGTCGGGCAGTCTTAGGGCGCAGGCTGCTGAGAGGTTGCACAAGGAGGGCAGGGAGGGCAGGCTGCCGCCTTACCTCGGAGAGGTGGGCCTTCCAGGGTGGGGTTGGGGTGGGGGACAATCTGGAGCCAGGGTGTGGGAGGGGAGCGGATGCCAGTGAGGCTCAAAGCGGGAGAGAGGCAGTAAGAACAGCCAGGAAGCTGCTACCAGGGCCAGAAGCTGTGCTCAGGCAGCTCCCGGCCCTACCTGGGGGAGTCTCGGGGCCTAACTTCTCCAGGCTGGGAAGGTGGGCCCCTCTAGTCACCTAAAGGAAGCAGAGGCTGTGCAGTGGACTTGGGGGGAGTGAGGCCCCCATCAGGTCCGCCTGAATTCTCCCTCCACACTGTCCCATCCCTCACACCGTGAACCCCTGTCCCACCACTTGGAGTTGGTGGATGGGTGCAGAGGGGGGATGGGGACAGGACAGGCCCAGCTGAGGCAGGGGGCACAGGACTCCCCTTCCCATCGCGGGCACTCCTCTGGCCCTTGCCCCCTCCCAAAAGATACCCTAGGCACATAACAGACCATCTAGGGGTGCAGCGCACATGGCCTGCCCACCCCGCCGTCTGTTCCCAGGTCTGCTGTCCTGGCTGGGAGTGGGACTCGTTCATGTCCACCGCACACCTGACCTGGCCTTTCTCCCTGTAATCTGCCTGCCTCTAACCACGTTTCTACTCCTTCTGTGGGGCGTCTTGTTGGATGGATGGCTGTCCTGGCCACCCCACGATGGTTCCCAGACAAGGCCTGAGAGCTCAGCGGTGGAACAGTGTCCCAACCCTTCTGCAAAGGCCTGTGGGACTTACTTCTGTGGACCTTCCCCAGAGCGTCCACACTGGCTGCCCTGGATCTGGCCGGCCACAGTGTGTCTCTTAGACCTGCAGTTATTTTTTTTTCTTTTTAAATGGAGGTACTGGGGACTTCATGCATGCTAAGCATGCGCTCTACCACTGAGTTAAACTGGGAGACCACACATTCACAGGGGAAGGTCCCCTGCCCCAGGGCCCACCTTCCCAAAGGCACTGACCACAGGAGCCAGAGGTTAGGTCTTTATTGACAAGGGATGGGGTCGGCCTTGGGGAGGGGACTGCCCTTCCGTGCAGGGCTTCACTAGTGCCAGGCCTGGGTGCCCAAGGAAAGGCTAGTGTCCTCCTCACAATGGCCCCTTGCACAGAACAGGCCACGGGCTCCGGAGGTTCCCTGACCTGCCCACTGCAGGCCCCGCTACGCCATTCCCCCGCTGTGAAGCGCCCCCTGCCGGCGAGCCTCGGCGGCGCCCACAGCTCGATGGAGAGTCGGCCCTTGCCCGCCCCACCCCCACCCCGTGCTCAGCCCTACGCGTGAGCCGCTGGGCCCCTCCGCCGGTAAGCGGGGCGGCCGCAAACAGGTCAGCCAGGTGCGGGGCAGCTCCCCGCGACCCCCGGCCGAGCGCCCTCTGACCCCCGCCCTCCCCCACAGCAGCGTGAACCGGCGGACGCGCAGCGGCGCCTCGCCGCTCTACCTGGCCTGCCAGGAGGGCCACCTGCACCTGGCCCAGTTCCTGGTGAAAGACTGCGGCGCCGACGTGCACCTGCGCGCCCTGGACGGCATGAGTGCGCTGCACGCCGCCGCCGCCCGCGGCCACTACTCGCTCGTCGTCTGGCTGGTAAGGGGGCGCCTGGGGTGCGGGGCGCCGAGGTCCGGGAAGGCTGGCACCTGCTCCTGCCTCGGCCCCAGAGCCGCCTTCGGGCAAGCAGAGCCTGGCTGTGGTGGGCGCGCCTCCCCCTGGGTCTCATTTGTCCGCAGGAAGTTTGGGAGCCCACCGGGTTGTTGGAGGATCAGACGTGCCCACCATCGCTTAGCGCAACCACATGCCAGGCCCAGTCTGCGCCCCGGGGTTCAGCCCCCAGCCCGCAGCTTTGATCAGAGGTGGCTGTGGATGAAGTCAGCAGAGACCATGGGGTCCCAGGCCAGAAAGGCCTCTCCAAATGTGACTCCCCACTCCCTCCTCCTGCAGGACAGACAGAGGGCAGAAGGGACAGTGTCCAGCCTGGCTCACCCACTCAGGGCTGGGCACCCTCTCCCTGGGAGGGCAGGCCAATGGGAGAGCCTCTGTTCCCAGCTCATTGTCTTTCTCCTAACAGTCATGCTTGAATGTTGGATCTGCTGGCGTGTGGCTGCAGTGACCCCCAGCAAGTTGTCCCTCACACACAGAAAGCCCCAGGAGGCCGCCGGCATGGGGTCACATCTCTGCTGTTCCCATGGCCTTTCCCTCATGGTGAAAGTTAGCCGTATTCAAGGCAGGAAGAGGGAGAAAAAGGGGTGACACCACATCCACCGGCCCCTTCTATCAGGAAGGCAGAACCTTCCCAGAAGAGCCACTTCCGTCTCACTGGCAGGCCGGGCCACGTGGCTGTCCCAGGTGCACGCAGTTCAGCGTGAGCCTGTAGGCCCACTGGGTGCTGTGGACCAGATCCCACCAGTGCCCTCACAGAGGGGCAGCTGAGGGCCCGTGAGGAGGGCCAGCTGCAAGTCGCCCCTGTGGTGGCCAGCAGGACGGGGCCCCAACCGTGGGATGACCAGGCTGCAGTCCAGCACTCTCGCCAGCCTTGGTCAGTGGACCCACTTCCCAGCACCCCTGTGTCTGCGCTGGAGCCGGGATCAGGACGCAAACACCTGGTGCCAGGATGTCCTTTCTCCCCTCTCTCCCTCCCTCCCTTCATCAGCAGACATCTCTTTACTGTCCCTTAGGTGCTGCCCAAGGTGGCTTTTCTTTTGATGTGTGAAACCAGACCCTGGGGGTGTTTAGCTTAAATTAAACCACAGAGCTCTCTTCTTCCCAACGCTGCCCAAAGCTCATATGCGGATCCAGCTTGGTCCCTGGAGCTTCCAGCCCTGAAGCAGGCGTGGTCGCCCCCAACCAGCCTCAGCAAGTCGGATCCCTCTTCCTCAGGTCACCTTCACAGACGTCGGCCTGACGGTGCAGGATAATGAGGGGGCCACCGCCCTCCACTTTGCAGCCCGAGGCGGCCACACGCCCATCCTAGACCGGCTCCTGCTGATGGGCGCTCCCGTTGTGAGAGACTGCTGGGGCGGGACCCCCCTCCACGATGCAGCGGAGAACGGGCAGATGGAGGTAAGGCAGCTGCTGGGGGTGGTGCATGCCGGGTCCCGCAGCGCTTACTAGGCCCGGACACTTCCTGAATGAGTCAGTGAACCCTCCCAGCAACCCTGCAGGAGGAGAGACGTGGTTATTCCCCTCTTATAGATGGGTGAACTGAGGCTCAGACGGGCCCTTGCCCAGGGCCCAGACTCTGATGTATCTGGGAACAAAATCCATCTCCCCTCCGCCTGCGGGCCCCTCCCTTTGCACAGAGGCTCCCTAGGTGCCTGCTCCGGGACTGGTCTTCCTGCTGGTCCTCCCAGGGTGGCCTTTTAGCTTCAGGCCCCCTCTGTCAGAAGGCTGTGCGCAGAGACCTGCCAGGGGTGTGGCATTAACACCTTTGCTGTGATCCAGAGAAGCCTTGGGGGCTCACACGGCCCGTCCCCAGGGAACAGCATCCAGAGACCCAGAGTAGGCAGGATGGTGTTCAGCACTGGGAATGGACCCGGCCCGTTGGCCGCGGCGCCTGCACTGGCGCCACCTGCCTGCCGACCTCACGTAGAGGCTTCTGAGGGAATACAGAGGTTTCCTCCTCCACCCGCCCCAACCAGGCCACACAGCAGGGACTCCAGAGCGAGTCGGCTCATCCCCAGGATGTCTCCCGGGCGTTCCCACGGCCCCCAGGGCTCAGCTGCTGCCGTCTGGAGCCGTGAGAATTGTGCTCGCGGCCCAGGAAAGGCTAGTTGAGAGCGAGTGTTTTATTGAGGTGCAACTGAGTGTCCCATTTTGGGCCTACGGTTCCGGATGGCTCTTTCCAACGGGAACCCAAAGTGCTCCTGGGACCCAGCTGGTCCAGTCTGAGCAGCATTGAGTAAAAGAAGCGCAGGGCAGTGACCAAAAGTCCCCAGAAGGCACTCGGTCCTTCTGAAGAATCAGGAGACCCAATCCCAGCTCACAGCAGTGCTCCCGAAAACTTGTCCTCTGACTCTCAGGAGTCCTGAGGCCCCCTCCTGCTCCCCTCCACCCTCTCCTGCTCCCTGCTCCATCCCCTCCTGCCCCCCTCCATCCCCTCCTGCTCCCCTTCCACCCCTTCCTGCTCCCTGCCCCAACTCCCTCCTTCTCCACAGTGTGCATATGCCATATTATCTTTATCCATTCATCCATCAAGGGACATTTGGGTTCCAACTTTGGCTCTTGTGAAGAATGCTGCAATGAACGTGGTGTGCAAGTACCTTTTCAAGGCCTTGCTTTCTACTTTGATGACCTTTTAAAACGTTAAACCAACCTTGCATCCTTGGAGTAAACTCAAGTTGGTCACAAAACATGATCTCTTTTACATAAAGGTGAATTTAATTTGCCAACATTTTGTTTAGGATTTTAGGTGTGGTATACAACACTGGTGAGATGGTTCTTAAACTTGGCTGTACACTGGGACTCTTCATAACAGGTTTAAGATATTCTAAAACCTGGACTCCAGCAACCCCCGAGTTTCTGGTTTAATTGGTTCTGGAGAACCCAAGATGTTTTAATTTTCTATTACTATTTTTTAACAGAGGTACTGGGGATTGACCCTAGGACCTCATGCGTGCTAAGCATGCACTCTACCACTGAGCTATGCCCACTCCCCTATCAAGACTTCTTGAAACGCCTTAGGTGATTCTAATATACCATCAAACTGGAGAGCCATCTGTGTGAACAGCATTAGCTGAGCTAATCTAGAAAGGATTCATAGAGTTGGTCATTTTTTTTTTTTGAGTCACATGACCTTATTGGAAGACAGTCATTTTTAAAGCAGTGATCTGAATGTGGGAAGGAGCAGGACTTCCAGCGAGGGAGAGAGGATTGGAAGCCATCAGAATGCCAGGACAGCCGAGGGCGGAGGCTGCGGCTTATAGTGAGAGGTCAGCGGTGGGAAGCCTTGAAGACTGAACTAGCTGTAATACTGCATAGAGAGGCGCTTGGGAGCTGCTGTGGGATCACGAGAATAGGCCTAGGGTTCCTTGCTGTGGAGGAGGGCACGCTGTGGAGAGGGAGCCGCCGTAAGATGGGGTGCAGTCTGGGGCTTCGCCGACGAGGTTGAAGAGGAAACAGCAGAAGCCAGTGTAAACGAGATTCCTTCAAGGTGTAGATACGTGGTTTTAACTCACTGGTATTTCTCCACCTAACTTAAAGTTTCTGCTAACTCAAGAAGGGGTGTTTACTGAGTATTGTGAGTCCCTAAAAAGACACTCTGAGCACAGATGCCTCTGTTGACTTTCTGTGCCTACACGAGGCGTCTGTGTCCTGCTGGTTCATTCATCAGAGCCTTTCACGTCCAACCATTCATGTCCACACTTGGCTTGGCTCAGAAACTCACCCATCCAACAAATAGATACTGAGCACTTGCTTAGAATGTAACCAAGGATTCGAGAACCAGAGAATATTTGAAATAGATGAGTGGTGGGTTTTGAAAATTTCAGGGCTGTTTCTGTTGCTGGTCTGTTATTGGGGTGCTCACGTGGTGGGGGACGGGTGGTCTGCTATTCCAGGACGGTCCTGCACAATGAAGAAAGGTCTCGTGCCCCACGAGACTTCCCAATGGATCAGCTGTGCATGTAGGTAGAAAACCTGTTCATAGTTATCTAAGCTTCGGACCCAACTCAAGTACATATAATTACCTAAGCTTAGAACCTAAATGCAGATGTAGGTACACGTACACACCGTTTCTTTGTAGTTTAATGTATTTAAGACTTTCCCAGGAAAGGTCCCACTGTTCACACTGAGGGAAGACAGCATTTTGCTTTATTTAGCACTTTACCAAGAATTATTCGCCATTTGGGAAAATGACATCACCGATGGCAACACTGAACCTGACGCTTGAGTCTTTGGCCGTCTGAGTTTTAACTGTTGAATCTGCAATGATGCCACGAAAGACTGGTTAAAGGATGATTTTTGAAAGTGCAGGTAATGATGACTCTCATTCAACTCTGAAATGAGCCTGTGTCCAGGTTTTTATTTCACTCATTCATTAATAAGGAAACTACTAATCCAAAGTGATAGTATGTGCCTTTTCAAATTAGAATTTTCATCTTTTCCAGATGTTTGCCCAGGAGTGGGATTGCTGAATCATATGGTCACTCTACTTTTAGCTTTTTAAGGAACCCCCATACTGTCCTCCACAGTGGCTGCACCAAACTGCATCCGCACCAGCACCCTTTTCTCCACAGCCTCTCCAGCATTTATCACTTGTGAACTTTTTGATGATGGCCATTCTGACATCTGTGAGGTGATACCTCGTTGTGATTTTGATTTGCATTTCTCTAATAATTAGCGATGTTTAGCATCTTTTCATGTGCCTGTTGGCCATCTGTATGTCTTTTTTGGAGAGATGTCTATTTAGTTCTTTTGCCCATTTTTTGATTGGATTGCCTGGTTTTTGGGGTTTTTTTTTGATGTTAAGCTATATGAGCTGTTTGTGTATTTTGGACATTAGCCCCTTGTCGGTCACAGTATTTGCAAATGTTTTCTCCCATTCCGTAGGTTGTCTTTTTATTTTGTTGGTGTTTTCAAATCTATCATGTTGCTTTTTTCTCTTTTTCTTTCTTTTCTTTTCTTTTTTTTTTTTTTTGGAAAGGATTTTCCTTTTTTTCCCCTTAACAGTGGCCCTGGGGATTGAACCCAGGACCTCGTGCACACCAAGTACACCTTCTACCCTCCTGTGTTGCTCTCTGTAGTTTTCCGTCCCATGCCTAGATTTTCAAGCTTGGATTTGACATCTTTGGAAGCAGTGAGCACGGCGGCTTCAGTCTGTTACTTCCCAGGTCTTTGGGGGTCTGTTTCTTGGTGGGCATTGGATGCTCTGGTTCTCACTTCTGGTAGCTCCTTCCCTTGCGCTCCTGGTTTTATCTGTGTGCTGCACATTATATTTGGAAAATGGTCCCTGGGAGTCATTTGAGGCGTTGGCTGACATCTTATCTGCGTCTGCCCATTGGGCGCAGGTGGGAGCTGCACGCCCAGCGTCATCTTGGTCCACAATCCAGGCTTGAGGTCTCTGGAGCACCTGCATGACAGGAAGCAGAGGGCTGGCTGGCTCTTGCTTTATCTCTTCTCTGGGGATGGAGCCCCCAGCCTGCGGGGGACCCTGCGCTCTTGCTGGCGTCCCCAGTCCCATGGGGCTGTGAAAGAGCTGCTCAGGCTACAAGCACGCCTTCTGCATCAGCGTGCTCTTAGGGCAAAAGCCGCACTGAGGGACGGGCTTATCCCTCCAGACTTTCCTGTCTCCTGAGCTTGGCCTGGTAATTCCTCGCTTCCTTGTTGTCTAGCTGACGCCCTAGGAAAGTGCCTTTTCTCCGCGCTGACTCTGGGGAGTGGATTGGTGCGACCTGCCTGCTGCTCTGCTTGTTGGTGCAGATCCATCTGCCCGCCTGCTTTTGCTGCTGGCGCAGCAGCCTCGCGGATTTCCGGACTTATATCTTGGTCATCTGTAACCACCCACCCTCTGCTCACAAACACCACCAGGAACCACAGTCATCCTGCAGGAAAGTTCTCCCCTCCCCCACCTCCCCCAGCTGCTGTTCTGACACCATCTGGGGCCATGACCAACACTCCCGTCCTGTCCCCTTTCCTCCACTCTGCTTCTGCTGCGACGCCCCCCGCCCCACCCATGCTCTGGACTCAGCCTGCTCCTGAAGCCCCCGTAACCTCCTCTCGCTCCATTGCAGCCTCCTTCACAAACCCAAATTTCCTCTAGCTTTCCACCCCCCCATCCTCTCTCTCCTCCCTGCTTCTGAGCCTCCAGGCCTTCCTCTTCTCCCACGTCCCATCACACGAACCCAGAGGACCACTCAGAAGGGAAATAGGGGGCCCAGGCCCTAGCTTGACCAGGCGAGGAGTGTGTGTGTGGCTGGCAGAGCTGGGTGTTCAGAGATGGGGACATAGAGGATGAGGGTGGGAACCCCAGGAGCTCACCAAGGCCAAGGTGGGGCCAAGAGGAGGGTCTGGTTGAGTTCCCAGTCTGACTGGGAGGCCAGGAAGCAGGTGGGGCAAGGTGGGCGAGGTGAGTGAGGGCACAGGCCGGAGTCCTAGGGGTGGAGCCAGGCTGTTCAGCCTCCTGCACCCCAGTTTCTTGGGGTAAAAGTGACACAGACCTCTGAGGTTCCGTATTTGTAGGCCAAGGCAGGGGCTACCAGGGCAAGGTCGGGGTCAGGCTGCCTGGCTGGGGTCCGGCTGTGCTGCTGACGCACTGGCTGGGCCCTGGGCGAGTTCCTGAGTGCAGGAACTCCGCTGCCCCATCTGGGACAAGGGGGCAGTGACACCTGCAGGACCTGGAGCTGGTGCTGCCAGGACAGGGCGGCCGTGGGTTGGGGTGGAGGCTCAGCACCCAACACTAGATGGCTGCACAGCCTGGGTGTCCCAGCTGGGGGGCGGGCCTGGGAGTGGGGAGCTGGCGGCACCAAGGTCACGTGCTCACCGCCCCCCTGCAGTGCTGCCAGACCCTGCTCTTCCACCGCGTGGACCCCGCCCTGCGGGATGAGGACGGCTACGTGGCCGCAGACCTGGCGGAGTACCACGGCCACCGTGACTGCGCCCAGTACCTGCGTGACAGTGCCCTGCCGGTAAGCCTTGGGCCCCATCCCTCCTGGGGGGGCAGGTGACAGACCCCTGCTGTGTTGATGGCCAGGTAGCTAGGTGACATGGTGTCGTCTGTCAGGAGAAAAGGGCCAAGCTGGGGCTGAGCTGAAACCACAGGTCAGCTGGCCGGGTGCTCAGATCAGGGCTGTGACAGGGACTGTGACAGGGCCGGGCTGTGGCTGGACCTTGTCAGAGGCCTGTACTCCACTGGCCCACAGAAACCACGCTCATGACCCAGGCTACACCATGGCCAGAGCTCCCGTTGGGTGATGCTGTCAGGTTAAGGACACCGGGGGTGGGAGCAGGGCCCTGGGTCCTGGGGAGGTGCCTGATGAGGCAGGCCAGCCCTGTGCAGCCCACGAGGCAGAAGTTTCATCCGGCTCCCCTCTCTGGGTGTGTGGCCTCACCCGGCGTCGCATCCACAAGTCGGGGATCTCCTGTGCCCCAGTCCCCAGCACGTGACGGGTCACGCGTGTCTGTTGAATGAATGGAGCAGTGGACAGCCGGTTGAGCGAGTGGACTGGTGGGGTGGATGGCCGGGTGTGCGGTGGGGGGGCCAGTTCAGTCAGTGTGCGGCCGGGCTCCCCCCAGTCCCCTCCTGCCTGCCCGCCCTCCACCTCCCCGCTGCCCTGACAGCTCATCCCAACCCGCACAGATTTTGCCGCAGTTCTCTGTAGTGGCCACCCGTTCGGAAGGTGTCCCTGGGATCGCCTGGCCCCATTTTCAGGTGAGAGCGCTGAGGCCAGAGGGGTAACGTGCCCCCCACATGGGTCTCCCCCTGGGCTGCTGCACCTCCTCTTCTCTCAGGGTGTCCCTGGAGCGTCCAGGACCCGCTGAGGCAGAGCTGCGGTCCTCGCCCAGCCCCCGCCAAGAGCCTCTTGTCTTCACCGCCCAAAACCCACATCAGGGCGGCCACGGGCTGGGGGCCTCGGGTGCTTTGGGGCACATGTGTTGGAGCCCTGGTTTGTCCTGGTTTCTAGTTTCAGAAATAGGAACTACTGTTACTAGCTTGAAGTAATCCATTTACTAGTCATTTACTAACCCTTCGATGGGTAATTGTTTGATAAAGGATTGCCTTTCTGGCTTGGGTTTGAGAAGCTGGTAGAACTCAGCCAGTTCCTGGTGTAGCGGGCAGAGCTTTGCCGCACAGGCTGGGGAAGCCCTGGCCTCCATGTGGGCCCTGAGATTAGGAGGTGGGATGGGCGACTGCTCTGCTGTCAGGCCTCTGGCTGGGGTCCCCTACCTGTCCCCAGCCCATGGTTTGGTGGCAACAGGTGGGACTTCTGTCCAAGCAGGGTCTCTGTCCCCAGCCCTCCATCCCCAGGCCCTGGCACCTCTGCCAGCCCCTCCTGGCCACTCAGCCCAGCTCTCTCAGGGGGATGGAGATTCTGGGCACTCTCCTGACACCCCCGGGGTTGTGGGGGCCAGCCCATGTCAGGCTTCCTGAGGTTCCTTCTGGTCTGGCTGTCTCCTTGATGTCACATGGGCTATGAGGCATTGTCCCCTTCACTCAGGATTCCCCAAACCAGCCAGGCTGCCTGTGTAGCCTCCCCACCTGACCTGTGGGCCAGCGGTGTCCAGCCTGTGGCGTTGGTGGTGGAAGGTGTCCACCTCCTTGTGATCCACTGCACCTGGGGCGGGCTGGAGTTGTCCCCCCTCCACCTGCCTCACATTCACTGCCCCAGCCCCGCGGGAGGGCAGGCTGTCAGCTGTGGGCCGCCGGGCTGGGGGAGGCTGTGCGCCCGATGCAATATTGATGGAAACACAATACACAGAAGTCGCCGGCGTGGCCTCTTCCATGTCGGGCTCGGAGGAGGCGGTGAAAGCCAGCATTTCCCTCTCGATACAGCTGCCTGCCTCCGCCCCCACGGAGTCGTGGTCCCAAGAGAGGCAGCCTGGGGGATGAGGCTGGTTGCGCAGTGGGAGGCCGGCCCTGTGGGAGGTGCCCCCTTCCTAGGCGTGTCCGCAGGGCCTGGGTTCATCCGCTGCCCAGTGCGGGGCCTGCACGCTGCTTGGGAAGGCCAGGTCCTGCCTCGACCACCCTGCCTCGACCTTGGCCAAGTGAGTGGGCCAGGCAGCTGGGCTCCTGGCCATGGGGCCGGTTTTAATGAGATCCTGGAGGGGCAGCAGCAGGTAGGAGAACCGGCCCAGGATGGTGAGCCCAGCCCCCTCAGCTTGCCTCCACCCTGCCCCAGTGACTCTTCCTGGCTGGGTGGCACCCCCAAGTTCTGAGCACCTCCAACCCTCAATTTTTTCATCTGCATAATGGGACTGAAGAGCCTAGTTGGAGGATACAGATGCGCCTTGAGCACCCAGCAGGTGCCAGTTTCCCTCAGCGAGGTCCAGGAGGGCTCTAGGTCCCCTTCCTTTGACAGATGGGGAAACTGAGGCCCAGAGAGGGCAAGGGATGCCCTTGGGAAGCCTCCTCCCCCAGGCCGTGCAGCCAGTAACCGAATCTCAGCTGTGGTGACTGGTGTCCGGCGCCCATCTGTGGGTCATGATTTTCTCGGCCTGGGTGGCATTACAGGCTGTAACCCGGCTCGGCCACAGCTGTCCTCGATGTATAATGCATGGCAGGCATGGCGCTGCTCAAATCTCATCAAAAACACAGGAAAAGAGACACCAGGCCGTGGGAAGGGCCCCAGGCCATGGGAAGGGCCCCAGCCCAGGGCCAGCTGACCACCAACCTTGGGGCAGCAGCCCCATTTGGGGGCAGCGCTTGCCCAGCTGTCAGGACCCCAAAGGTCGGGACCCAACATCTGCCACTCCTTCAGGTCCTTGTAGATTCAGTGAGTGTCCAGGGCCCGAATGAGGGACACGGGGACGTGGATACTCCTGTCACTTGAGAGCAGATTCAGTTGAGGGGAAGGGCTGAGGACTCCCAGGCAGGGGCAGGGCACAGGGGAGGCACTGTCGGGCTCAGAGATCTGTCCTGGTGGGCATTGGCTGGGGCCACCTGGGGCTCAGCCCCACTGTGTCCATCAGACTGTCAGCACCTGCTTCTCTAGCCATGGGGTCTAGGGTCTGACTCGACCCTGCTAGAAACTCCTAAGCCAGCTCATGCCTGTGTTGTGGACACTGGAAGCAGAGAGGAGGTTCCCGGGTCCAAGACACATGGCAGGGAGCAAGCATCATGTTTTGTTGGGTCCCTTTGCCCCCTGAGCCCCAAGGTGACCAATACAGGCCCAGATCACTGCTTTGCACACAGGCTTGTGTCACAGTTGGGGACCACCAAGCCTGGGGATCCCCTCACTGCTTTGTTGCATGGGGCAAGCAGCCTGCTCTTCCTTCTGGAGCCCTCTGTACAAAGGCAGCCCTGAGAAACAGCTTGGTGAGGAGCAGCCAGGGCTTTGCATCCTTGGTAAGGGTGCAAGAGACCCAGCCAATGCCAGGCGTCCCCCGGAGCCCACCCACCTGCCTCTTCCTCCACGGCTGGTGCCCCTGGACCAAAGGAATGGTGATTCGAGGGGCTCTCAGTCCTGGCAGGAGCAAGGAGTGCGGTCTCAAGATTCTGATCCCAGCTCTGCCCCATCCCAGCTGTGGGACCTTGAGAGAGCCCCTTGCCCTCTCCGAGTCTCAGTTTCCCCATCTGTGCCTGGGACTGCACTGGGGGATTCCTCTGAATTGGTTCTTCTTGCGTGACCAGGGGTCTCAGGCCTGCCCCCACCTCTCTGGAGGGTCTGTGGAGGGTTAAGGCACCGCGGTAGGGGTCCCACACCGAGCCCAGGCCCGCTGAGCCACCTGGCACCTGGGCCTTCAAATATTGATGCAATGCCTCCTGCTCCCGGGGGTGGCAGCTGAGGCAGCCCTCGATGGCCCAGGACAGCTGCAGCTCCCGGTGCTCACAGCCCAGTGCCTGCTTCCACGGGTCCTCCCGGGCTGGGGGCTGGCGGACACTCCCCAACCCGCCGCGCGCCAGGGCCCCTGGGCTCTCTGCACAGAGGGAGGTACGCAGGGCGGCGGGCAGGCGGGCTTTCGGGCTGTGCTCCTCCCCCTGTGGCCCCAGTGGGCTGACGGCTGTGGACGGGAATGCCACTGAGGGACCGGAGGTGGTGGCCGCAGAGCCAGGGTTCTGGGCTGGGGCAGCCACCGAGCGCCCATACCTCCTTGCTGGGAGGAGGGACAGGGCCCACCTACAGGTGATCAAGGGGACACAGAATGGCCAAGGAATTTGCCCCAACAGGACCAGCTGCATCTTGTGCAGGGCCCAGGGCAAAGTGAGCTCCTGGGCTTCTTGTTAAAAACTGGTTAAGAATTTAACAACAGGGCATGAAATGGAGCTGCAAGAGGGGCCACCCGCTCGTGACGCCGGGGTCGGCCCCAAGCCGCACATCTCGTGCGGGGCTGGTTTGAACCAGCTCCTCTAATCTGCTCTGGGCTCTCCCAGTGCCATCCTGGGGACCTGGAGGCCACTTTCTGCCACAGCTGCCTGCTGAAGGGAGCGGGTGAGGAGCTGTGGTCTGACAGCCGAGGGTGGGTGCCCAGAGGGAGCGCGCAGCCGGGAGCCCATTTGAAAGACAGGGTCATCCAGCCTCCAACGTTCAGCTTTCAACCCAAAGGCAGCAAGCCTGGTTCTGGGGTCCTTGAAGCACAGCTCAGTGTCCTCCTGGAGGACTTCGCCGTGAAGGCAGAGAGACACGGCAGTCCTGCTGCTGTCAACAGCTGCGGCGTCACAGTGGCCTGCCCGCCCCCTGTCTCCTGCTCGGCCAGCCCATGAGTCTGCTGGGCCAGCAGTCCTGGCTCCTGCTAGTCAGATGCAATGAGGCCTCGCAGGGCTGAGCTGGAGACAGGGGATGGAGCACCTCCAGGTCAAGGATTCTTTGTGGCTGCCCACCAGTAAGTGCTTGGCAGCAGGGGAGGTGATCCAGGCCAGGTCTGTGCCTTGCCCCAGACCTAGGGCAGACCTGGGGTTGAGAGGTGAGTGCGTCTGCAGCCCCAGACGTGGATTCCCCTGACCCCAGGCTGCTTGGGACCAGAGTTGGTGTCTCTGTTTCCAGGTGGCCCTTGGGAGGTGGCCTAGACACTGCAGGGTGGGTACCTGGGCGCAGTGCCACTGCTCTGAGGCCTGGTCACAGCCACGCTGCCCCTGCTTAGGGGGCTGAGTTCCAAGTTCATTGTGGTCTCCTCTATGCCCAGGAACTGGGCACCTGTTCTCCTTGGAGAGACCGGGCAGTTCCAGGCAGTTTGTCTCAGCACAGAGTCAGGAGACAGACACAGACGGGGTGTGTGTGCGTGTGTGAGTGTGCATGTGTGTACATGGCTCTGGTAAGGCCAAGGAGTGCTGAGCACAAGGGGGACTCTAGACCCTGACCCAGAACCCAGAGCCGCCCAGCGGAGCTGCCTCCAGAGGGAGCCCATGAGCTGGGCCCTGAGATGGGGGCTCAGTAGACCAGTGGGTGGGGAGCCCTGCTCACCCAGTGTGGACGGGGCAGAGACATGGGGGGACAGAACCTGTAGGGGTACCTCGCTCCCGCACACTTACCTCTCCAAGTCCCGTTCCAGACACACAGCCCCAGGGAGACCAGGCCTGGGCTAGCCCACTGCAGCCCTCCACCCCCACCTGGCAGCCCAAGGCAAGGCCCACCTGGGCCTCCCAGTGACCGGGCCGGTCCACCCCCAGGTGCCGCTCCCGATGACGCCCCCGCCCCCGCCATTCCCCGCTCCTCCGCTGTCGGCTGCAAGGCACTCCCTGGAGGATGGAAGAAGAGGGGGCCCAGGTCTCGGGAACCCCACCTGTGAGTACAGTCTCCAGGGAGGACTGGCCTGGGCGTGGGTGCTAGGAGGGGGCCCTGCCGGCCTCACCTCTGAGGTTCTTCGAGGTGGGGAGAAGCAGTCTCTGGGCTGCTGGGTACATAGGACACTGAGGACAGGGTTGGGGCCACCCCTTCCCCTGACCCAACCCCTCAACTCTTCCAGGCTCCTTTTTTTGTCTTGTTGCCTTTTTAAAGTGAGAATGAATGTGTTCCACAATGGGCCTAATAACCGTAATTAAGCAGCCTCCTGCCCAGCCCCCAGGGGTCACTCTGAGCTCTGAGCACCCCCCTGGCCTGACTCTTCTACCTGTGTGACCTTGGGTGGCCTATCCCCTCTCTGGGCCTCAGCTTGTCCCGGGGTAAATCAAAGGTTGGGTCTGAAGGGGCCTTCCGAAGCTGCTGCTGTTGCCTGAGACTCCAGCAGGGGGCAGGGGTACGGCCCTCAAACTGCCGGCCATCACCCATTAGGGGATTAGGACCAGCATTTATCAAAATGAAATGGAACGGGACAGCATGAAAAATGTGAGCAGGCCCACATGTGGTGAGGGTAAGCATCACTTCGTGGGATGGGTTGTGGTTATATAGCCAGGTGTAGCGTGTGGGGGGGGGCAGTAAAAGGACAGATTTGCACCTGATGGGGCTGCATTAGGTCCCCAGACCATGGAACCCTACGCCCTTTCTAGCTCCTTCCAGGCTCTAGGAGGGGCTAGGGAGAAGGACAGGCTGTGGGATGGGATGAGGTGGGTAAAAGGTAGGCTCTCCAACCCACCAGGCTCCAAGCAGGCCGCATGGACGCCCAGGAAACCCCAGGGATGAAGGAGTTTGCCCAGGCCCCAGGGCACTTTGTAGGGGGGCTGGTTGGGTCTCTGGCTCCAGGTCCAGTGGTCCTTCAGGAAGGCCAGAGTCTTCTGCCCTCCACTCCCCTGGTCTCTCTGGAAGCCCCTCTGACTCCAGCTCCCCCGTCCTGACAGCAGCATCTCTCAGCCCCACCTGGCCCAGCCACCCTGACCAGCATCTTCCAAGGGAGCAGACGACCTACACAGCCCCCCCGAGGGTCACCACCAGTGCCATGGCTGTCCCCACGGTGAGCGCTCCGCCACGCCCCTGCCTCCCAAGGCACCCCCAGCCAACCTCGAAGCCCAGCTGGCCTCTCACCGTGTTCTTCTACGTGGCCAGGTCTCTCCTGGGGCAGCCAGGCCCTTCCTTGCAGGTCGACGTCAGGAGGTGCCTGGGGTGACTGGCTGGTTCTGGAGGGCACACCTAGCTTCTGAGTAGGTGGGAATTTCAAGGCCACAAGCAGCTTGTCACCCTCTCATAGTAGACGTGGGACCTTCTCTGATCCTAGGAAGCCCCAGGGGCCCAAGCCCCTCACCCTGACCTCTGAACATAGGGGTGCTCGCGCCCCTTCAGACACTGCTGTCACGGTGCAGGGAAGCATCTGTCCATGGGGAGGCTGGACCTGGCACCCTCTGCCCTTGAGGTCTCCCAGCTAGCCTGGGATCTGCTCCTCTCTCTCCTCTATCTGGGCACCAGACCCTTAGAAATCCAGCCCACCCTTTCCCTGAATGGGTGCTGGGAACTCAGCCCCTGAGATGTTCTGTGTGAGTTTGGGAAATGCTGCACAGTGCCACCCCCTTGGAGAATTACAGTGTACACAGTTCATTAAAGGCTCATTAAAGACAAGTCCTGCAGTCCAGAATTGGCTATCAGACTTCATCTATGCAACCGTTCCTCAGATGAGTTTGCCCATCCTCATGGCATGCTCTGGGCCACACCTTCTCTGCCATATACAGAAAAAGGGAGGAATCTCTGGTCGCCTCTCAGCCGACGATCCTCCCTACACATACCTGGTCCCACAGAGGACACCAGGGTCCCAGCCCTCGAAAGACTCACACTTAACCAGGCTGGGGTGCTGTTCGTGGTCTACCCGGCCCTCCCTGGTCGCCGCTACCGCCCGCCCCTCCTCCCTGAGCTGCGCTCATCCTGGGCGGTCCTCCCCTCACCTCCCGGACCGGGGTCCCTTAGGGTCCCTGAACAACGACCTGCCTACGTCCACACAGGGAGCGGATACTGCGGCGGGGGACGCCCCGGACAGCCTGGTTGCGCTGCAGCTGGACGGGCTGCCCTCCAGCGACCTGGATGGGCTGGTGCCCACGCGGGATGAGCGCGGCCGGGCCATCCCTGAGTGGAAGCGGCAGGTGATGGTGCGGAAGCTGCAGGCTCGCTTGGGCACAGTCCCAGCGCTGGAGGCCCAGGTGGAGCAGGGGGCGGGGCCTGGGAGGGGGCGGGGCCCGGCGTGGAGGGTGGGTGGGAGATGGGCGTGAGGGGCGTGGAGTTGTGGGAGGTGGGCGGTGCCCTGCTGGAGAGGGGCGGGGAGGGGTGGGGCCAGAGTAGAGGGCGGAGGCAGAGGCAGGAGGCTTTGCACTGGCAGGTGGACGTGGAAGGTGGGGCCCTTAGCCCACACCTCGAGTCTGGAAACCCAGGTAACCCCCACCCCCACCCCAGTACGTGTCCCTCTGTGGCCTCAGCTTCCTCTTCTGTCAGGCGATGAAGTTGAACCAGATCAGAGGGCTCTGATGCCCCTTCACCTGCATTAGAGATGTGGTGCCCGTGTTCTTTGATCTAACGATTTGTATCCCGTGCGTACCCTGTGCCAAGCTCTGTTCTCAGCAATGAAGACCAGCCCTGCCCGCCTACTGCTTATATTCCAGTGGGGAAGACGGAGTGACTGGGCAGTTACGCTGGGTGTGTGGGGGTAGGGAGGTGATTCTAAGTGCTGTGGAAGGAAGCAAAGCCATGTAAAGGGGAGAGGCTATTCCGTCCAGGTGTTCAGGGGCAGCCTCTCTGGGGAGTGGCCTTGAGCAGGGGCCAGAAGGAAATGAGAGGGAAACCCTATCAGAATTTGGGACAAGTGATTGCCAGCAGTGGAAGCAGCAGGTGCAAAGATCCTGAGGCATGGGTGGGACCACCCAAGGGAGGAGCAGGAGGAGGCTGGTACTGCTGGAGTGGAGTGAACGAGGGATGGTGGGCAGAGGTGAGATTGGAGAGGAGATGGGTGTATATTATAAGACTTTGAGGAGCCTTTGAGAATCTGATCAGGGAAGGGCTGGGCTCTGACTTGGATTTTAACAGGCTTCCTCTGGCTGCCCTGTGGGCAGTTGCTCTAGAGTCTTACCCTGGAGGGATACAGTTTTGTCTGAACCATATATTCTGCAACCCTTGGTCTAGAGCTGCCCTGTCGAATACAATAATGTCAGCCCTATGTGGCTATTTAAATTAATTAAAATGAAATAAAGTAAACCCCCCTCCCCTCAGTTGCACCAGCTGCATTTCATTTCCGTAGCCCCAGGTGCCAGTGGCTACTGCGTGTTTTGGCACGCTGTCCCCATCAGCATGGAAGTGTTGGGCAGTGTTGGTCTAATGGCCCAGCCTGTCCTCGCTGTCAGGGATGGAGGCCCATGGGGTTGGGGGTGGAGCAAGGCAGGGGTAGGTGGGGGCCTCCCACCACACCGGGGAAGCCCTGTAGAGTCTGACCTTGGGACGGAGCTGGGGGTCTGCGGAGAACTCGGGAAAGCAGAGGGGGACAGGCTGGAGGGACTGGGGGATCGGCTCCAGCCCCAGGCTAGCCATAGCCTGCAGGTTCCTGTGCCTGACCCTCGTGGGCCGGACACTGCTCAGGGAGGCAGCTGCGCCCACCCGGGCTCCTGGGACAAGGAGTCAGAACCTACTCACACAGAGCCGCTTGGCACCAGACAGTCCCGGGCCTCTTAGCAGCCAAACGGCAGCTCCGTCCCCTCACCTGTGAAGACGACGGGCAGATGCAGCGTTTCCCTCAGGGGTCTCAGGAGTAATCAGGCGTTCGCAGAGCCACACCCCGGGGGAGCCCAGCTCGAGACCCTCCGTGTCCGTCTCCCCCACAAGCTGTGAGCTCAGTGAGGCGGGACTAGTGCCAGGGGAAGCCCTGGGGGCGGCAGCGTTTTGGGGTGGAGTTGGCTGCACACCAGGAGAACCCAGAGTAGAGCCTCGAGGCTGCCCATCTTCAGAGCTGCTGTCCAACCACGGAGGCTCCGTGGAGAGAGATTCTTTGAGTTAAACACTGAGGAGTTGAGGAGGGCTGGGGGGTGGCAGAGCAGAGGCACCCTCCCCTCTTCTGAGGGGAAGACTGGGCCCTCACGGGGAGGGTGACTACCCAGAGCCTCAAACTCCGACGGACTGGCTAGCCGCCTTGTTTACATTCTAAGTCCAGGCAAGGGCCAGCGAGGGTCCAGGGGCTGGGCCGGCTTTCCCAGGGGCACCCAGAGCCAGGCCACTGGAGGGGAGCTTGTGTCCAGTGGGAACAGCACCCCCTCCCCACTGAGATCCACAGTGTGGCTGTGGCTCCACTGACCTGCCCTCCTTGTGCCCAGGACGATGGCGGGAGCCCCGCGGAGCAGGAAGCCTGGCGGTACTCACAGACCCACCAGGCCATCCTGGGCCCCTTCGGGGAGCTGCTGACTGAGGACGACCTGGTGTACCTGGAGAAGCAGATCGCCGACCGGCAGCTGTGGCGCCACTGCCAGGAGTACGAGAACGAGCTGGGCCGGCTGGCGGCGGAGCTGCAGGCCCTGCTGCCCACACCCCTGGTCAGCATCACTGTCAACAGCCACTTCCTGCCCTGGGCGCCCAGGCTAGGGGGCGAGGAGGCCCCCAGCCCTGAGGTCGCGCCCCAGGGCTCCACAGGGGCCTTGGAGGCCGCGTCTGGCGTGCAGCACCTGCCCTTCTGGTGCAGCCACGTCGCCCGGCTGGTGCGCAGCTTGTCCCTGCTGCTGAAGGGCATGAACGGGCTGGTGCAGGGCGAGGAGAGGCCAGCCGCTAGGCCCCTACAGGAGGCCCACAGGGAGGTCCCAGCCAGTCCCCCAAGGAGTGAGGCCCAGCGCGAGATCCAGGAGTGCGGGGTGTCTGTGCGGACCCTTCGCGGCAACTTCGAATCAGCCCCTGGCCGGCCCTGCACCCCAAGCCCCGGCCCCTGTGAGCTGGGGGCCCAGCCTGGGCAATGCCTGAGAGGCTGCTGGCCTGCTCCCCTGAAGCCTCGTGGCGGCCCGACGGGCAGGGAGCCTGGAACAGGCGACACAGAGGAGGCCAGCGACTCGGGCATCAGCTGTGAGGAGGCCCCGTCGGAGGCCGGCGCCAGGCCAGGCCCTGACCTGGCCAACCTTCGCAAGGAACGCATCGTCATGCTCTTCCTGAGTCACTGGAAGAAGTCAGCCTGCACGCCCACCCTCAAGACGGCCGCCTGCAGGACCCTGGAGGCCTGGCGCACTGGGCCACGGGGGCAGGAGGCAGCCAGGGGCCCTCGGCCGCCTTCCCCGCCACCCAGCGAGAGCCCGCGGCTGGGCCACCTGTGGCAGCAGCGCAGCATCATCGCCCACCTGCTGGGCAACTGGAAGGCCATCCTGGCACACGTGCCCGCCCGGCAGCTGCGGCGGCTGAGCCGGCGGCCCCGCGGGCCCCTGTCCCCCGAGCAGTTCCTGCCCCACGTGGACGGGGCGCCTGTGCCCTACAGCAGCCTCACGCTGGACCTCTTCATGCTCGGCTACTTTCAGCTCCTGGAGTGCGACCTGCCGGCCGAGGAGCGCAAGATGCGCCACCTGCTCTGCTTCGAGGTCTTCGAGCACCTGGGCGCCCACGGCTGGGAGGCCGCGCGCTCCTTCCACAAGGCCGTGACCGACGAGGTGGCCGCCGGCCGCCGTGCCTGGACCGACGGCTTCGAGGACATCAAGGCCCGCTTCTTTGGCTCCAGCCGCAGCCCTGCCGGGGACCCAGAGCCCGGCCGCAAGTCGGGCCTGACCTCGCTCGGGCCCCTGCCGCCCGCCGCGGCCCCCAGCAGTGGCCCCAAGCCCGCAGCGTGGAGGCTGAGGCCCGGCTCCCAGCGGGGCACCTTCAGCAGCGAGGACATCTGTGGCTACATCGGCCGCAGCTTTGCCTTCTGGAAAGAGAAGGAAGCCGAGATGTTCAGCTTCGGGGAGTGAGATGGGCCGGGAGCCTGCCTCCCTCTGGAAGGGGTTTGGGGTGGTTTGGGTTTTCTCTTCTCTTTGCCTTTTCACCTGCTGGGTAGCAGGTGAGCCTCGCGGCCAGGCCGGCAGATGCTCAGCGTGCTAGCGGCCACCCTCCAGTCCCAGCTGTGGGACTCACCGCTGAGCCCAGAAAGCCGTCCCAGCCCTCTCAGCTGGGGTCGCTCTGCTGGGTCTTCTCTCGGGCACCTGTGATACCAGCCAGTGTTTCCCGTCGGCTCCCCTTCCAGTGTCCTCCCAGTTGCTTGGATGTCCAGTTCCTCCGTTCCTCTGGTGCCGGTGGCTCTGGCCATGTCCCGAGCCTCTGTCTGCCCTCCACTGGTCCTGCCTCAGTTCCTTGAAGTGACCTCAGGCCATGCCCCTTCACCTCTCCAGCCGTCCTTCCCCATCTGTGAAGTGGGCGAGAAGGTGGGGGTTGGAGAGAACAGGATTCGATGAGCAAGAGGCCTTCCTGGCAGACCAGACCGCCCTCCTGAATTCCTCGGGTCGGGGAGGTGGCTCCACGCTGCCGTGCATACTGGTCACATGCAGCCACCTGCTGACAGACGTGTGTTCTGCTGCCATGCTATGCTAGTGCCCCACCCCCGCCCCGGGCTCCAGAGGTCCTGGTCCTCAAAAGGGAGGCCCTGTGTGGGGCTCCTGGCTTCCAGCTGACCTGCACCCTCCCCCAGGGCACAAGGCCCGAGGCAGCAGCAGGGCCCCCACCTGCAGGCTCAGGAAAGCAGGGCCATAAGGAGCATTTTCAAGAAAAGTAGTGGCAGAAGGGGGCTCTGAGCAGAGGGCGCCAGCACCTCGCCCTCAAAGGTGAGCTGCTGGACCCAGAGGAGAATGCGTGGTGGGGGTAGGAGGGGTAGGAGCACACAGGATGGAAGGCAATGAGGTGTGGCCACTTTCTATGGTCACTGGATGTCACACCCCCCCTTCTCCACAAGGAACAAGGGAAGGAGATAGCTGCTCCCCCAGAAGGCCTCCGGGTGCAGCAGAGCGTCCGTGAGCAGGGTGCTGGGGACGGACCTTGAAGGGCTGGCTGAGGGATGGGGCTTATGTCCATGGCAGCCAGGAGGCTGAGCCCCCACCCAGGTTGTGGCGCCCGAAGACAGCTGGCTTGGAGCCCGGGGGGCTCTGGAAGAGAGGTGTCTTGCAGCTGTGCCATGGCCCCAACAGGCAGTGTGTGGGGAAGAGGCTTCAGGAATCTTCCACAAGCCGCTGCCTCCCTGCCTCCAGCCCCCTTGGGACAGGGGCCTCTTACAGTGTCCCCACCAGCGTGCAGAGCCTGGAGGGTGACAGGCAAGTTGTGAGATGGGCTGGTCCAGCTGAGGACAGGTCCCAAGGCAGAACCATCCCCTAAAGCGCTCCCAGAGCCATGGAACTGTGCGAGATAATCAACATTTGTCGTTTTAAGAGACTAGATTTGGGGGTCATTTCCTATGCAGCAGCAGGTAACTAAGACAAGAGACTAGAAAATTTTCAGCAGAAGCGTAACGAAGAGACTCACACTTCAGATGGGAAAACGTCATGATTACAGAACAGTAGTCCGTCAGAACAGGTGGTTCTAGCCCCAGAATATGGTCGCTCGGATCAGTAGACCAGAACAGAGAACGCTGAGACACTTCACACAGAACACGTCGCCCTTGAGATAAAGGCGTCGCAGTAAATCCGAGGGGGGAGGGAATTGTCAGTAATAGTGCCGACAGCGCTGGTAACTATTGTGGGGGAAGAAGTATGACCCAAATAAACCCCAAGTGGAATAAGAGATACTGTGAGCAAATAGATCTGTGAAACGCCCGCCTGGGGTGGGCAGGTCCGCCTGCAGGAGGGCCTCACGGAGTGAAGGCGCCAGGCCACGGGCAGGGACGGCTTTACCTCCCGCGGGAGGCCAAGCTGGACGCCCCTCCGGAGCGCACATCGAGCGGGAAGATCGCATACTTTACCTTGGCGGTGTCACTCACCGACTCTGTTCTGGGGGGGATATCAGGTGACACCGTACTAGGTGTCATAGTCCAAAATGGCATGTCCAGTAATAGAAGTGACTGGATGTCACTTCCACCTTCTTAAAATGTGCTATGTCCGTTATGATGAAATGAAAAATAGTTTTTTTCAGAGACTAATCACATCAGCAGTGCTCGAGGTGGAATTTCAAGTGATGCAACCGCACACAAAGCTCGCTGAGAGCAGTGGCTGGAGGTGGACAGAGGGATCGTCTTCCACCAGCAGAATTTGCTACTTCATGTTTTCCTGTGTTTTCCAAATTTTCCGCAATGAACATGTGTTATTTTTATCATCATGAAAAGAAACCAGCAGCGTATTTTTACAAACGGCACCACTCAGTAGCAGTCTGACCATGAGGATCGGTTGAGCCCCTGGTTTCGAGTTTCCCAATCTGACCTGTCATCCGAGGCCTTGGGTCCCCTAGGGCCTCCATTCTTGGCGCACTGGGCTGAGCCCAAGGGGAGGCAGCTCCCTGTGACAGTGGCCTGTCATCAGAGCCCCCTGTCCTCAATTCCTCCAGGCCATGCATTAACCCTTCATGTTCTGCCTGCAAACGATTTGGGGGGCTGGAGGCAAGACCAAGGCCTCTGTCCCCCTACAGCACCCTCACCAGGACGGCCCTGGACACCTTGGGAGCTGGGGACATCCATGAGGCCTGCGAGTGAGATTGATACCCAAGGCTGGAGGGAGAGTCCTGGGACTCTCTGGGGCAGGGGCAGGCCCTTGGGCTTGGCTGGGCTGAGCTGGGCTGGGTTGAACTGGGCTGGGCTGGGCTGGGCTGAGCTGGGTTGGGGAGGGAAGCATGGAATCAGGAATCCTGTGTGGGAGCAGGGTGTGGGAGCGTCTTGTGGGCATGTGCTCAGCTGGGCAGTCACTGCAGTTATGTGGGTAACGGCCGTGCTCTCAGCCTCAACTAGGCTGCACACATCATGAGAGCGGAGTCTGTGGTTTCCAGCTCACACCCAGCACCCCGACAGGTAGTGGGGCCAGCAACTCTGCTGGCAGGGCAGGAGCCATCTGTCCCGGATCCGAGTTGTCATGACACTCAGATCCCCTTGAGAAGTGCCCTAACCCTGCCAGGAGCGAGGGCTGTCTCCCTGGGGCCCCCCGGCCTCTCTGCACTGTCCATGCCTCAAGCCAGTCCTTGGTGGGTGTTGGGAGGCCTCTGTCAGACTGGCCCTCCCTGACTCTTCCACGTCCCAGCCCACCTGGAATGGCTGTGTTAGTAAAGCCCAGGAGGGTGCAGGGCGGCGGGGCTGACCGCTGGGGGCCCCGGCCACGCAGGCTGCAGGCTGCTGTCCTGTGGAACTGCGCGCCCCGGGCTGGGAGGCTTTCCGCTGACAATGGGCGGACGTGATGTCCAGAGACGCCCTCTCAGGGTCCCCGGGCTCAACCCCCAGACTGAGGGCCTGTGGCTCCAGGGCCTGGCTGAGACCCAGATGGGTGGGATTCCCCAGTGACCTGAGGAACCCAGCCCTCTGGGGCGGCCGCGAGCCACCATTGCTGTATTTTTAGGCAATCCCGTTTCTTGGCCATCTTTCACACTCACGACTAACAAAGACACCAGAGCAAGCCCAGGGCCAGGGCCGTGTTATGAGGGGACAGAGCCTGGGGTCCCATGTCCCTGTCACCAGCCTGGTGGGCACCTCCCCAGGTCCCTCCTTTACCACCAAGACTCCCCACCACCAAGGACCCCAGGTTTTGAAAGTCCTTGCTGAGCAACACTCATTTCTTCACGATAATCACTTTTTTCCTGACTCGACGGAGAGTAAGAGGCCACATGGGCACCTGTCAGTAACCACAGGGAAGCTGGTACCTACTGGGCCCTCACGACACCCAGGCCCTGAACTGGGGGCTCCCTGTGGCCCCCGAGTCCCCCAGCTCAGGCTTCACTGTCCTCCTCTTGCAGATGAAGAAACACAAATGGGGGTTGCACCCCTACCCCCTCAGGCCAACAGCACAGGGAGGGCGTGGGCCCAGACGCGCCCCTGCCCTGGAATGCTTCCTGGCGTCTGTCCCAGCCTAGGGGTCACAGGGGCTCCAGGCATCCCGATGTGATGCAGGCTGTGTGGGCGCTCAGGAAGGACAGCCGGGGAGGAGCCGTCACCGCTCTCCTTCCCCCACAGGCCACCCCCGCTTCCCCCGCTGCTGACAGGGGCTAAAAATACCCCTCTGTCCCCACGTGGCCACACAGCCCAGCCCAGCCCAGCCCGGCCCGGCCCAGCAGGCCCTCTGTGCCCCTCACCGGCTGGGCAGTCCCGTTCTCCGGCCTGAGTTCTGAGAGGAGATCCAGGTGCTGACTGAGAGGTAGGGTCCAGGGGGACAGACGGGATGGGGAGGGGAGGATGGGGGGCAGGGGCCAGCAGGAGAGGGTGGGTTATAGTGGAACAGCCCAGCGGGCTTGGAGATCCCAGCGCTGCGTGCTTTGAAGAGAGACCCCCCCCCCTCCACCAGACACTGGACAAGCCAAGCCCCTCAGGATGGGGTGGGCGTCAGTGAGTCTGCTTCCTTCCACGTCCTGGCTGAAGAAGGTCGGAGGACGGGGGTGGTGGGGAGGCTGGACTACACCTCTGACTAGAGCCAGGGCCACAGCATCCGGCCCCTGGCCAGAGCTGGGTTAAGGCCCTTGGTTGTCCTCCCTACTGTGTCCTCCACACTCATGACCGGGCAGACACTGGGTGGGGGCTCTGAGACCCTCTGGGAGCCCCCACCTGCCCCAGGCTTGGACTGCCAGGTGGCAGGTGTCAGCAGACCACCTGGGACCCCACTGGAAGGTGGCCGGGCACTCCCGCCCCCTGACCTCCATCACCGCAGCAGCTGGCCAACCAGAACACAGCCATGCTGGGAATGTGGGCGGCGGGGTCGGGGGTGGGGGCGGTGGCCGCCTGACTCATCTCCCGGGCTCTCCTGGGAGTGCAGAGCCGCCTCCACCCTGCCAGGGGGCCTCGCGGGAGGGGGTCAGGCCTGACGGACGCTGGCCAGGGCCCCCCCCAGCCAGTCCTGTCCGGGCAGAGCCCAGCCGGGTCCTTTGGCCCCGAGGCAGGCTCCCTGGGTGCGTCCCTGCTCCAGGTCACACCACTGGCGCGCTCGCCTCTGGGCGTCCGCGGCTCACGGGTCTCCTTACAGCGCTTCGCGCCTTGGCGGCACTTACTTCACCCGCGTTTCGTCTCCATGACCCCGGGGCCCTTTCCCTTCCCTTTGATGGCTCCCGAGGCACCCCCTGGTGGACAGACAGCTCCCCTGGGTGCAGCTTTTTGCTGTGTGGTGACTCAGGGTGAAAGCATCTGAGCAGGACTTTCCTGTCTTTGGGGAGATTTTCTTAGGGCAAAATATCAGAAGATCATTAAAAAGTACACGAAGTTAAATAAGCCCAGAAGGGGATTTGCTGAACTGCCCTCCAGAAAGTTTCCTCTGCTTGCTTGTCTTTACCAATATCCACCAAGTGACATTTAGCCTGGGGGTTCAAGGCTGGGCCCCCAAACCTGGCTCCCCCACATCCGAGCTGTGTGGTCTCAGACAAGGGACTTGAGCCTTTTTTGCCTGTGTGTCCCCACCTGTAAAAGGGACTCCCAGCTCCCAGGGCTGCCGTGAGGGCTGAGGGGTGAGAACGTGTGCAGAGCTGGGGGGGGGGGTGCAGTCCTACCCTAACCCTTTCATTGCCAGCCTCTCCATTTGCAGGTGAGGAAACAGGGACCAGAGAGGGGCATGGCTCACCCAAGGTCACCCAGCGAGGTCATGGCACACAAGATTCCATGTAACCACGGACAGCGAGGCTCCGTGGGGCAGGAGACTTCAAATGCCAAAACCCTCCCCAGCAACGTGGGGCCTGGGCACACAGGAGGCCACCGGGGGGTGGGGGCTGCAGGGTCTCCACGCTCTGCGGGTCTGTTCTGCATGGTCCAGAGTTGTAGCGAGGCTGAGGCTTGGGTTCTCTTGCTGGCCCCAGATAGGTCTCCTGGCCTCTCTGAGCCTCAGGCACCTCACTGTAACATGGGAAAGACACTGCTGGCCCCCCAGGGCTGTGGGGCTGGTTTAGGTAAGATGCTTGGTAAAGAGCTTTGCACAGAGTTGATGCTCATCCAGGGCTTGTTAGGGATGGAAAGGATGATGGACAGATGGTCAGACAGATGGGTGACTTGGGCAGAAGGGACCATCTCCCCAGCTGACCTAGCTCTCTTCTCTCTAGGACCCAGTGCAGACGTCAGCCCTTTGTCCCCTTGAGTGCGTGGGCCACGTGCAGTCATGGTGCGGAACGTGGATGACCTGGACTTCCATCTGCCCTCGCACGCCCAGGATATGCTGGATGGCCTGCAGCGGCTGCGCTCCCAGCCCAAGCTGGCTGATGTCACGCTGCTGGTGGGTGGCCGGGAGCTGCCTTGCCACCGGGGCCTCCTGGCACTGAGCAGCCCCTACTTCCACGCCATGTTTGCAGGCAACTTTGCCGAGAGCTTCTCGGCCCGCGTGGAGCTGCGGGACGTGGAGCCCGCCATGGTGGGGCAGCTGGTGGACTTCGTGTACACTGGCCGGCTGACCATCACCCAGGCCAACGTGGAGGCGCTGACCCGCACAGCCGCGCGCCTGCACTTCCCCGCCGTGCAGAAGGTCTGCGGCCGCTACCTGCAGCAGCAGCTGGACGCCACCAACTGCCTGGGCATCTGTGAGTTTGGGGAGCAGCAGGGGCTGCTAGGCGTGGCTGCCAAGGCCTGGGCCTTCCTGCGGGAGAACTTTGAGGCTGTGGCCCATGAGGACGAGTTCCTGCAGCTTTCCCAGGAGCGGCTGGCCACCTGTCTGGCCAGCGACCTGCTGCAGGTGCGGCCGGAGCAAAGTCGGTTGGAGGCCCTGCTGCGCTGGGTGCGCCACGACCCCCAGGCCCGGGCCGCCCGCCTGCCGGAGCTGCTCAGCCTGGTGCAGCTGGGCGCCGTGCCCAGGCCCTGCGTGCAGCAGCTGCTGGCCACAGAGCCGCTGATCCAGGAGTCAGAGGCCTGTCGGCAGGCCCTATCCCAAGGCCATGAGGGGGTGAGTGACAGGCGGGGAGCAGGGAGAGGAGCCTCGGAGACCCCACCTGCATGGAGA
The DNA here is from genome assembly GCF_009834535.1 of Camelus ferus. Taxonomy (NCBI): domain Eukaryota; kingdom Metazoa; phylum Chordata; class Mammalia; order Artiodactyla; family Camelidae; genus Camelus; species Camelus ferus. The sequence continues at coordinate 95,140,200 of NC_045700.1, forward strand.
CAGACAGTACGAAGTGCGCATCCCCAAGGTGTCCCCAGCCTTGCATCTCTGCCTCCCTTGGGCCCGTTACCCATGAGTGTGGCTGCAGTTCACCCCTCAAGTACAGATTGTGCCCCTGTGTGGGCCACACCCTGGATGTGAGGGGAGGGGGAACCCAGAATTGACCATTCCCAAGCCCTGTCTTGAAGGAGCCCACTGCTTGGAGGGGACAAACCAGGACACACACCTAAGGCAGCATGACAAAGGCTGGTACTGGACTAGGGGCATCCTCAGAGGAGCGAGCAGTCAGGGAGAGCTCTCTAGAGGAGGCAACATCTGAGCCGGGATTTAGAGGAAGGATAGGAGCTTGGCAGGAGGGAAAATAACCCAGGACAATGACACAGCTTGTGCACAGGCAAGGAGCAAAGGTGGGCATGGCAGCCAGCCACCACCTGCCCCTTAGGAAGCTACTCAAGTGTTCATGGGGAGCAATTTCCTTCTGTGCTGCCAGGAGGCCTGGTGGGCGGGGCAGGTCCTGATGAAGTGATGGGCCAGGGTGTGGCTGAGCCGGAGCCGGAGTCTGAGCTGCCAGGCCGCCTGCTCATCGCCTTGCTCTGAAGGTCTTCTCAGGAGCCAAGTCTGGAGACAAAGATGTGGCTCAGGCTGGTGGTGGGGTGTGTGGTGACAGATACTCTGCTGCACTGCGAGGCACCACTGGGAACCGCCAGGCACAAAGCTGGGGTCTCCGCCCACTAGGTAGTTGCCCTGTAATTGCTGGTGGCAGGAGGTCTGGATGGACATTGGAGGGCAGGTCAGAAACGTGGTGGACCCCGGGGTCTGGGGAGCTCTGGACAGTGGCTACTTACTCACCAAGGTGGAAACATTCTAGCATTTCCTGCAGGGCCCGGGGCATCCTAATGTGAGCTTGCTACATGCTGGCCCAGGGGAGCTGGACTCCCAGTGGGGCAGGGGGTACTTATATGGAGAATTGGGGACAGAATCTGGGGGGTGGTTCCAAAGATGATGCAAGAACACCTCCAAAAGGCGTGTGGGAACCGTTGGGACGGGAGCAGTTCTCACGCTCGGGCACACAGGACCTGCTGTCCCCCCTCCCCCAGGTCTGAGCACCGGCTGCCGCCACTGCCCACGGCACCATGGTATGTGCACATGTGCGTGTGCGTGCATGCTCACGCACAGACACACACAGGCGTGCACACACTGAGGCCACCCCAGACGTGTGCACTGACACTGGGCCATATCGGGGACCTACAGCCACCCACAAACACCCAGGCCACCAGCTGCCTCAGAAAACACCACGGAGGCCTGCCAGCACCCGGGCCCCTCAGCCCGAGGGAGACAGCTGCCCTGCCCCTCTGACCCCTGCCCTCCCTGCCCCACAGGCGCTGCTGGTCCTCCCGCAGAAGCTGGAGGAGGTTCTGGTAGTGGTGGGCGGGCGGGCGCTGGAGGAGGAGGAGGAGGAGGGCGCCGAGGAGCTCAGCCTCCACCCCGGGAACTTCGCCTTCTACAACACCAGGTCCAGTGAGTACCCCCTCCCCGCCCCGGGGCTCAGGCCCAGCCACTCCGCATCCAAGATGAGCTGCGTCCACCTTCCTCGTGGGGGGTGGGGGCTGCAGAGGAGCCTGGGGCGCCAGCATGGGGGAGGCTGACTGTGGGGCACTGAGGCCCCCTCTCTTCCAGCCACAGCCCTGACTTTGGTTTTTGCCCTGGGGCCCCAAGTGAAGGGCTTGGCTGCCCAGATTGCAGCCCATGGGGAGGTGGCCACTGGCCGCTGGGTGGGATGGGCAGCCTGGCCGGCTGCCTCCTCTTGGTGCTCCTGTCCCGTGTGCCCAGTGGAACCATGGCCCCAGGGGAAGCACAGGGGCCTGGGGTGCAGGCAGCCTGGGGGTCGGAGCTCAGGGTCTGAGTCAGCCCAGTGGGGTTCTGGTTCCAGACTTTGAGCATTCACATCACCTCCTTGAGCATCAGTTTCCTCATCTGAGAAATGGCCTTCGTAATGAGGAGCCTACGGGAAGAGGGGGCCAGGCCTGCCATGTCGATGTGGCCTCTCCTGCCCTGGGGACTCCGTCACACTCTGTCCTGGGAAAGGAGGGCTGAGAGGGCGGCAGGGCTGTGGCGAGGCCACACTGGCCCCAGGAAGCTCTTTGGAAAGCACGGATGGGCTGGATGCTATTCTGGGGCAGCCGGGCCAGTGGCCACCACCCCCATGGCATCAGTGGCTGGCAAGCTCCAGGAAGTCCGAAGCTGGCTGTCCCCCTAGGTCAGGAACTGACGAGAGGGGATTTGGGGGCTGACGTCAGGAGATGAGCTTGGGAGCAGCTGTCCCTCAGACCCCAAGGGGAGGGCAGCAGGGGGACCCTGGCAGGCGATGGCCTGGTGACCGCTGGACAGTCCCCACCCTGTGGTGACACAGACATGAGTCAGGGGGACACGCAGTCCCAGCCCAGTGGGCAGGCAGCCAGCAAGGCCTGGATTCCAACTGTCCTGAAAATGGTCATGAACAGTAAACAGTCTTCCTGGGGCATCCCCGAGGCCCAGGTCTCTCTCACAGCCTTCCGCAAATGCCCAAAATGTGTCTGCTTTTAGGATTTAAACACTCCCATGTTTATGGTCTCATTTTGAGTTTTTCAAAGCACTGTCTCCTCTCTTGCTTCAGTTTACCTCATGTACCTCCATGAAGGCAGGTCCAACACAGGCACATCCCTCTGTCCTCACATTAGGGACAATAATTTTAACAGCCACCATCTGCTGAGAAGCTGCCGTGTGACAAACACGTCTCCTATGCCCCCACACCCCCGAGAGGTGGGAATTACCCTCATTCTACAGATGAGGAAACTGAGGCTGGGGTTTGTCGAGGGCTGGACCGTGGGTGCAGGAGATCTGGGATCTGCCTGCTGTAAGTCGGGGTCTGAACCCCTCCCGCTGCCCATGGGCCCAGATGTGCTCAGGACGAATGAATGGATGAGAAAGGAGGGAGTGAGTGATGTTGGTGTTATACCCAACTCGTGGCTAGCGAGCAGGCGGCTCGGCCCTTTCTCCCATCTGAGGGAGGCGGCACCCAACCCAGGCGCCAAAATGTCCATTTGAGGTCAGGGTGAGACCCAGCCTCCAGAGCCTGGGCCACCTCTCAGCACGTCCTGGTGTAACCAGAGGTCCCGTCTGCGCGCCAGGCTCCGAGGGTGGCGTGGGGAGTCGGGGGCCGCCAGGAGCCTTGTCTGGCAATGACCCACAGAGCACCTGGGGCCGCTTGGACCCCACCTCCCCCAGGGGGTCCTCTCCCTCCTCTGTGCCCAACTGAGTCCCGCTTCCTGCTGGTGAGGGGAGGGGCCGCCCCAGCCCCCCTGACCCCCTGCCTCTCTCTCTTCCTGCCAGAGAGGTGGATGGCACTCCCAGACTTCCCCGACCACCACAAGTGGGGCTTCTCCCTGGCGGCACTGAACAACGACGTCTACGTGACAGGTGGGCAGGCGGGGGGCTCCCCGCCTTGGAGCCAAGCTCTCTGCTGCTTAATCCGCACAGCAGACCTGAACTCTGGACCTAATCCCTGTGAGAACCAGCTCTTACCCTCCTCTCAGTGGGATCCCCGACAGTGTAGTCCAGACTCTTCCAGATCTTTCCATCACATGAAAACAAGGAAGTTTAAAATCCACGGGTCCACATGAGGGCGCAGGAACCACTCCATGTTGCATCTGACGTGGAACCTCGGGTGGCCTTGCTGCCCCACAGCCGGGGCCTCCCCAGAAGGGCCTGTGTGACGGGGTGGGGGTCACTCTGTTCTTGCACATCTTACAAGCCGGGGGTCCTTGTAAGGTTTGGTTGAGAAAAAAACTTTTCCTCTGATCTCGTCCCCTTGTTTACGGGGCGTGGAGGGGCCTGTCCAGGTCTAGGCTAGATGGCTAGGCTGTGCCAGCCGCGTCCCACCCGGCCCCGTGTCCGGCAGCACAGAGGCCTGGCAGAGTGGGGGAAGGGGGCAGGACGCTTGGTGCCCAGCTCCCACTGGCTCGGGGACCCCAGGCCGGTGGGCGCCCGAGTGGACAGAGCCTCTCCCGGCAGGGGGCTCTCGGGGCACCAAGACGGACACGTGGTCCACAACGCAGGCCTGGTGCTTCCCACTGAAGGAGGCGGCCTGGAGGCCCGTGGCGCCCATGCTGAAGGCCCGCACGAACCACGCCAGTGCCGCGCTCAACGGTGAGATCTACGCCGTCGGCGGTAAGTCTCCCTCCCCGGAGCCTCCTGCCTGTTCCAGCCTCCTCCCCGCCTCTGCAGCCGGAGCCTCTGCTCCCACACCTGGACCGTGCCTCCCACCCCCTCAGGCACGAGCCTCAGCGGCCGGCTCCAGGGTGGTTGGATGCACTCCGGGGGGTGCAGAGAACAGGGCAAGGAGTCAGTTCCCGGAAGGGACACAGGAGGGGCTGGGGCCTCAAGCTGCCGGCAGGGATGACCACTCCCATCCCAGAACCTTGGGCTCAGCCCTTAGCTCCGGGCCACCTCCTTGGTGATGTCCCTGCGGTGAGGGGGCCCACCGTGCACTTTTTGCGGTCACCTTTGCCCCATCACGCCCCCAGCCTGAGCACAGGGCCCACCTTGTCCCCTGCTACCCCAGAGCCACAGTTGCCCCCGAGATGCTAACGGTTAGATGCACATTGAGAGATGAATTGTGTGTGGCTGAGCAAGGGTTTCCTGAGGCCTCTGTAGGTGACAAGCTGATCCTGAGTCCACTCTTAGGTCCCCCACCTGTCCTGGCTGGCCCCTCTTCCCTCAGTGGCTGCCGTGTCCCTGACCCGAGAGTAGAGGACATGCACAAGGCCGAAGCCCAAGGCCGCTCAGGGTCCCCGGGCTCTCAGGGCTAAGGTGGCCTCCAGTGAGAGCAGTGGCCTTCCACCCTTGGCTGGTCTGTGTCGTCATCACAGCCAGGCTCTCCGGAGCTGGGCGGGGGGGCTGCCCAAATCTCCCCTGAGGAATGACTTCCTCCATCCCAGGGAAGGACTCCACCATGGGAGCGGCCTAGGGGCGGCGGCCTCCTGGGGGCTCCCGTGGGCACCTCGCCAAGCACCTGGGCTCTGAAGGGGTCGGAGTGTCTGGGCTTCACTGTGAGGCCCCATCGCCCACTTCGGAGTCAGGCATCCCTGGTCCAGGTGCCCACCCACATGCCACTTCTTGGCAGTGGGGCCTTGGGCAAACACCCCTCCTCTCAGAGCCGTAGCTTCCCTCCCTATAAGACGGGGAAAACTCACCTGCCTCTCAAGGCTGTGCTCTCCTTCTCTTGCCCTTCCCCTCCTGGGGCACCCAGGGAGGTCCCTGAGACCTCTGCAGAGCCTCGAATCCTGTGTATCCGGAAACCATCCCTTGTCCTAGCCCGCTGCAGCCCTGACCCCCACCCGCCCCGCTGCAGGCACCACTCTGGACGTGGTGGAGGTGGAGAGCTATGACCCCTACACAGACGCCTGGACGCCCGTCCGCCCGGCCCTCAAGTACGTCAGCAACTTCTCGGCGGCCGGCTGCCGGGGCAGGCTCTACCTGGTGGGCTCCAGCGCCTGCAAGTACAACGCGCTGGCCCTGCAGTGCTACAACCCTGTCACAGGTGGGGGCACGGGCACAGGCCCAGGGGGCAGAGCGCAGGGGGCCACAGGCCCTCCCTGCGAGGCCAGGATCCCGCCTCAGTGAGCGGGAGGGTGGGCGCCCCAGGGACGGGGGGGCCCGGGGGTCAGGGAGCAGGCAGTCACAGGCCTCTTATGAAGGGCCACAGCCCCATCCCCGCCTAGAGGTGTAGGGGTAGGGGCGGGAACAGAGCGCCCAGGGCTGGGGACAGGGAAGCCCAGCCCTGGGTCCTGAAAGCTGTCTGGCTGCTGTGTCTGCCTGGAACTAGCCTCGCGGGCCAGGAGCAGTGGCCTGGACCCCCACGGCCCAGTGGGCACCAACTTGGGCTCTAGATTCTATGCCAGGATTTGGGCCCCAGCTGGGCTCTCTGACGTGGTAGCCCTCCTGGCCCGTCTGTCACCGTCACCTCTGTTCCGTCCTCTGGACGATGCAGGTGACAACAGGACCCACTCTGCAGATTCCGCAGGAGACGGACTAGACCAGGTTACCTGACGGGGGGCACCAGCAGGACAGAGGCAAAGGGCCAGGCGCGCCCGGTCAGGAAGGGGCAGGGTGGGGTGGCAGCCTGGCCACGTGAGGCCCTCCCGAGGATCCGAGGATGATGAGGCTCCGAGGCAGCCCTGCACCCCTGTGGGAGAGGGAGGCTGAGTGAGGTGTGGGCAGTGGGCTCAGGCCGTGGCACACCCACCCCCACCGAAAGGAGCTTGCCCTGAGCCTCAGGGAGGTCCTTCCTCTGGGGAGCCCCTGACCACCTGGTGACAGCGGTGTCTCGTGTCCCTGCAGACGTGTGGAGCGTGATCGCCTCGCCCTTCCTCCCCAAGTACCTGTCCTCGCCGCGCTGCGCTGCACTGCAGGGGGCGCTCTACCTGGTGGGGGACAACACCAAAAAGGTCTACGTGTACGACCCTGGGGCCAACCTGTGGCAGAAGGTGAGTCCCAGTCTCGCCTCCCAGGGACCCTGGGACCCTTGACAGGGCAGAGAGCAGGCCTGGGGACCGCGGGGCTGCGGGTGTCAACACAGTAGGGGTGGACAGTGGATGGAGACTCAAGGCCCCAGAGCCTGGGCTGAGCCCCTCTGAGGATGGGCTAGCTGGGGACCTCGGGCTGCTGGTCACCATAGGTGGTCTGTCCCCAGCACACGATGGCCTGGCCTGACCTCCTCCTCAGGGGTAAAACCAGGCTCAGCCAGGGCCCTAAAGGACCACTGTGGACTCAGAAAAAGCACTTCCTTCCCGGTGTCAGCCAGGACCAAGAGGGAGTGAGTCTCCGGCCCCTGGGATGGTCAAGCCACGGAGGGGATCCTGAGCTGTGGGTGGGGTGGAGCAGCCAGCTCCTTGGCACCCCATCCCCCAGCCTGCCACCCCCAGACCTGCTCCTCCCCCTCCTCCATTGGGCACAGGGAAGGGGTGGGGTGTGGGCACCTCAAGACCTGCCTTCGGGGACACCGGAGCCCTGGTCTTTCTCCGTTTTTCTTCCTGAGAAGGAGGAGGGGCAGTGCCCAGAGCCCCTGGTGGCCTCTGCACAAGCAGGGCCAGCCAGGCAACAGCAGGGCCTCTGTGAGCCTGCTGACTGCAGCTGTCCCCCGGCGTCAGCGCTCAGCTGACCGGAGGCCCCCATTACAGCAGAAAAACAGGTGCAGGGCAGGCCCCACCAGCCAGGTCTCTCTGGCCCGCAGTGCTGCTCTGGGCTGGGGTCCCAGCCATGCAGGGCTCCACTTTGCCGCCCAGGCCCAGGGGCTTACAGCTGGGCACTGTCTTCGTGTGAAGGCCTCCTCCTACGTTCCCCCCAGGCTCTTCCAGGGGGGCCCGTGTCTCTCTCTGGCCTTTAGAAAGCTGTTAGCCCTCACCCCGCGGTACTCCTGAGGCCATGGGCCGAGGCAAGGGGTACAGGGGCAGAGCGAGGGGTCCCCTGGGGACATCTATCAGGGTTGAAGCCACGTTTGTCCCCTCCAAGGAGCAGCCAAAAATCAGAGGCCAAACCCAGACCTCACCCTGGGAGGCAGCTCCAGGCTCAGGCCTCCACATCCCCGTCCCCTGTGAGTCCCAACTTCAGATATGAGCAAATTTGGCCTGGGAGAGCCAGAGGGGGCTGGAAACACCATCCTGGGAGGTGCAGGGGGGAGGGGAGCAGCAGGGTCCCCGCAGAGGAGGGAGAGTCTGAGGGGTCCTGGAGGGGGAGGGGAGTTACAGGAAGCCTGGGGATGCTGGTGCCTGGGACAGCATGCTGGGCGGGATGCAGGCCGTCCTCTCTGTGTGTCCCCTGCCCCACCCTGAGGGCACCTGTCGCCACTGCCCTCCAGCCATCCATTGACACTGACTGCAGGCCGTCCACAGGTGCAGTCCCTGCACAGCCTGCACGAGAACGGAGCGCTGGTGCCACTGGGCGACGTGCTGTACTTGACGGGTGGCCGCTGGCAGGGCATGGACGGCGACTACCACGTGGAGATGGAGGCCTATGACCGCAGGCGCGACGCCTGGATCCGCCACGGCGCCCTGCCCCGTCTCTGGCTCTACCACGGGGCCTCTGCCATCTTCCTGGACGTGTCCAAGTGGACCCAGCCCTTCAGGTCGACCGAGGATCACTGAGCCGCTCCTCAGCACATCTGCAGGGGGCCCAGCTCAGCCCCCACCCTGACGGATGACTCCCTTCCATTTTGGTTTGTGACTCAGCGTCACCATCCCTCCAGGGCTTGGGCTGGGCTCGGCCCCTAGGGATGGACGTCAGAAGACACAGCCTTGGTCTCCGCAGCCAGCAGGCCAGACTCTGAGCTGACGGGCAGTGGGGGCTGGGCCTCTGAGTGCCTGAAGAGAGGGGAGAAGCAGCCCTCCTGCCGGGGGTGTCTGAGGCCTCGGAGGAAGGAGCCCAGGGCCCAGGAAGCACTGTGAGAACTCTCCTGCTCTCTGAATACTGGCTGAGGCTCCTGGCTGTGCGTCCCACTTGTGGCTTTCGGAGGAGCAGCACAGATGAGGGTGATACAGAGTGGCCCAGGGAACTGAGAGCTGGGGAAGCACCTGGCCCTGGGGGCCTGCTTCTGCCCAGTCCACAGTCACCCAATCACGGCTGGCAGCCGGCCGTCCCTGGGGCTCAGGCACACAGGGCCGGCGCCTGTGGGCTGTCTGCGCTCCCTGCCCCTGGGCCCTGCACACTGTTTCCAAAGGCTGCTTCTGGGGGCAAAGGGGACGCAGCTCTTTCTGTGTCAGCCCCCCAGAGGGCAGCTGAAGGAAGGAGGTGGGGTGTGGGGGCCGAGAGAGGGTCCTTCTGCCTGCTTGGGGGCTGCGGGGAGAGAAGGCAGCAAGACTCCCAGGGAGGTGACCAGGAAGAGCCAGGATGTCCCCTGTTCCTTGGGGTTGTTTGCGTCAAAACAAAAGCTCTTCATCAGAAAGAAGGTCCCCAGAGGGGGGCTCACGGTGTGTGTGGGGGGTGGTCCTGCCTGGATTTCTGGGGACGGCTCTTGAGTGAGTTGGTGGCTTGCTCCCAGGTGGCCTCCTGAGTGGGGAGGAGCCAGTCTGGAGTGACAGGTCGCTCAGGCCTGCCCAGAACCCCCAACTTGGACTGGGGGCCCCTCACGGAGCTCGCTCAGCCTCCCTGCTCCTCGCCCCAACTGAACAGTACACTGAGTCTGTAATCAGGGGACAATGAAGGACTCGCACTGGTGCTCAGTGGCCCTCTGCCTTTGAAAGGCTCCAACGGGAACACAGGGAATTGGGGATTCTGGGATCAGCCTGACTCCAGCCCCGGCACTGACCAGCTGAGGCCTTGGGGAGCTCTTGTCTCCCTCTGGACCTGGGTTTCCTCTCCAGGGGCAGCGCCCAGCTCCTCTTTGAACCCACTGGGGACCAGAGGGGCCTCTGACATCCCTGGGTCTGAGGAAGGAATCCCCGGGTCCCTCCAGCTTCCATAGACCCAGATCCACTTTGCTCCCAGACCTGACTCCTTAGGGCCATTTCTTGTGGGAGAATTGAGTTGGCCCCCAGGGCCCAGACAAAGCAGGGCCTCCTGAGTGTCTGCTCCCAGACAAACATGAACCCCAGACTGGAGGACACCTTGTCGGCTGGTGGAGTGGGGGATAATGAGGATGAAGGTTGCTCGGGTCCTTGAATCTTTCTGAAAGAAAACCTTCTGAAATGTTTTCTAGACGGTTATTGCCGGTGCTCAGACAGGTGTTCCTTCAAAACAAAGACTCGGCATGTCAAGATGGACCTGTTTTGATCACAAATGGGTAGTTGAAAGGGAGGTGTTCTAGGATAAGGCCTGCTTTCTGCTCCTGCCCATATGCATGGCGATGGTAGGGCAGTCCCTGGGGTGGGGGAGCATAGAAAATCCAGGGCCTTGTCCTCAACTTTGGGGTGCCAGACTGCCCTCCATCTGATCAGCTGAGCTGCCTCTATTCAGGGTGCCTGTTGGACCCCTCAAATGGACTGATGGGGGAGAGTTTAATGAGGGGCTATTTCCAAGGTGTGGGCAGGTGGAAGGGCTCAGCAAGAGCTCGAGAGGCTCCTAGGGCTGGTGGGGCGCTGTCACCACCCCCACTAACTCCAAAAAGAGAGCTGGAGGTAGAGGCTGCCAGGAAGCTGGGGCCTTTGCTAAAGGAATACAGCCACTGCCACTGTCCCAGTGGGGAGGAAGTGGTGGGACAGATACCCCAACCTCACTCTTTCCTGCCCCCTAGCTCCCCCTGGTGCCTCGCACTGGCCAAAACCAACCAGACTCAGGGGGAAGAGAGGCCACTGACACAGTCCACAGCAGCTGGCCCACAGGGGCAGGGAGCAGGTGGAGAAGGGTGGACAGGGCACCCGGATGGGCAAACTGGAGATCTCTAGTATGCAAATCAAACACTCAAGGGATTCTCATGTAAAGTGGAGACTATGTCCCGATGCAGACACAGACAGTCACAGAGAACCCAGGCTTCCTCATCCCTTTACAAAGTCCCCAGAAAAACAAGGCTCATCCGAAGGTTTGGGGCCTGTGCAGAATCCAGAAAGGAGAATGGATAACCTTGGAACATGTGCAGAAGCCCAGCAAACTCTCAGGCCCACGGAGGGTGAAACCACCTTCCCAGCCCCAGAGCCCTCCTGTGCGCCCAGTGGGCACATGTTGTCTTCTTTTCAATATTGGGTAAACTGAGACACTCCCAGCAGACCCCGCCTTCAGTGACCACAGTACCCTCAGCAGCCAGGCCCAGCACAGCTAGCCAGGGTGCAGCTCCCTTTGGTCCCCAGGTGAGCCAGGTTCTGGGGAAGCTTCAAGCTGCTTTCATTGGGCTTGGATTTTCCAGTACCTCCTAGACAAGACCCTTTTACTATTGAGCACCTTCCCAGTGCCAGGCAGGGGCGGAAATTGCTGGAATCAGGCAGTTGACACCCTCAAGTAAATGTTTGTAATTAAATGGACTGATCAAATGACAGCTCACTGTAGTCAATTTAGACTTCTACTTTGGTTGGTTGCTTGACCAGTTGGCCTAGTGGGAAGTATGAGTATTGACCTGGATTCTGTTAGATTTAAGAAGGGGGCGGTCACAGCCACATACAAGGTAAGGATGTCCATTCCTTCAGGGACACATCAGTGCCCTTTGATCCCCGGTGCCCAGCACAGTGCGGGACACTCAGACTGAAGTGCAGCTGCCCTTGCTGTGTGTATTGCACTGGGGACACAGGAGGACAACCAGACGTGGAGCTGATTAACTGAAGAATGGAACCAACTGCGATGAGAATATTCATGGAGGAAGTAAGTCCCTCTTTGGAATAAATACCCCAGGAGGCAATGTGATGTCCTCAAAGCTAACAGACATCCTAGAAGTTATTTTGGTCACAATCACATTTAAGAATGTTGACAAAATAGTCAACAGAGCCACTGATAGCTACCCTCTTACATTAGGCTGAGAGGTGAGCCAAGGCCTAATTTAAAAGATTAATCTCTTGAAAACGTGAAAACAATTAGCAGATAATAACCCAGAAGACCCTGTGGGGAGAAGTGAGAAAGAACGCTTCCCCTGTCAGACCTGCGACTGTCCACAGTCCCACCCCGGATGCACGTACCAGTTCCTAGCACTCGCCCCTGTGCACATAGCAGGAATTGAGTCAATGTTCATTGAGTTGAGTTGAATCTGTGGCTTCTTCAGAGCTACTGATCTCAAGCTGTGGGGGCTGGATCTAGACGAAGTTTCATTTGGTAGCTCCATGACCTTGGGTCAGTCCCAAGATCTGGCCTCAGTTTCCACATCTGGGTAATGGGGGCGATCATGTACTGTGAGAATTAGATGCTGTCATGCTGGGAAGGCTCCGGCGGACAGCAAAGATTGCCTGCCTGTCCATCGGGAGGCCACACAACAAGCTATTTCAGGCTCCCACTGTTTTGGGGGGCAAAGGGAGCTTTTATTCCCATGACTTCATCAGCAAAGGTCCTTCCTTTGGAGGAAGAGAGAAGAGTGGGAACAGCTTGACTGCATCAGGCCACTGGGAAGGCTGTGACATGAGGGCCCAAGAATGAGGATTAGATTTAAGCCAAGCATGGAGGCGCATGGGGGAGGCCACCTTGTGCCCCGCCTGGCCCTCTTCTGCAGCCACTCCTGTACCTCCACCCTGGAAACCGTTAACTAGCGCCTCTCCTGCTTCTGGCTCCGTGGGATGCTGCTGCAGGGGGAGGGGCATCGGGGCCCTGTTTCCGGTGGTCCTTGATCTGTGCGATTCTCTGCCAAGCTCGCCGCTCCTCTGAGTAGAGGCTGTTTTGGGAATGTGACCCCCAAAACATGCAGGGAGCCCCACCGGAAGGCCCCAGCTCTCTGTGCTCTCCTGCCTGGGGCCAGGCTGTGTCATCGTCTCTGGATAGTGTTACAGGAGCTGCACCAGCACCAGAACCGATTTGATTTGGGCCCTCTGGCAGGCTTATGACATCATTAGGATTGTTCACTGTTTGGGAAAATAACTGTTTTCACATGGCAACGGCTCTTGTCCTCGGTGCTGGCCTCCTAAGGGGTAGGGCCCCCCGCTGTGAGGTGGCCGTGATAGCGCAAGAGTATCTTAAGGATCACATGCCTCAAATCTGGTACCCGCCCCTGCCACATCCCCCATGTTGCCAAAGGTGATGGAGCCTGAGCCTCACCTTCCCAGGGTGTAGGTTGGAACTAACAGCATCCGGTCCTGAAAGCAGCGTGCCTCACATGCAGTGGACAGAATACAGGCTAGCAACCCATAAGTGGAGTCCCCAAGAGGCCTGGCCTCCGTGCTGGGGGTGACTGTCACCAGCCACCTTATACCTCACTAATGAGTGGGATTCCAGATGAGAGATCAGGGCCAACAACTGTTATTGTGCCCATTGTACAGAGCAGCAAACAGGCTCAGAGGGATGATTACTTAAAGGCCCCTGGATATGCCTCCTCCGAAGCCACAGATGGCCATGGGAGGACGAGGTTTGCTGAGCAGACCCACTGCTGGGTCTGTTCTGGACTCTGACCATGCTCTGCCAGGGACTCTGTGGCCCAGAGCCTTTGTCTTCAGGGACACTTTCCCCCTCAGGACGTGGTGTGATGACCCTCACCACTCAAGCAGCCTGGAAAGCAAGCAGGCCTGGCTCATGTCTCCACACAGCTTCTAGCGTGGTCTCAGCTCACCCCAGGGCAGGCCCCGAGGACCCATGTGCATTAGTCTCAACTTTCAGGCAAGGAAACCGAGACTCCAAGAAGCTCCAGGACAGGCTGGCCACCCTCAGGTGAAGGGCAGAGCCCCTTCCCTACCACACTGGGCTCACCCCCCACCCCCTGTGGCATTCCATCCCCCCAGGAAAGGAGAGGTTTGTGGATGAGACCCCACCCCACCCTGGCCCTGGTTCAAGAGTGGCAGCCACACATGTTTCCCTGGGCTTCCCTCACAGCTAGACCCCCACAGGAAACCCCACACCTAAGGGGTACCTGTCTCAGGGAAAAGACAGAGTCATATTTTCAGTAACCTTCGAACTCATCATGTAGCTGGTGTTATGTTATCATCATAATGGGAGGGTGGGGGAAGAGGCAATGCCCGCCTAATAGAAGGAAACAGCCCAGGGCAGGGTGAGGGGCCTGGCTTTTTTTAGGGTGGAGCCTGGGACTCAGGTCTGGTCCACCTGTCCCCAAGGAGTGCCCTGCGCTGATCTCGGTGGTCTGCGAGTAATCTGGCCCCTGGTCAGATCTGCCCCCCACACCACACCAGGTCGAGCTAGGGCTCAATCCTCCTAGTCTGGGCCTCGGTGCGCCCACTCCAGTGCAAGGCAGCAGCCCCTGGTTGTAGATTTGCGCTGTGCGCACCGCCCTGCCGAGGTACCCGCTCAGGCCCGCGCAGGTGCGCCCTGGTGGGGAAAAGCCGCGCGTCCCGGAGCTCCGGACGCCTTAGCCACGGCGGGAAGGCTGCCCCGGAAGAGAGGGGTCGCCGCTTGAGAAAGGGGTGCCAAGGAGGGACACTGACGGTCTTCCCGCTCTGACGTGCTCAACCTAGCACGCAGGGCGCGGCCAGGAGAATGGGGAGGAGGCGTCTCGAGGTCCCCGCCGAAGATGCGTGGGAAACGGGAAGGGATGCCCCCGGGCCAGAAGGGGCGTCCTGGCTTCCCGCGAAGCAGAAGCGCAGGATAGGATGCAGAGAGGGGCCGGGAGCCAAGAGTTGGAGCGGAAATGCGCTCGACAGGAGAGGGCGGTGAGGCCACCGCTAGCGCGTGCTCCCGGAGCCCCCTGCCTCCTCTGTATCCCCTTCCTCGCACCCCCTTCCCGATCCTGCTCCCCCGCTTTCCTAACCTGTGCCCCGCCCAGCATCCCTTGCAGTGCCCCCTTCCCTCTCCGCACACAACCCCAGTGCAGCGGCTGCCCTCCCCGCACCCCGCACCGCCTGCTGCAGCGCAGCACCCTCTTCCCTCCCCGCACCCTCCCCCCTCGCTGCCCGCTGCAGCGCGCGCGGGAGCCGGGAGGGGGCGCCGGCCGGGCACGCGCGCTCTCCGGACCCGGCGGGGGATTCAAGCGCGTTATAAGGCGCCGAGCCGGAGAGCGAGACCCAGACGGCGCTCTCGGACATCAGAGGGACCCGCCGCCCGCATGGCCCCCGTCTGCTGCCCGGCTAAAGCCCTGATGCTCATGTTCGCCGGCCTGCTGGCCGTCGGCCTCGGCTCCCCGGAGCCCGACGCACCCTCGGGGAACCGCGCCCGGGAGGAGCCGCCGCCCGAGAACGAGCTGCCCGCGGGGTCGGCCGGCCGCCCGCTGGTAAGACGCCGCCCGACTTGGGCCCGGGCCCCAGCGCCCCAGCGCCCTCCGGGCCTCAGTTCCCCCACCCGGAGCCCACAGCTCCCTGAGTTCCAGGGCGTACCGAGGGCGGAGGGCTCTTGTCTAGGGGGCGATGGGATATGCAGTGTCGCAAACGGGGACCAGGGCAGACTTGGGTGTCCTCCTTGGTAAAGTGGGCACAAAACCGCTTAGCTTGGGGGCAAGATCCAGGAGGTCTGGACGCCGCCCCACTGCACAGCCAGGCGTTGTACGGGCCAGCCTTGGCCTTGCCTTTCTGGGTAGTTCTTTGGTGTTAAAGCAAAGTTCCACTAGACCAGGCAGAATGCCTTTTCTCTGGGGACTCCTAAATTGGGAAGTAAGTTCAACCACCCCACCCCACTCCACGCCTGCCTCCAGTCTATTTGGTGCAATTCTTTCTGAAAACCAAAAACTGCCTTCCTGGGGGGGGGGGGGGGGGGGGGGGGCGGAGGGGTGCGGGGCCCCCAGTGATGTGTGATTTCTGGCTGTGGATGGTGATATTTAGCTCTGCCCTGCTCCTTCCTTCTCAGTGCTCCAGAAAAGGGTGGTCAGGTTGGGGGAGGCCAGGGGACTGGGGCCCTCAGAGGAGCCCTCAGTGTGGGTGGACCCCTTCAGACAGGGAGATGAGGGCTGCCAGGGAAGGTGCTTCCCATTTCTTTTATTCTGAAGATGCCAGTGTGCAGGGCAGAGTGCTTGGCCTCACTGGAGCCTCAGGCCTGCATCTCTGCTCTCCGCATCACACTGGAACCACGATGGCCCCACTGCAAGATGCCTGCTCTGAGGACAGGCACTGGTGGCAGCCAGCCCTGTGGGCTCCCTGGGAGGGGCCTCTCCGAAGCTCTGTTCCCATCACCCCAGCCACTTCCCAGGGCAGCAAACCCTACCCAGACAGCCAACCACGTCCCCGGGGTGGGGGTGGGGGCACAGTTGTCACTTGTTGGACTGTGGTGGCCAGGAAGCAGACGGGGCTCTAGGGGCTTCCAGCCTTGGACCCTCTTTGGAGACCCTCTTTGGAGGCCAAGGCGGCCCCAGAGGCTCCCTGGATCCTTTCTCAGAGCCCCTGGAGGCTGGAGACCTCAGTCGGCCAGGGTAGTTGTCAGATACCCACCCACACTACCGTGGCCATCTCCCAGCCTGCCAGACCCACGTGGTTCCACCGGTTTCTGTTCCCCAAACCATACCGGGGTCCGAGTCCATCCATAGGCTACTGGTCCAGCAGGGAGGGTCAGCTAGGCACTCCATCCAGCCCATGTAGAATCCTCTTGCCTCATGTTTCCACCGATGGCAACGTGAGGCTGTGAAGTGGGATCACAGGTCCTGGTGTCTGTGGAGAGGAACCAGTGGGGCGGAGTCTCGCAGGGTCCACCACCTGGGAGCTGTCGGGGAGCCCTGGGTACTCTGAGACCTCTCCGTCCAACTAGGTTCCTCCATCACAGAAGCCCCCATCCTCCACACAACAGCACACCGGCTTCCGATGGCAGGCCCCAGGTCCCTGCAGAGTAGCTAGGAGACCACTGGGCCTGTCTCTGACAAAAGGGCCTGGCTGGCTCCAGGATCCCAGGGTCCTTCCATCAGCCACTGGAGTCAGCACCCATGACCTCATCTAAGTCCTCTTGAGCCAGTCTGCTTCCCAGCTGGCAGCCTTGCCTGGAGCCCAGACTGTTCGAGACCCACTGCTCAAAGGGCCAGAGGCCTCGCCCTGGAAGGCATCTCCTGGAATTTTCTCAGTGTTGAGACTGGTCAGAATGCAGCACACAGGGGAATGGATTTTTCTGGAACCATCACTGTCTTGGCTTGAAGTCCTGAGGAAGATGAGTGGTGTCACACCCTGTACAGGGGCCTTGAGTCATGATATCTCAGTGCTGGACCCCCCTGATCCCCCTAACAGCCCGGGATGTAAGCCTCAGCAGCTCTGAGGGCTGAAATTGGCCTCCCTGGAACTTTGGGCCATGGGGGTCGGTCAGAGGGTCTGCTGGTAGCTGGGGGTCCCATGGGTGCCAGTGGTCTGATCCTCTGACTCCCAGGAAGGTGCATTTACTGCAGCTCGAGGGGAGGGAGGCTGGAAGAGGCCGGTGGCCCAGCAGTGCCAATTCCCTCCTGCTCTGAAGCTCTGCACCCAGTCTTCCTCCACCCACGTCCAGGGTCCTCCTCTCCCACAAAAGCCAGGCTGTAGAGGGTGGCCTGTTCCCCAGGAGTCGCCCTCTGCGCACCAGGAGGAAGGGCTTGGGGGCCGGGGCTGTGCTGCCTTGGAGGCCACTGCTGTTGACGATGTCAGAAACCTCCTGCGAAGCGTTGTTTGCTCTGCGGCGCGCACCGGGAAGGCAAACCGACCTGCTGTCCGGCTGTGTTCCAGGAGCCCAGCAGCGAGCGAGCGCACAGCATCGACCCCCGAGATGCCTGGATGCTCTTTGTCAGGCAGAGTGACAGGGGCGTCAACAGCAAGAGGGGGAGCAGAGGCAAGGCCAGGAAGTTGAAGGTGAGCACGAGGGCGGGCAGTGCGCGCGCGCCCTGGGGGAGCGCACCTGCGGGCCTCCACTTGCCGGGCCTTCCCCAAAACCCCTGTCTGCCGCCGCCGCCCCACTGGACACCCTGAGCATTTCCAGCAAGCACAGACCCTCACCCTCAGGTCAGAGAGCACAGGCGTCAAGCCGGGGCCCGGGGGACCCTGAGTTTGGGGGCTGTTCCAACCATCTACCCTGTGGCCCTAGAATGTCAGCCAGTCCCATTTGCCCCCCCCCCTTTCTCTGCCCTCTGCATCCTGGTATAGGAGGCCTGGGCTGGCCTGGTAGGGCAGTCAGGGACCAAGCTGGAGGGGCCTCCAGGTGGGCTGGAGGGATACAGTCTGGTTCCTAGACGCTGGGGGTCACCTGGGCCCTGGCAGCTGCTGGTTCCCAATCTCAGTCAGCCTGGACAGTGACCTGGCTCCTGGTCCTGATGGCTGACTCTTGTCTTGAGCCCCAAAGAAGGCCGTGTTCCCCAGGGTGGGGAGCTCTGGTCAGGGCTGGGCTACCTGCATTGAGTTCAGGCCTCACCCTGCCCAGATCTGACCCAGTGATGGAGTGCCAGGCTCTGAGCCTGAGCAACTGGGCTGCTGGGCTGTCACCATGGCCTGACCCATCACCCTCGTCCCTCTGAGCCACCTGGCCCCACCCCCAGCTGAGTTGATGCTCCCCCATTCTCCCTGCAGGGGACTTCCTTGTTTCTATGTTGGGTCCCAGCCCAGACTCACAGGGACTCCTTGAGGACCCCAGGACCCAGTGCTGGGCCAGGCACAGGGAGAATTTGCCCACTGGTACACTGCCAGACCTTGAGACTTGAAAGCAGCCTGGAGGGTCCCTCCCTCCTACTTTCCCTCCATCAGGAATCCCAGCCCCAGGGGTGGGCTGCAGCCCTCTGCTTCCCTGCACATGCCCTTTCCAGTCCCTGGCCCTGACCCGAGGGGTCCCAACACCCCAGCCAGCCCTGTGCCTCCAGCACAGCCCAGTCCTCTCTCACACCAGGGCCTGGCAGCTTTCACTGTCTTCTCAGGGGATTCTGAGGCCCCAGAGGCTGATCTCCAGCTAGGAGGTCAAAGTAGGAGCCCCCTGCCTTCCTTAGTGGCAGGCGCTTGCCAAGGGGGTGCCTGCGGGTCCCAGCCGGCCTGTTCAGATGTCCTCACCGTCAAGGTTCTCTTTCAGCTCGGCCTGCCGGGGCCCCCAGGGCCCCCTGGCCCCCAGGGTCCTCCAGGCCCCATCATCCCCCCTGAGGTACTGCTCAAGGAGTTCCAGCTGCTGCTGAAAGGTAGGGGGTGCGCAGCCAGGCAGACACACACACCCCTGGTGTGAGCAGGGCTGGGGAGGGTGACCCAGAGGAGCCGAGATGGACTAGACCTTGGTCTGTTGACCAGTGTCCAAGGAAGCCCCTGCTCTGCTGCTGGGCTCGGCGGCCACCCGGCTAGCCTGGGTCAGGGGCTGCGGGTGAGAGGAGTGGGGCGAGGAGGCTTTCCAGAGGACGTGGACTTGGCCACTCAGTGTTCAGTAGGTGCCTGGGGACCAGCATCCATCCCCTACCTGGGAGTCAGGTGGGCCTAGGAAAGGCTGAGAAATCCAAACCCTGCCCCCTGAGTGGGGAGGGGTCAGGGCTCCTTCACTTGCAAAGGGCTCCTCTGATCCCTACTGACACCAGGGAGATGGGAGGCTCACCCTGGGTAACAGCCTCCATAACCTCTGCCCCTGCCTCTTCCCCTGCCAGATCTCAGCTGCTGGCTACAGAGCCCCATGGGAGGCACCAGGAAGCTGCTGTCCGGGGACAGGGAGGATAGTGCCTGAGGGCAGCACAGGGTGGAGCCCAGCCTGGCATCCCCAGGTCACTGCCCTGCCCAGGCTGGGGCAGCTGAGCTGAGTGGTAGCACCGCGGGACGGCCCTGCGCTGTGGCCAGCTGCTGAGCAGTGACTAGGGTCGATTTCACTATGAAGCGCTATTGAGAGTCTTTTCCCTCTTGGATTTGATGTACTGTCCATTTAAATAGACCCCCTGCAGCGGCTAAGGAACCTCTGTATTATTTCCAGTATAGCTGCAATAACTATTTACACCCAACTTCCTTCCAGACTCGACCAGGATGTCTTATACTATTGCATTCCCTGATACAATATAAGTGTAAACAGAGAAAACACAGCTGCGGGAAAGGGGAGGCGGGGGTAGGATAGAGCGGTGAGGCAGGAGAACAAGGGCCCTGGGTGTGAATCAGCCCTGAGCTCCCCGGTAGCCAAAGCATGAAAGGGAACATGAGCAGCTGCAGGATCGGGAAGCCGTTTCCGCAGGCCCCGCAGGCCGACCGGGTCTCGCGCGGATTCCGGATGCGTGCGCCCGGCGCGCGGGCCAGGTGTGACTGGTAATCAGCGCTCAGAAAGGCCGGGCGTGGGAGTGGGTCCGGGACACGGAAAGGGGCGAGCCGGGCGCTCCCGGCGCTCCCGGCGCAGCCACGGTTCGCTCTGTTCCAGGCGCGGTGCGCAAGCGCGAGTGCGCGGAGCCCGAGCTCTGCGCGCGCAGCCCCACCCGGGTCCCCGCCGCCCCCCGGGAGGAGGAAGACGAGGAGGCGGCGGCAGGGGGCGCGGGCCTGCTGGCCCTGCTGGCCGCACCCCTGGCCCTGGGCCCGCGGGCGCCGCGCGTCGAGGCCGCCTTCCACTGCCGCCTGCGTCGGGACGCGTCGGTGGAGCGGCGCGCGCTGCATGAGCTCGGCGTCTACTACCTGGTGAGTCCGGGCCGGGCCGGGCCGGGCCGGGCGGGGCGGCGCGGCGGGCCTGGGTGACCGTCCGACCGTCCCGCCGCAGCCCGACACTGAGGGCGCCTTCCGCCGCGGCCCGGGCCTGAACCTGACCAGCGGCCAGTACACGGCGCCCGTCGCCGGCTTCTACGCGCTCACCGCCACGCTGCACGTGGGTGAGGCCCGGCCCGGGGTGGGGGCGAGGTGGGGTGGGGGGCGCCCCGCCGCGCTCGACTCCCGCCGGCCCGTGACCACCACCCGCGCCTCCCCCGCAGCGCTCGCAGAGCAGCCGAGGCGGGGGCCACCACGTCCCCGGGATCGCCTGCGCCTGCTCATCTGCATCCAGTCCCAGTGCCAGCACAACGCGTGAGTGGACGTGCTCACTCCCCCGAGGCTTCCCGCACCTACTGTCAAGTGTTCGTCCCCAACCCTCAGCGCACACTCCCCTATTCCTACCCTGGACATGGGACTGGCCCTCCCCAGCCTCCCCCTCCACCCACCCCAACAGGGGACTGACTCCCATCTGGAGACCTGGGGCGCCAGCATCTCGTCCTCAGAGACCTTTCCTGACCAGTCTGTGCGGCCCCTCCCCAGGCACTCACCCGCCCCTCCGGGTGAAATTCATGCGTGTGATCTTGTCCATCTTCCTGTGGCACACTGGTTCCGAAGGCACCCGCTTCCCGCTCTATCCCGGCACAGAGCTGGTGTCCCGCAGGAGTTGCAGAAGAACAAATGAAGTTCAAAACTTTCCACTCTGGTTTGGAAAGCCCTCCATGGAATAGTGTGAACCCAGTCTCACTGCTGCCACCACCCCCACCCCCACCCCAGCTTTGCTGACCAGTGTTTTGGTTCCCATCGGAGCCAGGACTTGCTATCCCGGGCTTTGGCCCAGGCCTGCCTTTCCTGGCCCTCGTGGCCCACCTTCGGCTCTGTGGACTGAACTTTCTGCTCTTGGGGACCCAGTTCAGATGCACCTCCACCAGAAGACCCGGCCAGGATAGCCCTTCCCATGGCACTTTGCTGGGTGTCGGTTCCTGGGGTGATGTGAGCACGTGGTGGGTGGAGTTGGTGGGTTTGGGGCAAGGGTCTCTGGCCGACCCTCTTTCTGTTGGCCACAGCTCCCTGGAGGCTGTCACAGGGCTGGAGAGCAGCAGTGAGCTCTTCACTGTCTCGGTAAACGGTGTCCTGTACCTGCAGGTGTGTGCGGTGGGCTCAGCCGTTGGGGGGCCTGGGCAGGGAAGGGTGCTGGTGGGTGCTCAGGAGCTCTGGGTGCAGTGCCCTCAGCCTCCAGGCCACTTGCGCTAGTCCGAGGGAACCAGGCTGTGACCTTTCCCCATCCTTTCCCCATCCGTGGCTCTGTCCCCATAAACTCCTGTCCTCAGCAACCACTCTGTGCCTCAGTCTCCTGTTTTCAGACCTCCCGAGTTCCACTGTGAGGACTGGCGCTCTTGGCTGCAACAGGCCCTTGGGAGGGACCCAGCGGGCAGGGGAGGGGCGGGGTGTTGGCAAGAGGTCAGCTCCGTGCCCCAGGGTGATATCACAACCCCCTTGGCCCATTGAGACTGCAGGAAGCAGATGCAGTTATGTCCTACACACAACCCCGAGCGACAGTCTCCTTCTGGAACTGTGGGGATTTGGGCAAGTGCTTGAGCAATTGATGAAAGGTGGAATTTCGTTAAAAAAAAAAAAAAACTTCAGGTGCAGATGTGTGGAGTAACAGCTCACATGTAAGAGCAGTAACTGGGCCAGGCCTGTTCTCAGCTCTGTACGTAGATTACCCACTGAATTCTCACAGCGCTTTGAGGTCGGTTACTATCCCCATTTACAGAGAAGGGAACTAAGGCACAGAAGGGGCAAGTAATTTGCCCAAGTGCACACAGCAAAGACAGGGTTGGAGGCCAGGCTGTGGCTCCAGGCAGCCCTGGTTGCTGAAAGGCGTTTGGAGGGCTGGTCCCAGGCACTGCTGCGTGAACCCAGATGGCACACGGTGCGCCTGGGGTCTTAAGATGTGAATCCCCAGATTCTGTGTTTCTGGGAACTCCCAGGGGATGTGACCCGCTGGTGCCTGGACCCACTTGGAGCAGCCAGGCCAGAGCACCGGCCCCTCGATGGCTCTACCAAATGGGTCAGTGGTCCGGCCTGTGGGGGATGGGGCACCCTCACCCCTGAGTTCAGAACTCGGGCTTTAAGTGCAGCAGAGAAAGCTGCTTGACTTTGAAGCCCACTCTGGCCCTGAGCAGAGGCTTGCTTCCGCACATGAACTCCAGGGAGCCCATCGGCGCAGGGGGGCTAATGGAGCTGGGGAGAAAGTGCTGGAGTGGGGGTCAGAGGCGCGCGGTGTGAGGGTGGGGCCCCTGGGCAGGGCCGGGTGGGCCTGGGTGTGTGCGCTCATTCGTGGGCGCACCTGCGGGCTGGCAGCATCCGGGCTGACTCTGACCTTCCCTGCAGACGGGGCAGTACACTTCCGTCTTCCTGGACAACGCCAGCGGCTCCTCCCTCACAGTGCGCAGTGGCTCCCACTTCAGCGGTGTCCTCCTCGGCGTGTGACTGGCCCCAGGCCCTTCCTCTCGCCGGGCAAATGGTGCAGGAGTGTGAACAATTTCGGGGCAGTGTCGGAGCGACAGGGGCCACGTTCAGGAGGAAGCCCACTGGAACTGCCCACACCAGCCACTGCAGGCTGCCCGGGGAGGTGACGTACAAACCCGCAGCTCCAGAACTGGAAATGACTTCAGGATTCCACCTTTCAAAAGGGAAAAGCCCTCCTGGGCTGTTATTCAGGAGACGTTTCAGCGTGCCCAGGAGAACTGGCTCTGCCCCTCCTGGCCCCATTGGGCAACTTGCGCAGGCAGCCTCAGCCTTGTTGCTGTGGCCCCACCCCACCTTTTCCATCTTAGTGTTCTCATGGGCTGCCTGCTGGGAGTGCCAGCCTGCAGGGGAGAGGGTGCTCAGCCTGCCCGGGTGCCCTGAGTGGAGGAGGGGCAGCCTGCACAGGGCTGAAGGCCACCCTGCTCCACGGAGAGCGAGGCGAATGGCCTGGCTGACTTGGGCCGCAGCCTTCCCACTGCTCCCTCATCTCCACCTGGGGCTCCCTGGTCCCCACCTGCCCCTCTCCCAGTCACGCCTTTCGCCTGTCGTGGGCCTCAGGGCACTGCTTGGCCTGCAGGACTATCCTTGTGGTCCCTGAGCATAGCAGCCTCGGGCACTGGAGAGACACTGGATGGGGGCTGATGGGGCTCTGGTGAGATCTGGACCCCGGCATTTCTACGGAGCTGCAGCCTCCTCTCCTGTGCAGATCCTCGCCTAGACAAGGTTCCTTGTCCCATCCCCCCGAGGCGCTGGCTCAGTGCTAGAACCCACCAACCAGATGGAAGAGCTGGAACATCCTTGCAGATTAGGGAGGGCCAGGCCCTGCCCACCCATCTGACCAGCAGAGCTTCCCACAGGCAGACAGCTACTCGGGGCCCGGCCATGGCCTAGCTGGGTCCTCCAGCTCTGGTGTCCTTGAAAGCATCTTCTCCACTTGGGTGGACATGTGGCCCTAAGCTCAGCTGGGTGGAGATGGTGCCAAAAAAAGAGCTGGTCTTGGGGAGGTTGGGTTCTAAGTCCTCCACGCTCCTGTAGCAGTGATGGGGGGGTAGTCTGTTCCTAAGAAGACAAGGGTGTCTGCCTGCAGCACTTTGGGAGTTTCTGCCATTTCTTCCAAGATGCAGGGCCCCCCAGTGCCTGCTGAGGTTACCGCAACCCCTGTCCCTACACACACCAGGCTACAGGAATGTGGTGGCCTGAGGGCCACACTGGTCTTGGCAAGGGCGTCTTCAGGCCTGGGGGAGAAGGGGGCATTGGCTGCCATCACCTTTCACCTTAACCTTGGGGTGAGCCGGTGCCTGTGGCCAGGCCTGATGGTTCCCCCCAGGAGCCCTAAGCATCCAGCCCCACAGTCGGCACCCGACATCGCACAGCTGGGGGACCCCGGGCACAGTGCCTTTTGGCAGGCCTGGCATAGTTCTCAGTAGGGCTCCTACCCGCCCTACCAGGAAGTGCCAGCTGGCCGGTGCCCTGTCTCCCCAGGCTCTTTGATAAGGGCGGTGTGGCCACGCCCTTTTCTGGATTTCACTTTGTATCCAGTGGGCACAGATATTTTAGAGAAGCTATCTTTTACCCTTGAAAAGCCACAGCTTTCTTTCACTTTCTCAGTGTAAGCGTGTTACACAGCAATTTATTGAAGTAGTTATTGTATAATGTTGCCAGGTGGAATATTCTTATATACTCGTATAAAACTGACTTTGAGAATTATTTTGTGATTATACAGAGTTAACAAAAGGCAGACCTTAAAACACAGACTCTAAGTCATTTAGGCCAAGCTAAGGAGGGAGGCATGAACTCCGGGAGAGGGGGCAGGAGGATGGCCTCCAGCCTGTGGGGACCCTCGCCCCGCAGAAGGTGGCAGGGGAGGGCCTCGCCAGGGAGCCCGGCACCAAGCCTCTCCCACCTCTAGGACAGCAGCGCTCGGGGAACTAGGGACACGTGAGTCAGACTGATGCCTGGTTTGCTGTAGCGAGATGTTTACTGAATAAATTGTTCCCCCCAATTCTGAGATGCTGGGGTTCTTTTCTCCAGTGATGCCACACTGTGTGCATGGTCCCAGGCCTCAGCAGAGATGGCACCTGGCTCTTAACAGCCCAGGAAAGGGTGTGCTGAAAACGATTCCGACGTACTCGCAGAAGGACACCAGTCCCGCTGACAGCTCGACGCGATAAGGCCATGCGTGCGGGCTGGGCGGGGCCGCAAACATGACAGAGCAGCTTCAGAAGCTGACTTTCAGACTCTTACATCACCCTGAGGCAAGCCTTTACACAGAAAGACCTAACAGCTGCCTCGCCAAGAATTGCAGCGATGCCAGTGGCCTACTTTATATATAAGTAAGGGCTTGGAAAGCATTTTGAAGTTTGTCATTGGGTAGGCTAACCACATTTTTAACATCTTTGACAGAAGAGTCACTGTGGCGATCAGCCTCAGTCCAGCACAGAACCAACCACACACAGCCCTAACCCAGAAGCTGGATTTCAGAGGCCTCAGCGCACAGGAGCCTGACTGTTCAAACCTGGGAAGGGTGCATTTTACACCCAGGGGCCCAGCTGTGAGACCTAGTAACACCAGCCCTCCACAGAGTCCCTCAGCCAGATGGCAGCTGCCAGTAACCGATGCAGAAATAAGCTGAATTCCGTGGTGCTTCCGGAGAGCCCACTGGACACCCACTCCACAGAGAGTAACCTCGCCCGTCAGTCTGTCCTCTGGGCTGAGCCTGGACCACGCTACGTCATGTCTTAGAACCTCACTTCTGTGTGGAAACAAAGCAGCCAGAGCGCCCCAGTCGCCCTGGGTTCTGGTCCTGCCTGGTCTAAGCCAGGTATCACCTCGCACCCCTCCGTGGAAACTGCCACTTCCCCAGCCGGCTGTCCTGGGGGTGACACAGCACAGGTCAGGTGCCTGTAAACCACAGAGCAGGGCGCAGGAGCAGGCAGCTCCCGGGCCAGTATTCCTGGCCGGTCCACGATGTGTGTAATGCTTTTCACAAGGAAAGCTTTCAGCACAGTCAAAAGCAAACCACCTCTGAAGGGTCAAGAGTTGCTCAAAACGTAGTAACTCAAAGTCTAGAAAAAAAGAAACCTTTATTTACAACCATGGGAGTCCCATAGGAGTACATGAAACACACATAATGTGCACAACACACAAAATGAACCTTGAAGTCGACACGGCGCCGGCCGCAGGCCTCAGTGGCCTATCCGCACCACCATCACCGTCACGTTGTCCGCCGAGCCCCGCTGCACCGCCTTGTTGGCCAGCCTGTTGCAGGCGGCTTCGTAGCGGGCATCTGCCGTGGGCTTCCCTTCCCGGCTCTGGATCTTCTCATCCTACCGGGCAGGAAGGGGTGGCTGGTGAACAGGGTGACCCTGCACCCCGTCACTCTCCCGAGACTCCATGGCCACAAGGAAAAACTGCTCCCCAGTCTCCCCTGGGGCCGGCAGGTGGGACAAACCGACTGGTGAGTCCCCTGGGCGGAGCTCACACTCCCAACAGCAGGGGACACGGGGGAGGAAGGGGCCCCAGGACTTCTGCTCCCTAAAACCTAAGTGTGGCTGGAACGACAGGCAAGTCACTCCCTTGTGAGATTTCTTACTTCAAGGCAGGACAAGATGAAGTTCACAGCTTCTTCTGGGGTGAAGACCTTGAAGAGGCCGTCGCAGGCCAGCAAAATAAACCTGCAGCATGAAGAAACACAAATGCGTTTTAGCAGCAAACTTTATAAAATGGCCTGGCAAGGGAGGTAAAAAATACCTGTCCAACTACTCAAAGGCTAGAAATCTTTTGAAACTAATTTCACTGCTATGACACAAAGGTCAAAACTACTTTAAAAACTGGTAGGTGAAACATCAAAATTGAGCCTGTTCACCAATGACTATGGACTAACCCAAACACTGCACTTTCTTAGACAAACGCCAGGAAAACCACCAAATAAAATCACCAGGTGTTACAGAAATACAAAATTTCTAACCCCATGTGCCTCGAGCCACTTCCCAGACATAAAGCTGATGGTTTGGACTCAAGGATCAGTCCTCAAGCACTGACTCCCCACGTGAAGGGAGGGCGACCACCCACTGCCACTATTTGGGAAAAGGACTACCTCCCTTTCAACCCCCTCTAGATGCCCACGGAAAGCCCTTCTGACCAGCGCTGGGTGAGATGGGACAAGGCCGGTATTCCCAGTGCGGAGGTGCGTGCCCACGGCGCTAACACCTTCCTTCCTCATTTTAATACCCAGGTCCCGGTTTCCCTCTTTTGACCAGGCATTCAGTCAACAAGTATTTTCCAGGCACACAGTTCGTGCCTGGGACCTAGCAGAGGAGGTCCTGCCTCCCCAGGCTCTTTGATAAGGGTGGTGTCCCCCCTTCAAGTGAGGTGACAGGCCGTGAGTAACTGCATGCACGCATGCATGTGTGTGCACGTGCGCACACACACGCACAGCTGCGGCCCAGAGCAGAGGGAGCCGGCGCAGCACACACAAGAGGGGGCCTGGTCTAACGTAGGGCAGGCGAGGCTCTCCTGAGGCCTCATTAAGGAAACCAGAGGGGCTGGTGGAGACATGTCCCGAGATGCCAAGGCAGGCGAGGAGAGTGGGAGGACAGGGGCAGGGCCTGGAAGAGGCCCCTGAGGCTCCTTCCCCTGCTGCCTTAGTTCACCCCCAAGCAAGGGCGCTGCGTCAGTCCCCAGCGGGCCTCCGGGCTCCATCCCACCCCAACCTCCAATACTTACTTGCTGGGCGTCTGTCACCAGGCACGGTGCCTGTCTTCAACAGCGCGGGAGCAGGGGTTGGACAACTAACAGGAAGTCTCTCTCTGCCTAGCTCGGCTCGACTCACACGCCTCTCACAATACTCCACCAGTTACGGGCTACAACTCCGACTCCTCAGCACAGAATCCAGGGCCCTCAGTCTGTCCCGAAGCACCCTGCCATCGCTTTCACAGGGCTCCCCAGCCCCCAACCACGTTTTCCCCCGTCCTACTTTTAACGTCCTACTCCTTTCTCCAACACGGACGTCTCCCTTCCCCCATGGCCAGTCGTCCAGAGCACCCCACACTACTCCTGAGACACACTGGACTGGAACCACTCATTCTCACGTGGACCCCTAGAGCAGAAATGATATTTATTTCTGCACTTCCAGGGCCTAACAGGGGGCCTAAGACGTGGCTGCCCACTCAGCGCCCCAGGTTCACTATACACATGGAAGACTCCAGAAGGCACACCTGTGCCTCTGGTGGGGCGACCTCACCTGTCATTGGGGGTTAGCTGGCAGCGTCTGATGTCTGGCACAGAAGTAACCCCACAGCGTTTGTACTGCCCGTCCCCGATGGAGCGGGACACCTCCAGCACGCCCAAGACACGGCCGTCCCTAAAACGAGGGGAAAACATACTCAGACTTACCTGACATCATGGCCCACGGTACTCAGACTCTGATCTTATGAGCAGGAAATGGGATAGAGTGAAAGATGCAACCTGTGGAATGCACATCTCTTAGCCTCAAACAGTACACAGAGATGGCTAAGTGTCCATGTGCTGAAACTTCATCGTTCCAGGTCAGTAACATTCCTGCTGCCCAGTACCTCAGCCCCGCAGCAGAGGGGAAGAGCGCCCCCTCCAGCTGGCATAGGGAGCGCTGGGCCTAACCCACCCACTTGCCCACAGCCCCGAGTGCAACTTGACTGGGTCGGGGCCAGGCTTTGTTTTCTGGTTTTGTTTTAATCTTAAGCTTCCCAGGTGATTCAAGGATGCCACCAGGGTTAAGAGTAGGTGGAACAGAAGGATGTTTTGCATCTCAATCGATTTGGAAAATACTTGAAAGTGACTACTCCCAGATCTAGCAGCAGCTTTTCTTCACCCTGGGTACGAGTATGACTTAATGACTTAAACACAAACGGCAGTAATGCGCAGCGTCGCACTCTTACCCACTCTACCTCCAGGTGAGGGCTAGGGAGATGGGAAGGTGACCTGTAAGTTAAGACTCCGTGTCGGAAGGCAGAGCTCTGTCAGCAGGGGAAACAGCCCCCAGCCCGATGCTCCCAAGAACAATTCTGGTGCCATACGTGCTGTGGAACCTCGGGCAGCTGCAACCTCCCAAGCCTGCATACCAGGGAAGCCACGCGCGACAAGGTGAATGACAGCACTCAGCAAACACCAAAGCTGTGCGTGCAGGTGCAGCCAGCCTCCCACGGGGCTCCCGCACATCAGAACGCGCTGTGTGATGGAAGCAAGGGGCCGGGAGCAGCTCGCCTGGGCCCGGGCCGCTGTCCCGGAGTCAGAATTCAGCCTAGCTCCTGGCCATTCACTGTGCCCACAAAGTCACCCTCCCAGTAGTCCCAGCTGAATAATCAGCAACAAAGACTTCTGCTGGTATCTGTGAAGAGCGGATCAATCTTCTCAAGTACACATACTAAAACAAACAGCAAGAGGGGCCAAAGAGCACAGGAGTAGAGCCCAAGACTGAAGAAGGGTGGGGCTCCCAGCCTTAAGAGCACCATTTAGGAAACGCACTTCTCAAAGCACAAGTACCACGAGAAGCCAGCAAGTGCTTCTGCAGGGACCAAGTGCCCAGGTGCCTATGGTGGACGCCCCTCCCGAGTCATAAACCCAGCTCGTTTCTACAGGATAGCACAGTGGCAGGTCCTGGAAGGCCATTACCCCCAGCACAACTCAGTGCAGAGAATGTGGAACGATTCCTAAGTATGACATGGAAAAGCGTGTGCACACGACACAGAAGCTGCCATTCCATTCTTGTAACTGAGCAAAGTGCCCCACAGAGTGGAAACCTCACACTCAGGCAGCTACTGGAGTGACAGGAGAAAGCCACAATGGAGGGAATCACAGACCCACGGGAAGCTACTCATCCTTCAGAAAGTGACACGGCAAGCTGGCGGTCACTCTGCTGTACTCGGTGCCACAGGCTATGTAAGACGTGCGAGTGCAAACGCCAGTCAGCTCCATGGAGACCAGGCGCCAGCTCTAAGACGGTGCATCACAGGAGCATAAGGCCATGCCACCTGTCTCTTGTGGTCAGTGACAATTCAGCAGGACCACCCCTGACCAGTCTGGTCAGGAATCAGCCACAGTGGGCGCCAGGCCTGCCTGAATCCCCTCAACTCTCTCATACGTACTCGACGCAGGCCAGCTTCCAGCCTCCGGAGACCGCACAGCAGGAGCTGCGTGTTCTGCAGCAGGTCCTCCCCCCACGACCTGCTGAAAGCCCGCTCTCCTCCTGCGGCCTCAAAGCATTCCCCCCAGACCACGTGCGCAGGGAGTAGGTTTTCAAGGCCCCGCCCACCAAACCAACCCGCCTGCCCTGGTACCAGTGGCACAGGATGGGCCCCGCCCTTAAGCACTGACCACTCCAGGCTGCTCTGTTCTCCCCTCCTCTCCACCTGCCCATCAATCAGAGAACCGTCTTCCTGCTGCTGGGTAAGGCGTTCACCAGGGTCTCGACTGTAGCTATTTGCTAGTGTTTTCTGTTCCGATTCTTCCTTCACCATCAGCGAGGGAGGCACTGAGACGGCCAATCCGGCTGCGAGGATAGGCCAGGCCCTGCTCCGACTTCGGTTCCTCTAGCACGTGAGCAGAAGCAGGGACACAGCCGGTCTCGGTGAGCCTGCAGGGCTCAGGCTGGAAGGCAGGAGCTACGTCATCTTCCAGCCCGACACGGCAGATGCCAACACCCAAGGTATTCACACGATGGGGGCTCGGTGGGAACTGAAGGTAGGATGCCAGAACCATTTCTTCCTGTGATCAGAGACCTGTCCCTGACCAGGAGCAGGCATGCAGTACTGTGCGCCTGAAATTAAATGCTACCTGTGCAAGCATCCCTCCGTCTGCTCAGTTGTAGATAAAAAAGAACCACATTCAACATTTCAGAGGAATTAACCTAAAGTAATGCAACACACTGCTGCACGGAGTACATACACTACCTTCAGTGTAAGAAAGTGGGAAAATAAAAATACACAGACACGGTCCTGCTTATTTTTATAAGAAAAACTGGAAAGAATCAGGAAATAAGGGTGATGGGAACAAAGATGGAAGCACGGCATCTCTATGCCTCTAATTCAGATATTTAACTATGTAAATGTGGGTGTTTTTCATTTTAGAATTATGGTAAAAATTTATTCAACATAAAATTTACCACTTTAACTACTCTTAAATGTACAGTTGAGTGGCCCTGAGTACATTCACATTGTTGTGCAACCATCACCACCAACCATCTCCAAAACTCCTCCCATCTTCCTGACGGAAACTCTGCACTCGTTAAACAGTCACCCCCACCCCCCCGACCAATCCCCATGCTACTTCCTGTCCCTGTGATGACTGACCTCTCAGGGACCTCATGTAAGTGAAATCACACAGTATTCGTTCCTCTGTGACTGGGTTATTCCACTTAGCAAAATGTCCTCAAGGTTCATCCATGTTGTAGAATGTGACAGGATTTCCTTCCTTTTCAAGACTGAACAGTATTCCCATTGTATGGACAGGCCACGTTCTGTTCATCACTTCACCTATCAATGGGCACTTGGGTTGCTTTCACTTTCTGGCTATTGTGAATAATGCTGCTATGAACATGGGTGCACACATATCTGTTCAAATCCTTGCTTTGAATTTTTTTTGGTATATACCCAGGAGTGGAAGTGCTGGATCATACAGTAGATCTATTTTTAATTTGTGAGGAACCACTATACTGTTTTCCACAGTAGTGGCATGATTTTACATTCCCACCAATGGTACACAAGGGTTTCAATTTCACCGTGCTGTATTTATAAAATGCTTTGTAACAGAAGGGAAAAAAAACTCTGAAGTTGAAAACAAAATGGAACTAATTATCATAATAACCAAAGTGGTAACAAAAATGCAGTGAAAATAATTATTCCACATTTACACAATACTCTGTAACATCCTCAGTAAGGCAGAGTCTAAGGACAAGAGAACCACAAGGAACTCAAATTCACCAACAGTGATAATATTGATACTATGATTCTCAAGCTATTTCGGCAAATAAATATACTAACGTTACTAGGAATCAAGATTTCCAGCATAAAAGAACCATAACTACTGAGTCAAAGAGGTTAAGAGGAAGCCCTAGAGATGTTCAGTCTGAATGAGAAACAGCAATCTAGGCTCACAGCCTAAAATATGCGTGCGTGTGTGCGTGTGTGTCCTGGCTCTGTCCCAAACACCCAGAACTGATGACATCTTGGCTGAAACAAGCATCCAGCACACGGAGCTCAGCTTCAAAGACAAAGGCAGCTGCGTCTGCAGTGTGTGAAGGAGAGCGCCCCAATGGCCACAGGCGAGGGGATGTGAGCAGCGAGAGCACCAGGCTGCAGGGCTAGAGTCAGTCCCCGGAATAAACAAACCCACCACGCAGGCCTCACAGAGCCAGGGGGAAGGGAGATGAAGAGAAGCAGGGAAGGAAAGAAAACACTAGTTTCTCCCACAACTGCAGGGGGCTATCTCACTCTGCAAAGGTGATTAAAGAATTACCTTGCCTTCAGGGAGAAACTACAGTTCATCCCCTGTTGATGAAGGAAAGCTTTTCTTTACAGGATGCCCGCTAATACACACAGAAGGAACCACCGAAGTTTGCCATCCCTGTGAAAGAACTGACTCACACAAGGATCGCTAAGGGATGTTAAAACCATCAGCTGAAAGGCTGT
Source organism: Camelus ferus (assembly GCF_009834535.1). Taxonomy (NCBI): domain Eukaryota; kingdom Metazoa; phylum Chordata; class Mammalia; order Artiodactyla; family Camelidae; genus Camelus; species Camelus ferus. The sequence continues at coordinate 95,172,538 of NC_045700.1, forward strand.
GTCCAGTGTGTCTCCTTCATTACACCAGGAGATGTCTCTCGAGCCACCTGCTGTTGCCACATGGCAGCCACCCAGAGGGACCTGACCTGGCTCCTGAACTGAGGGACCACCAAGTATACCATCTCCCATCAAATATTTTTGATGAAAATGTTTAATCTGAATTTAAAGCCTTAACCTAACTTCAAGTTTATTAGAAATACATGTAAGCAACTCAAATGCTGTCAGGAAAAAACAGTGCTGGTGACCCTATACAACTGCTGGCGTGGACCAGTGACATGATTCCAAGCCTAGTAAAAGTAGACACCATTCTGGTTTCAAACAAAGATACTCTGGGGATAACTGGGGAAACAGGAGGACAGACAGGACTGTAGACAACCTAATATAACCTAAGGAACTGTTATTTTCTTAGGTGTTATGTCTGCAACGAACTTTTACATAGTGCAGCCCAATACACACGTAAACAGACAAGGCATATGGCAAAATGTTAACTACTGAATCTAGGCGGTAAATACTGAAACATTTAGTATTTATTCAATTTTTCTGGATGTTTGAAAATCTTTATAATAAAAGTGGGAAGGGGTGGAGGAAAAGAAAAAGCATGCCAACCCCTGTAGGCAGAAGGTGGGCCAGCCTGGCCCTGCTGCTCAGGATCAAAGCCATGGCTCCCTCTCCCCTGAACTGAGGGGCTCACCTAAGCCCACACGGTTCTTAGCAGGTGAGGACTAGGGAACAGGGAGTGACTGCAACACAGCTGGTCTTCCTTTCAGCCACAGGATTGTCAATGTCAAAATCTTTTCAGGGAGTTCAGGCAAAAGCAGAATTTTAAAATTGTGAGAAAGGACAGAAAGAAAAGATGATGCTGAAACTAACACTGGGGTCACAGTCTTGGGTATTAACTTCCATGACAGCCACGGGGGGAAAGGCAGCACACAGCACTGGCCAAGGTCCGAACCCAGCCTACGGTTCTGCTGGTGCTCATGTAAGAGCCACAACCATGACCAAAATCACCTTTTACTGACTCGGGAGTTTTTTAACCAACCCTAAGAATTCTGACTCCTCTCCAGAGACCTCCCTGCACCACTGGCTAGAATCAGCCTGGAGCAGTAACAAAGACCGCCCCAAGCAAACAATAGGAGAGAAACTACACTTCCACGGACAAATGACTGCAGGCTCACATTGATGCATTACTGCTCTCTTACGTCCCACAGAAAATAAAACCCGAATGGGGTCAAACTGTAAGATGAACCAGGAAACACTTCTGGTCAAGTTCATAATGCAGTGTCCCTGAAGTAGAATTCTCCTGAAGTGTAGAAAACACTTAAGCCCTCCTGTACTGCCTTAGAGATGGTAGATCATAAACCAGAACAAGCACACATTCTCAAAGGTTTAAAAAGGTAAAACAGAGCTGCGGTGGACGGAGCCAGGTAGGAGCAGCCCCCCTGCAAGACAAGGTGTCCCCGGGAAGCCCACGGGCGATTGACACACATTACAGGTATTTCCTGTCTTAACCACTTTAGATTTTCCCTCCGGAGAATTTGCCTAAAACTGTAGCTTATTCACTTATGACAAATAATAGTTTTCTGAAGCTTCCTAGGACCATAGAAAATGATGCAAATGGTGAACTTGAATTTGAGACAGGTCTCCTCCTTTTGTAAATGCAGGGAGACATGTCGTTTACATTTTTTGCTCCCACTTGCACAGATGAGAAATCCCAGAACACTCGTCCACCTACTGCACCAGGGCTGACCTGGGCAGTCTCCCAACGGCAGACTGTATGAGCTGGAGAGCCCCACCCCGGGGTCTCGGGGCCGCTCTGACACCAACCCCCCCCCCCCCCCGCCCCCGGAGCCCCCGTCCCTCCCCGGCTACCTGACGTTCCCTCCGGCCTTCTGTATCCTCATGCGTTCTTCATACTGGGTTGGATTATGCTCCTTGCTGAGGCTTAAGGCTGCGTGCTTCTGACTCTCCTCGTTGTAACGACATAGGATTGCCTGGGGAGACGGGGACGACAACAGCGGTGAAATTCAGGGAGCCCAGCACCGCGAGCTGACAGGTGGAGAGGTTAACAATGCAATTTCAGACTTAGCCTCCTGCTGACAAACCAAACAAAAAACTGACAAATAAAAAGTTCAGAGGATCAAGCATCAAAGAAGTGTCAAGCAGCAAAGTGCTGTCACGGAAACAAGTCAGGGAGAGGAGCCCCAGGCTCGGGTCTCAACTCTGGTGCCAAGCCTGCTGCAGACGGCAGTCAAACGCTCACCCTCATCAGGCCAGCGTCTTCTGTCCGTGACACGAGAGGGAGGCACCTCGGAAGCACCAAGGCCCCTTCGGGCATTCCAGTTCCATGAGTCTGCGCCTGGAGGGCTGACCAAGGGTATCTCCGTGTGTTTCCACCTCCACATTTACTGTGTGGTAACTTCTGGACAAACCTCTTATTTTACAGAGGAGGAAGCCTGAGACCCAGGGCAAAGCATCGTGCCTGAAGTCACACAGCAGGGCCAGGATTCGTACTTGAGTCTGACTCCAAAGTCTCTCTCTCTCTTTTTTATTTTTGACCAATTTTACTCATGCTATTTTTTAAGTCCTCTGGTCTACACACGTATGTACCAGAAACAGTCCTCTAGAGGGTCACCAGACTCTAAGCTCCACTGGGGCGGGACCACCACCCACGACACTCACTGCTGTACTCCTAGTGCCCGGCATTTATAAATCACCCTAAAAGCAACAGAGTTGAGAAGCAGCTGTTTCCAGGCCTGAAGATGCTGTTAAGAGTGGGAAGGGTCACTCTGTCACTGGGACTGCTGGACAAGCGTGGAGGCTGGCTGAAAAGCACGCGGCGATGGAAGTGAACACCAGTCCTGGCAGGGGAGGTGGGAGGGGCTGAGAGGGCCCCTCAGAGCACTGCCCTCCAGCTATAAGTCACTCTCCACAACCGTGACTGGGACATGGGACGTCACCAGCGAGAAATAACTGGGTTTTCTCCCTCAGCCATGCATACTGGGCTCAACAGATCCATGTCATACCACTAGCACTTTTCTAGCTACAGCTTTCGAGTTATTCTGAAATCACATGACTCTGAGACGCAGGGGTTAATACTTTTCCTTCCTTACTGTCTGAGATCAGAGACAGGAAGACGAGTATGTAAGCTACGTGCATGCCGATTAAATCCCAACTCGCAGGACCATGTCTGGCTGACAGAGCACACACACGAGAAAGAGCACGTGGGGAAAGGCAGGGAGGTCTGTTACAGGGTATGTCTCCCCAGAGAACAAACCGCCTCACGCTTAGCCACCATCCCTTGACCCAGAACTTAAGCTCTGCAGAAGAATCCCTTGCAGCAACCCCGCCACCACCATCGTATTCTCACTGAACAACAACTACTTGGCACACGGGTCCCAGTGTAACATGCTGCTATCTGAGTGGGCGGCCACACAGCCATGTACCCGACTGTCCCCGAGGTTGGCGATGTAAAGATTGTTGTCTACAGCCAGGACACACGTGGCAGTGGACCCGTCTTTCCAGGCAGGCTTCCTGGGGGGAAACACATCAGAAATACAGTCACCACCACCGTCCTAGCACTTGGAGACTAATTTTCAGAGCTGAATGGGAAATGCTTTAAAATGGACCGTTTCCTTGATACGTGCTTTTCTGTTTTAGATTTACTTACAGTTATAAGCACTTATTTGTTGCTAGAGATTTTTCACACGTTGAGCATCAGTATTAAATCATTATCAGAAGACCTGAGATGCACTCAGGAAAACACACACACACCCCACTTGCATGTCTTCCCGTGGTTGTACTTACTGGCTGGAAGCTTGTTTAAGGAACTCTTCATCAGTGTGCTTAAAAGTGTCCAAAAGGCATCTTTTCACGGTTTTCTCTACATTGATTACATCTCCTATTACAGACGGAACAAAAGAAAACAAACTCTTAAGGAGGGAAGATTACCCTCCCGCCACTGTCATTTTGCTTCTGTATTATGACCAAGAACAGCCTGTCTTTCCTCACATAAGTGCCATCTGCATTTGGTTTCAGCAGCCCCCCAAATATAAGGGCAAGTCACTCTCTTGTACCCAAAGACATTCCAGGAGAGGCGCCAACCACTCGGAGACACGGTAAGTTCCACGCGGGGCTCACCCGCCCCGCCACTGTACCCGCCACTGCACCGCCCTCCTTGGAGCCTTGCTCTTTCAGCGGCATCAATGATTCTTTGCTAAAGTCACCGACACCTCACTGATCAACAGGAAAAGCCATCACCAAGATGAATAGCGACTGATTTAGTTCTCAGTCTCACCTTTAGGAAACTTCCTAATTAAGTTCTGATGCAAATTCTGCGCGGCGAACTTTGAAGCTCGAATTCCTCCATGTCCATCAAAAACAGCAAAATATGAAACCCGGGTACTGGAAGAATGAATTGAGAGCCAATGAGATTCTCACAGTAAAGATCACTTCTCTCCATTAAAGCCTGTAACTCTTTAAACAGTGAACATTAATACGGCAGAGGACCTTCCACCAGGAAGACACCAGTCACGCTGTTACAAATGGGAAAAAGGCTGTAACATTAACTGAGACAAATATTTTAAGTAACTTTCATGATACTTTAAAATTAAGAATGAAAAACTCACACTTGTTTCAAAAATCAAGACCTATTAACTCTGATTTTTCACTAATATTCAAAACATTGTTCTATTTAAACCAGATTTCATTTTAAACACTAACATGCAGATAAACAGTACTGATCCAAGACAGTCAAAAATACCTGTAAGAAACAATTAGTTGCAAAATTGTTACTCAAACTTTGATACCGAATTCTTGACGCCTCTCTTCTCAGTCTTATTCCTATTCCCTTTCAAGTTTTGCCAGAAAAACTCACATATATAGAACAAAGGGCACTAAAAAACTGTTTCAAGAAGAAAAGAACAAAAATGCCTAAGAGAAATGACATTTATTCTGCAAACCTGCTTTTCCCAAACGTTTTTGGAATTCCTTTTTAATCTGAGACACGATGAGTAATGAAAAAATAAACTTCATGTGGTTTATAACTCAGAATCTTACAGTGTAGTATTTGCTAGATGGTTTAGGGTTTCTAATTAAATCTGTCCCCAGAGGATCTGCCCGCTCTGGGGCTCTCCAGAAGTCCTCTTCCTGGCTTTAAAAGCAACTCCAAACCATACTCCTGCTCTTGGTGAGCAACGGCAGCCTACCAGCGGTGAGTGTATGTAGATACATCGCTGTCTCCACGTGACCCAGCACCCTGCAGGGCCATCACGTCCTCACGATCAAGCCTTACCTACTGGACAAAAGCCACTGGCACCCATGGCGCCAGCCCCACCAGCCAGTGCCATTCAGTGAACATAACGTCTAGATTATGCAGTTATGGAAACTAGGTGGTGTATGTATTATGTAACATACACATAATTATATATTTAAACATAGCGTATATTAATGACCAACTCAATGTCCTGCCTTCTGGTTGCTGTCCTCCATGCCTCGGACCTTATCCAGAGGCTGCATTTTAGTTTGTACAACTGCAGGAAATTTTTCATTGTTTTATTTCTTCTTGATGCCATTTTTGCTTTTTTGTTCTTTCTGGGCCCTCACTACCTGCACTAGCTCTCCTTAATTCACTGTTGTAATTAGTGGCTTCCACCTCCACCTGGGTCACAGAATAAAATACTTCCACAAGCTCTTCAAATACATTGTGGGTCCCAAAGACCCACAATGTGGGGTCATTACCCACTTAGCAGTTTCTTAACCTCAGCAGAACTCACACTTGGGGTGGACAATTCTTTGTTGTAAGCCTAACTGTGCACTGTGGGACAGCATCCCGGCCTCCCCTCACTGGATGCCAGGAGTACATCCCCCTGTGACAACTAAAATGTCCCAGGAGGGCAAAACCAACCCCAGCTGAGAACTACTGACGTTGAACCAAGCAGCTCAAGTGATACCTCTTGCTAATAAATGCAAACTGGACACAGTCCAAAGATGCCGTCAGAGCAGCCTTCTGTGCCGTTCAGGCTGCGGGAGCGCGGACACTCACATGAGGGATGAGGGAGGCCCGCACTCCTCGGTGATGTCATTCAGGATGACGTGGGCGTCCTGCATCTCCTCCCGCTCGCCCTTCCGCTCAGCCACATACCCTTTCAAACCGAAGATCACCGAAGAGGCTGAGGAAGAGAACAAAGAGCCAATACAAAACTGTGCCCTCCTCTCCAGAAGCCCTAGTCCCAGAGCAAATGAGAGGGAACTATGGCTGTTTAACTCAGCAATGGTCTAATGGTGCCAACAAATAAGCTATACCCCTGAAGGAGTCTCCCCAACGCTAATCTGTTAGGAAAATCAGACCACGGCTGGACAGGGCTAGTCTCTGCAAGGCTGAATGGTGGAGAGGAACATGCAGACAGCAAGTCAGCACAGACCAGCTCCTCTTAAGCAGGCATGTAGTCAAAGCGCCAGAGCAAGGAATGTGCCGTCAACCCGCAGAAGTGCGAACTGAAATGGGGCAAGGAATTCTGTGCAAATCTAGTCTTGGCAAAAATTTAATGAGGACAGAAACATTCCTAGTTTGGAGGAATGCAAGTAAATAGAGTTTATCCCAAATGTCCGGTTGGATACACTGGAAATATATATTTCTGTGCTTGAGGCTGGAAGAATCTGAACAAATTATAAGATCAGCTGCTTTTACTTTATCCAAGAAGAAAAGGAAAAAGGAATCCCCCGGAGGCACAGAAGTTTCTACTTAATGGCTAGGCTGGTTTAAGCTCATTTTCTGACACTGAGAGCCACGTTAAGTGGCAGGCTCGAGGAGTGACAGCTAAGCTGAAGCCCTGTCCTGACTGCAGAGCTGGGGCACGTCCCTCCACACACCTCCACGTGCAGGCTACAGCCTCCGCCTGAGCTCATTTATGGCAGAAGACAAAGTGGTCAGTGCGAAAAATGAAAACCCACAGCTTCTTCTCTTTAGCTGCTACTTTTTATTTCTTCCCCACTAACTCTGACATGTTACAAAGCCGACTTCAAATTTCAATTGGTTTTTCCAGCCTCAGGCTCTCTTGGGACGCTGCCTACAGAGCTATTCACAGAATTCCAAGTGCTAATGAACAGGTTAGGAACAAGGACAGGTGGTCGGAGAGAAAACGGGTCAATAAGCGAACCGCTCAGTGCAGAAGGCTAAGGAAAGACTACCTGTGTTTTTAACCCGCGAAGAACAAATGCAGGTTTCCTATCTGACCCAGGGCAAGTAAGAGATGCACGTGGAGAGCAGAGAGAGAGGGGAGGCCAAGTAAACCTGGAAATCAGTCTGCAGAAAGGGAACCCTACCCACTTCTTAAATTCAGACATAAAAGGAATTATTATCAACAGAAAGCTGAGCTTGTTTTTGCTCTGGGTTGTTTTAAAATATGAGGTCTAATACATTTGTTTTCAAACTGTCTGAAAACCTTTACAAACTTTCTTTTCCACAAGCTCCTCACTGCCATTCTTCTCTTCTTCGGAGGTTTTTCTCTTTGCTCCTTTCCCTTCATTCTTTACCGTCTGGGAGATCGAAGTGTCAAGAGAACCTGGAAATATAAAGAGCCAGACAGAAACACAGCTGTAGGCTGTTAGAAAAAGAGTCCCTCACAGATCAGGCTCCATCCCAGCCCTCAGAGACAGAATGACATTCAAGTGAGGACTAGCAGAGAGGGAGGCAGTCATGGCTATGAGTTTGAGGGGTGGGGCAGTGGCCTGGGCACCCAGAGTGGGAGACCACAAATTAAGATCCAGGCCCTGCTCAGACTCACTATGAAAGGATATGCAAGAGAGGCTTCTCCGTGATAAAAATACACATTCATATTTTGGGGCTGCGGCACATACGTGATATTTTATATCCACAAGCCCTCACTCACAGATAAGTTTCCCAAATCTGCAAAGTGAAACGTCCTGAACCAGTTCAAAAAAATAACAAGTACCCAAAAAGGCTTAAAATGAGATAGACAAACGTCAGGCTTTAAAAACTACATAACCTGAAAGGCAAAATAGGACTGCTGAAGCCATTCCCACCTGCAAAGGGGTAAATTTGTATTCAAAGCCAAAGCTAAGAGCACTTGCAGCGTATGCATTTTGGAATAACAAAAGTCTCATTTCAAATCTCAGTTCTGCCACTCACAAGGGGTGTGCCCTTAAGGCAAGTGACTCAACTTTCCAGCCTCAGTCTCTTCATCCATAACAGGGAGAATACTGTCATCTCAGAGGGCTGTTTGAGAACTGATGGGGAGAAGGTATGTGAAGCAGTCGTCAGTGCCTGGTCCATCAAGTATGCAATACGTGGCAGCTGCTGTCGTAACAAATGGCCCTATGCATTCTCTGCGTTAAGGTATAAAAGCACGCAACCAAGTATTACCCTTTGCCAGACACTTCTGAGTACTGAGGGGAAAAGGGAAGCAAATGTCCCTGTCCTCAAGAAGTCAATTACTTGCAGAAGGACAGATTTCTGCAACAGTATAACATGACATACATATCCCACCCCACGCAACAAGGCAAATTAAGCAGGAAAACGTCATGGCTCTCCCAGTGGTCCCTCCATTAGCCTCCTGTCACTGTTTGTATTCCAGTTTCCCAATGTGTAGTAAAAGAATCTTCCTTTCTTTTAAATTGTAAAACAAAGAAAAATTTAAAAACTTTACTACTGACTGCTAATTGAATCACACTGCAATCCCAGAACATGGTCTGCACACGAAATCAATTCTTTACTGGGACTTACTTTACCGCACAGAATGTAGTCAACTTTTGTAAATGGCTTTTGCCTGCTGGAGAAGAATATACCTTCTCAAGAAATCCAAAATACTGGATACAAGACTGGATTCTATCCCTCCCAACACACACAAAAAAATCAAGCTTGTTAATAGTGGTGTTAAAATCTTCCAAGTTGTTACTATTATTGCCTTTTGCCTTATGGATAACTAAGACATAACTATGCTGAATATTCCTTTCTTTTATTAAACAAGTTAAGAGTCCTAGTTGCACACATTAACTTTCATTACAACTAGGTGTACTGTCTTTATTGGGAAGGTTTTAGGGTAAATTGTGAGTAAAAGAATGCTGTAATTTTTTGGTATGGATACAGAGGCTGAACACCTGAGAATTCTTATGTAAGATAATTGTGATACTTTTTCTAAATACAGGAATGTCACTAATATGATCCATGCTTTTTAGACTAATTCCAATGATTTTATGGTAAGGAATTACTAATAAAAAAAACACACCTGAAAAGCAGCAAGTGTTCTATTTGACACCATAAGATTTTCTATGCAGAAGAGAACTGCATATGAAGGCAGCCTGCATCCCCATTGTCCCCCGCCAGTGCCCCACCTTCCCCCTCCCTTTGGGGGAATCCCACGTGAGAAGTTCTCAGTGAGACGGAATAACAGATCCATCATGTATGACAACCTAGAGGAATCTGCTCTATTTCCCTCTTCTGTTTAACTGGGACATAAAAGGAAAAATTAAGTTAAAGGAACAGGTAGGTAGAGCCAATATTAACAGGCTTAACAAAATGAAATCAAAGCAACAAACAGAATCCTGGGAACATACAAAGACCGGAAAATAATCAACTAAGCTCTTACATTTCAAGAAAGTTTCTGCACATGGTCTATACTAGTCAGTAAATCAGTGTCATTAAGACTTCATCTTCCTTAAGATCAAAATTCTTTTCAATGTAAGTGGCATAAAACAAACTTTTTAAATCAGGAATATCTTCAATTTTTCAGGGATCCTAAAAATATTTTAACTGTATTTCATATATTCATACACTTCTGCTGGATACATTTGGATCTGTCTGGAACATAACAAGGCAAACCCAAAATGTCAGTCTGAGACTTTTTTTAAAAACATTAATAACAAAGATCAAAGTAGATTACTGAACTCCTAATTCTCTTAAAGTCAGTTGCAAGAGGTTGAACTTCAGGAAGTTGAAAAAAAAAAATCACCAAAAAGTGATGCAGTATTTAAGTACCTGTTTGCTCCCACTTAATGGTGTCTACTTAGTTTTAATAAACTTTAGGCTGTATTATGATTTAATGTCATCCTAAGCCTTGTTAAAAGCTCTAAGTAAATAAATTCTACATAAGAGTAAAATATTACATATTACTTCCATCAGCACATTGTATTTTTTCCCTACCACTTACCGGAATCGCCACTGCTGGCTGGTGGGAGATCATCAAAAAGCAAAGGTCCCCCTGATCCTGAAACACAGCAGAACACTGAGTGAGCCCCCAAAACCAGGATGAGGCTTAAGTTTCAGAATCCATCCCACCAGGACACCTACACAGGTCATTGAAATAAACTCAAAACTGTGTCAATCCAGTGGCAACTCACACTGCGCTAGATACTGTCTTGAACCTACTTTATTTTAAAGTCCTATCAGTTCAAAGGAAACAAAAGTCGGCCTTAAAGAGTTAAATCTTATTTCAGCTAGTAAAATAAACACTAAAATGAATCAGAGAAAACTGCCCAACGTTTTTACGCAGTTTCTCAGGGCTGGCGACTAGCGGATTCTTCTGCCTTACCTGATGCCATGGATTCAAAACTTAAGACAGTCCAACACCTAAAACATCTGTGTGTTGAAAATGGGGGAAAGGGAAAAAGATTGAGACAACTACAATCCCAGGATGACACGTTGACACACACCTGGGAGAGCCTGAAGACTGTACCTGAGTCAGTACTGCTGGCCGGAGGGAGGTCCTCAAAGAGCACAGGTCCCTTCTGAGCTTCCTTCCCTAGAACACGGAACACCCGCTTAGAGAGCATGCGGTCACTAGGCAGATGGGTTTTCAAAGGGGGAGATCTTTTGAGATAAGTTTGCTTAATAATAAATTCAAATTTTCTCCTCCCTGTTTCACAAAATTTATTTTAAAAAATATTTTCTTAAAAAAATAAAAAATATTTTTTTGACAACCATCTAATACGGACATTTGTTTCCAATGGTTACCGTCAACGTAAAAGCAACAAAAGATGACCCAACAGGCATTTTAAGGGCTATTGGGTATTTTGAGGAAAACAAGTATTTTTCTTGATACTTTTACTACTGAAAGCAACAAACATTTAAAAAGCTTTCTTTAAAAGTGAAGGAAAAAAACGGATTCTAGAGCAAAACAATAATTCTATCTTGGTACCTTAAGACAGAAGGTCAGAGATAAAGGGACTCTTCAAAGATCTACAAGTCTTAAAAATCCTATTTCAATAACACTCTGAATTAACCACCAATGAGAATCTTAAACACACAAGCACAGAGATGGTGAGGGGCTTGAGGGAAGCAAATCTGTCTTAACCTGTCCTGATCCCCAGAACAGTGCCCAATTCAATAAACATCTATGAAGAAAATGAGAAATTTCCCATCCTCCAAGATAAACTCAGGAGAAAGCCAGAAAAAATTTCTATTTAAAAACGTAAAGATTTACAAGCCAAAAAGTCCTTGCCTTAAATGTTTTATATTCAACTATCCCATGTGACACAAAATTTAACCACTATTCCTTTTTCAGCTTTCCCCAAAATTTCTATTTAAGCTATTAAATATAAGCACTGGCACAGGAATGTGGTGGGAACAGAGGGCTGAGGAAGGTACGGGCATCCATGTCCTAGGAAGTTCAACATACTGACACAGGCTTGTCCCACCTCTGGTTCCTCAAGTTCAAGTACAGAAATGCACTCACTTAAAAAACAATTCAACTTGTATGCTCCAAAAGGTTCATCCCATTTCGTCTTTTTGCCTAGAAATGAGCTGGGTGTCAATTATACTTTTTTAAAAATTAAAAACTTTAATTCAAACTTATAAACTCCAAGGAAAGAAATTTCTTCAGGAGTCTTTAGGTCAGAAGTACATTAAACACCTAGTAAGTTCCTAATTTAGCAAAAAGTAACTTTTCGGCTTTATATCCCTTAATGCAAATGGGAAATGTCTACTCCATTAAATTTTATTTTTATCCCTCAGGATTACCCTAAAGAAATTAAGCAATTGCAAATACTTTCATTTTTCTCACAAGTGACATAAAGGCTCTATGCGAAGTAATCAAAAAGATCCACTGTAAGGACATCAAAAGGCATTCAGGACAAACATTTACTCACTGTATTAATCCTCCTCCCAGAATCCCTAATATTCTAGCAGGCCACTTTCAAGGGGAACTCAAAGTGCATTGGTCTAATCATCAACACGCCCGTTCTAACAGTCTCAGAACTGAACAGACAACCCGCGGCAATCACACGGCATTCCGTGGGGCCAGAGCGCGGGCATCCTGGGAGGGGAGGACCTTACAGGGAGGGGGCCAACCCGAAGAGCAACCAACCCTTCCACTTACGCAGGGTCAGATTTTAGTTTTGGAATTCAACTAACCATCTAAATCAGGTCTTTCCAATGCCAGTGTCTGATGGGGGCGGTCCTCTTTTACCAGGTGATACATTTTCAGTCCTGGCAAGCATTCCTCATAGTAGAGAGTTTCCAGCTTAGCACTAGGCTGGCCATTCTCCTTTGGCTACAACTCACTCTAAGCTAGTGCCCCAAACCTAGCACCCCCCCAACCCAGAGAATGGCCTATCTCCCCACACCGAATAGAATGATCCTCTCCTCTCCTTTGTGACTCTGGAATACTGTGAGTTGTATTTCAATTAAACACAACAAGATCATCTCATATTTTTGTTGGCCACACTGAGAATAGCTTATAAAAATGATAATTAACATTCACTGCCTGCCAGGAACTATTCCAGTGCTCTACATTAATTTAATGCATTTAATCCTTATAATAATCTTATGAGGTGGGTACTATTATGACTGTTACTTACTGATGAGAAAACTGAGGCACCTGGATTAAATAACTGTCAAAAGAGAGAGCCAGTGAGGAGTGGAGAGCCAACCCAGGCAGCCTGCTTTCCCAGCCCATGCTCTCTGCGAGGTGCTACATGCCCTCCGTGTTCTAGGAACTTTGCAAGGATCATCCCACGACCCCACAAAGATAATCCAGAGGCTCTATGAGATCTCTGGAGTACCTTCTGCATCATTAAAGGATCAAAGTTAGAATAGCCTGCATATAATTCTTTAAAAAAAAATCTATAGGTCATAGATGCTATAAAGGGAACTTCTTTCTATTAGCTAGAACCTTACCTTCTATTTTGGATAAACAGTAATTCAAAGTATTTGGGGCTGCAATCATTAGACCAAGTGTGGCCTTGACCCAAAACTTTGGAAGAGCCCCGATTTCTAAATATAAGAACTGTCATAAAGAATGAAACAAGACAGAAAACAAGTTTTTCATTACAGTTACTCTCATCTAGGATTTTTAAAATCTACATTCTGAAGCCAAGTCTACTGAAAGTCATATACTATGCTGAGAAAAATACTCTAGGGCTGACTATACTCAGGTTAGCTAAAAGTTGCTATGTACACTATAAAGCAACAAAAAGATTTAAAATATTTTGCCTACATTGTTTTTCATACTTGAATTTTCTTTTCAGCTACTAATGTGATAGTCAACCTCTTCATTCGAGGATGCAGAACCCATGGATACAGAGGGCCAACTGTACTACACCATTTTATAAAAGAGACTTGAGCATCCTTGGATTTTGGTACCCCCAGGGGATCCTGGAGCCAATCCCCTGCAGGTACTGAGGGATACTGCACATGTTTTACAAATACTATAGACGTATTGGGGAAAGGCCCCGCCTCCCCACTCCCCCAAGTCACAGTTACAATTTAGTGAATACTCTCCACTTTCCTCTAGGCTCAGAGACTTGTGTACGTGCGTTCTAATTTTTTAAAGGTAGAAGCACACTGTATACAATCCTCTACATACGTGGTTGTTCACGGAAGCGTCAGGGAAGGCTCCAGACCAGCACACTGGGTCTGTGATTCTTTCCAAAAGTTGCACACTATCCTGTGTGGGAAGCACTGCCACTCACTTGTCCAGTTCCCTCACTGATGTTCATGCAGGATGATTTCGGTTTTCACATGACAGATGTCACCATAAGCAACCCTAGACATATCCTTATTTTACCTGCTAGACTGCCGGTCAAAGGGTAAATAAATAAACTTGACAAATGCCAAGAGTTGTTCCCCCAAAATCTGTAACTTCCACTCCCAACACACTTTATGAGCATGTCCATTTTTCTACATCCTCACTAACGTCTTGCCAATGTTTAAATCTGATGGGTGAAAAACACAGCACATCAGTGACGTGCTATTCCCTTCCAGTGGCTGAGGAAGACGAGCATGCCCTGCTGAGGGGCCGTTTGCATTTCTTCTTCTATAAACTGTCGGGATACGTCTTTTGACCATTTTTCTAATGGGCTATCTCTTTCTTATTAATCTGCACGAGCCTTTCCCTTACTAGGGACAGCACCTTTAGTAATGTGTACAGCAACGATTTTCTGTTTGTCTTTTGCCTTTGTGGTGCTGTCCCTGCATAAACTTTTTTATTTTTACATAGTTAAATCCATTTCAATTTTTTGTCTTGAGTTTTTTCTTAACCCTGAACTTTTACAATTAGTCTAAATTTTTTCTAATATCTTAACCTTCATATTTAGATTTCCAATTTTTTAAAAAGAAATAATTTGCAGACAGCCTGCCAAGCAAATATTTTAGTCCTTGACAGCTGACCATCAGTTTTAAAGTGTACTGGTGTAGCAACCTAGTTAAGTCAAAGAACCACCCTATAAAGCGGAAACAAGTCTACCATCGAAACAACTTTAAACCAGGACACTTTTAACTTGTGTGGATTGCCAAATATAAGCTGTCAACCTAAAAGACATGAAGTTAGCACTTTTATGAGTACCATCTACCAGAGAAATTCCATTTCTAACTGATATGAACAAACATACTTCCTCTTTTATGTAAGCTATGTATACCATATATAAAAAATTTTATTCCCTCAGCAATCAAAACCTGTTAACTCCCCTGATGAAAAAAACTCCTAATTTACTACAGAATTTGAAAACATTTAATGTGTTCTTTCTACACTTTTCTTCAGACCATAAAAACTAAGAGGCTTCGGGTAGGAGCATTAGACATGATGTTTAAAACAAAAATCAAAGAACTAAACAAAATACACTTGATTTCATCTGAGCAGTGTGGTATTTCCTCCCTTTGGACACTTAGGTTTTCACAAAATCCATTTAAGAGTGCATTTTTCCCCCTTTCAATAGCTGTTAAGGTTAACTTACATAGTAACACCTACCAAGCACAGACCACTTGCTCTCTACCCTGTGCTAAACACTACACACACAGCGCTCCCCTCACCTGTGGGCTAAAAGCAGGAGGCAACATCCCTGTTCCACAGATGCAGGAACAGAAGGCAGTAAGAGCAGAGTTGGGATTTGAAACCAAACAGTCTGATTACATGTCCAGAGCGATTCTTTTCGGGGATTCTGAAAATGACGAGGCTTTTACTGTTTCCTGCATTAGCTCAGAAATGAGTGACACCTGCACACCATGTGTGAGGCTCATGATGGTGCAATTTAGCCTCATCTCTCCATCCACTGTAGGAAATCAACCTTATTTTCCTTTCGTTCACTCTATGTGCAATTTTAGCAATCAACATGATCAACTTTTCTGAAATAAAGTGTGGCATTTAAATTAAGTTTTCAAAAATCAAACCTTGTGAAATCAGATTCTGTTCTTGTTTAACTGATTTTTCTAACCTGTAACATTTCATCTTGTTGGTTTTAACTGCTTGTCAAGGTAACTTTGGTTTCCAATTCTGTCACCCACTTTAGTACTTACCCCTCCCAGCCTTCCGTCATCTACAAACTAGAAAGCATGCCTTCTTTGTTTTTAAAGCTATTTTTAAAAACACACTGAGCCAAGCAGGACCTGTGACAATGTGAGTGCCATCCCCACAGGCAGGGAGCAGTCTGTTCACTAACCCACTCTCCAGCGATGGGGGCTTAGACATCCTGCAGTGCCTCTGCCACCTTGTCACCTCAGCTAGGGTTTGATATGCCCTCCCAAGCACCGACTTTAAGCGTTGTCAAGTTTTGCATCATTTCAAGGGTGCCTTCTTCCCCTGAGCGGACCCAAATTAATTTCAGGTAAAAAGTTACAGAGATTTTAAAGAAAATGATAGGCTTACAGGCACATCTGCAAATCCAAACTCTGCCCCAAACATATTCAGATAGAAGTTATACTCTATCAAGAGTAAAAAAGACTGCATACACAAGCCACAGTTTTTACCCACAACTAGAACAATCCAGAAAACAATCTACAAAATCAATGTTCAGTGGGGAAAAGTTATCGATGCCATTAATGTGAATATCAGCCAGGTAAAGACTAGCATGGCCGTCCACATGTGACAAGCCAGAATCCAGGCTCTGTGGAGGGCAGAACAACGCCTTCTTTGGGACCTTCCTTTAGGGCCCCTGGCCTATCACTCCTCCACACTAGTATGCTCAGGCAAACTGGAGAACTAAATGTTCCTGCTCTGAGCACAGTGTTCCCTTGCCTAGAATCTCTGCAAACCACAAGTCTACCCATCTTTAGAGGCCCGATTCCAGCACCGCCTCCTTCCCCACTCTGTCCGTGGACTACAAACACCGCGTTTCCGGGACCTCACCATTTCTCACAGTCGTTAACTTTAGCCATTTTTAATTGTAATCACTTGCATTCAGAATTAGGCTCTTTGAAAGCAAAGGCTGTGGCTCAGTCACCCTTGGTATTCCCTCCAACAGCAGCTTGCAAACCAAGGTCTCCAGACCCCTGCTGGGCTATCCAAAATCCCCTGCTGCAGATTTAATAACAGTTTCAGGGCCCCGCCCCCCCAGGCCTTCAGATTTAGTGGGGCTGAGCTGAGCCTGGAACCCGAATTTTTGATTTTAGAGTTTTCCATGTTTTCTTTCACTGTTAGCCTTGAAAGTAAAACCCTAACCCCAGCATCTAGATGAACATCTTGCACATGAAAATATTAACAGCAAATTAAACCTGGAGTGGCTCTAATCCGCTGGGCACAGAGGGCCAACACTATGGTCCTCGCACCGCGGAAACGTAATGCTGAGCCCGCATCCTAGAGGACTCCCGCACCGGCCGAGGTCAGGGGAGCAGGGGAGCGCTTCTGCGCTTCACTCGGGAGAGCGGGGGCTTCCTGAGCCCCGGGAATGAACCCCAGACTACGAATCCTGACATAAAAATCGCTGGAGCAGAGAGAACGAGTCCTCTCTCCTGGGCCTCAAAACCACGAAGGGCTGGGTCGGTGATTACTTGACTCTCTGGCGTAAACACAAAACAAAGTAGAGTAAAACGCCGAAGCGGGGAGCTCCCCGGGATAACGCGGTCCGCCGGGCGAGCGGTGCGAGCGCAGGCCCGACGGCCGCGGGGGCAGCGGCGCGGGCAGCTTGGGCCCAGCCAGCGCGCCCCCCCCCCCGGCCCCGCGAAGCCGGCGGGCTCTGCGCGCGGCTCCCAGGACGCGGGCCCGCGGGGCCGACACGTGCGGGGCCGCACACAAAGGACGCGGCGGCCGGCGCTGCCCCGACCCGCCGCCCGAGCCGCGGCCTTTCCTCCTGCGCAGCGAACATGGCGGAGGAGCTCCGAGCCCCTATGGCCGCGCAGCCCGGCCCGGCGCAGACCGCGCTCGCTGCCCGCTCCCCCGCCGCCCGCCTCAGGCGCCGCGGGCCTCCAGGCCGCCGCCGCCATCCGCCCGCTCTCCCTCCCCTCGCCGGCCGGGTGGCCATCCGCTTACCGACAGCCGGGCGCGGCGAGCGCTCGGGCTCCGGCAGGTCCCCGAACAGGTCCATGGCGGAGGCTGGGAGGCGACGGCAGCAGACCCGCAGCCCGCGAGCGGCGGCGGGCTCCACACCCTGAGGCGGCGGCGGCGGGGCAGCGGGGCGGTGGCGGCCCGAGAGCTGTCAATCACCCGAAGGCGGGCCTGGAACGCCACCAATCGGCGCGCGGCATGGCCCGGCCGCCCCAGAGACCTGCGCGCGGGCGGGGCGGCGAGGGGGCGGGGTGGAGGTGCGCACGCGCACAGGGCTCTCCCTTGGCCCGGGACGCGGGGCGATAGCCGGGACTGCGGAGCTGACGCGCAGAGGGCGCCGCCATGTTCCACGCGGGACGCCGGGCCTAGGCTCCTCCTGCACCCCGTGGGCACGGGCGTCCGAGTCCAAGAAGGCCCTTCCTGAGAGAAATGCCTGAGCCCAGGGGCAGCTGTAGTGCGCCCTGACGGCCGGGAAGACTGTATGGGGTTTCCACATCGGTTCCGTCCCGTCGTCCCGGCACCACCGCGGCGGGCCTCCGTCCCCGGCTCATTTTCGCTTGAGAAGCCGAGGCCTGATGGAGCGGCCCGTGTGTTAGGACAGAAACCCCGTAAGATGCAGGACGGGGAGGAGGCGTCTCCCGACTTGCCTGCAGCCCTCCGGGCACGTGGGCGAGGGGAGCCGGAGCTTCCGTGGCGAGTTCCGGGTACGCAGCCCCTGCGGCGGGGAGCTGGCCGGGTGCCGTCGGCGAGGCCTTGGTGCTGTTGAACAGTTAGTTTCGTCAAGACGCCGACATCGGGCTCTGATGATAGACCAAGGCGAAAACGAGGCCGCTGTATTCGTGTCTGAGCACACAGAAGATGCACATAGTCCAGCCACAGAAGTGACCAAGCCCCCCTGTCTTGGCTGGTGAGGGTGCTGCTGCTTTACCAGTTACAGGTTTACCTTTGTCCCGTCGCCCAGCCTTTTAGATAAGGTTTGTGAAGACGTCCAGTCAAGGAATCACCTCCTTTAACTGACGTTATCCAATCCAGAGCAAAGCCCTGCTTCCTTCAGTGTTTCCCCAAATCGACTAACACAAACCCGAATCTTGTAAGTCCTCTGCGACGTCCGTTTACTTAGGTTTCCCACGGCAGTGATCTCTCTTGCTGGGATGAATAATAAATCCAACTCCATCAGCTCCAAGTGTGTGTCCGGTGATCTCTGGCTGAGGACATCGGTGCTTCAGGCCTCATCTGCTTGACTGTTCACTCACTGCTATTTGAAACACTCAACAGCTCTGCCCTCTGCTTAACAGAGGAACCACCTCCTCCCTTACAGAGACATGTTCTCAAGTAACTGGGCGGTCTCCACTTCCTCACCGCTCATACACTTTTCAGCCCACCCCAACCTACCTTCTCATCACTTCTCCAGAACAGCTCTTGCTAAGCTCCCCGGTGACTTCCCACTCTGGTGCTAAACGGAACTGACCTTTTTAGTCATCATACATGAATCCCAGCGGTGTTGACGCAGTCAGCCTCTCCCTTTGTTTTGTGGGGCATGTCACTCTCCTGGTTTTACTCCTGTTTTCTGTCTGCTTTGCAGGGCCGCTTCTGCCCAGCTACTAATTGATGGGATTTTTTAAGACTTGATCTTGGGTCCTCGTTCCGTACTCCCTCCTGTGGCAGCCTCATCCACAGTTGGCTTGAATTAGCCTTCACAGAAACCTGATTTGTTATTTCCTACTAGCTCCCAGTCCACAAGTCACTCATGAGGTATATCTTAAGTCTCTCAAAGTACCTCAAACTCAACATATTCCCAACTGAAATCATTTTCTTGACTCCCCACCGTGTCCCCTTCTATGAGGTCTCCTTGTAGGATTGATGTCTCCCTATGTTCGTTCCTACCAGAATCCCTCTATGGAAGATGGAGTCTAAGGTGACTCCATGATCCCTTTGTCCCAGTATTCAGTTCTTTTGTGGTCACCTTCTTTTGAATGTGGTCAGTGAAACTTGGTCTGGTCAACCGAGTACAGCAGAAGTGTTAGGATGTAATGATTATGCGGATGTAACTCCCACACACAGATTTGTGACATCCATCCTGCTAGGAGACTCTCTTGTTGACTTTGAGGAAGCAAGTTGCCATGTTGTGAGCTGCAGTAGGGAGAGGCAAGGTACTGAGGGTGGCTTCCAGCTGACAGCAAGAAACAGGCCTTCAGTCCAAGAGCTCACAAGGAAATGGAGGCTGCCAACAGCTATGTGAGCTTAGAAACAGATTCTTCCTAGTTGAGACTCAGATGAGACTCCAGTCCAGGCCAACACCTTAACTGCAACCTTGCAGAGGACTCAGTTGTGCCTGAACTCCTGACCCATGGAAACGGTGGGGTAACAGATGGATGTGGTTTCAGGATGCTAAATTTGTGGTAATTTGTTATGCAGCAATAGATAACTAATCCACCCTCCATCACCAAGTCCTATCAGTTTTATCCCTTGACTTCCCACCCCTACAAGTCCGTGTCACCGATTCACAGCCTCCTTTCAGGTGTCTCCCTCAGGCGCCTTTTCTCACTCCCTCGTACTTGTCTTTCTCTCTTCTGTCCTGGCACATTTTCTCATGCTGGTTCTTTGGCTTGGAATGTTCTTCTAGGCCCCCTGCTCCTGGGAAATTCCATTTATTCCTCAGATTTCAGTCATCAATTCCTCAGGAAAATCTTTCTTGAGTGTCCTAAGTATAATCGCCCTTTATACCTCTCCTTTATAGTTTTTGTCATAGTTGCAGTTTTATACTTATTTATGTGATTATGTCATTAATGCCTGGATCTCCTACCAGAATGTAAGCTATAGGAGGTGAGGAACTATGTTTGGCTTTGCTCATTACTGTACCCCCGGCACCTGGCACGTAATGGATGCTCACATACATTGGTTAGATGAATGAATGAATGAATGAATGAATGAATGAATATGCCCATTTTTAATGCTCAAAGAGCATGACACCAGCCTTCCTACCTCAGGAAGTTTGGAGCCTAGAGTGGAGCCTCCTGTGTGCTTGCTCAGGACTGCCCAAACTAAGTTCACTGTTTTGCTGTTAGAGCAAGATCATAGATTTCTGACCGTGAGACCTTTAAACTGTCTAGAGACAAGGAAGGCACTTGATGTTCCAGGACATCATCAGCTGCCCAAGTGGCAGATGGTACTTTCCAGAGTTCGCTGCAACAGTGTCTCCCATCCCGTGTGCTCTTCTAAAACACACCCCTGCTGCTCCTCCCCCCGTCAAGAGGTAGGCTCTGGGTCTCCTCCCCTCCCATGTGGGCAAGCAGGGGTAATTTTGACCAACAGAGAATGGAAGAGGTGCCATTACCTGACTTCCAAGGCTGAGTAATAAGAGACCATGCTGCTGCGGCCGGATTCTCTGGGGTTGCTTGCTGTGGGGGAGTCAGCCCCCACGTGAGAAGTCCGGCTACTCTGAGGCTGCCACGCCGGAAAAGCCACACGTAGGCACTGCACTCAACAACCCAGCTTAGCTTCCAGCCAACGGCCAGTAGTGACTGCCAGACAACTTGAATGAGTCATCTTGAACATCCATTCGAGGGGAACCCTCAGACTAGAGTTCTGAGCCCCAGCCAACATCTGACTATAACTTCATGAGACCCCAAGCAAGGACTGCCTAGCTAAGCCCTTTATGAATTCCTGACCCATAAAACCACAAGCAAAATAAAATAAGGTTTCTTTTTAAAATTGAAGTATAGTTGGTTTACGATATTGTGTTAGTTTCAGGTGTACAGCAAAGTGATTCAGATATAGATATATAGATATGTATAGACACTTTTCAGATTATTTTCCAAGTATTACAATATATTAAATACAATTCCCTGTGCTATACAATAAATCCTTGTTGCTTATCTGTCTTATGTATAGTAGTTTCATATTTGTTAATTCCATACTCCTAATTTATCCCTCTGCTTCTGTAAGTTTGTTTTCTAGGTCTATGAGTCTGTTTCTGTTTTGTATATAGATTCACTTGTATTATTTTTTAGGTTCCACATGTAAGTGATACATATTTGTCTTTGTCTGACATACTTCACTTAGTTTGATAATCTCTCGATTCATCCATGTTGCTGCAAATGGCACTGTTTCACTCTTTTTTATGGCTGAATAATACTCCATCGTGCGTGTGTGTGTGTGTGTGTGTGTGTGTGTGTGTGTGTGTGTGTGTGTGTGTTTAAGCCAGTCATCTGGCAGTGGACATTTAGGTTGCTTCCACGTCTTAGCTATTGTAAATAGTGCTGCTATGAACATTGGGTGCATGTATTGTTTTGAATTAGAGTTTTCTCTAATACATATGCTCAAGACTAGGATTGTTGGATCGCATGGTAACTCTATTTTTAGTTTTTTAAGGGACCTCCATGCTGTTTTCCATAGTGGCTGCACCAATTTACATTCCCACCAGCAGTGTGGGAGGGGGTTCCCTTTTCTTCACACCCTCTCTACCCTTTTTAAGCTGCTAAATTTGGGGGCGAGTTGTTACACAACAATAGTAACGGGAAGGGAAATTTGGTACCCAGACTGGGTTGCTGATACATCAAAACCCCAAAATGTACAGTACTGTCCTTGGGACTGGGCAGCAGGCAACTGGAAGGATCTGGAAGAGACTGTTGGTGGAATGGCCTTGAGGCTGTCAATGAGGGCATAAGAAAAAGTGAGAAAAATGCTATTGGAAGATGGAGAAATGAATATCGATAAGTATTGATAGAAAGTTCAGCAAATCTCTTGTCTGCAATAATGTGGGAAATAGAATGGAGAACACCACATGCCTGTTTGGGACCAAGCACCAGTCGGGTGCCTTCATCTCTTAACAGCCTTGCAGGGAAAGTAACATTGCCGTTTGACAGGACTGCAGAGGGTGCCCCTTGAGCCTTCAGGTGAGAACCAGTCAGAACCTGAGTGAGAAATCTACTGAAGGCTGGGGAAGAACAACCAGGACAGTAATTCTCAAAGTTCACGCAGGACCAGAAATAGTTCCTACATGTGCCAGCCAGAGTGGGAAGTGTCTGCAGTACATGGGATGTGTGTGTGTGTGTGTGTGTGTGGACCGGGACTGGACACTGGACACCCACAGAATCTTCTACCTGGGTTTTGAAAGTTGGGTGTGATTTTAAGATACCAAAATAAGAGATTTATTGTGGGCGGAGTGCAGAGCATGGAGGTGTGGATGTGGGGCTGCCATGACACTATAAGGATGGAGAGGAGTTGGTTTTGTGGGTGAGACAGTTACCTTGGGGTCACTTTGCAAGGATCCCAAATGCCAGGAGGGTGAGTGAAGCTCAATGAGGGAGTCATTGACATTTTAAAAAAGTTTTCCTGGCCCGCACTGGGGTTGAACCCACAACCTCGGGGTTATTAGCACCACTCTCTAACCACTGAGCAACTGACCAAGGTTCCCCATGAGTTTTTGCTTTGTGGGGGAGGTAATTAGGTCTTTTTTGTTGTTGTTGTTTTTCGGAGGTGCTGGGGATTGAACCCAGGACCTTGTGCATGCTAAGCACACACTCTATCACGGAGCTATACCCTCTCCAAATAGACCTTTATACAATTAGAAGAATCTCAGTGCTCCAAAAAGATGATGGATGGGTGCAGCCTCTTCTCCTTCCACTCTCTGTCTGCAATCTGTAGCTGTTTCACAGAATTATAGACCCAGCTACTGTCAAGGCAGAAAGAGTCCCAGAGGCGTTGTAATCCCACTGCTTCAGGTTAGGGAGGGGAAAGGTGGTGCACTCTGAACCCCCTTTTTCAGATTCAACTTATTGGCTTCTCTTTAAAGACCCAGGGCATGGGCCTAGACCCTCTTTTGTCTTCAGTTTATGCTCTTCCAATGTCATCTTTATTAGTTCTTTTGCTTTAAAGGCACCTATATTCCAATGACACCCTCATACATAACTCTTGCCCTGACCTCTTCTCAAAATTCTGCATATATATATATATATCCCCGGCTGGCTACTCACCATCCCCACTTGGATGCCTAATAGGCATCTCAGTCATCCTTGACTCCTGCCTTCCTTCATCCACACACCCAGTTCAGTGGTAGGTCTTGCCTGTTTTACTCCCAAAAGTCTTTGACATCCCACTTCTGCCACCATAATCACACATCAAGCCCTGGTATGTCTTACTTGACAAATGAAACTGCCTCCTCTTCATTAGACCCCTTGCTTCCTACAGTTGATTTTTCAGAAAAGGAGAGACATCTTTTTAAAATGAGACTCAGCCTATTGCCCTCCCTGCTTTAAGTCTTCCAATTGCATCACATTTACTTAGAATGAAATCCAAACTCTTTGCCATCCTTATGAGGCCCTTCATGGTCTCACCTTGTGTAGGTATCTCCAACCTCACTCGTTCCCACCCCTTGTCTGTGATCCAGCCCCTGGTCGCCTTTCTTTGTCCAGGATACATCAGGCTGTTTGGACCTCAGGCCCAGGCCCCTGTCCTCCTGCTTCTGAAGTGGCTGCCATGTGCTCAGCCCCTGAACTCAGCTCAAAGGTGACTTCCTCAGAAGGCTTCCCTGGACCCCATCTCAGGCATTTAGGTGAGCAATGCAAATTTATTTACACATTCAATTTTACTTTCCATAAATGAGACTTGATCAAATGTTTTATGAAAATTAATTTTTTTAACCAGAAAAATAAATTTACCAGGAAAAGTTTTATACTCTATTAGCTTAAGACTATGATAAAATAGTTCATTGTTATTTACTTTTTATATAAAAAGTGTCTTTACTACTTTATCTTCACTGGGTACATAATTTTCTGCTACTTGTAATAATTGATTTCTGTAGGGTTTGTTTTTTTTTAGTAAACTTGTTTATTGAAGAAAAACCCTCCTTATGGAAAAGTACACACATTGTAAGTGTACAGCTTGATGACTTTTCACAAAGTAAATCTACCCATTAACTAGGACCCTGATCAAAAAACAACATTTCATGCACCCCAGAAGCCGCTTCCAGTCATGACCCCCAAAGTGAGGACTGTGCTACCGGTTTGTCTTGCCTGGGTTTAAACTTTATGTAAATGGAATCACACAGTCTGTGCTCTTCCAACTCCAACTTCTCTCACTCAGCATTACGTTGGTGAGATTCATCTGCACTGTGAACAGTCCTAGTTCAGGCCTGCTGGTTGCGGGGTACCATTCTCTGTTTGAATGCACCACAACTTACGTATGCATCCTTGTGCTGATGAACAGCTGAGTGGTATCCAGTCTAGGGCTTTTGCAAATAGTGCTGCTACGCACATTCCTGCACCTGTCTCTTGGTGAACATCATTGCTCATTTCCATTGGGATATTACAGGGTCATAGGGTATGTTTATGTCTAGCTTTACTTGATTTTTTTTATTGTGGTAAAATATACATAACAGAATTTACCATTTTAGCCATTTTTAAGTATACAATTCAGTGGCATTTAGTACATGCACAATGTTGTACAACCATCATTACTGTGTATTTGGAGAATTTTTCACTATCCCAAACAGAAACTCTGTGCCCATCAAATGATACCTCCTTATCCTTTCCTTCCCCTGGCCCCTGGAAGCCTCTATTCTACTTTACTTCTGTGAATTTGCCTATTCTAGGTACCTCATACACTATTTGTTCTTTTGTGTCTGGCTTATTTCACCTAGGAAATGTTCTTAAGAATCATCTATGTTGTAGCATGTGTCAGAACTTCATTCTTCTTTTTTTTGGCTAAATAATATTCTATTGTATAAATATACTACATTTTCTTTAAACATACATCTGTTGAAGGATACTTGTTTCCACCTCCCTGATACTGTGACTAACACTGTTATGAACGTTGGTGTAGAACTAACGGTTTGAGTCCCTGTTTTCGGTTCTTTTGGGTCTATGCCTGGGAGTGGAATTGTTAGTTCATAAGGTAATTCTGTGTGTAGCTTTTTGAAAAACCTCCAAATTCTTTTCCACAGTGACTATACCACTTTATATTCCAAACAGCAATTGATTTCTCTATTTTTCACACAAAATTTTATGTATACCTACTTATTAAATATTATGATTCACATTAAGTTAATTAATGTAAGTTAAATATTGTATTTGTTATAATTAACTATTACATTAATAAATATATTTTATATGTATACTAAATTTTTTTCAACAAATATGGTATCTATAAAGCCAAGTAGTGCAATATTCAGGAAAAGAAGATAAATATATACAGAAATGGATCAAAATTATAGGGGACAATTACATTTGACTAGAAAAACAGTGTTCCAGCTACTTAGAATGAGAGTCCTTTAACATTGACATTATTAGAACAGAATTACTGTCAAATTAAAAGTTAAGGATTCTTATGCAGAAAATGGAAATTTTAGAAATTTCAGAAACTAGTGAATATGAGATGGAGCAAACAAAGGGAGATGCCATTTGAAAGATATTTTAATAATTGTGGCTGCTATTTTGTGATAAAAAATTATTTTAATAGAACACAGACCCAACAAAGGGCAAGATGTAGATTTTAGAGAATCTATTTTGCATGATGGCCAAAGATTCTTTCAAAGACCTTTTATAAAAGCCATTGTAATGGCAAGTAAATTCACTATGAGTGGGTTATTTATACCAAACAATTGTCTTTTTCATGTATATTTTCCACAATAATACAACAGAACAGAATTTTTTCAACCATAAAAAAGGGTTCAAATATTAAAAAAAAATTTAAACAGAATCTGTAACCTTGAAAATTTGATGTATCATTGTGATGTTCTCTAAAGTGAAGGTGTTTTTAAAAAATATTCAAGCTGACATTTTAATAGGTGATGCTTTGCAGATGATAAAATCAAAGAAACAAAAATGAGAATATTTTGAGTGATTTTAGGTGTTACACTTTGAACAAAAATAAAAGTATCTTAGATATCTTAGAGAATCACAAGAAATTATTGGAAGTCCATGTGTCTTACCTAATAAAATTCAAAACAAATGCATAATGCTACAAGCAAATCACACCAGATCTGAAATACTATTAATAAAGGAAGCAAATACTTTTTACTTGTTGATTGTACACCAGATGTAGTCCACTGTGAACAAGTGTGTCAGACTATTAGGTCTGCTCACATTAAGAACAATGTCGTAACAACAAAATAAGTTTTATTGACTTTATTGACATGAAAGAAAAAACTTCCCAGGTCTAGCTTATGAAATTAGAGGTTGGGAAAAAATATTGACATAAAAAATGCTTGTGGCCAGGGATATACTAATGGAGGAAATATGGCAGGTTATACAAGAGTGTGTAAAAGACACTATTTTTCCCCAAATATAATTATGCCAAATTTGTGCCTTCCTCCGCTCATAATCTTAATATGCAAAAATGCTGCTTCTGTGAAATGAAATTTGATAACCTATTTTTAGCATTCTACAAAGGACATATGTATATACATTTTTGTGTGTGCGTGAATTTTTAAAAATGGGTGAGCAGATGGATATTCTTATGTCTGATCTAAAACCTATATTAAAAACACACCCGTACCACAATAAAGGTGTTTAAAAAAAAATCCAGACACCCCATGAGGATCAAAATTAAATGCAGTCAAGGCACTTCACATAGAAAGACATTTATAAATATTGAAATGTATATATATATCAAATGAAAAATATGCTAACATCAAAAGCTTCTTGATGTAAATAGATTACATAATTTTATGTAATCTGTGTGGGATGACCTTCCAAACCAAGTAGAAAAAATAATGCTATACAATTAAAAAAATGACTAGGCATAAAACTATATACTTAACAGGTTTTATTTGCTTACAACAATTAATAGTAACTTTGGAAGTATGCTTGATGAATGTAAAATTTTAGCAAAAGATATGAATATATTGCTTGAATTTTAAAATGAAAGTATAGAAATTGGAAATGAATCACTCGATGAGTGTCAATTATGAGAAACATGCATATCAAATGGAAACTAAGATTATAGATGCCAGATGCCCTGATTTCACATTTGAAATAAATATATGGAAAATTAAAGTGTCTTTAGATTTTGAATTTTTAACCACAGAAGTTATTTTCTATGGATACATTTGATTTACACAAAGCAGCCACTTATTTGATGCAAATATTCTGATTTAAGTCCTTTAGAAATGTCATCTGATATAGTTTAAAACAGCATTCAGTATCAGTAATTTATAACGTAAAATTAACACTGTGTTTGGATCTTCTAAAGCTGATTCAAAAGTTTGCTTAGCGCAATCCTAATTTGGAAGCGATCTTGAGAAGGTAGTTAGCACTGCCAGTCACATGGCATCTTACGTTTGTCTGCAGTTAATGAAAGGTTATTTAAGATTACTTGGTCAAAAGAAATTAACACAGCAATTCTCTCCATTAAAAACGACTAGTAGACTTTGGAAACACTGATGAGTTTGTTTTCATTAAAACCAGGAGGCAAAATTATCAATTTTTTAATATAAAATAAACAAAATATTTTTAATAAATCTTTTCATTTTTCAGTGGGTTTTCACCTACTTTAATGTTGTTAAAACGAAACCCTTAAAAATATTTTTTTTCCCTTTGCTTTAGGCTGTAGTATCACTAGGCAGGGCACTGAGTGGTTCTCTCTCAGTGGGGGTAGGACTGAGTGGGGGACAAGAACTTTCTGGGGTGATGGGAACGCTCAGTATCTTTTTTGATAAGGGTCTGAGTTACAAAAACGTATAATTTGTCAAAACTCAGCAAATACTCACTTACAGGCAGGGCATTTCAGTGTACGTTTTACATTAAAAGAAAAGGACTGTGAATAATGAACTCTACTTGGTGAACACACTGAAGTAATTAGCGGAAAGCACACTGAAGGCTAAAACTGACTCTAAATGCATCAAAAATAAAATGGACAGATGGATGGCTGCCCAGACGTGACAAAGTGATAATCTAGTAAAATGTAAGCGGTACAGTTGGTGGTGGGTATGCATACAGCTGTGCAAAATCCTTCGTTGCCATGTGTTTGCAAATTTCCCTAATAAGGTGTTGGGGAAAAGGGAGCTGTTGTCCTCTATTTCGCTCCAAATGCTGGTCCCCTGAGGGCTGGCATGGTCCTGGAGAGGTTCCCACTCACTGAAGTCTCTCCAGGGGGCGTGGCGGGGACAGATCTGGGCTCAAGATCGTGGGGGAGAAGTGTTCAAGCCTTAAGGGGCTGGATCAAGCCTTGGAGGGCAGGGCTAGCAAGCATTATCTGGCACCGGGCAGGGGTAGATGTGGAGAAACCAGGTGGCCTGGGCCTCCCCTCACTTCCATTCTCTTCAGCCAAGGCCGACAGATTTGCTGGTAAAGAAAGAGCGAGTCCTTTTTAGATTCCGTTTATTACACAGCTTATAAAAGGAAGAGCAGCCAAGTGCCAGCCCCCTGTGACCCTGCACAGGTGACACCAGAAAGTGACCAGATGACTGCAGCATCAATGGCGGGGCGCCCTGGTGCTGGGGGCAAGCGCCCTGGGGTCGCTAAGCTCTTCCCGCACAGCCCCAGGCCACGTCACAACCCCGAGGCTACGGGCAAGGGGGTCAGCCCAGCCTCCCGGGAGATGAGGGGGCTCAGACTTGGAGCAGCTGCTCCCACACTCCTGAGTTCCAGGAGGACCGAGAGGCGTTCGGCCAAGACACAGATTTTGCTGTGGTTCAAGCTTTGCCTGTGTGGCCTGTGTGGGTTCGTGTGAGAGTGTCACGGCCCCTGCACCTCTGCCTGGGACTTTCCTTGATGCACCGTCAGGGTCCTCGGGAAGGATAGATTGGGGGCCCAACCTCGCTCTGAGGAAAGTTCAAATAATTGGTAAGCTTAAGAAAAGATGCTCTATGTCACTCAGGGAGTGGGAATTACAAGTCAGCAGAGGCCTTGGAAAGGCTTAAGTAGGGAAGGATGTAGACAGAACGCTGTGGATGAGCGCCCGTCTGTCGCGGCCTGTGCTCTCTGGGTGCATCTATCTCACGAGGTAACAATTCCACGCACTGTATTCTAAAACAGGGAAACACAAAAACAACACCCTGCGCACAGCGTTCCCAGCTCCAGGGAGACCCACTCCTGCAGGCCCGGGGGCAGCAGGAAGAGCACAGCAGTGGGGTGGGGGTGGCCCACGATGATCCCGTCTCCTGGTATTACTCCCCAGCGCCGCGCAGTCCGCGACCCCTGCCGAAGTGACAGGGTGCTGCTTCTGAAATGAGGCTACAGGAGCCGCCTCCCGCCGCGGCGGTCCTCCCGTTTGCTCCCTCAGACGGGAGCCGCCTGCCCCGTTGTGAGCTGCCCTGTGAAGAGGCCCACATGGCAAAGAACGGAGTAAGGCCTCCAGCCAAAAAGCAGAGAAGAACGAGGCGCCCCGTGTAGTAGCCCGCGAGGACCCGAATCCTGCCGACAACCTGGTGAATAAGCTCGGATGCGGACCCGGCGGGGGGCTTCCGCACAGGGCCACGGTCCCAGCTGACACCCCGACTGCAGGCTTGTAAGACACCTTGAGGCAGAAGCACACCCCAGCTGTGCCTGGGTCCCTGACCCACAGAGACTGTGAGATAATAAAGGTTTGTGTTAAGCCGCTAAGTTGCGGGGTGATTTGTTACACAGCAACAGACAACTTTCCCGTTATCCACTTTTGCGATTTTTCTTCTCTGGGGTACGGAGTCCAGGGAGCTCCGGTCCTGGCAGCTCTGGCTCTGCACACCCCTGGGGGGCGCCCAACTGGCCCTCCCTACTCTGGCTCTGCCCCCCAGAGTCCAGGGAGGGCAGGGAGCGTGGCTGGACCGCTTGGAGCCCGATCATCCTTCTGGTTCCAACTGCCAGGAGGCTGCTGCCCCGAAGCTGCTGAAGAAGATGAGATGCCAGGGGGTGGGGATGGGGGTGGCGGGAGGCTGGGGATGGGGATGGGAGTTGGGGTAGTGGGAGTGGGGGGGTGGGGGGTGGGGGGTGGGAGGGTAGGAGCTGAGTGCAGGCTCTGCCCTGATGGGAAGGAGGGGAGAGGAGAGACAGGAGCCCCAGAGGCAGCACCTCCCCAGGCTGATCCCCGGCCATCCCCCGGCCATCCCCTGCCACCCAGGCCCCTTGTGCTTTTACTCCTGCCCTGTCAGACCCTCCTGGTTTCCCCGTCCAGATGTGGTAGACAACTTTATTTCCAGAACCAGGGCTTTCCACAGGAAATTCTTAAGTCAAAGCTGGGAGCATGGTGACCCTTGGGGCCTGAAAGGCAAGTCCTCCTCCTCTGCTCAACCTCCTGCCTCCACTGGTCAAGAGCACCCCTCCCTGTCCTGCGGGGCTCACAGGCCACCTCCTCCAGGAACCCTTGCTTCAGGAGCCTGCTTGAAGACCTGCTTGGGAGGTCACCTCACCTTTTCCTCAGCCCCCAGCCTATTTATTTTTCTCCTCTCGTGGCCTTTTTTTCTTACACATTAATGATGGGGGAAGTGCCTGTCTCCTCTAAAATTACATTTTCCTTAAGGTGGAGGCTCTGCTCCCCCAGGAGATGCTGAAATTCTCTGCTGGAACTCCTTCTGGTTACAGGGGTGCACACGCTATCCCCCGAGATTTGCTCTCTGCTTCCCAAAGGCAGGGTGTGCACCCCCCTCTGCCCTCTACTCCTGACCTCAGAGCTCATTCAGGACCCAGCAGAGGTGTCCGCACCCGGGCTGCGCTTGGAGAGCACTCAGGGATGGCCAAGCCTCAGGGATGAGATGCCAGGGGGTGGGGATGGGGGTGGTGGGAGGCTGGGGATGGGGATGGGAGTTGGGGTAGTGGGAGGGGCCCAGGGACACAGGGCCTTGGGACAGACTGGGTCTTAAGGCAAAGCCAGAAGACAAGAAACCAAGAGCTCGGACCTGCAGGACTCCTGGATGACGAACAACTGGCGGCCAGGCTCCTCTGAGAGGCCCAAGGTGTGCGAGGAGCTCCCCGCAGCCCCTGTGAGAAAACTAGAGCCTGGGCTCACAGCCTGGAGCCACCCCCTTACATGTCTCCTGGGCCGCTTCCTGGGAGAGGTCCGCTCCTCCCTCCCAGTTGCCCCAGCATCCCCAGCCGAGCCCACGGGCCTTTACTGAACACCCCTCCGCTGCGCTGGTCCTCAGCTGCGTCGACTGGGTTGCCCCTTTTTAACTAACAGGGTCAAGACCAGCAGGGGCTGTCTGTGGGCAGCAGAGGAAGAACAGAGGAAGGGGAGCTGGCCTCCCACCCTGGCCCGCCTTCCCTCTGTCAGCCTGCCTCCCCGAGGACTCACCTGGGCACAGCTGGCGCTTCCTCGCCCCGCAGCTAGCAGCTCTCTGGGCAGGAAGAATACGGAGCCCAGGTCCCGCCTGGAAGGTGAGGCGCTCAGAGCCTGCAGGGGAGTGACAGGGAGGAAGGGTCACCTGCCCTGCAGGAGCTGGACTGTCCCTATTCCACACCCACTGCCGGGAGGTTGGGGGGAAGTGGAATGGAGAAGAGGTGAGGAAAAGACAGACAAAGGGAGGCAGAGAGAGGGGCAGAGACAGAGAGGGGAACTGAGGAAGGGGAGAGATGAGCAAGCCAGCAGAGGAGGGAACGAGGCGGGGACAAGAAAGGGATTCGAACCAACACCAGGCGCTGAGAAGGGCTTTGCTCACACTGCCCCACCTCATGCTCTAAACAAGGCTGGTCCTGCTATCTTGAACATTTTACAGATGGAGAGACAAAGGTGTGCAGGTAACGGAGGCGGGAGAGAGGAAGTGGGTGGGAGGAGGCCAAAGGAGAGAGAAAGTAGAAGAGGCAGGAAAAGAGAAGGGACAGAAATTGCCTCTTCAAGGATGGAGACACACACACACGTGGCCTGGAAGACACGGGCAAACGTGGCGGAATGGGGTAGCAGCGCCAGGCCCCGGCGACTTCGAGGTGGATGCTTTCAGAACTTAAGGACCATACTCTCCTAGCGCCACTTCAGCTGTTCCGGAGCCCAGAGGAGCAGAAGCAAAGCTCCCATCTCTCCATAAAGGCAGCAAAACACGGGCACCCAAACCAGACAGCACATGGAAGAAAACTACACAACAGCGTCTCTCAGGAATTTTGATGAAAAAATCCTACACAACATTTTGGAAAAGGCAAAACTATGGAGATAGGAAAAAGATCAGGGATTGTCAGGGCTGCAGGGAGGGAGGAATGGGAGAGCACAGAGAATTTTTAAGGCGGTGAAACCACTGCGTATGAGCTAGTGAAGGACACTTGTTGTAGAGTTGTCCAAGTCCACAGAACACACAACAAACACCAAGAGTGAACCTTAATGTAAACTATAAACCCTGGGCGATGACGACTCTCAGTGCAGGTTCACTGACTGCAGCAAAGGCCCCACCCTGGCCGGGGGTGTTGATGCCATGGGAGGCTGTGCAGCTGCGCCCATGTTTGGACAGGGCCGGGGTGGCGGGATGGATGGGAAATGTCAGTGCCTTCTTCTCAGTTTTGCTGTGAACCTAAAACTGCTCTAAAAAAAAACCTATTATTAAAAATCCCACACAAAATGACAGACAAACCAAATTCAGCAGGACCTTGACCCCACCATGACCATTGGGGTTCATAACAAAAATACAAGCATGGCTCATTATTGAGAAATCCCAGTCACAAAATATCTCATGTTGATAGGCCAAAGGACAAACCTGTAATTACTCAAAAGCTGCCACAAGGCACCCCCTAAATTTAATCTCTTTCCCTTAAAAAACGTTTTAGTAGTAGTAAATCAGTGACCTAGGAATGCCTGCTACTAATGAGAGTTTGGAAAACCGCCACCCTCATCTGCTGAAGGTGGAAGTATAAAGCAAGACAATTTTTTAGGGCATCAATCTGATGTTATTTACAGATTCTTCAATAACATGCCATTTTCCCACCATTTTAATTCTAGAAATTCACGTGGCGTCTTAATATAGCACACGGGATGCTGGCCCGGTATTGACCTCAGCAAAGCCCTGGACGCCCTCTCTCCGTGCTTTCTGCATGCTGGGGCGGGGGGTGAGGGGACACCCTGTAGGGTGAGATGCATGAGGAGGGTCTGCGTGTACTGACGTGGTGCGCGGGCAGCACCCATCAGGGAGGGGCTTTTCTTCATCAACACTGTCCCTGGTGCCTGAGACAGTGCTTGGCGTGCAGCAGGTACACGATCTATACTGCTGAATAAGCAATTCTATTGTTGGGTTAAAAAAAAAAACCCTGCAGAATGGTATGTACAAAATGATCCTATCTGCAGAAAAAGAAAGACATTTACCTACATAGATTTGCTTCTAAGTGCATGGAAAGCACCACAGCCGACACCTAAGAAATTGTCAACTGTGGAGACTCCCGGAGAGAGGGACAAAGGTGTGGAGCAAGCGAGGGGAGGACCTGGACCTTCCTCTGCAGGTCCTCTGTGATGCCTGGCTTTTCCTGGGAGTGTGTGCTCCTTTTTTAACCAAACTCTAGTTTAAGAAAAGGTTACTTAACCTATCCGAGCCTCAGTTTCCTCATTTGTGAAATTAAGAATAGTAATACCGATCTTAGAGGGACATTGTGGCGTTGAAGGAAGAGGCAAGATCACATGACTAGAGGGTTTTACATGCAGTCCTTTGGTACCTGGTACATGTCAACAAATACAGAAAACACAATACTTTTTAAGAGACTCCAGGGACCGAGGTGCAGTCCTTGAACAGGCCCCGCATGGTCCTCCCTCCAGGCCTGTGCAGTTAGTCCTCTACCTGGAACACTCCCTCCCAGGAGAGCAGCTTGCTTGGTCCCTCAGCTGTTCTCTGCTCAAAGAAAACCTACCGGACAAATCATCTCCATAAACAACTTACTTAAGCCTGCACCCTGCTTCCGCACCACCACTCCCTGTCCCCTTGACCTGATTCTCCTTTCTTCAGGGCACGTCAATACCGTCTGCCACTGCATATATTTATTGTCTGTTCCCCTCATTACAGTAAAAGCTTGAGAAGAAACTATCTCCAGCAACTAGAATAGTGCACGACAAAGAGCAAGCATGCAATAAATGTTGTAGAATGAGTGAATGAATGAACAGTCTGAAATACAGCATCCGAGAGAGGCAAGAGAGAAACCTTGGACGTTGCATAAAACCAGGGGTGACCAGGAAATGCTTCCCACAGAAGGTGGCATCTCAGCCGACCTTGATAGTGAGCAGAGAGGAGAGCAGTGAGCCCGCAGTGCAGGGGGACAAACACTCGGCAAGGGGATGGGAACAGGAGAGGCGCTCAGAGGCGAAGCTCTGAAGTTCTGAGCTGACCCACAGGACTTATGGGCCTACCACACCTGCTAATCTGCAGTGTCCGGCTTTTGGAGGACGTAAGTTCAGGAGATAATACTAGATGTAGAGAATTTTCTTAATGACCACTGTCATTCTCCAGGTGAGTGATGAGAACCTGAACTAAGAATGTAGAAGCAGGGACAAAGGGAAAGGGACACGGTGTAAACTGTAAACCCATTCCCTCATTCCTTCATTCTGCCTGTTAAAGAGGTGGAAATGACAGCTCCTGGACACTGCCTGCAGGGAGGGGCTGAAGGGGAAGGGGGTGTCTCCCTGTCGAGTCTCTGCCCTGAGAGGCTGACAATGGCCGTGCTGCTCTCGGATTCAGAACAGGAAAGGAGGTGCAGGCTTTGCAGGAAAGCTAAGTTAAGCTTTGAGTTTGCTGCATGTGAAGACCCCGTGGGGTATCTGAGAGGCAACAACCAGGGTCATTTGGATAAACGCAACTAGTGCCCCAGACAGGACTGGGCTGGAGGTCCTTTTGGAGTCAGGGACGCGGTGGGCGAAGCCATGGAGGTCATCTAGGCTGTAGTGTAGAGGAAGAAGTCCAAGGAAAGAAACGTGGGACACAGCGATATTTCTACGGTGGGCTGAGGAGAGGAGCCCTGTCTAGAATCTAGAAGGAAAGGCTGAAGAAGCAGCAAGAAAACTAGACAGAGAACAGCATTTTAAGAAGCACAAAATTACTGACAATGTAAGATGCCGTAGCACTTAGGTAAGATGAAACCTAAAGGGTCTACCTGGCATCGGGACTTCATCGGAGACAAGCTTTCAGGAGGATGGTGGGAAACAGGTGGCCATACTGAAACTTGTGATGAACAAGCAGATGAGGAAATGAAGAATGGAGACTATTCTCGAGAAACTTGACTGTGAAGGCAACGGGAGGACAATGACTAGGAGACCCCGAAGAGGTCTGAACAAGGTTCCTGGGACAGGGTGGACAGGAGGCAGGAGCTTAAGGTTTGGCAGCTCGTTCAGCTGTCAGGGCTGACAAAGCCCATGATACAGGTACTGCCTTAGGTGTCTAAGGTGCCCACGAGATTTTCCCAGGCCGAGGTGGGGCGGGATCTGGAGGGGAGAGGAAGATGGACGGCGGAGGGCCAGCATGCCAACAACTGGGAACGGAACAGCAACAGCCAGAGTGCACAGTCTTCAGGGAGGGCAATTTTCTACACGAGGGTGTTGGAGCAAAACTCCGGGGAGCTCTCGTGAAGGCCTAGAAGGTGCTGGGTCATAGGTTTAACCTTATCCCTCCTCCCTTCAGACCCATGCAAACCCAAGGACTGTCTTTAACAACCTAATAAACTCCGGGCTTCTCTGACTACTCTCTACCGAGCGCGGCCTTGGTCACCCTCCGGGCAGTCTGTGGTGGCCTATGGCTCTCTGCAGGCTCTTGAGCGTCTTAAGAGAAGGCAAGTTCCACGACAGCAAGCGTCTGGTCAGTCTCGTCTCTGTGCTCCCAGCACAGAACAGGTGCTCACCGCGTTTGTAGAGTGAATGCCGAGCAAAGCCCAGGCGTGCTCTCCGGAACGGTCAGTGAGGTCAGCAAGGCTCGTGTTCCCTCCTGGAGAAACCAACTTCCATTCCACAGCCTGAAACAACCCCCTCCTTCCTCGACGCCAGTCGCTGTTAGCTTTGGCTGCGCTTTCGAACCGTCGGGGGAGCGTCTAGTCTCCCCGACGTCCAGGCTTCCTGGTGACCCGAGGTGGTCAGCGGCCCTGCAACGCCCGGCCGGCCGGGGAGCGCTCTAGCCTTCGCTTCCACACGGAAGGCGGGCGCCCCAGCGGCGGAGGGCCCAAGCGCCTTCCTCGCTTCCTCTCCCGCTCCCAGGGACGTCGGAGAGACCGAAGCCCGGCCTCGGCCGGCCGCAGAGCCGCTCAACGGACGGCGCGTGGCCCAGGGAGCCGTCGGACTCCGCTGGGTTCCCTCGGGCTAGGGCGGGGCCTCCGGGCCGGGGAGGCCTCTGGGAAAGGAAGCTCAAAGGACGGGGACTACATTTCCCAGGACTCACCGCGGCTCCCCTTTGGCCGGGGCGAGGGCGTGGCCAAGGCCTCGGCAACTCCCAACGCTCCGAGAGCCTCCGAGCGCCTCCGGGCGTCTCTGGGTGCTTCCCGAATGCCTCCGAGGATCTCTGAGCGTCTCCAGCGCCCGAGCGCAGGGCGCCTCCAGACGCCTTTCAGGGGAGAATCAGTTTGTGCTTTGCCTGTCGTTTGTGATGCCCATCTCACTTCTAAATGAAGACACTGAGCAGACAGAAGGCTCTAGGGAGGCCAACGAGGATGGAGGTGGGCAAATTTAGCTCGAG
This sequence comes from Camelus ferus, assembly GCF_009834535.1. NCBI lineage: Eukaryota > Metazoa > Chordata > Mammalia > Artiodactyla > Camelidae > Camelus > Camelus ferus. Next base: position 95,209,768 of record NC_045700.1, read on the forward strand.
GGCACGTGGATGTAACAAGCCAAATGGACCAAATGGGGTTACTGGGCAGGGGTGACAGGAAAGGGCCGAGCCCAGAGCCTGCCCACATTCGGAGGCTGGCAGGAGAGGAGCCTCTAACAAGAGACTGAAGACAGTCAGTAAGGTAGGACAACCCGGAAAGTGGGCGTTCTTGAGGGGGAGCTGGAGGGCATTCCAGGAGGGAGAGTGATGACCCCTGAGGAGTGCGTCACTGGAAGGCTGAGTAAATCGAAACAGAGACACAACCACTGGGTTTGGAGACATGGACGTCACTGGAGATCTTGACAAGGGCAGTTTCAGTGCAGGGCGGGGACAATAGCCTGACTAGAGAGAAGGAAGGGGACGGAAAGGTGCAGGAGTGGAGACAGTAAGTACAGACCATGCTTTCAGGTAATTTTGCTTTAAAGCAGAGAAAGGCAGAGGCTGTTAGGTACCTCGGGCCCAGGGAGATTTTCTCTCTCCTCTTTCCAAATGGAGATATTACAGCTTGTTTGTAGGTCGGTGAGAATGATCCAGAAGGGAGGAGAGATTAATGATGCAGCGGAGAGAGCAAGGTCAGCGAGCAAGTCAGAGGGTACGGAACACCGTGCCCACGTGGAGTCTGGCACCACTGCGTTGCCATGGAAGGCAGAATGCCTGGGCAGAGGCACAGGTGTAGTTGGCAGAGTGATGGCCCCCGAAGATGGCCCTGTCCTCATTTCCACAACCTGAGACTATGTTACCTTACATGGCAAAAGAGGCTTTGCAAATCTCATTGAGGCTTAAGGACCTTGAGGTAGGGAGATTATCCTGGATTATCCAGGTGGCCTCAAAGTCATCACAAGGGTCCTTAAAAGTAGAAAGAAGAGGGAAGCAGAAGAGGAGGATGAGAAGGAGATGTGACTATGGAAAAGACGGTCAGATAGATGCAACATTGCTTACTTTGAAGATGGAGGCAGGGTACCACCAGCCAAGGAATGTGGGGAGACTTCTGTAGTAGGAAATAGAAAAGAAATGCATTCACCCTCAAGCCCCCAGAAAGGAACGCATCTGTGCCTTGACTTGAGCCCAGCGAATCATGTCAGACATCTAACTTAACGGAACTGCAAGATAATACATTTGTGTTGCTTTGAGACACCGAGTTTGTAGCAATTTTTGGCATTCAGAGAAGACTAATACAGTGGGCCTGGGATTTGAAGTGCAAAGGAGGCAATTCTCAGGCAGTGATGAAGCGAGGCTATTAAATGCCTAGAGGAAGGTTTGCGAGGATGCCTAGGGAATTTTGGAGAGAGGAGGTGGTGCGAGGTAGTTGTCTGCAGGCAGGAAACTCGTGGTCCCAGGCTGCAAAACAGGCAAAAGCAGCTCTCTCCCCATGGAGGCAGACAGTGGTCTCTGTTCTGGGAGCCATTTACATTTGTGAGAAAGAAGAGAGGCTGCTCTGAGGGATTCTGGAGAAGCTGGCTCATAGGTGGGAGGGGGCACCGGACCAGAGCTTAGGGTTAGTGGCTTCTGACCGAGGGAGGGTCCCGGACCCAGCAACATCTGTCCCCCCAGGTCAGCCTCCTGCACCTCAAAATCCTGTGTCCTGGGTTCCACTTGGCCCCTTTCTAGGGCCTCTGGGAGGACGTGACATGTGTGGATATGAGAGGAACGAGTGGGTCTTTCTGACAGGTCAGCAAGCAAGTCAGAGGGTATGGAACCTCTGGCTGATGCTCCCCACCTGGCAGCAGAGCTCATCGCAGTGGCCTTGAAGTGCTACTGGGAGCCACATGGGACAGAGGTCTTACAGGTGGGTGCCCTCCATCTGCGTCCCTGTGGACACATCCTACATCAATCTGTCTGGGGCAATTAAAAGAATCCCAGGAAACGTATCAATCTCTCTTGAGCTCTCCTTTATGGGCCTGTCTCTCCCACCCCAACTCCTCAATAACTCATCCCCAGTGGCTAAAATTAAGCTGCATCAGGTTACAGCCCGGTTGCTGAGGTGTAAGACTGAATCACAGGGGAGCCAGGGTGAAGTAACCCTGGTGACCAGGACCTGCCTGGGGGGCTTTTGTAAAAGGGCTCCTGGGAGAGATGTTGTTCATGCAGAGGCACCCACTGGAGAGGAGACCCAGGTGTCAACCCTCAATTGTCACACCTTGACCTGGCCTGGGCACTGCAACCCAAAGTGAGAACCAGAACAAGCTGCATGGGGTCCTGGAGCAGGAGATGCGTGGCTGGCTCCCCGTGGCAGTGACTGCTGTCACCTGACCACATGCTGTCATCTGCAGGCCCTGACCCAGCCTAGAAGGGCAGTCTCCCTATATTCCAGCTGCCCATCCTGTCACCCTCCTTCCAGGGTTTCTGACCTCCTGGGCCCACTCTGCTCTCAAGTCCAGGCTGCCTGGACCATGAACTGGGTGGGCTCCATGTCCCTGAGGTCACTGGCAATGGGGAAGCTCCCTCTTCAGTCAAGAAAAGTGACGACCTAAGTAGACCGACATCTGCCTTGCACTCATGGCCCCCTAAAACAGATTTTTGAAAGAAACTTCCAAACCACATGGCTAGCAATCAGGCATTAGTTTTATTTCCTGAAGCTCACAAACAAGAGAATGGTCCAGGGACAGGCCATTTCCCTATTGCTTGTTTACTTGGGAGACAACCTCCATCCAGGGGTATCCATCTCCAGGATGCACACAATTCCTAGGGAGAGCAGGCTGGGCCCGAGGATCTGAAGGGCAAACCCATGTGGAGCCACCTGGCAATAGGGAGGTGGAACCAGTGTTCCCCGTGAGATGTGCCATGGGGTATCCCGTCTCCACTGCCATGACACTACTCACTCTGCGGACAAAGAGTGGCAAGTTTTAAAAAACACTCACAGCACTACATACAGGAAAAAATGTGCTTGCTTTAGTACTTATGCACAGCATTTGGCAAAACTTCAGAAGGGTGGCTAACTCTCCAAAATCCTTTATTTAACAGAATTGGAACATCTGACGGCAACATAATACACAAACTCGTGTGTTAACCGCAAGACATACAGAGAGCCTTGCTTCTGCAGCCAAGGCTGCAGAAAGCCTCCCCTGAGTCCTGGCCAAAGGGCAAGTAGGCGCTTCTGCTCAGGCCAGGGCTGCCAGGGCCTGAGGTGTCCTTCTGCCTGACACTAGTGCCCAGCACGGAGAAGAGGCTCAGCACCACTGTCACCTCTGCCCCTACACCCACACAGTGCCTGAGAAGTGTGGCACAGGTGAACCCCAGAAAGCCTGGTAGGCCTGCGTGATTCTTCCTCCTGCCTGGAGCTCCCTCCACCTCCCAGGGAGTTGTGGGCGGTGGGATGTCCATAAAAATTACTTCCTTAAGAAGAAGGGCTAGGGTCCTTGCTGGGCTGATTATCTGGAACTGCCCTGCAAACCATCCACTGGAGGAGGGCGGGAGAACTGGGAGACCCCGCCACATCTGGACGCCAGGGAGGAGGGAACAAAGGGAAGTGCGACCCCAGGCTGGCGTTGGTCACCAAGGCCTCCAGATACTCTGGGCTATGCGGGCAGCAGTCAGGCTGCCCAAGGCTGCGGTCACCAAGTCCGGCCCCTCGGAAGGCGCCCGGCTCAGTTCAGTCTCGGGGGCCTCCTCGAGGTCGGAGGACTGGTCGTCCCCTGAGCCCCGGGGGCTGGGCAGCGGGGACCCCAGGGCGCCTCCTACTGGCCAGTTGCTCCGCGCATGGGCTCCCGGCGGTCCGGACAGGGCGTCCCCCAACAGATCCCGGAAGCTGCTGCCCTCGCGTAGTGGCATGGACTCAAGCAGGTGGTTCAAAAGCTCGGCGGCGACGGTGGCGTCGATTGCCTGGCATGTGGACACGAACGTATGCACCTCGTGCATGCACTGGATGTAGCCGGCGGCGAAGCGCTCGCTCGCTTCCGCTTGCAGCTGTTCGCGCTCTGCGCTCAGGGGTAAAGGGGAGAGAGCCGCGCCAGGCCGGGTGAGCGGCGACTGCCGTGACCCGGTCCGCCAGGCCCGCGGGTACGAGGCTCACCCAGGAGACGCGCGGGGAGCGCCCTGCCCCGGGCGGGGAAGTCATCGGTCCCGGGCAGGTCCAGGCCTGGCGAACGCAACCCCGCGACCCCGCCCGCGCGCCCCGCCGCCACTCACCGCGTGCCCGGCTCCGCAGCGCGCCCTGCACGCGCCGCACCGTCAGCTCCAGCACCTCGGCGTTCTCCAGCTTGGCCTGCACCTGCGCCGGCGGGAGCGCCCGGTGGGGAGGAGGGGGGATGAGGCGAGACCCGACCGGGACCCCCGCCCGCCCACCCGCCCGCAGCTCCTGGGAGCCCTCCCACCTCACCTCGGCGCCCGCCAACAGCAGCCGCAGCTCCTGCAGGCTCTCGTTGATCCGCGCGCGCCGTTTCTTCTCCACCAGGGGCTTCCGCGCCTGCGGGAAGCGAGCAACTGAGCCCCCGCGCTGCGCGGCCCCAGCCCACCCGCCCACCCGCGGCTACAGCCAGCACCTTGCGGTTGCCCCGCGCCTCACAGCCGTCCTCAGCCTCCCGGCCCGCACGGTCCCGGCTGGGCGCCAGGAGCGGAGCCATCACCCGCACCTCCCCGAGCGCGGTGAGCGCAAGAAGCGCCCGCGCCCCTCGCAGCGCAGCGGCCCCCAGCCGCCGCCCACCCGCCCGCGCGTCTTACGCCGCTTCCCTAAGCCTGCAGAGCGCCCGCCCCTTTTATGGAGCCTTATTTGCATCTCAATACGCCGATTGGCCGTGCGGGCCAATGGAAGCGGCCCGCTTTGTCTGGCCCCGCCGCCGGGGTCGGCCGGCAGCTGGCGAGGCGTGGCCTGCTGGCGGTGGGAGGAGGACAGCCCCGCCTCCGCGCGACCCAGCGCTGGGGGGCACCCGAAGGCTCGATGCCCCGGAGAGCTGTGGCCCGGGGTGCACTTGTTTCTCTTCCTCCCCTGAGTAAGGCGCCCAGGTCGGCTGTGCGTGCGAGCAGGAGCTTATCAATCTATTCGTACATTCGCGCTTGACTTCGTTCACCGAAGGTGCAGCAGGACAGCGACGCTCCTGCGCGAGTGCCAGGGTCCTGGGGGCCAGAGCCATAGCAAAGGCTGCGGTCTCCTGACCTGGAGGGGTCGACGGGTCTAGGCGGCGGTGGCTTCAGCGTCCCAGGGAAGTGGGGGCCCATGGGGCAGCGGGGGTGGGAGCGGGCCTGCGGCCTCCTGCGTTTCTTGCGGACTCGTGGGTCCTGACACCATACCCTCGACGCCGCCTTCCGTCGGCTCAGGGATTTCAGTGGGGCGGGGTCCTCCGGCCTGCCGGCACTGCTCGTTTTCTAGGCTCTCCGTCTCTGGTCATTCCCCCATCGCCGCTTGTCCTTCCCTCGTCCGCCCCACCCCCCACCCCTCTCCGCAGACCGTCTTTTCTTTCCTGGTCATCATCGCCCTCACCTGAGCCCATCTCCTTCCAGTTCCCTTCGCTCCCCTGATCCCGCTTTTACCTCCCTTTCCCCCTCAGCACCCACCGCCGCCCGCCTTTCCCTGGTCCCTGCCCTCCCTGCCCACCCTTCCCTGGTCCGCCCCCCACCTCGCGTCTTTCCCTAGTCCCCCACGCCTGTTCATTCGCTCCGGCCCCCCTCCCCGCCTGTCCCCTTCGTCCTCCTCCCTGTCGCCCCTCGGCTCCCTTTACCCCCAGCCCTCCCCCGCGCCCAGCTGGCGGAGGCCGCCGTCTGGTCCCCGTAACTTGATGCCCGTGACAGTTGGCAGCTGCAGCCGTTTCGGCAGAGAAAAGAGGAGGCCTAGCCAAGAGCGACAGGTGTTGGCCGCGTCTTTGTCTCCTCCGGCTTTGTCCCTCGGGCGGGCGGGCGGGCGGGCACGGGCGGTGGGTGCGCTTATGTCCGCCAGACGACCGCTACCCATGGCGGGCCGCCCATCTGCCCGCCCAGCCTCCCCGAGGGTGGGATGCATGGGCGGTGGGGCCGCGTCCTGGGGACCCCAGCCTGGTCCCTGCTTCACGGGCCTTGGTTTATGCCACCTTCCAGCAGAACCAGAAGACCCATTTGCCTTCTGGCCACCAGGCCTTTACACACATAGAGCCTTACACCTGAAACAAGCTGGCAACCCTCTTAAATGGCTGTTTCTTCACTGTTCAGGGACAGCTTCCGTATCCGTCTACCCGGTGGGAGCACACCTGCCCTGCAGCAGCACTGCACCCTCACCCAGTCCTCTGCTTCTCTCCCGGGACCTGGATTGTCAGGGTCTGGTCTGTGCCCCTCCAGGCTACAAGCATCCCTGGTCAGGGGTACAGTCTGACCTAGGGCCCCTTCTCTAGCCCCAGCACAGAGCCTGGCCTAGCAGAAGCACTGGGTAGGTAGGGAAGGTGAGAAGTTGCCCTAAGCCGAGTGGGAAGGCAGCAGGTGATAGAAAAATCCAGGGACTGCAGTGTGGTGGGGTACTGGGACTAGATCAGAGACACCCACACGTGCCCCCAGCTGCCTGAAGATGACTATTTCACTTCAGGCTCCCCTAAGAGGGACCTCTGAAGGTAGGGAAAGTTCAGTGAAAGGCTTGATGGTTCCCAAAGTCACCTCACGGACCTCTGTAACTGCCTGGGAACCCCTTCTGCTGACCCTCCCCTGCTGTCTCTTTGCTTTTCTGTGCACAGGGTGCTGAGATGTCCCAGGCCTGCATTGCTCACCCAGGAATGAACCTGGTCCTCTCCTTCAATCACACCCTGTTTTCCTCAGTCTCCCCCACAAACCAGAAAGCTCAGCTCTCCTCTTCCTCCCGTCCTCTGCCTGGTGCAAGACCCAACTGCCCTTCCCCCTCTACTAGTGGTGAGGCCTATAGAGAGGGAGAGGGGCTTGAGTGGTGGACCCCAAGAGAGCCAATAGCTGGCCATTGATTTTACTTTTCTTCACCATTTAGATGTCACCCCAGGGAAGGAGATCTCCATCCACCCCCAAGTTTCCACTATTTGAGAAACTCAGATATGGAAAAATAAACTCAGTGTTGTTTCTTGTGCTCTCATTCATACCCGTCCATTATTGATTGCATTTGAATAAGATCCAACAAGTATTTTAGAATGATCTCTGTGAAAGGCAGTTCACATTAGAACAGGGCCCTGGGGGAGGCCTCTGGGAAAAGATTATTGCTCTTTTCCTGATTGGATGGGGAACTGAATGTGGGAAGGGAGGAAGAATAATATAGGCAAATAATGTGAGCAAAAAATGAAAGGCAACTAGGAACTCCAGGAAAAACAAAAAGCAACTCAAGAAGAGAAATGTAATCTTAGCTCATTACTTCGCCCACTAGCCAATCCTTTCAGAGTCACAACAATGTAACACTGTTCATAGGGTTTCAACGTTTAGACTCAATCTATAGAAAAGGCAAGGAAGGCTTAATTATGGTTACAGGATATAAAGTTGACTTGGTAAAAACAAAAGGACAGGTGACAGTTGCCAGGAGAAGGGAGGAGGCTGAAGCAAGGGTTAGGGACCTCAAAAGCCTTGTCTTACATAGGGTAGGGAGATTGAGGAATGTTGTCTAGAACTGAAGGAAGGAGACATTAAGTCTGGGATACGCCTCGGTGTGACCAAGCACCCCTGGGAAAAGAAGCATAAGGACAGAGCAGGGTGTGTGAGTCAGCAAAACCCTCCTTGGTTAGACTGGGAGTTGCCCAGGGTCCCACCCTGAAGTCAGTCGCTGTAAGATTTCCTTTAGTGGGCCCGTTGGCTGGCTGGCTTGGCCTTTTCCTCCTAGAAGACTGGCTACTCTATCTCAGGGCCACCCATCCTCCCTCCCCTAGTGGACCCACTTCCTGCCATTTGTCCCTTGGACTGATCCCACCTTCAAAGTTTGCCTGAACACAGACTTCCTGAGCATTTGGGCTCTTTGATCGCCTCATATCCAAAAACAGAGGCCAGCAGAAGCTGGGAAGGGCTGCAGTGGCCGCAGGGAGACCAGTTATCAGCAGGGGTGGCAGGCCATAAATCCCCAGGAAACAAAGGCAGTGGCCAACCTATGGGTGTCCAGGATCCTTGTAAGCAATCAGCCCACAGGCTTGCAGAAGCTCCTTTTGGTTTGGAAATAAAGGGGAGGGGGTGACTTTGGGGATGTATGGTGAATAAAAATGCAGTTAAGAGCCCCTAAAGGCATTCAGAAGTTCAGCTATATATATGAAACAGCTGTATTTGGCCATTTAGGAAGTTCGCAGAGGACTCCATGGTCACTGGGAGGACTTTGCCTTTTGTGTGCCCCACCGTCACCCCACCCCCAATCACTACTTGAATTTAGGTGGCCAGGCCAGGAGGCAGTCGAGCCCTCCCTCCTGCTCAGGGAACTTCTGGAGGACTGGGCACTGGGTTCAGGATCCATTCATCTCCCTGCTCCGACCCTCATGGTCCTGGTGTGAAAAGTGGTCCCCTGCATGGCTTCATCACTGAGGAAGGAGAGGGGGTGGGAGGAGGCTGCGCCATACTCCCTGTATTGCCTCAGGGACACGAGGCTCTTCTGGCCCCGGATCCTTCAGACCTCTCTGCCTTCAGCCCTGTGACCAGCACACAGGCAGCCAGCCCAGGTGGGACAGACTGCCCTGGATGGGGTGGGAACGGAATGGAGTAGTGCCCGGAATCACCGCAGAGTGGACAGGAGCGAGGGGGCGGAGCTGAGTGGCCTCACTCTCCATCGGTGAGTGACAGACTGTGGGAGGACTGGACTCGAGGATTAGATCTGCATCACAGAGAGCTCACTGGGCTGGGGGCTGCATGTCAGAGCACACACGCAGACAGGAAGGGGCCGGTGAGAAGCCGCTTGGGCAAAGGAAGAGGTGATGGGGGCCTTTGCGACAGAAGAGTCCTGAGCCTGGAATTTCTAGGGTTCTTAAAAAAATCTTTTGATAATCTTTGATCTCTATTCAGTTTTCTTCTGTGTTATAATAAAAATCCACACAAATAAAAATAAAAATATACTTGCTTTATTTACCAATTTTCTAAAAGGCAAAAAAGTCATAAAAAGACACAAGCAGTCCAACCAACACATTGCACTGGGTGAAGAAAGGGGTTTGCGCGTGAACAAACCACTTGTCCGGCAAGGCTTCACACGTCGTTACACAGACTCTGAGAGCTTATTTACATATCTTTTTAGGAATATATTAAAAAGAAGGCTCAGTTTAAAATCGAGAAAAAGTCTTTATAACACCCGTGTAAGCACACGTACTAAAGAAAACGTAAGACTCGATGCGTGGCACCGTGTAAACAACTTCACAAAATGCTCCTATTGGCAACGTCTCGGCACACGTTGCAGCTACGCAGTTAACAACCAACGAGTAGACATAACTAGTAAGACGATGCTGATGGTAAACATTCAGAACATAGAGAAGGTTTTGGCAGTTTTCTTTAGGTAACGTAAATGCAACTTCGACTACCTACAGTCTACCCCCTTAATGCTCTGACTTTAGAGGCAGGAAGCAGTAATTGCCACACAGACGCACAGACTACATACACCTCAGACGCACAGACTACATACACCTTGTCTTGAGTATCTGAAGGTGATGTTACTTTGTAAATTAAAAAAAAAATTAAACACTGTTTTTGTGCTTGAATTTATGAGAAATAGGATTGATATTCAGGCATAAAATGGTTTTACTCTGAAAATCAACTGGATTGCAGGGAGACTTCACCTATTCCAGCAGCCGCTTCTCCACCAAAGAGCAAGGGAAAAGCTGCATGCTTTGAAGCTTCTATAGACTCAGCCCAATTGTGAGTCAACCGTTCCATCGCTGGTACCTTCTCACACACTCCAGGGGCCAATGTAACATTTTCCCAAACAATCTTTGGCATATAGGACGCAATGTCAGGTTTTGCAAAAAGTTGGGCAGTCTGGTCTCACTCTTTTCCAAGTGTCCCATTCGCCTGAAGGTGCCAGTGACACTAGCGGACATCACTGCAGAGACCGGACAGCTGCCCCGATGCGGTCGGGCTCATGAAAAGGACCAGGGTCAGTGTCTCAGCCCAGGGTGCGGGGAGAGGGGTGAGCTTACAGCCCCCTGGAAAACACAGACTCAGCCACCAGCTCAGCAGCTGCTGTCTGCCAGGAGAACGCACCGGGAGGTGCCAACTCAAGAAGAAACACGAGTGGGTCCCAAATGCAACAATCAAAGCCTGGTTTGTGGAGAGAAGACACCATCAGAGGATGACAGCAACCTATTTTTATCTACATTTTGGCTGACCCGGTCTGAACAGGATACGAGAGTGATGTAGAAATATACCGAGGGGTCTGTATACTTCTGACGGTGCGTATTTCTATGCTGCAGTTGGTCACACAGAACACCAGGCTTCTTCAGTCCAGAGCGAGCATTTCAACCTTGTTCACCTCAAACTTAAGCTACATCAAGTTGAAATGTTTGCCACGTACGTGAAGCTGAAGCTGCTGGTTGGCTGAACTATGCTTCACACTATTTAATGCAAAAGACTTTGAAAGAAAACTGGGAGACCCCATGGTCTCCACTTGGCATGTTTTCAAAACGCCTAGTCTGACTAAATGATTTAGATAAAAAGCAGCCCCCTGGCAAAGACAGAATTTGATCTGATCCAAACACACCCTGGGGAAGTTCTGGAAGGCTGGTCCCTCAGCTCGGAGTCACCTGCAGCATCCGAGCTGTTAGGCACAGCCTCATGCGATGCCCCCAGACAGCCCACGGGGAAGCCCGCGGACACCGGGCACCGGACAGAGGCCCCCGGAGCACGCGCAGCCCCTCCCTGACGCTTCCGGAGGGGGGCCAGTCTTTCTCAAGTTAAACAACGATGAATATCTCTTCCCTGTCCCAGAAAACTCCATCTTTACATTATAAATATATAAAAAAATTCTTCTCAAACCTTTCCTACCCTCCATAGTTTTAAGTCACCCCTTCAGAAAAGTAAGGGTTTTTTTTTCTAAAGCAAAAAAAGCCATTGTAAGTGTATGTGTCCATTTGATTAGAAAACGGGGTGAAGACCCTTCCTCTCTTCAGAGCACCATCCAGGGTGGACCGCTGGCTGTCGGGCTGGGGGTTTACGTCTGCTCTCTGTTCCTGTGACTCGGGGCAGGGCCAGTTTCCTCTTCTTTGGTGTCTCCTGTCTCGCCGAGCCCCAGCGCAGGGACACCCTCCTCATACGGTGCACACTTTGGTGTCTGCCGTCTCGCCGAGCCCCAGCGTGGGGACACCCTCCTCACACGGCACACAGATACTGCCCTGTCCCTGGTTTTCACAGTAAACACATTCCTTAAAAGAAAAAAAATGTAAATCAGTAACAAAAAATGAGATCTTTGGCACAAAAACGTAGCTCAATTTGAGTGGGGTGCAGGTGTTCAGGTGTCGGCCGTGAGGCTCCTGGAGGAGGAAGAGGAGGGCCGCAGGCCCCCCCCCCCGCTCTCCCTGGAGGGGTGCCCACTCCCAGCTTCTGGGGCCAGGCGAGGGGTCAGTGTCCACCAGATGCTCAGTTTCCCATCCCTGCTCCTCCTCTTTCTGCCTGTGGGACCTGGAGTTGCTACCTACCCTCTCTAACTTCAGTTTTCTCATCTGTAAAATGCGATATCAACAATGTGCTATCCCATTCATTCATTCCTCAGCTGTCCATTAAGCACCGGGCATGTTCCAGGCATGTTCCAAGTGCTGGGATGCAGCAGTGAGCGAGGGAGAAAACCCATGTCCCAGGGGAGGTGACATCCTAGTAGAGGGAGGGATGACAAGCTGAATGAGGAGTGGTCCACAGTGTATCAGAAGATGAAAAGTGCGAGGCTGACGTGGAAGGAGGCGTGCGAAGACGTTCAGAAAAGGCCACAGAGAGAGTGACTGCAGTGGTTCTGAAGTACACCCACCGATTCTTTGGCACTCCTTTCTCAAGGGTGGAGGCCTGGACTTAGGGACTGGCCTCTAGCAAAGAGGATGCAATGGAGGTGACTCAGTGACTTCTGAGACTGAGACGTGACAGACACTGCAGCTCCTCTAGCTCTCTCTGGGGAAGCTGCCATCATGTCATGAGGACACCCAAGCAGCCTATGGGGGGACGCACATGGCCAGGAACTGAGGCCTCGCGCCCGCAGCCAGTACCAGCCCGACAGGCGTGCGAGAGCTCCTCCTTGGACGCGGATCCTCCAGCCTCAGTCCTGCCTTCCATGGCGGAAGCCCCACCAGAATCTCTTCAACTTTGGGGGAGACCCGAACAGAACCACGTGGCTAAGGTGTTTTTCAATTCCCAACCCAAAGAAACAGTAGGGGGCGATACGTATTCATCATCTTAAGCCACTAATCTCTGGCCCTGTTTGCCAGGCGGCAGCAGGCAACCACCGCAGCAGCGTGTGCGAGAAGACTCGACGGAAGCCGGGGGGAGTCGTGCGTCTGTCTGAGGGAAGAGGATGCCACGCAGAGGGAAGGGCAGGCGCAGAGGCCCTGGGCAGACGCCTGCCTGCTGGGTTCAGGGGCCAGCCAAGAGGCCAGCACAGCTGGAAAGGAGAGAGTGAGGGGAGACGGGAGCTGTGGGGAAGGAGTGTCACATTTTTATGGCTTTGCAGCAATTTATTCTGAGTGAGACGGGGCACCACTGGGAGGGATCAGAGCTGAGGGCTGATGTGATCTGACTGTAGGGGACAAGGGTGACAGAGTGCAGCTGGGAGGCTACTGTGATAATCCAGGTGAGGCAGCATCATGGCTGGGACCAGGGTGGCGGTACTGGAGGGGATGGGAAGTGGCTGTCTATTCACCTTGAAGGTCAAACCAGCATGACTTGCCAGTGGACAGGCTAGGGTGAGAGGGGAGGGTCGTCCACACCGACGCCCATGTTTGTGTCCTGAGCAGGCTGGGCAGTGGAGTCACCCTGAGCGGTGGGAAGGGTGGCTGGGCAGGTTCCCTCTGAGGATAATCAGGACTGCAGATGAAGTTCAAGGGGGTGGACGTCAGGGAGTCTAGGCACGCAGAAGCTATTTCCAGTCGGGAGGCAGGAGCAGACAGCACGGAGGGAGGGCAGACAGGGAAGCAGGCTGCCAACCCTGGGCCTGGGGCACTTCAACACTGGGCATGGAGAAGGGAGGGGGACCAGGAGCCGAGCAGACAACCCTTGACGGAGCAGCCTCCTGGGTCGTGGGGCTCAGAGGGAGTGGGAGAGAGGAGCTGGAGACATCTCTGGAACCCTCGGAGGGACCGGAGACAGGAGGGGCAGCTGGGGGGGTGCACAGACTGATGAAATGGCGGGGGGTGGGGGGACTTGCTGCTCCCACCTTCTCTTAATGGTCTCCGTGGGTGCTGAGGGTTTAAGACAGGAGAGATCTTTTTTTAAATTTTCAATTGGAAACAAAATTGAAAGAAAAAAGATTCAAATTCCAGCATATGGTTGAGGTTATTTAGGAGACCTTTGGGGAAACAATGCTGAAAAGCCACTGGAAGAAAGATCTTTAAAGGAGACCTAACGGTGTCAAGGTATCTTTTTTTTCTTAAATGAACTTTTAATTTGAGCAGTTTTAAATTTAGAAAACAGCTGCAAAGGTAGTACCCAGCATTCTCATCACAGCACCTTCAGCGTCGGAAAAACAAGTTCCATGAGCTCACCGCCACGTCGAGGGCCGCGGGGAGGCCGCCTGACCGCATCCATGGGTGGACGTCCTGCAGCTCCTGCCTCTGCCCCTCCGTGAACCGGGGCTGGAACCTCTGCAGCGCCTTCAGCCTCGCCCTGTCCTCCTGCAGAACTGCTTCGAAGTTTCTTCACAAAGTATTCAGAAAACACAGGGAAGAGTGAGCATGTCTCAAGGGCTTTCGATCTTAGAGACGACGCTCATTCTCTACCAGCACCTCCTGTATTAACCACGTAATGTTACATGATTTTGTTTAATGTAAGTTTCCTTCTCATTTAGATAAATTACCCTATTTAAGCGAACTTAATCTCCTTAGTAAATAACCTGTAGTCTTTCTGTTAAAATGATAGACCAAGTTGCAATTTTAATTTTAGATTAGCTGTGGGAGCTGGGTATCTGTGGGCAGTTGGTTCTGGACCGGGTGGTTAATCTGGGAGATTCTCACTGGCGTGGTGGTTGGTGGAAAACCCTCCCTGACACCTGCCAACAGTGGTCTGACTCGCAGCTGCCCCAGGGAAGGAGGCCTGTCTGTTTGGAACCTTGGGGTCTCATTAGTCCTTCCTCCTCTTACTCCAGCTCCCCCCACCAAGGGGTCACTCTGCAGAGGCGGGGACCACGATGGGTTCCAGGTTCCCTGGAGCAGTCAGAGCTGAGGCACAGACCCCGGGTCCCTACTGAGTAGCTGGTGGCCTTGGGCTGGTAACCCACCTCAACTGTTGGTTTCTGCATCTCTAAGACACACACAAACACACACACACACCATTTACCCCCCAGGGTTGTTGAATAACTGAGTAAAAGAGAAGGCGTTGGCACACGTGATTCATAAATGTCAAGTGTGACACCTGGGGGGTTGTCAGGAGCCTGCCCCCTCTCCAGGCCTGTAGCAGGTTACTCCGCAGGGCCCCGGGCCACCCCGTCCACACTGCAGGACTCTGCGAGGCCAGCGGAACCACTGAGAGGGGCCCTGCACTCGACTTAATCTGAGATATGACTCCCTGAGGGAGGTCCTCTGGCCCTGCTGCTTGGGGGAATCCTGAGCCCCAGCCCCTCACGCGTCCCTAGGGAGAGGCCGAGCGGTTACCGGGAGGGCATCTGGTATGTCATCATGACGCTGTCGTCGGTGTTGGCCATCAGGAGCCAGACAGGGTCCTGGAGGACGTACTTGGTGAAGTGCTGACTTCCTTCCAAGTCTGCCTTCACTTCCACTTTGTGGTTATTCTCTGAAGAGTCAATGCTTCCAAAATATTTGCTGGTGTGACTTGTGTCACTGCTGCCTTTAAAACACAGAATGTGGCAGGTCAAAACCTTTCATGCTAAGTTAACCCTTGCACCGTGTGCTTGTGTAAAGGACTGGCAGTTTTTGGAGCTGAAGAGTTTTGTTTGGTAACAAGAGCCTGTGTTGGTGGATTTTCCCTTCTCTTTCCAAGTCTTGAATTGCCTGGATAATATAAAAATAGGGTACCAGCTAGTACCATGGAGGGGATCCTCTCCTGGGGAGGCCCCGAGGAGTCCAGGTGGGGCCGCATCTTAAGAAGTGTGGTCTTCTTTCCCAAGCTCACCATCTCCTGACGAAGCCAAACCACAGGCAGGTGGCTTTGTAAGTAGGAGGCAGCTGGCCCGAGAGAGGCCTGCTCACTTCAGGGGAGGAGGGGGTCTCCCAGTTTTGGGAGAGTGGGTGCATTTCCCGTTATGGTGGTTCCAGGTCACATCTGAACAATCCTTGTTGGTGAAGCACGTAGTCCACACACTAGGTTCTCACAACAGGGAACTAACTCGGGAAGGTGAACCACCACCTCCTGGCACACCTACCTCCTGGCACACCTGGCGAGCTCAAGGGACAGTCCAACCAGGGCCAGCTGGGGTGTGGGGCCTGCGGTCCAGTGACATCAAAAGTGACAGGTGAGGAAACCTGCACTGGCCAGGGCCTGCTGTCCACACAGGCCGAGCCCGGGCAGGAACAGCCCTGCCCGCCTGTCTGCACTGCTGGGGGCTCTGAGCAGCCGGTTAGGCTGCTGGATGCCTGGCGGGACCCAGTCTGCCCCTGATGCTGGACACCGAACACCTGTCAGCCTGCGGCTCTGGTGCAGCTGGTTCCCCAGGTGCGGAAAAGTCACGGAGACCCAGGTACCTTATGTGAGAATCTTCCAAACACACACCTCCCAGGACGCGGGTGCTCCTAGTGCCCTCAACATACCTGTCCCACTACCGGACGCATCGCAGCCCAGCGAGCCGGAGCCCAGGGAGCAGGAGGTGGCGGAAGCCCCACTTCCGGACAGAGCTGAGCCGGTGGCGGAGCAGAGGTCCTCGTGCAGCAGGAGGTGAAGCAGGCCGCTGGACGTGGACAGGGCGTCACTGTTCTGGGCGTCCGCGGGCTCGTCGCCCTTTGGGAACAGGGAGGAGACGCAGTCAAGTCTCATCACACAGAGTGAGGTGGGGGTGCGGGGTCAGAGAGGCTGGTCTGCACGGACCCCCCAGGACACAGCAAGCGTGTCCGTCCTGGGGTCGCTGGCCCCTCCCTCATGTGCCAACAAAGAAGGTCCAATGCACAGACCACTGCGTGGTTACTGGGGCTACAGCGAGAATCTCGGAGGTGGTGTGAATGCCATCTAATTACATTTAACTCTGGGAGGGTCCCACTAAAGGTGGCACTACTTGGATTCTTGGGGAAGACTCTTATGCGTGCTCTTCCACCAAAGTGGACACGGGAAGCGCCCGCCCCCCCACTGTTTCCACGTCCTCTCCCAGGAGCACAGGCAGGGGCGCCGTGCAGCTCCCTCCCCAGAGCGCCTACTGGGCGGCACCGCCTCAGGTGATGCTCCCACGGGCCTGAGCTCCCAGAGCACAGATGCATTTCAGTGGAAATCAAACTACAACTGCATTAACCACGTAGGAGTACACACTAGCGTCCCTTAAGAGCGGTAGGGTGGGAACCCACGGTGCTGGGCTCACGCTCCCTCCTGGCCCCGCCCCTCCCCCGTGAGGGCCTGCGCTGCCAGCGTCCCTCCCAGGAGCCTTCCACCTGGCACGTAAGTAACCCCGCCTCCATCCTTGAAGTACGCAGTTCAACTTCCGAGGGGCTGTTCCACCCGCATTTACCCTCAGACAAGCAGCTTCTCTTTCTTCCTTCAGATCCCAAGACAACGAAAACTCTGGCTTGTGTACTCTGACAGGGTCTTTTAACTGGGAAACATTCATTTCTAGCACGTGTTTATGTCAGAATCAAATGGTTTGGTAGTAACCTCAGGGTGGGAACTACCCACGTCTCAGATGAGGATGTGCGCGTGACCCGCCCGAGGCCGTGCTGCTGCGGCCCTAGAGAAAGAGCATCCGGGAGCCTTTACCGTGGGCAGTGCCGGCAGTGGCTGGTCCCAGGACGCGCCAGGCTTGCAGTCCGGCCCCGCACTCATTGTCCCTGGGGTCCCTGTGGTCCCTGTGGTCCCTGCAGCCACAGTGCTGCCCTCGGGGGCCTCCTCCAGCTGCAGCAGGTTGAGCTGCAGGGGTGAACTTCCACGGGATTGGAAGAGGGGCGGGGAGGTCCTGCCCGTGGGCCCAGCAGCTGATGGTGGGGTGGCCACGCGGGACGCTGGTGGCCCACACTCTGCCCGAGGACAAGGGTACGGTTGTTTGAGGGGTGAGGTCCGACCAGGGAAGTCAGGCTGTGAGGCAGGGGTCATCCCGGAGGGAAAGTTAGGCTGGCCAGGGAAGAAAGCCTGGGGCGGGTTCGGGGTCACCGGGGGCAAGGAGTAACTGGGTAACACCAAGGCCATGATGGGGGCCAAGGGGCTGGCGAGCGGCGGGGGCTGGACCACAAACTCGTGCTGGGCATCCATGGGCACCGTGAAGCCGGCGTGGGGAGCCACGGGCACTGCTGCGACGGTCCCGGGTGCTGGCACTATTCCTGGGGCGGGGAACAGGGGCAGGGAGTAAGCTGGCACTGGGGCAGGGAAGGGCACCACGGGGCAGCTGGACTGGGACGTGTCTGACGGCGACCAGGCTGTGGCGCTGAGGCCCACCAGTGGGGGCCGGTGCGGCGCGGGGCCCCCAGACCCGGTGCTCTCTGAGGAGTCTCGAGGCTTGACCCGTTTGGACTTCAGTTTTCTGTTCTTCCCGGTTTTTTTCCAAGAGGAATCTATTCCAGAGGTATTTCTTAGTCCGGGAGCAGCTAAAATAATGGGAAAATGACAAGAGTTGAGATATAAAAATTATGTGACTCCTGTTATGTCAATTCTCAGACTTGTCGAACCGCAGAAACTTGAAAAACCTCAGAAACTCCCAGTTCAACAGTCCCCTGCTCCCAATGCCAGCCTGGGGCTCGTCTGGCCACCATCCTGTCTTCCTGGATCCTCAGGAAGGTGAGAAAAATCAGGGAAAATGTTAGGTTTGCATAAAACTAGATTCAATCAATTTAAAGCACTGCCCTTCACTGCAAGATAACATTCCTTGTTTGCTTCTGATATTAAAATGTCCTTTCTTTTATGAAGTAATAGTGATAAGTGGTATTACAGAGGTTTTATTTATCCAAAGCAATAAGCAAGCTGGCGAGTTGGCACTGCTCCCCGATGGTGGTTTGTGAAATCCGAAAGGCAGAACCACTATCTCATCTAACCTTGTTCGTAGTTTTACAAGCTTTATTACTACCATTTCATAAAAAGAGATGGTTGCTGCTTCACTGGCCAAATAAGCCTTTGATTCCATCCCACTGAGTCACAGGGTTAAAGGAGCACTCATCCTTGGACCAAGTTCCTCCTCTCCGATGACAAGCGGGCTTTCTTCAGGAGGCTGGAGGAGCTCAGCAGGGACATAAGGGGCTTTGGGCATGTCCCCTCGCCCCCCATCCTGGGCATCAGCCAGCATTGGAGGTACTGTGCGCTGGAGGGTCATGCTGAGCCTGGGATGGGATGGGCACTGGGATGGGTCCCAGGAACCTCAGTCTTTCCTCTGACATCACTGAGGGTGACTTGGAGCTCTCGTGGCAGGTGTGTGGGGATGTCCCCTGCCAGTTGTGCTACATTCAGGAAGAGGGGCCAGCCCAAGGCCAACTGCTAAGTGGGTGGAGATTTTGCAATTCAGCCTCTCTGTCTGGTGTTCTTCCTACAGGAAATCTGTCCCCTGGTGGGACTAGTGGCAAGGCACTGGGCTCCTGGGATACCACATCAGGGTCTGGGCAGGGCTGCTGTGGACAGCTGTGCAGTTTGTGCACTGCACAAACTGCTGGGCCAAGGGGGCAGGAGGGGGCTGGAATTCTGTACTAAGTCAGGCCTATGGTCGGGGTGGGGCACCTTTTTCTAATTTCCACAGAGGTTCCCTATGTACTGGCAGTAACCCTGAGTCTGGGGAGGAAGGAGAAAAGGAGAAGGGAAAAGATATGATCCTTAGGGAGAGTGTCAGCCTCTTGCTTCCTAGACATCTGTTTCAGTGTGCCGCCCAGAGACCCAGGGGAGCCAGGTCCTCATGCTGTGTCTGTCTCGGGCTCACTAGCTCTTAGCTCTGACCCCTGTGTCAGAGCCTGGGAGCCAGGGAAGAGGTGGTACCTCTGATCAGCTCAGCCTTGTCCATGGGGTCTGGGAAGGTGGCTGGGGGTCGGGAGCCAGGCTCCTGGACCAGAAAAGGGAGAAGGAAGCTAGTCTACCCCACTTAATCCCTTACCCTTTGACCACCTAGTGGCTCTCAGCCTAAAGGGCAGCTTCCTGCACCCATGGGCTCTGTCTGGCTTTGGAGTCTACAGCCCAGCCCCGAGGCCACCCCGGCAGGAGGGCACATGGTCTGGGGAGAACGGTGCCATTCCCTCCTGTGGTGTCATCCGGGGCTCCCTCCTTCCTCAGGAGCCTGACACCAAATGCTCCGGCGCCACTGGCTCATTCTCTGTGGGGACAATCAGCCCACCTGGTTCACTGAGGGTCCTGACTGGGTGGGCAGGTCAGGGGGGTCTGCTGCCCCTCGAAGTCACCCAGGCAAGAAATGTCCAACATGGCAGCTGCGACTGCCCCTGCCCCGCATCCCACAGGGGGCTGGGCCGGACTGTCACCACTATTTACAACACTGCTCCCTTGGGAGCATGAGGCGGTGTCTTTGCACGTGTCCTGGCACAGAGGGCATAACTGGTGAAGTCCCCACAGCTCTCCTGCAAGCGTGTGCGCCCTAAACTGGGGGCCTCCGGCACTCTGGAGCCCGGGGCTCAGTGCTGCTCAGACTGAGTTTAAAAACACCCCCGCTCAGTTCAGGTACTGCCACTTACTTCTTTCACTCGACGGCCCCTTGCATCTTTCTTGTAAGTAATGATGGCAGCGAGACTGGAAAATATGGAGTTTCCTCATTTCTTTGAACTTCAGCAGGAAGCTCTGCTCCTCCTTCTGGGTGTGAGCGGCCAGCACCTCCTTGGTGAGGCCCAGCTTCCTGAAGGGCTCCTTGTCCTGGCCGAGGCTGCAGGGCACAGCAGGGCCCGCCCGGCAATCCAGAGACTCGGGCCCGCTTGCAGCATCTTCAGCTGTCTCTGCAACGGAAGAGCAGACCTCTCATCGACTGAGAAACGCAGACTGCACCCAGGACAAGAGATCCCCGCAAGGGAGATCCCCACACAGTGCTCCCAGCGCGGGGGTGAAACTCACGATGTATCTGTTCAGCTTTCGGAGAAAGTCAACAATAAAGGGCAGTGGCAGAAAGCCCCATCACACGGGGGCCTGGGGGTCAGTGTTCTGAGCAGGGGAACTTTGGGGCACCTCGGGGTTTCAGCCTCTGACATTAAAGAGACTGTGGGCTGTCCTGCTTCCGGAGCACAACAGGTGCCCGGCCCCCGTTCTGGTTCAGGACCATGGTTCCAGACAGTGTGGTCAGTGGAACTACGGGTGCAGACAGGAGTGGTCGGCGGGGCCCGCAGACCATCCTGAAAGAGGGGTTTGGACCCTGACTCTCTGACCTGGGCTTTTCCCCTCATCATCTCCCTCTTCCCAGCAAGGAACACATTCAGGATCGTTTTCCTCCTGGGTGTCTGAAGAACCACTCAGCCCGACCCCCTTGGTCAAACAGCAGAGGGCAAGGCAGGCAGGGAAAGGCTCGCAGCCCCATCTATGGAAACGGGAGGAGGGGGCCCTTGTGCTCTGGTTCTCTTGGCACCAACCAAGGGGAGTCCTGAGACCCTTGCTCTGTCCCAGGAGGCCCCCTCCGTATTGACACCTGAGCAGACACCTGTCACAGGTGAAGCCAGAGAGCAGCGGGGATCAGGACAGGTGTGGGCACCCCCACTCTGCATTTCCTGGGCCTGGATTCCCTGGACCCCTCTGACTGGGCCATGGTAGGTTCTTCCGCACTTGGATAAACTTAAAACAAAACCCCCAGACAGCAGTCCAAACTTCTCAGTTCTATGGCTACAATCAGCTTGCTCTCAGCATCTTCCAAGAAGCGACAAGCGCACCTAGCTCGGGCTGGGGCTTCTTGTCGCCCACGTGGACGATCGTGCTGCTGTAGCTGCACTGGCTGGTGAGGGACACCACGCTCTCCGCCTTGCCGGGCAGCGTCAGCGAGGTCAAGTGTGCGCTGACGTCCGTGTGGCTGTTCACCTTGGAGGGCGACGCCGTCTCTTTATAAGAGAAAATGGGAGCAAACACAAAAAGGTGATAAAAAAGAGCTGTTTGGTTAAGAAGTACAGATGCCTAGGTTCGCTCCAGGACCCGAGGGACTGCATTGTCTGGGCACATCCTGGCAGGTGACGTTGTGTCCTCTGGTGTGTGTTCACAGGCGGGAACAGTGGAGAAGAGGAAATTCTGAAATGGGAACAACACACTCTCCCAACCTGAGGCCCCTGGGAAGAGGCAGGTGCCCTGGGTCAGGGCCTCTGCCTCAGGCTGGAGCCCAGAACCCTTCTGTAGGCTCATGGGGAGGTGCCCGGGGGGGCCAGAAGCCCACATGGTGAGTGTAGGCATGCCCCTGGCTCTCCCTCCCTGTGGGCGGGACGCAGATTCCACCGCAGAGACTGTCCAATTGTCTGTGCTTCCGTCACCCATGGGAGACCCTATTTCTGATCCTGGGGGTGACCACTAGGAACACACACACGTTTGAGGGGCCTGAGATTTCACCCGACCTGCAGGCTGCTAACACTCAGAAGCCAGTCCTCCTCTGAGATCCCATGGAAACAGGCCTGCCCAAGCATGCCACCTGACTGGCCCCAGGCCTCCAGCTGCCCCAAGGGATCCTGTCCTCAGAGTCCAGAATCACCTTTACCTTCAGTGAGGAAGGACATTTTGAGCTACTTTGGTCATTTAAATACAGCCCACACCACCACACTGTGTCCCTGAGGCCACTCAGAATTCACATGGGAGGAAGAAGGGGGCTGCAGGCCTTCAAATGATGCCTGATCCCAGCAGAGAGGATCTCAGTGTGCACAGTTCACAGCTCAGACCAACAAGGCACCTGCAGAACGTGGCCCGGGGCTGGCGGTGGCCTTCCGCTTGTCGCTGGCCTTTGGGGTGGGGAGGTTGGCCGGGAACTCACACTTGCGCTTCAGGGTGGTGGCCTCGCTGCAGCTCTCCAGGTACCTGCGGGGGTCAGAAAGGGCTCCGTGTAACAGAGGAAGCGGGTGGCAGGAACAGAACAGTGGGGAGGGAGGCCAGAAGGGCCGCACCTGATGACGCTGTCCAAGCAGCTGATCTGCTGGTAGGAGCCAGCGGGCTGGTTTCTGCAGGCCAGCTCCTCGGGCAGGCCAGCCTCGGGCAGGCTGGCACCAGAGCTGTCCTTTTCCACAGCCGGGACAGCTTTTATCTGAGCCGGGGAACTGCTCTGCATTTCTGGAAAAATGACAACATTGTTCCTTCAGTTAATATTTGTTGTCCCCAGAGAACACTTCTATATTAATATAAAGCATTTTAATTCTACCTAAAGATCAGACTGGGGGTTCAGAATATGCTTCACAGATATGGAAACCCAGTGACAGCTGGTGCTCAGGCAGCCCTGCTGGGCCAATGCGGCTGTGCCATCCTCAGGGGTGGCTGGAGGGAGCCTCTCTCTGCAGGTTCTGTGGTGCTCTGGCCAGGTTGTTCCCAAGGTCAGGGACTCAGCACTGGGAAAGGCCAGTTCTTATTTGAACTCCTGAAACTTTCAGGGCCAGTGAGCTCACAGGTGCTTTCTGGTCAACCAGTACTCCCTACCTCGGAGAGGGTGGGTCTCTTCAAACGTGACTTAGTGGTGATAACAATTGTAACAAGTGCCTTGGCACAGCCTGCTGCGGGCATTTCTGTTCTGCCCTCACCACACGCCACGTGCCGCTCCCCTGAGGGGCCCTCAAGGGCAGAGCCACGTCCTGCTCATTAATGTCCCCAACACCCAGCACAGTGTGTCAGGCAGCGCGTCTCCCAGGCAATGTGCATGCCCACGTGTCCTGATGGCCAAGACGTGGGGTAGCCCACTGGAGGCTTCCTGGAGGAGGTGAGGGCTGCGGCCAAGGAGGAGCGAGGGTGCATGTGCACATGTGCATACTTGCACAGGGCAGCGTGAGGGTGTGAAGCCACAGCGTGGTGAGTGGGAGCAGGCTGGGGGGAGGAGTGGGGTTGACGATGGCCCAGGAGCAAAGCTGGCACCTCCCACCTCAGCCAGTTCAGCCTGGACTCTCTGAGGACAGCTGGGCAGCCCCTGAGGCCGGCGTGTGCTCACGTGACCAACTGCCACTCTGCACAGTGGGAACAAAGCGCAGAGACCCTCGCCTGGCCACACCGTGGCGGGCCTGCAGGGCCAGGGGCCTGCTGGGAAACGAGGGCCTGCAGGGTGGACCGAGGGCCCTGCATCCGCACAGAAGTGCACGGCCCAGCACAGAGGGGAAATTCCCTGCATCCAGAGTTAAAGTTGCACCCCGTCCCCCCACCTCGCCGCACTGAAGGCTCATTAAGGAAATGCTGGATCATCTGTTACCTGAAGCAGACTTGCTCGTTTGTCCTCCTGGTTCATCAGGATAATGACTTTTGGTTTTGACCTTGTTACCATTTTTACTGATTTTCTTGGAGAAAAACAAAATGAACACGTTATTTACCCTGGGAGACCCTCCAGGAACGGTAGCCTGTCCCCCACAGCAGGAAGAGAAAGCTGAATTAATCCCAGTAAGTTCTGAATAAGACCTGAGAGGCAGAACTAGATAAAACAGACTTGGGATGACTCTGAAGAAAATAAGAAATAAAGTGAACGGCAAGGTACTTTTTCTTCTTTCTAACGCTAACACTAAATGTTCACTTTTGCTTAATTTGCCAGCTTTAAATAATTTTCACCCAAACCTTTAGCCACAGTTTGTAGCTGCTCCCACCCTTTTGAGATTACAGTCCCAAGTGAGCAGAGTTCAGAGCAACCAGAAGCAGCTGAGGTCGGAAAGGCTGGGTTCTGGGAGGGCAGTAACTTCCACGTCACAGCAGATGGACAGAGGGGGACAGAGAGAGACAGAGGGACAGAAGAGGATGGGAGGACAGAGAGGGTTGGAGGGATGGGGAACAGAAGGGGATGAAGGGGGACTGAGGGGGGCAGAGAGGGATGGAGGGGGACAGGGAGGGACAGAGGGGGACGGAAGGGGATGGGGGACGCACAGCTCTCCTGTGGCGGGAGTCCTCCTGGCCGTTGCTGTCGCTGGAGGAGGTCTGGCTCATGAGGTGCTCGTGGGACCCGTTGCTGCCCAGGCTCCCGTAGCCACTGGAGCCGCTGTGGGGGATGGGCTGGGGAGACAGTGGACAGGAGGACTAGGGACAGGCCAGGGGCATGGCCTCCTACATGCTGTTTCTCTGAGTGGCTGTGACCTGCCCAGGGCCCTCGGTGAGGACCAGGTAGGGCTGGGGTCAGGCTGCGGTGGGCTCCCAGCCTCCACCCCCAGGACTGGTCTTCGGATCCCAGTCGCCAGGAGACTCCACCAACAGGGAATTCACTCAACCCTCCCCTCAGCTCACAGGGCCAGGGGTTCAGAAAGAGAACGAGGTGTGAGTTTCCTACAGTCCCTGGAGGCAGAAAAGCAGGAAGCCGCTCCTCATGGGGCCCCTGGGCTCATCGAGTGCTGTGTCCCCAAGGACGGGGGCGCCCTTCTCCAGTCCCCGCGGGGCCAGTGTGGCATCCTGGATTGGAGGGACATCCCACTGCCTCCTACCCCCAGGGCCACCCTGGGACTCGGGGGCTGAGTTGGGGTGCAGGGGTCTGGCTGCATCCTTCAGCCGCTCGCCCAGGGCTGACGCCCGACTGTGTGAGGCTGGGGCTGTCCCCGCTTGGGCTAGCTGCAGGTGCGCCCGACTGTCTGAGCCTGGCGCAGGCTCCACCCAAACCAGCCCATGTGCGTGGTACCGAGAGTGCACCACGGGGGCCAGGGTGCAGGGCGGAGCGAAGGAGCAAGAAGAGCTTGAGACAGAAGGATGGTGGCCCCAGGACTCAGGGGTTTCCGAGCTGCTAGCGGGGGGTGGGGGACGAGCAGGCCATGCACCCACCTGCAGCAGCAGCCGGTGGATCTGCTCCGTGAGCTCCTGAATGCTGGGGTGCACGGCCTTCTCCTCCATGCGTGGCGGGGCTGAGAATACATCCTCGTTCAAAGGCCCCCTGCATGGTTTTCATTTGTCTCTGTGAGTCGGGGCCCCACGCAGCATGCCATACCAGGCCCCACCTCCTCCCTGCAGACCCCCAGGCTGCCACCTGCCTGCTCACCACCTCCCCCCTCCCCGTCACCACTCTGCCTGAATGAGGCCCTGGAACAAGGCCCCTGACACCTGGGGGCAGGGGGCAGCCATCACAGGTATGTGGTGGGAGGTGACTTGGGTCCTGGTCTCCCAGCCATGCCCTCTGTCACCATGGGTGGGGACACGAGGACCCCTGGCCCCCAGGCACTGAGAGTACTCACACCCTGACTCTGTGTCTCCCGATGATGAAGGAGATCTTCCGGCTCCACGGGTTGACAAAGCTGGACCAGCTGGTGTCCAGGGTGACGTACTCCCCGTTGCGGGTGCGGAACCGAATCGGGGAGCAGTCGAAAGGCTGTCCGCCGGACTGCACGACTAGGAGGGAGAAAGCAGAGCTCAAGGCGCGGGGTGTCATCGGTGCTCATGGCCGGAGGGAAGACCCTTCGGGGTGCCCTTGACGTTGGAGTCATGTGAAAACTTAAGAGATGCTGATAGCCCCTCAAAGCCACCACTTCCAATCCCACTTTGCTTTTGACTGTGACAAGGGATGCTCTTGGTGGTGTCACTACACGTGTTAGGACACACATCTCTGTTAGCCTCACTGCTCTCCACCCGCGGGATGCCTGGAGTCGCCTGTGTCTGTGAGGCCTGGGCTTGGTAGGGACACGTGCCGTCCACTCCCCTGGCCTGGGCAGACTGCCAACCCACCGCAGCTGACCCTGTCCCCCCTCTCCTGCCTGCTGGCATAGCCAACAGGAAAAATGAGATACCAAGGACTCAGGCCATGGGCCACTCTCGACCGACTGACAGGACTCAGGCAGGGAGGGGCATCCCTCCCAGACACGTTGTTAGTCCATCCGACCTGTCCCAGTGGGCGCTGGGAAGACACCCCCGGAACGTGCTAGCTTTGGCCAAGCCCCCAGGATGGACCGTGAGGAGGCAACCTACTCTTTTTGTGGACGGCCAGCATCAGGGGCCTGTCACTGGGATGCAGCTGCAACAGTACGGGGGTATCGACCAGGTCCTGAGGCAGGTGGCCCAGGAGGGGGACTGCCCTGCAAGACAAGCACACACAGGGGCATGGCCGAGCTCAGGACGCCTGCCAGGACACAGCCTCCAGGAACAAGTCAGGCTCCAAATTCCCCGAAGAGCAGAGCTGGGAACCACGCTAACAGAAAGTCACTCTATTAACTAACAAACAACAGATGACAACATTGCCAAAGGTCCGCGACAGGGGGCAAGGCCCAGCCAGGCCCCGGTTACAGGCTCCGTGTTTCAGCTCTGTGCCTGATTTCCTGAAAGGGCAAATAGTGACAATGGTTTTGTTTTCCTCTTGTAAGGTCTCTCTGTGTGTGTGTGGTGTGTGTGTGTGTGTGTGTGTGTGGTGTGTGTGTGGTGTGTGTGTGTGTGTGTGTGGTGTGTGTGGTGTGTGTGGTGTGTGTGTGTGTGTGGTGTGTGTGTGTGTGTGGTGTGTGTGTGGTGTGTGTGTGTGTGGTGTGTGTGTGTGTGTGGTGTGTGTGTGTGGTGTGTGTGTGTGGTGTGTGTGTGGTGTGTGTGTGGTGTGTGTGTGTGTGTGGTGTGTGTGTGTGTGTGTGTGTGTGTGTGTGTGTGTGTGTGTGTGGTGTGTGTGTGTGTGTGTGGTGTGTGTGTGTGTGTGTGTGTGTGTGTGTGTGGGTGTGTGTGTGTGTGTGTGTGGTGTGTGTGTGTGGTGTGTGTGTGTGTGTGTGTGGTGTGTGTGTGGTGTGGTGTGTGTGTGGTGTGTGGTGTGTGTGTGGTGTGTGTGTGTGTGTGGTGTGTGTGGTGTGTGTGTGTGTGTGTGTGTGTGTGTGTGTGTGTGTGATTCGTAAGTTTGGCTAGATGGGCTTTTTTTTTAACAAGTCTTCCTGGACCAGGAAAACTGCCTATGTGTGTCTTTTCCAGCTCCAGGTGGTCTCCTCTGTGCTCACTCGGCCACTGTGTCTGGTCCTGTTTGTTGTGGCTCCCGGAGTCGCCATCGTTGGCTGGGACAGTTGCTCTGCCCATCAGGTCCTCTCTGGGAGCTGTCATTTTGCTTTTCCGGGAAACGTTCTGCATTGAACTCTGTAGTGCCCCTTCCGCCTCTGTTGTATCTGGTCCCCTCTGTTGTGTCCAGTGCCCTCTGTGGTGTCCAGCACCCTCGGCTGGCTCAGGCCAGTCTTCTCACATCCCAACGGATGTTTTCTCAAACTCCTGCTCGGGGGGAGGAAGTCGTCCTTAGAGCCTTTACAGAGAAGCCTCCCTGCTCTGCAAGGGGCAGAGCTTCCTCGGGGCCTGGCGCCACTTGGGTTTTCTCCTCCTTGTCTGAGGCCCACTCCTTCTGGGCACTGTGTTTCCCTCTGGACAGGATGTACAGGATGGCCCTGGCCAAGGCCTGGCCAGAGGAAGAGGAAGAGGAGGAATGGAGGCAGGGAGTGGGGGAGGGGAGGCTGGAGCCCCAGCCCCTGCCCTGGCGCACCCGGGCTTCACGGGCCGGGCTGCCCGCCAGCCGCTGCTAAGGATCTGCAGGATACCGGCCCATAACCGCCAGCTCAGCAGTTCTCCTGCTCACAGACGTGTGGGCACCTGGGGTGGCTGTGGACAAAAGTTCTTATGCCTTTGGAGGAATAAAAATTATCCTGGGGTTGCTTCACGAATGCTGCTTCCAGGCTCCACCTAGGACAGGGCTGGGTGGGGCCCAGAACCCGTACTTTGAAGCTGTCTCCATGGAGATTCTGCCATAGGTGGTCGGCAGCGCACATCTGAGCGGCCTGGGGCCGGATGGAGGCTGGTGGTCCGGGGCTGCCCACGAGCAGAACTTTCCCAGCAGGCCCTGTGGCCTGCACCTGCTATCCCCGGGCCAGGTGAAGGCTGTGGGGAGGTCCTGATCATAGGTCCACTTCCCGTGTGTCTTCCGAGGAGACCTCTCCCCGACCACTGCCAGCAGCCTGTCACATTTTCTGCGTCTTCAGGCACCTGTGCAGGAAGAGCTGGAGAAGTCACACTGGGTCCCTGACCCAACGCCAGCTAACCCAGAGCCCTCAGAATGGTCAGTGCTCCCAACTCCAGCAAGGCCATTTGCACCAGCTACAGCCCCCTGGGTGGGAGACCCAGGAGGGGTGTGGGAGTGGCCCCGGGCAGAGGTAGGGAGGTGACCCCACCCTGCGGCAGCCTGTGGCATGGCGGGGGGCAGAGGCACTTCTGCTGGGATCTTGCTGACGGCGTCTTCAGGTCCACTTCCAGCGCTGTCCCAGGCACGCAGCCTGGGCTTGGCCATCCTTCACTCGTGGGCCCAATTTTTGAAGTAAGTTTAAACAAGGTAATAAAGACAGGCTCAATTAGAACGACCGCCAGGCCCCGAGTGTCCCATCTGCATGGTGTTCGTAGCTTCGGAGGTTTCAGTGTGATTCCATAGTCATTTCACTGTCTATGTTCAGGTAAACGTTTTGTTGATCATCACACGTAACGTTCACTCTTAGCTTTAGCCAAACAGCTTCAGTGTCAAAGACATGAAAATCCACGGAGCTTCATTTAGTTATTAAGTAACTACCAAGATAATGATGAAACACAAACTATCTGGTGGGGAGTCTGCTGATGAGAAGGACACAGGATTGACTCCAGGACCGCGAGTGCGAGGCGGGAGCCAGCGGAGGGGCGGTGCTACACCACTTACCTTTCATCCACGTCCTGGAACAAACAGTTTGGCGAATGTGTGGTGGTAAAAATCCTCTTTTCAGGAGGGATTCTAGGGGCTGAAAGAAAAGAATTTCACACATATTTCTGATTCTGACATACATAAGAAGGCTGCAGTGCCCCTGCACCCCAGAGGCCCCAGGGGCACGAGAGTGGGAGGGACATGGGCCCCGGGCCCATCAGAGCAGGTCTCACCACGTGGACAGAAGGTGTGGCCAGGGAAATGGGACGGCATCCCTGGGCTAGCGACGGTCTGGACACAGGTGGGAGAGGGCGGTGCCCAGTGCCTTTAACTGACAAAGGGAGATGCTGTGGATGGAGCCACAGGGAGTGCCAGGCGACAAAGGTGGGTGCTGAGTCTGGAGGGGGACGGGGACTCAGCCAAGGGCTGGGGAGGGGCCGGGGCCAGAAGCTACCCTCACAGACACGCCTGGGCTGCGGGCGGCGGGGAGGGGCGAGCGGGTGGGCTGCTACCTTCGTAGCCCGAGTGCACTCTCTCGGCCAGCAGCACGCAGCACAGCTGGCCCTCGGCGCCCTGCGGGCCCCGCACCCTGACCAGGTAGGGCGTCATGCGGAATGGGTGGTAGCGGACCTCAGTCTCATGGTTTTTCCCGGCGCTGCGGAGGAGGATGAGACAAGAGGCTTGGAATTACGATAGAAGGACTCATCCTTTGCTGCTGGTCACCTCACCCCAGCAGTGGCCGTGATGGCTCAGCAGTCCTCTTCTGTACGGACATCCGCAGAGCCAGGCGCCTCACTTGGGGACCCACACCAAGCTGGACGCACTCCCTCGGCCTGCGGTCTGTCCTCTGCCCTGCCCGTGGGTTGGGGACCCACCACCCTGCTCCTCTGTCCCCAGTGGACGTCTGGTGACAGTGAAGGTAAATCAGAGTCACCAGCCTGAGCGACAGGGGCTCATCCTGGGGCTTCTCTAGAGCAGTTGGTGTTTTAACTGGGGAAAGGGTTGCTGCTCCAACAGTGGAGTCCCAGCCCCAACTCCTGAGGGCGCCAGTGTCTGGCCAGGGATCACTCCTGACACCGCAGCTGGATGCTCAATCCGTCACTCTATTTTGGGCCAAAAACCTGTTGGGAAAGCTATGGGGCTTTCCCCGAAAAAATGAACACAAACCAGAGGCTGCATGTGCTCCCGGGGTCCTCACAGACCCTGGACACACACCTTGCCCAGCAGGGGCACGCCGGCCAGTTTTCCTGGTGACAGACGGCAAGCCCGGCTCCCCAGGCTGACTCTTCCAGGAGGAGCGGGTAGGTCACTCCAGGGCTGACCTGCCGTCTCAACTCCTTGTGCATGTACCAGACACAGCCCCCAGAAGTGTGTCTCCCCGCAGACGTTCAGGAATCTGTGCGGCAGGGCTGCTGCTGCTGCAGAGCCTCCAGCCCCAGGGAACAGGGCAGGAGCGCTTAGGATGAAACGCCTGCGCCACCAAATTCAGGAAAACCAGGAGCTGGGCTTACCTGACGCGGCAGAAGAAAGATTTCTCCTCCATGTATTCTTGAGTAAAAGAATCTGAAAGAAAAAGCCCCCAGTCACTCCTCCAGGTGAACCACGACCGCGGGCAGCGCTCCTGCACAGGCCAGGCACAGGCAGCGGGGTCAGCAGCCCAGGTGTGCGTGTAAACGGGCCCGGGCGCCGGCGGAGCCCTGAGCTCAGACTCCTTTCATCACAGTTCTGACTAAAGCAAAATATCCCACGAGCGCGGCGCACACCAGGTTACGCAGTGCTAGGGGTGGCAGCCCGGAGCTGAGTGCTTCTGAAATGGCGTGTGACACGGCCAGACGCACCAGCCAGGAACAACCTGACTCTGGAAGACACACTGATGTGCACAATTCTTGCATATAAAGCCTGAACGTTTCACCCTCTGTATTTTGGGGAATAGTCAATTCTTACAGAAGCAATTTAAGGCACTGCAAAGTTACATTAATCCTTTTGCTAAATATTAACTTAGTTTAAAATAAGCGACAACATGAGGTCAATGGGGTGACCTCACCAGAGATGATGGACCGGTGGTTGCATAATAAACTCATTTAGAAGAAAAAATCTTAGACTTTGGTCTTTCACATAAAGTTTCCTCCACTTGAAAGAAGCGAGGAAAGGTGGACAATGACTGGTTGGGGAAAATGATATAAAGTGACCGGCCTGGAAAGGCCTCTGAGAAGCCATTCGGTCCTTTTGTATTCAGCCAAAGATGAATCACACCGTCCTGGGAGAGAGTGCCAGCCTGTTCACGCAGAGGGAGCTCCCTCCCAGGCCTGGACTGAGCGCTGAGCGGCCCTCGTAACGTCCGCTGCAGACTTCAGTGCCCTGACTGCCCGGTCCTCGGGCTGGGGCTCTGGGAGAATCCTGCAGCCCAAGCGAGCATCTCCTCCTTTTATGCGTCAATCCTAAAGCAAACTGCGCCTCTGGCCCTTGTTGGTTGTTGTTGGGGAGGGACAGCTGTGGGACAGTGGCTGTGACAGAGTGACGCCCCCGCTGCCCGAGCGCAGGGGAGGCGGGAAGCACCATGGACGTGAGGGACCTGGGATCCGGGAGGTGGCGCGGTGGGCTGAGGAGCGTTTGGATGTGAGCAGGTAGGCGGACCGAGGAGCCAAGGATGAACCAGAGTCGGTGTTGGGTGACGTGGCCGGGGCGGCTCTCAGTCAAGTTCATGACTGAGGTTTGTCTGGTGTGACTCCCAGCCCCGTCTGCTTCCTTCCTGCCTGCCTCTCCTGGCTCCTTCGTGCTTCTCTTCAGCTCCATCTCAGCTCCAAGCAGTCAGAGCCCACGAGGGGCTCACGACCGTCCAGGTGCAGGGAGACAGATGCTGTAGGACTTATGCTGTTGGCCGCCCTGGTCACTGAGAGGCCTGATCTGGTTGGGACCCTGCCCTCTCCACTGCCTTCTGCAGGACCCTGAGCTGCATTTCCACTGGGACTGTCTTGTCAACTAGGCCCCTCCTGCACCCACTTTTGTGAAGGTCTGTGCGGGTCACGAGAGAGCTTCCAAGCCTCCCAGACTCAGTCTCCCCAACCACGCTGGAGGAGGACAAGGACACACTGCAAGAGCCCTGTGGCCAGGAGCAGGGGGCGGGGGCGCTGCAGATCAGACGGCAGACACACCCCACATGCCCCACGCCCCAGGAGGCAGCTGCCTGGGCGCAGATGGGAGCCTGAAGTGCCTGGAAAGCCCGCAGTCTGAGCCCAGGAGGACACGTGGTTGGCATTCCCGCAGCTGCCTCCCCTTCCCGCTGACATCCTCCCACCCCCACGGGAGGTGGGCACCTCGCCTGTGCCCCGACTGCCTTTCAGATGCGCCCCTGTCCTTACCCAGGCCCTGCAGGCTCATGTCTAGGCTTCGGCTTCTCAGATCAACTTCTTTTCTAAAGTGCCTAACATTTCTTAAAATCATCTGAAACAGTTTTCCCTCTTGGAAATTCGTGAGAAGAATTTTCTCGCTAAATTGACTCTGAACAAGCAATGTTTTTCTTTCATCTGGGACACAGAGGCAACACTGGCCCCTCTGGGTGGGTCCACTGCGGGTCTCCTCTGGGGGGGTCCCACCTGGCCCTCACCTGGAAGGGAGGAGTCCCTGTCCCCTGCTGCCTGTGCAGAGGGACCCTCACCTGCTCCACGGCTGACACTCCAGGGCGGCAGCTTGCAGGGTGTGGTGGAGCTGTGGAACACGCTGACGTCGTGGGGCGCCAGGAACTCCACAAATTTGGCGTCGTGAAAGGTGTCCCTCTTGCAGTGAAAGATGCAGGCGACCTGGTCAGAGATGTACAGGATCTTCCCAGTAACCAGGGACACAGCCGCAGCAAACATATCCTGGAAGGGAGGACGCCGCCCTGGTGAGGCCAGGCAGGAGGGGCTGGGAGTTGGGTAGGTGGGTGTGGGGGGAGCTGGATGAGTGGAGGGTCCGGGAGGCTGTGGGCCCCTCTCCTCAGTCCTGACCAGAATAACTCTACTTTACTCTCCTACATATATTTGTGTCCAAATGGGATATTATTTGAAAAAACACATTGGGGTTCCACTGCCAAGAGGAACCCCAGCTGTGCTGGTTCCCTACATGTGTTGCTGCTCAGCCTTCTTGGGCACGGAGCTCCCTGGTGCCTGGCCTGGGTAATTCAGGAGGTGGCAGGGGCCTCTCCCTCTCTCTCTGTCGACCAAGAACCTTGCCAGCCCTTCACTCTCTGAGGATGCAGGGGCTTCCCGGGGAGCTGGAGGCCTCGGGTCCCTCTGGCCTAGCACAGGCTCTCTCCCTGCTGGCTGGCCGTCGGGGTCCAGGGCCGGGGCTCCCGGGGGTTAGGCTGCAGTGGGGGCACTGGAAGGAGGAGATGGGAAGGGGAAGGGAGCCCCATTCTCTGGGCCAGCTTTGCTGTGACTCCGGCCCCTTTGGACCCCCACTGCCCTTACATCTGCTCTCACTAATTGAGAACTGGGGGCAACTCACGCAGCCCCCCAGACCTCCGGGGGCCCCACTTTTACGGGTTACTTAAAAACGCATGAGTTTTTGGCGTCTCACGAAGCTGAGTCAAGCCCAGGCGCCTTGACCGCAAGTGAATTGACAGCCACCTAGTGCGTCCCTCCCCGTGCTGGCATCGCACGTGGTCAGGGCGGGGCTCGCTCCTACACACTGGGCGCGGGGGGTGGGCTGCAGCACGCCCACCTCTTCTGAATCACCAACTTTACATTCTTTTTTTTTTTTTTTTTAAGGGAAGGAACTAATTTCCTGAAACTCCAATCTCCGCTGCTATGAAGCTGCTGGCTGCGGGGCTCAGCCGGCTCACCTGGATGAAGACCTCGGTCACTGGAAATAAGCTTCCTGGGTGAAGACATCACTCGTGTAAGACACTCACCACATTGTTCGCTGTGAACTCAGAGGTGACACCCTCGATCTCTTCCACGGTGCAGGAGGGCACGTCGGCGCCGCAGGCGTGGCTCTCGCTGGCCCTCAGCAGCTGGTAATACTCCTCGGTGGCTGCGGGGAGACGGGGCAGGGACTGAAGGTGCTTCCTAACTGACGTGTGGGGGCACGACTTTTCTCATGAAAAGTGGGCAATGGAGACCCCCTCCTGGGACACTGAGAGCACAGGACACAGACTGTGAAGGCTAAACAAACAGACATTGGGATTTCTTTCCTGGAAAATCAGAAGGTCTTTGACTACAGAACTGTTTAAATGATAAAAACACATTATTTTAAATAATACGGCCACAGAGTTCTACCCAACCCTCACTCTCCCCACAAGGCCTGTAAACGTGATGCAGTAGCAGCGTTTCCACGGAGGACGGCTGTGGCAACCCCTGCTCCTGCCCTGCTGGTGGCCGGATACTCCCGTCCGGGCAGAATCGGCTCTTAGAAACGCTCGGCACAAGAAACAGCCCTGGGAACAAACTGAAGACGAGGGCCACTCGTTGTAGGACATCTTGCGCCGGTGACAAGGCCGGGGCTGAGCTGGCCCCAGCAGAGGTGAGGGGTGAGGGGAGCCCAGGCTGACGGACTCCTGCGGCTAAACTGTCCTGAGAGACCCCAGGCGCAGGGGCCCTGGGCCTGAACTCCTGGAGATGGGCTATTTGCAGAAGAGTTCGCTAGGAGCGCCAGTGCCTCTTCCAGGGCAGGAGGCTCCTTGCCTGTCCTGGAGACAGAGGCCCCTGCGGCCACCTGAGACCCAGGAGGGGGCGCCAGCTCTGCGGAGGGCGCAGTCACAGTAGCAACTGAAGGCAGACTAGACGCTACCGGACGTTACTGAAGCGTAAAGCACCCGAGCTTGGCGGTGCAACCACTTTGGAAGCTGCAGGGTTTGTTCGGATTCCCGCGGCACGCCTAGCAAGTTCTGCACGTGAATCTCAGGGAACAGCCTTAGCCTGGCCCACCGACCCGTTCTAGGACGCTTACGTGGTCTTCCCTCTAACAACAAAACCCAGACGTACTCACAGTTGGAAGCTGAATCTGGGTCACGGAGGTCCCGTTAGGGCGTGCCTGGGGTGGAGGGGGTGCCCGGCCCTGCCTGCCTGCCTGCCTGGTGGAAAGACTTCCAGGACGGACATTCACACATTTTTAGAAAAATAAGAAATGAAGCGCCCGGCGTCTGGAGCAGATCTAAAATACTGCCCCTGAGGGATACAGTGTGCTAACGCTCTCCTCGAATCTCCTCATGTTGCTCTTACAGGAGGGCCCAGCCCTCAGGGGCTGTCTCGGTTCAACTCTACCAAGCCGCTCGTGCCCCAGCCCCGCCGCATCACAGCTCTCGGGCCAGAGCCTGGAAGATGCTGGACATCCCCGGGGGCGCATGGCCTGACCCCAGCCCAGAGCACAGACCTCCACATTGTTGATAGCTTTCTCTTATCAGCTGGCTTTCCACTTGCTTTTTTTCCTCTAGAAGTACGATAGAAGATTCCAATGAACTGAGGTTTCCAACCAACTGAGATTTCATCAGACTTCTAGAATTTCCTTCCGCTATTCAGGGTTGAATTCTAGAAAATCAGCACACCCCAAGCTCTGACTTGGGGAGGCCTGAAACCCACTCCTCCAGGCGGGAGCGAGCGCGGGGACGCACCTTTCACCTGCCGCACGCTCCTCAGGGCGTGCTTCAGGGTCGCCAGGGTGCTGGCCTTCCCCTTGGCCTTCTTGTCCGCAGGGAGGTGGACCTTCAGCTCCCGCAGGGTTTTGATCAGCTCTCTGTGGGCGTCCGCCTTGGTGGACTGCTCGCTGCTGCGGAGTGAAAGACAGAGACACCTGATGGCAGGGCCCCAAGTGCCCTTTTCTGAAGGAACGTGTCTCTGGCCCAGTTTCTTCACCAGGTCACTAGGACACCTGAGTCCCCGTGTTCTTGGTGGGACACGCAGGACAGTCAGCAGCTCCCCTGCCAGTTGTGACAACCAAAAGTGTCTCCAGACACTGCCTGGCGTCTGTTGCAGGGAGAAGAGCCACCCGGCGAGAACCGGGGCTCTGCCCAGGTGGCTGCTGCAGGCGCCCCTCCAGCTATAGGCTCTTCTCCCTCCAGGGCGAGAGCTGGCTTCGCCCAGCAAGGCCAGCTGGCCCACCCGCAGTCTGGGGACTGCACTGCTGGGCCGCGCCTTCCTTCCCCATCTCACATACAGAAGGGCTGACGTGGAGACCCTGGAGGACAGCAGAATGGCTTCCTGGGGCAAGGACGTGAACAACGCAGGAAGACCTCGGAGGGGAAAGAAGATTTCTAAGAAGGATCTTCAAACTCAAGGATACAGAGATGGGAGGAAGGCAGGACAGTGGGCACTTGAAGATGGAGGTGTGCCTGCTTAGAGCAAAGGACACAGAGAGACGGATGGGGCTGGTCTCTGGGGTGGTGGCCAGGTGCCCACATGCCCAGGACTAAGACCTGGATTTTGTTATGAAAGTGTCTGTGGATATGAAATTAAGGATACGTTTGTT
Organism: Camelus ferus; assembly: GCF_009834535.1. Lineage (NCBI taxonomy): Eukaryota > Metazoa > Chordata > Mammalia > Artiodactyla > Camelidae > Camelus > Camelus ferus. Next base: position 95,246,039 of record NC_045700.1, read on the forward strand.
ACAAGCACCCAAGGAAAAGTAAGGAATGTTCCAGATGCATGTCTAAGATGCAGGCTTACAGTTAACGCACAACTATACGTATCATACGTCATGGACAGTATAATATCCACGTACAAATGCATGTGGGAATATATAAAGTGCAGGATTCACAGCCATTTTGATGAAAGGGTGCAATTCTAACGCTTAGACAGTACCAGAGGGCTGTGTAAACGTCCCGTAACAAAAACTCAGGGAATAGTTAGGCAGAACCTCAGCTTTGGGTGCTGAGGATGGGGCTGAAGGTTCTTCCTTGAATCTCCTTTTCTGGTTTTCCATTTACTACCAGGGTAACAAACACACTACACAGACGCTTTGAGTCAGGAGACTGTTTTCGATAATGCTTGCTGCTGGTATTGGCACTGCCATTAAGAGGAAGTGTAAGACAGATGCTGTCTGATGAAAATAAACAGGTGTCCGCGGGCTGTCCTCCACTGCCGGGTGGTGTCAGCAAACCTGCTACGAGTGCTCAGAACCGGCGCTGGCTGAGGTCGAAATGCCATGCTTCGCCGTCTAGACATGTGAAGAGCTGGAATGAACACCAGGACTGAAAAGGAAAGGATGAGGGCCAGCACGCCTCCCAGTCTGCTGGGGCCCAAGCGTAGCCTGCACGTGCAAATAGGAAATACAACTGTGGGTTAATATGGGGGGCTGTGTTCAGGGGACTGGCTGGGGTGTAGCTATCTGGGCCTCCCAGCAGACTGAGCGAGGAGGACAGAACTAACATTAATAAGACCAGAACTAGTAATAAAGCACCCAAGGTGCCTTTAATTGTGTAATATGGATGGAAGGGGACCTTATCCACGTCAGATGAGATCCCTATAGGGTCATCAGACCAGTTTCGTGAAGGAACAATGGGCGGACAGCTGCTCGCGCTGCAATCATGAAAGGGAGGACAAAGTGGAAGACGAGGAGTCGTGTGAGGGCCGCTGTATGTGCTGAAAAGCCGCCCCAGACGCATTCGACTAGAGAGGTACCAATGGACGGGGCTGCTGAGAGGAGGCTGGTGATGGCTGTCGCTCCCCCGACACGAGGGACATCTGTCCTCCGGGTAACACACAACCTATGAGTGAGGGAGCTATCACTGTAGATGACAGCTGATTCCGATGTTCCGTGTCTCTAGAAACACACAGGACCTGTAATGGGAGCCTCGTCCTATGGGGGCGAACAGGCAGATAGAGAACACGGAAGCTCTGTCTGCGTGTAGCTGTTGAATGATTCACCCGTAACTTACACCTCGGCAAATACACGTTACAGGTGAGAAGGCAGTTACGGCATCTGATGCACTATGTTTCGCTAGGAATAATCCTGCCAAGCTTTGTAGAACTAAACAAATGCCCAACGAGGAGCCGGGATGTCACCAGGATGAGATGTTTGATGGGCTGGGAGACTGATGAGGGCACTGTCAATAAATTTAATCAACTGGTGTGGTTTCCGGATGTTGGTTATTAGTGTTCTTACAGTTGAAATACAATGATGATTTTTCATGTCGCTGGCCGTGGTTAGCTTCCACGTGAGAAGAATGATGACATGCATGGCATGTATTGTATTATTTTTGTAATTTGTTTCATAGATTTCTCTTCAAAACCTCCGCCTGTTTACGGTGTGCCTGGGCTGGCTGTAAGCGGTGGCGCTGGCTGTGGACCTGTGATGGGTTTTGGTGGCTCACTTGGGGGGCAACAGCACTTTCATTTATTTGGGGGCATCGGTAGGGCTTGGTTCCACAGCAGCTGTGGCCGCTGGGCAGCATCATGAGGTTTGGGTTTCTGCTAGGACTGCGTTATGCGCACATTTTTTCAGGGCTAATGGCGAGGTCTGAGTCGTGTTTTATGCTCTGAAGGATGACGAGGTGGAGACTGTTCAGTGGAGCAGGGGGCTGGGTAGTTTATGACACTGGGGACGCTGGCTTTTCGGTGGGGAGCCACGGGAGCACTGCGAAGGCACCTGGCTGGTGCCTGCTGCCGGCTGGCCCTGCTGGCCGCTGCAGCGGTTATTGCATTGCGGAGGTTACTGTGGTAACTAAGCAGTTGTGCCTGGGGCAAAGGTGATGCGGAACGAGAGGAAGCAATCTGATCAGGCCTTTCTGGTCTGAGGCTAGTGTAGAGAATGTTACTTGAATCTGGGCAGTAGACTTTGGTAAGACATTTTCTAGTCGAGTTGTGTCTGGTAATAATGCTGCTGATTTCAGGCTGCTGGTGAGTTTAAACCTGGGGAGAGACGGCGTATGATGGGGGGAAGTCATCCTAGGAAGTGAGAGAATCAGGAGAGGTTTGAAGGGTAACTGAGTTTTAGGTTCTGTGTGGTAAGGTGGATTTCCAGGGCCAGAAGGAAGCCTGAAATGGTCACGGCGAGAGCTGTTAGTTTCAAATAACGGGCAGTTACTAGTGGGACTCTTGCTGGGGGAATGCTGCTGGAGACGAGAAACCCCGCAAAAACACCTCCTGCTAACAGGTGTTTGATGGAGCCAGTTAGGACTGGGCTGCTCTCATTGATGAGGATTAGCGTGGAAAGCGAGCTGGTCCCGGGAGTGCAGGGAGCATAATGCAAGCAGCACGACAGCTGAGGGAGGCAGGGAGTCGGGCTCCGCTGCTGGTATACGGCGCGGACGCGGCTTCCCTGATAAGACCTTTGGAATAAGAGCCTGTGCAAGGCCTGCTCGGGGAGGCCGGGGGCGCTGCCGGCCCAGGGCCGCATCAGGGGCGCTGAGCAGCCTGCCGGGACTGTCATCTGAAAGGGTGCGGCCGGGTCCACGAGGGGGACAGCTGCGCGGACTAACGGGTTCCAGCAGGAGATTGAAAAAAAGGCACATGGTCCCCCAAAACTTATCTCCACGACTCCAACTCTTTCCATCTCTCTAAACGCTCTAGATCAAGGGCGCTCTGGTGGCCTCACCTGCAGCCGCTCGTGGACGCGTTGTGGTCAGACTTTGCCGTCATCAGGCTGAAGGCATCCGGACTAAAAGGACAAAAAGTACAGGCAAAACTCAGAAGAGTGTTCATTCCATCCACTTCTCCCCACTCCATCCAACCAGTGGTGACAGGCTGGATTACACCAGAGTAAGTCAATTAAGGAAAAATCCAAGCTAAGAGAATCAGGCATAAAAACCTTTGGATACCAGGAGAAGCTAAGCGCTGGGGCACGCAAACCCAAGGCCGGGGCGAGTTCGTTTTCTCGTGGGGGGTGGGGGGAGTAGCTAGGTTTCCACTTCTCTCTGAGGAAGGTACTGGGGATTGAACCCAGTGTTAGGCACGCACTCTACCAGTGAGCTACCCCTCCCCTGGCCAGCTTGCTTTCTATATAAATCACTCAGCATCCGTGTCAGCAGCGGCGGGCTGGGTTACCCGGCTCTCCTGTCCCCCAACATCTCGTGATTCTCCCTAAGTATCTACGGGCAATCTGACATCCACAATCACTCTTACAAGGAAGGACAGACCCTTGCAAATTTTAGTTATTCTGAGTTAATAAGATTTTCAAAAATCTTGAAAACCTTGGTAATCATGATTTAAAGACCACAAAAGCAACCAAATTACTACGGACTGAGACTGAGTAAGAGAGTGCCCGGCCCACCTGGTGGGGCCCAGGCTGCACCCACCCCTGGCCAGTGGCGGGCGGCTCCACCAGCATCCCCAGCTCCTTGCTGCTGTCGTCACAGTCGCTGCCCTGTGAGTCCCGCCCCGTCGAGCAGTTCTCCTGGGTCTCATTGCCGCTCATGTCCACGTCCTCCTGAAGCGGGGCTGGGCTGGGCCTGGGCTCCGGGGGCTCCTTGGAGGGGTTCCCAGGGCTGGGTGGGTAGCCCGCATAGCCGTTCATGCTGGCTCCCGAACAAAGCTGGCAAAGGAGAGAGTGTTGTCAGGCAGTAGGGGAGCAGGTGCCCTGCAGCCCTCAGGTGGGGCGCCCCATCCAAATCTTTCCCCACGTTTCGCCGAAAGAGCCGGCAGGAGGCAGGGTCAGTCGTGGGTCTCCTTTGCTCGTATTCACTGGGCTCCTACCTGCCGTGAACTATGAAGGCGGAGGGGTGAGGCAGCCCCAGCCCCAGCCCCAGACAACAACGTGCTGATGGCTTAGTCAGAAGGTGTTCAGTGTCGGTCGTCACCACCCAGCGCGCGGGGAGCTTTGGGGGAAACACAGATTTCCACTGAATAGCTGGCAGGGCCTAGGAACCCACATCTTACAGATCTCCCCAGGTGGTGTGGGGGAACAGCGGGGTTCAGAAAGCTTGGCCATCACAAGTTACAGGAGACTCCAAAACCAGGCTGCAGGTGAGGGAGACTTCAGGATGGTGCTCTGGGGAGCAGGTGGGGGGCCCTCCCAGCAGCACAGGGGCTCCAGGTCCAGGCATTCCCAGTGCTCGGTGGCTGAGGCACGTGTGAGTGGGGTGTGGAGGGGAGGGACCAGTACGAGGCCAGTGTGGAGTTTACACTTTATCCGGATCTATGAGAGGCTGGTGAAGCACTGTAAATAGCAGACTCACGTGACTTGGTTTGTGTTTGGACGAGAACTTTAACTTTGGTGCTTTGAGGGTAGGTGGGTGGAGGGGAGCTGAAATCCTGACCAGGCACAGGCTGGGACAGCGAGTGCCCGGGGCAGGAGGGGTTGACCAGAAGCCTAAGGACGGGGAGCCTCAGGTCGCAGGGTGAAGGCAGCACCGAGGACGCTGCTTCCCTGGAAGTCCTGGCAGGAGGTGGGCGCCCACTCAGACCCGGGGAGCTATCAGCGAAGGCGCTGCGCGGAAGGGTGCAGTCAGGGCTAAGGAAACTACAAAAGATGTGCAGTCCTGGGGGCCACCAGGGAGGCGGAGGGAGCTGCTATCACCCCCCGGGCCTGGGGGGACAGGAAGCGGATGCCTACTGAAACTGGGGGACCCCCGATGACCTGCGGCCTGGGGGACAGCACTGGGACATAAACCCTGGCTTCTCTCTCCTCCTGACCTTGGAGGTCAGGAAGCCAGAAGGCAAGAGGACCCACTGACACAGTCCCAAAACGCCACCCTTGGACACTAAGCCGTGGGGGAGTTCTGGAGGGCCCAAGTAGTGGTGCCTTCACCCAAAGGACCCCCAGAAGTGCCCCCACAGCGTTCCTGAGCTCAGGAACCTGGACCAGCCGCCAGGAGGAGGCTCTGGTGGATGGTGGTGACTGCGGACACTGCTGAAGACGTGACCGCACTGCCTCATGTCACGTTCACCGTCCGTGGTGCATGTAGGATCCCACTTCAGGGACGGGAAAACAGGCTGGTGACTTGCCCAAGGCCACAGCAGGCCCACCTGCCCCTGAAGACGGGACCCGTGGAGAATACAACCATGTTACTCTCCAGAAGACAGCAGGTCTGATCACATCTTGTCTTGTTCATGAACCACTAAACTAAACAGCACCAAAGTGCAGCTTTGGAAAAGGAGTGCAACTCAGACAAGGTGAACACAGCCTCCATGGCGTGAGGAAACCCACACCTACTCCATATCGTAAGTAAAAATCCAGAAATGATGGGTTCCGGGAAACACAATGAAGGATGCGCTCAAGCTGCAGACTGAGAGGAAAATGTCACATCAGAACAGAGACTCAGAGCGCGGAGGGTGCAGCTCAGTGGTAGAGCACGTGCTTAGCATACACGAGGTCCTGGGTTCAGTCCCCGGTAGCTCCATTAAAATAAATAAGTAAATAAACAAACCTAATTACCTCGCTCCTAAAAAATTAAAAAATAAATAAAATATTAAAAAGTAATTTAAAAAAAGAACAGAGGATCAGAAAGATCAGTGAGGAGGAGGAGGAGCACGAGAAACTTTCTAAACAAGCCGAGGGGAAGGGCTGACGCTGCGCTGCACCTTTACCTGCCGACGACAGCTCTGTCAGAAAAAGACACCGCAACCATGGAACAAACTGCACGGAAAGGGATACACGAAGGAAACCGTCCTGAAGACAGATTTGCCTCTGCCTGGCCACCTGTGCACGAGGCAGAGGTTTGTGAGCTACGTCCTGATGAAAATGATGTTTTCAGGAAAAGAGAAAATTCTACCTGCATCCAAACAGGACAACAAACAGCTTCCCTGCAAAGGGCGTTAGGTCGGGCTACTCTTCATGTCTCCGCTGTAATATTATACTTTCAGAAGATGAAGTCTGCACACAGCTCTGGGCCGAAAAGCTCATTGTCTCGGGGAGGAAGTCTCAGTTAGAGGATCTTACTGTGAGCCTGGACAGCTGCCATCAGTCCGCCCCGAATCACAGAGGACCCAAAACTCCAGTGCCTTCCAGGGAAAGTCAGGAATAAAACAGGCAAGTCTTCGACACGTCAGGGACGTCCTAGCTAATCTGACGAAAGAATGAAAGGTGCAAACACTTGCAAAGAGAGAGCCCGAAGACCAAGCACAGGCTGTCCCCACAAAGAGAAACACCAGGTGAGATCTACACACCTGGGAAGATGCGCGACCTCGTAAGACAGGAGGGAAGTGCAAAGGATGAGGTTTCCAAAGGTCAACAGGACCAACCGCATCCTGGGCTGGCCGGGTGGAGGCCTACAGAGGCTCTCTGGGGGGCTCTGGGCGTGTGCGGCAGCGCTCAGGCCCGGCCCCTTCCCACCCCTCGGAAGCTGCTCCCTGGGAAGGCTCGTGCTCGGACGAAGAGGCACGAGCATGGTGTGGGGGAATTAAAAACCAGGAAAGAGCCACCGGCAAGGAGGCTATCAGCGTCCTGTCCCAGGCATCCTGCCCACCACAGCCACCCCGGCCAGGCGCCAGCCTCAACACACAAACCGGGCCCCGTGCCTCATCTGGCCCCACTGGGGTCCACATGGGGCAAGTGAGATCCTCTCTCCCCGGGGCTCGGAGCACAGTCCTGCCCTGCATTGGGGTCGTGCCCCACGCAGCCTCCCGGGAACTCCTGTGCGGCCACCCCCGTGGCCCGGCCGCTGTGCTCAGACCTCAGGCCCTCGCACTTGCTGCTCCCTGGTGTCCCCAGCACTCGTTGGGCAGAGAGCCTGACCATCCTGCACAAACAGCACAGCCTTCTCCCCTCCCCCTCCCCCTGGCAGCTCTGCGTCCCCTGCTTGGCTTTCCGTCCCAAGGCACTGACGCCCAAGGCACTGACGCTGCACACTGACGCGCCGAAGCTCTGAGCTGCTCCCGCTGTACCCCAGGGCCTGGAGCAGGCTGTGGAGGCATAAAACCGGGGACATCTGCACTGTGGAATACTATGTACCCCATTAAATAGAAAGGCATCAGAGACACTGATGTGGGAAGACTCCAGGGCATAAATGGACAAATCACAGAACAGCAAGTAACAATAAAAATGCCAGGCAGTGCGAGTGCGGCGCTCAGCACGCGCCGGCATGGCCCCAGGCCTGTTTCTGTGGATTTGCTTGCTCTCACTGTGCACAGCACTGGGGGCTGGTGCTGTGGCCAAGGACAGGACGGACATTGTTCCTGTCTTCATTGGAGAGGGGAAAACAGACTATCGACAAGGGAGTGGCATTGGAGTAGCGTCTAGCTCAGTAGGAGAACACGTCCTTAGCGTGCACGGGGTTCTGGGTTCAAGCCCCAGTCTCCCCACTAAAAAACTAAGTTGCAAGAAGGTGGTGGCACGTGTAGCAGGCTAACAGTGAATGCTATGAGAAGAAGGCAGAACACAGTCTCAGAGGTGTGAGAGTGGCTGGGCGTGACCTTTCGGGAAGGGTGGCCGCTGTGCAGATGACTCTTGACCTTGTACCTGAGCCCATAAGGGGTGCTGACTCAGAGCCCCTTGCCCTCACTCTCCCCCAGGCTGGCAGCCCCCTGACCCTCCACAGCCGCCACCGGGCGCATGCCCATGTGGTCCTCCTGGCTAACACCTGAGGCTGTCTGGAGTTGCTGGCTCTGCCCGCCACATGTGACCCTGGATGAAGTACCACATCACAGGGTGGGTCCTGGCTTCCCCAGCCGCTGTAAAGGGCCTGGGGAGGCAGGGGTCCCAGTGTACCCCATGAGCTGGTGAGCTTTGATCATGGCACCTGGAAGGAGGGCAGGCCCCTCTCCACCCCTCCCTGGAAGGGACTGTTCTGGAGTTTTGTTTTTTTTTTTTTTTGTCCTTCCTTCCTTTTTCTGTATGGTTTTTTTTGATGAGGTCCCAAGGGCCTGGGTGTCTGTGAAGCAGAGCGTCATCGCGTGGGTCCCAGCCTTCTCTTCCACACCTTCCTGTCCTTCACTCCAGCTGCCCTGGGAGCACACCTCCCAGTAAAGCACTAGCATTTAAGCCTTGGTCCACACTCTGCTTTTAAGAGAACCCAAACCAAGATAGATGAAGAGAGTGAGAGAACAGGCCAGGAGGATGCCGGAGGAATATTCCAGGCAGGAGGACAGCAAGTGCAAAGGTCCAGAGGCAGGCAGGTTTGAGGAAAATGGACAAGTCTGGAGCAGAGAGGGCGAGCCAGAGGCAGGAGGGTGATATGAGGGCAGAGCCAGGCCATGTGGCATGTCGCAGGGAAGAGCCAGGACTTGGGCTTTTTTCTGAGTGGGATGGGAAGGCTGCAGAGTTCCCTGCAGCAAGACTTGACTTACACTTTAGCGGGGTGACAGGGTCCAGGCAAGGTGGAGACTAGGAGGCCTCTCAGGGGCTCCTCTATGGTTTGCTAGAGCTGCCAAGGGGGCTGCCCAGGGTGCTGGGGACACACCCTCACTCCTGTCCCCCAGCTCCCTGGACACCACCCGTCTCATCCCACAGTCCTCCCCAGACCAGCAGCCGGGCTGGTCCTTTCTGCTGAGTAAATTATGAAGGTGACAGGGCAGCGGCAGTGGCCAGAGGTCTGCTCAGACCCTGGACGGCGGGGGCTTTGGCAGGTTCTACCACTTCCTGACCGGGTGATCTTGGGCGAGTTCCTGCACTTCCTGGTGCCTTGTTTCCTCATCTGTAAGATGGGGCTAGAGCAGTACTCGCCTCCTCCTCGTTGCTAGGAGGGTTAAGTGTCTGGAATGCAGCAAGCATCCAGCAAAGGCTAGCTTTTACCATCACTGCCAATCACTAGAGGTAAACAGACAGGGTGACAAAAGGCAATTTTATTTATTTTCAAAAAGGAGATATTTCATTGTCATGAGAGCTGTCCCTGGCGGCCCCAGGCAATAAAGACATCCTGTGGAAGGAGGCATCACACTTTGCTTCCACGCACGCCTGGGGCTTGGGCTCAGCTCCCCGCAGGAGCTCCTGGTTTCTACCTGTCCTGGCCCCTGGGAGCCTGAGTAGGAGTCACCGAGCTGGGGTCACAAGATACCTTAGGTGGAAGGCAATTCTTTTTGCTAAGAGAGTAAAGCAATCATGGCAGAAACAGAAAAACCATCTGAACTTCATTATTCCAGAGACTGCGCCGACAGCTCTAATTGACCGACCTCATTTCGCCAAGTTGGCAAAATCAACGTGCCTGTCAAAGCAGACTTTGACTCCTGCCTTCCAGAAATGTTCACTGAGTGCCCACTCATGCCAGCACTGCCAGGGTCCTGCGGAAGCCTGGGGAACCTGGGTTTCCACCCAGGGGGTGGAGGTCCCTGTGAGCCCGAGGTCTGGGGCCCCTGGAGGGAAAGGTCAGCCCTACTGCAAAGGGGCTGCCGGGGAAGCCGGCGGCGGGGGGGGGGGGGGGGGCTCTGGGTGTGAGCTTGTGTGCCTGCTGCCGGAGGCCCCATCTCAGCCACGTCTAAGACGTCCACACACTGGCCCTGCCCCCGGAAAATGGTCAGGAAGGGAGCTGAGCTCAGACTCTTGACTCCGGGCCCCTGACCACACCCTCGGTAGCGAGGGTTGCCCCGGCTGGACAGAGGAACACTTGGAAAGCGCGGTCCTGGATGAGCTCAGCGTCTGGGGTGGCTTCTCAACACTTTGGGAGGGGGAGGAAGTGAGTGGGGATGCGGAAGGAGAGGGACCAAGAGCAAAAACCATTTGAAGCTGGCTGATGGGTTTGTGACGTTGTCCTCTCTACTTTCACATATATTCATGGTTTTTATAATAAATGGTTAAAAAAAATTCAGAACAAAAACACAGCCACAGCCAGGACTGGTAAAGACTTCCCGCACTCAGTGCCCCTGAGTCCAAGATGGATGTACATTTCTCTGTGGAAAACAGTAATCAGTGTATGGTTCAATTACTTACGCAATCAATTTTTGGAAACAGAAGATAAGATACTTGCAAAAGTCCCAAATGGTAAAGTCTTAATGTACATCCGCAGACTGAACACACCCAGGTACTCAGCACCCAGCTTGGGAGGCAGAACACTGCCAGCCCCCAGGACCCTGGTGGTCTTCCCTGGCACCTCGCCACCCCCTGGGCACCGTCAGCCTGGCTTCTCACAGTCTAGTTAGTTCTGCCTGTTTCCAAACTTTATGTAACAGGATCTCACAGCGTGTACTTTGTTTCTGCAAGCCCTGGGTATCTTATCCCAAATATTATAACAGGGTTGCTAGTTCCTGGTAGGAGCCAATCCCCTGAGGCCAGCCTGCTGTAATCTGGAGAAAATGTTTGTCCTGCTAAATAAACACTGGCACTCTCCATGGAAACGGTTGGGTAACCGAGGAAAATGTGACTGCAGCCGTCCAAATATGGAAGGGAAGGTGGCTGGGGAGGGCGCGTCTCCGCCTCACCAAGGCCCGTTCAAGCACCCGCAACTCTGCCTTTAAAAACCTCGACTCTGGAAAAGCACAAGATTTAAAACAACGACAATGTGAAAACGTCAGCTTTCTGGCTTCAGCATCTGGGTGCCTGGGAGGAGCCCAGCTGTCATTCTTTTGTCATCCTGGGAAGAGCATGGGGGCTCTCAAGGCCTCCAGGGGCTGGCAGGGGTCCAGCCCTTGGCCTGGAGTCTGCTCCACCTTCAGAGCTGCCCACCTCTGATAACACAGCGGCCTTGCCCCTGGCCATGACCCATCCCCGTGACCCGTCCCTGCTCACCTGCTCACTTACTGCTTCTGGCTTGTCTAGACTTAGAAATACAGTAACAAACGTGTTACAGATGTGCCTACAAAGAGCACAGAGTTGAAATGAGGGTTTAAGGGAAAAGCTCAGGGGGCCACCCATTAGGGGCCCCTGTCCAGACTTCCTGGTTCTGTGGGTTGGCAGGGGGGCCAGCTTTCCACAGAGCAGGGGCACAGAGCCTCAGCAGAGCTGCCAGGTTGTGTGTTTGAAGTTAGCTTTGCCGAATACGGTAGTTTTCAGCGTCACTCTTTCTTCTGACTAAATGCTGAGCAGTCCCGCCAGCCACTCAGTGACCTGCCAGAGCCTCTGATTTGCTGAGGTCTGGGGAGGTTACATCATCATTTAAAAACAGGCGTGCCCACCAGCATTTTTCTGAGAGTTAAGCGTGCATGAGAAATAGTACAAATGAGAGAAACTTTTCCTGTTTCCTTCTAAGTGTGGCAGACATGCCTCACAGGGTGACGCTGTGTGATCCAGAGGCAACTCGGAAACTTCTGTCTCCTGCGAAGGGGCCTGATCTGTAGAGTAACAGGAATCCAAAAAGATACGGACTGAAAGAGACCTCACAGAGCGCCTAACCCGAGCCCCCTGTACAGACAAGCCCAGGGTGGGAGCTGAGTCACCCAGCAGCAGCCTGCTGGCTGGTGACAGGCTTCCCCCTCCTCACCAGCACCCCAGCCCCCACAGAAAGCCAGGGCTGCGTTAGCTCTGCACCAGTGAATCACACCAAGATGACAGTGACAGATAACTGCGAACACCTACGGTACCACCCCTGTTGGCATAACACGTAGTTTCCTTTAAAAAAAAAAAAAAAAAGTCCCTTTCCTCATTTTACTCAGACGCCTTATAGAAAGTGACTAGCCTTGGATTTAAAAACTCAGTTTCCAGTTAAAGCCTTCAGCTGGAGTCCTGTTCCCTTCCCAGCCAAAGCAGCCCCGGGCCGGAAACTCCGGATAAGGGATGGGTATCTCCCCCTGGCAGCCAGAGAGAAGGCCAGTGGCCCTGCTGCATTAAAAGCGGGAGGCGAGAGGTATTCATGGAGCGGCTTCTGCCATGGTGCTGGTGCTCTTAACGTTTGGGGGACCTGAGGACCCTCCCCTCAAATTCCAGCCCGCTCAAGATTCAGCAGCATCCCATTTCAGACCTTAATAGAACCTCTGAAGCCCATCCAGACCCAGATCAAGACCTTCAGGATGATAGAAAGACCCTGAGGTACCCTGAGCCTGGGCCTGGCCCTGCCATGGGGTGTGCCCAGCAGGTGTCTGGGCCTCAGTTTCCTCATCTGTCAAGCTAAGCGGTTACCCTGGATGATTTCCAGGATACCTTCTGGCTCCCTATTTTCCTGTGAGTATGAATCAGCTTTCCAAACTGGTCTCTTTTGTGCAGGTTCCAGAAACCCTAGCAATTGAGTTGTCATCCCTTACTCTGGCCTTCCTGGAGGGGTTACTTGGCCACCACCCACCTCCTGGTTCTGTCCAGGACTGGCAGCCAAAGTACACCCCAGAAGGATAATCTGATTGCTGTATCACAAAGTTGGACCCCTTACCCCACAACTACTTCCACCCAACCTGGGGAGAGAGAATAAACACAGAGAGGTCCAGGGTCCAGGGTGGGCAAATGGACATCACGTTCTCAGGCCTGGCTTGGCCCTGCAGCTGTCTTGTCTCTCTGCTCACCCACTCTGGTGGACCCAAGGGCTGTCCAGGTAGGGCTCCTAGACCAGAGCCCAGCAGCAGCCCTTCCACGGCCGGAGACTTGGCTCTCTGGACTCAGAGCAGGACGCCAGCCCCCAAGGGGCCCTCCATGTTCTCAGGGACTGTGGCACTGACCCTCGGTTGCCTTGGCCTTTCCAGCCTTCCCCCGTGGGGGTGGGGGAAAAGGAGGGAGAAGAGGAAGGGTTCATAAAAGAAAATTATCTAAAGGACAGTCCAGTGTGGTGGTCACTTAATAGCTCTGTGATTTTAGACATGTGGCCTAATCTCTCTGGACCTCAGTTTCTTAGTCTGCAAAATGGGAGTAACAGTACCCCCCACCTCGCCCCCGCCCCAGCCCCAGGCCGGTGTCAAGACTAGAAGTCAAATGGTCCAGGAAGCTCTCGGAGAGCGCCTTCGAGGGCTAGAGGATCCACCGTCGCTGTCTGGAGCCCGTCCGCCGAGACTCCAGACTGCCCACCCGAGGACCGGGCCGGTGGGCGGCAGTTACGTAACCAGCCAGCCGGCGGCCGGACGCGGGTCCGCGCCCAGGCCGGCCCGCCCTGCCCGCCGCGCAGCGCCGCGCACTCACCGGAGCTGCGTCCTCGCCGGTCCGCCCGACCATCCGCGTGTAGCCCGCTGACCCCACGCCCGCCGCTTCGGCCGCCAAAAGCAGCGCGTAGCCGGCTGGGCCGCCCACCTCCGCCGCCGCCGCGGACTCGCCGCTGTCACATAGTGGAAAACGTGACCGCTCGCCGCGCCCGCCCCCAGCGCCCGCTATTGGCCGTGGTGCTGCCTCATCTGCATACCAAGGGGGCCGGGCCTGCAAGCGCCGCGCGTCCATTGGCTGCGGCGCCCATCGCTCTCTTTACATAAGACGCACATGGAACTCCATGTTCACTGCGTTGGTTTTTCAATGAAGAAGCGGCGCGGTCACCCCCCCCCCTCCTTGTCCCCCCGAGTGGTCCCTTCCACTTCCGGCCTCGGCGCCTTCCATTCAAGACAGCGCCCGTCTGCCGGTTCAGGGAGCGCGGAGTGGCGCGTACCACCGCGGGGCGGGGGAGCTGAGCGCGGGACGGGTAGTGCACCTCGGCCGGCCGGCCGCCGGGAAGCCGAACCCCCGCTGAAGCCGCGGCCCCGAGAGGCTGCCACTTGAGCAACCCGCCAGAGGCGGGCCCCCTACGGCCAAGGCCGCGGGGAACTCCCTGCAGACATCTTTCATTCATTCACTCGTTCACACTCATTCATTTACTCATTCTCATTCATTCATCCCTAGGCGCTGAAGCTGCTCAGGGCAACTAGACCAGGAGGCTCTTTAGGAGCTCCTGGTGCACGCCCACGCAGACCACCGAGATGGACACTTGACCCAGATCTGCCGGGACAGTTAGCTTCCAAGTGGCCTTTCTTATTTTTCAGACCTTATGTCTGAAAGTGTTGGTTCAGCAAATAGAGTCCTTGTTACTATGAGGATGTACAAAAGAAATAAATGATGTTGTCCCCTCCCCCAACCACATCATTAGGCAGAAAGAACCGTCTCATGAAAAGAGAACTTAGTCAAGTACTAAATTGGGCGGTGTGGATCATAAATTAACCAGGGCTAGAGTTATGCCCAGATGCTCCATGGAGGAGGCAGAACGTGAAGGGTGGGAAAGGCGTTTGGAAAAGGAGGGTTTGGAAAAAGAGGAGCCACAGAGACACATGAGCCAGATGTGGGGGTTCTGGGAGAGTGTTGTTCTCTGAGCACCTTGGCTGTGGCCAAATGTTCTTTCAGTAAGCATTGACTGGGGCATGTGAAGCCCCTGCCTTCTGTCTCAAGTGTCAGGAAAGAGTAGAACTTCCTCTCAGACCAGGTAGAGGGCCAAGACTTTCCTGTGGGCCACAGAACAGCCGGCAGGCTCCGAGGCAGCTCAGCTGCAGCGGGCTGAGACTGCGGGTCCGACAGGGGAGGTGAGACTGGTAGGGCTCTGAAGGGCTGAAGGGGTCTGTAGCATCTCCCTCCACTTGTCCATTCTCCCTGGGCTGTCCTGGGGGCTGAGGATGGGAGGGAAGGAAGACTTCCGATCTGGTGGCCTGCAGCAAACTAAGCTGCTAGTTTCCAAAGCCAAACCCACATTCAGGAATTCCTCTGTGCAAGACACTTCTTTCCCTCTCCTTGGCAAGGTGTGTGCAACATCGTGAGACACAGGTGCAAAGCGAGGCAATGCCATGTTCATCAGGACAGTCCTCACCACGTTGGTCCTGGCAGGCCTGCTTCTGGGCTCACACTTCTGGGTGAGAGGGGCCCCTCCCCCTGTTTCTCTGACATTGACACTCCCCGCCCCACTCCCTAATACACACATATACAAATGCCAAGCAAATCCAGGCCCAGCTGCACCCTGCACACACCCAAAGGCCTTTGTTTCTTCACATACATTGACGTCAATGGTGAACTCCATTGTTCTGGAAATGAGAGAAATCAGACAGTTCATTCACACCACTAAGAGGTTCTCCTCCTGCTCAACTTTTCTTTGGTCTGGCTCCATATTCAGCCTTCAACCATATATCACATTTCCTCCCTAAATTTAGCCTTTCTATTTCCACCCATGAATCTGGTTAAAAAAAAATAGTGAAATCCATTATTTTAGAAATTATCAAATACTGTGGACCACTAGAACTCTCCGGAATCAAATCTATTTTCAGGGTCCCACGGCTGGTTTCTTCATTCTTGTTGTTGGAAACTTTCACTCAGTCCGCAAACATTTGTTGACCCGAGTGTTGGAGGGGAGGGTGCAAAAATGCATCTCGTTGGATCCTGCTCTTGTAAGGAGTTTGCAGTGCAGAAGAGGGTGATGAGGCAGGTCTGGAGACCATTTCATCTAAGATGGGTTGTAAGTCCCAGGACAGCAGGACAGACTTGGGCAGAAGCCTCCACCCCAGCTCCAGCAGGAGCAAACCCCTAGAACCAGGCCAAGCCCGTGATGACATCCTCACTGAGCCAAGGTGGTGGGTGAGCACGTGTGTGCATTAGTGCCTTCAGGTTGGAAGGAGAGGAACGAATCCTTTCCTGGTCAGTCTACACTGACCTGGAAATGTGTTGGGATTAGCTGTCACCTCTGGCACAGAACTCTTGGCACTGGGGAAGGCAGTTGTGGGGATGGTAAGCCAGGCAGGGCCCCCAGCTGCCTGGGGAAGGCTGTCTGTGGAAGGAGCTGGTCTCTGGTCTCAGCCTTCACCCCGCCTCCCAGCCAAGGCTGCTCTGCCTCAGCCCCCAGCCTGTTTCCTCCAATGGGCCTGACCCAGGTCGGCCCTGCCCACTCATGTCTTTGCCCTGCCCACTCATGTCTGGGCCCTGCCCCAGGGTTCCCCTCTGCACCTTGGCTGCCGTGCCCTTGCCAGGACACCCTCTGGCTCTCTTGTTCGCCCTTGCACTTGGTCAGCCAGCTGTTTACTGGGCAGCTATCATGTGCCAGCACCGTGCTGGCCACTGCGTTGTCCTCCCCTCATGGATCACGTGGTTGGTGAGTCTGCAAGCTGGGACCAGCTGGGAAGGCAAAGGGCAGGGGGCCAGGAGGAGACTTAGGTCTGTAAATGGGGAGAGGGCCATCGTGTCCTCTCTAAGGAGATGGTGGGGACACTGTCAATCTTTCTGGCTGCAGAGCCCCTTCCTGGGTCCAGGTACACTGGGGTTGCGGACGCCTGACTCTGACCCTGACCCTCCCTCTCCAGCCTCCCTTATGCCGGACGCTGGGCAGGGAGGCAGCTCCTGTCAGGGACAGCCGGCTCCCAGAGGTGGACCCAAGGGCCTGGGCAGCTGTCCAGGGTCTGAAGACACGGGTGAGGCAAGGCCCACCTGCCCCTCATGCTTGGGAAGTTCCCTGAACTGGGCAGTGCCAAGAGGGCTGGTGTTTTTCTCTGACTGTGAGATGGTCTGGGGACCAGTGTACAGTAGGTATCTTTATTGTGCTAGCCACCTACCGAGAGGGTTTTTTTTTGGGGGGGGGGGTAAATTTTTAAAATTGAAGTATTGATTTGTGGGGAGGGCGTTGTTTTTTAAACTAAATATAGATCCAGGGAAGGTTGTCCTTTGCTTTGGGGAGACCTGTTTGGGTTGTGTGTGTACACGCACATGTGTGCGCATGGCTGGGTTCACACCTCTGCCCCCAGGAAGTCATAGATAAGCCACACACGAGGGGAGCGCAGCCTCCATCTTTTTCACCTCATCCTGGAGAAGAGACCCCAGAAAGGAACTGAGGGCATCTGCACAGTGCGGCTTGGTCTGGAGCATTCGCCTCTGCATCTCCGTTGCCCCTTCACAAAAGACATCCTCATCATCACAGTCCTGATGGCGCAGGCGGCGAGGACCTCCAGTACAGTGTCAAACAGAAGTGACAGTGGACATCTTTGCCCAGTTCCCAACTGGAGAGAAAGTGCTCTCAAAATTTCACCATGAAGTATGATGTAAGCCTTAAATATTTAGTTTTTTATAGATGTCCTTTGTCATAGAAAGTGTCATATTATATTATTATTAATATCATTATTATTATCTATTGTATTATTACTATAAATAGTATTATTTATTATAGTTTGCTGAGAGTTTATCATACATAGGTGCAATGATTTTTAATCATAGCAATTATTATTTAAAATACCTCCTCTCAAAAAAGAACATGAGAAGGAACATGTGTATGTATATGGATGACTGAAACATGCTGTGCAACAGAAACGGATGCGGCATTGGAAACTGACTAAACTTTAATTAAAAAAAATTTTATAAATCTCTTCCCAAATAAATTGAATCTATTTTTGCAGATCTGCAAATAATTTAAATCACCATAACCTTGTCTCTATTATAAAATACTCTGTATAGACTTGATCACTGTGTTATTGTATCTTAAAACAAAAAATATAAATGAATAAAAACATTAGTGCCCAAGACTCTGCCTTTTTTATGTCATAAGTGTCCTCTTTGTTGCTGTAGGAATCCAATGGTTAAATGCGTACCCAACTGAATTCTCTTATTATCAGTTTTGCAAATAAAAGGCATGGTTTCAAGTGAAGCCAAAAAAGCTGTTTGCTGTTGTGTCACTTGAGAAAGGATTAGAACCTCAGACTTCCTGGTCACGAGGCCATTAGAAGGTAACCCAAGGATTAACTGAGACGAAAACTGTATGTTGCCGAGGAAGAGGGAGGTGCCAGTGGGTCGGTTGAGTTTCCCTATCAGATTTTTGCCTTGGGACTTTGAGGGCTGATTTATGAGTCAGATGTTCTGGTCTCTGGAAGCTGGAGCCCCCTTCTAGAGCTTCTGGGCCACTAATTCCCCTCACTCTCCTGGAGAGGCCCAAAGAAAGACAGCTTGCCAGCAAGGTCCCTCATGTCCAAGGTGACCCTGATGTCCGAGCTGCCTCCTTGGCTGGCCTGCTGTCCAGCTGGTCTTCACGGCTGTGGACCTGGACCATGCCCTTGTCATCCCCTGCCTGGTGTGTGTCCCCCAGGCAGTCATCCAAGCATGGTTCTGCTAGCATCCCTGGGGTTGGTGCTCAGGGGTAGCCCAGCTGACACCCCCCCAAACATGGATATCCTGGGGCAGTGTCTGGAATGGGGGCCCTGCATGCTTTGGCCAAGAAGGCCCCTTCCTGTCAGGGTGTGTGATCCCTCAGGAGGCTGAGGTGGGCTCCACAAGCATGGATGGGCCTGGACCTCAGGATGCCCCTCACCCTGTGGACCAGCTACAATTTACACGCTCTTACTGTGTTGGCATCAGCCCTTTGCAGGCCTTCTCTTATTTAATCCTTATGACTCTGTGAGGCCCATATCCAGAGCCCTATGGGCCCTTTGCCAAAGGCACCCTGGACGTCATGACACATTAAGGAGCTGTGCAGGGCTGTGTCTGGCATCATCGAGGACAGACAAGCTTGTCTGCAGAGTGATCCTAGTGCCCCATCCCTGCAGAGCCTGGGAACGAGGCGACCGGAGTCCAAACCCCAATGTCCCTCTTGTCCCCAGAGCATCCTCCCCACCCCAACCCCCCGCTGTGCTGCGGCTGGCCAGGCACTCCCTGCGCCCTCTTGACCCCCCTCTAAATATCTAGATAGAGGCTCATGGGAGCAGGGATGGCTGGGGCGTGGGTCCCTCTCGCGGAACACCACCCGCCACTGGTCCACGCCGCTGTGACCCCGCGGCACCTCTTCTGGGTGGTGGCAGGGCCCTGCATCCCCTGGGCCTCTGCCTGTATGTTTTCCCTCCTGGAAGCTGGGTTTTATGTTTCAGCAGGTGTTTCAGCCATGCTGGTCCTTGCTCAGAGGCTTCTCCTTGGTGCCCATCATGAAAAACCGCCCCGTGTGCCTGGACCAAACCTGTATGGAAGCACAGAGGGCTTTGACTTCACTACTCTCAGGGTGGGCAGCAGCCCTTCTGACGTCATATGTGTGTCATAGATGCCGGGAAGGGGAGGGATGCTAGGCCTGGGGGCCCACGTGGTGCCCAGGAAAGGTTGCCATGGTAACATCTTTCCAGGTTCTTCCCATGTCCCTCGGTGGGACCTCTGAGCAGAACTTACACTCATCAGTGGGTGGCTGGAGGCAGGAAAGAGCCAGCTCATCAGTTCCCCACCTTTGCCCCCTGGGAGTCAAAAATCCCAGGCCAGAGGAGTCCACAGGCCGAGCACGTGAGCCTGCTGACCGTCTTGTGTGTCTCACGAGCTTCATCGGGAAGCAGGGGTCACCATAGAAATGCCTCATCTTGCATTTTCTTCCCCCTGGCCTTTCTTCACTCCCTCTGCTCTGCTCTGCTCCAGGATTGTGTCGCCTGATGAAGTGTTAGTTCTTAAAGCCCTTTCCTCAGGCTCTGTTTCCTGGGGAACCTAAAGGAAGACCCTGGAGACTGAAATTGTTCTAGAAAGCGGACCCTCAGGGTTTCATTCTGGGATGGAACTGCCCGCCCATCTTAAAGACACAGACACCCCGTTCCTGATGGTAAGTGGGATTGAAACAACCAGGGCCCAGCCATGACCTGTTTTGTATGGCCCTTGAGCTAAGATTGGGTTTTATGTTTTTTCAAAGGGAAAAAGGAAGAAAAAAAGGTGTGTATATTTTTAAAGGGAAAAAGGAGGGGAAAAAAGCCAAAGAATATGCTACAGAGATCACATGAGGCCCACAGAGCTTAGATGCCTTGTTATCTGGCCTTGTACAGAGGCTTGCTGAGCACTGGTAACAACCTACAGGCAGCGACATTGCACCTGCGTGGGCTTTTACCTGTGGTCAGTTACCATGGGGCACAGGCAGGGGGCAAGGCAGTGGGAGATGGAGCAGACGTGGGGGACAGCGGTGACGGTACCGACTGTGGGAAAGGGTGGCTCCTGATGTGATGCTGGAGACCTTGGAAAAACAAAATGTAGGCTTAGGGCAGTTCACTGTCAAATTAAGGCAATCTCTGTGAGCCTGAGGGCCTCTTGGCAGCCCAGCAGATTCAACTCCCACAGCCACTGGGTAGACTGGTGGAAATCAGGCCTCAACTCTGACTATAAGGTCCCCAGAGCTACAAAGTTGGCCAAAGTCACAGCCCTGACAGGTCCCCTATGTCAAGGTCAGGAGTTCCGGGAAAGGGAGTGGTCCTGGGCCCCAGATGCAGGCAACTGGGTGGATGAGCTGAGAATTTCAAAGCGCCAAGTTTCCAGGAGTCTCCAAGTTGGCAAAAGCCATCCCTTCCCCCTTCCAGAGAGCAGATCCTCCCCTGGAGCAGGTGCCCTGCAAGGTGACGCCTGTTCTCCTCCAGTCCTGCTCTCCCCACGCCTCTTTGAGTCCAGGTCTGCAAGGAGGACCAGCTATCAGAGCTGGAGCAGGGAAGCCAAACTCGCCCCGGGAAGAACCAGCCCAGACACTGAAGGAGTGGCAGGCTGGGCTGACACGTGCCAGAGGGACCAGAAGGGACACATGTGGCAGTGGGTCTTCAGAGTGTTGG
Organism: Camelus ferus; assembly: GCF_009834535.1. Classification (NCBI taxonomy): domain Eukaryota; kingdom Metazoa; phylum Chordata; class Mammalia; order Artiodactyla; family Camelidae; genus Camelus; species Camelus ferus. The sequence continues at coordinate 95,266,615 of NC_045700.1, forward strand.
GGGAGGGGGAGGGGGTGGTGACCACAAGACTAGATTGGTGTTTAGAGAAGAATTCACTGGCCTGGGGCACTCGTCTGTGATTTAGAGCTTACTGTTTTGGCAAGAACACCAGGAACTGGTCTAAGCCTTCCTTGGGACGAGTCCAGGGGTGTACCAGTCAAAGTCTAACGGCGGCTCTCCGGGGGCTGGGGCGCTGTCGCGGCGTGACTCTCCCCACTGCGGCCAGTTTCAAGCTAGCAATGTGACTCTCTTGTGAAAGTGGCAATGCCTACCAAGGCCGAGCCGGGGAGGGAAAAGCGCCCCCCCATCCCGGACGCAGTCCAGCTGAGGGGCCAACATAGCCATTTCTTCAGAAAAAAGAGTTCGGATTTGCTCAGTTACGAGAAGTGGGCCTTCTGAAGTTCAACACCCAAAAGACTATTTTTCAGAGCTCTTCATTTAGAAGAGTTAAAAAGAGACAGTGGTTACTGAATAATCTCAATAAAGTGTCCACTGTGAAGGTATTTCTCAGGTGGTTAAACCCTCTGGCTTCCTGTGAGGAGTCTGCTGGAGGTCGGCTGGACTTGAACCGTGCCTCTTCAGACACTGTCGGCGGCAGGGACAGGCCAGTCCTCAGCCAGGCACTCCTGCTCTTCATGGCCATAAAACCCACTGTCAGCAGAAAGGAGGCTGCAAACGTTCCCGTCCCCTGAGGGAGGGCCCAAGCACTGTCGTCAGTCAGCAGGGCTCCAGGGAAGGCGAGCTGGCTGCTGGGTACCGTGTTCACCGCCGGGAGTGAGCGCTGTCCTCTGGGACGCCTCCTCCTGCCCCCGCCTCTCACATCTGAGTCTGGACAGCCAGAAGTCTGGGCTGACCTTGGTGTTCCAGCCTCAAATCTATTCCAGCCCTCAGGGTCAAAGATCAAGAGGAGGTCACTCGAAAGTCTCAGTGTCCCTGCCAGATCGTTCCTCTGTGGCGGGGGTAGCCATGGCCGGCAGGGGATGAGCTGTGCCCAAGCCCCCCACGCTTGATGTCGAGTATTGGCCTGAGAGATGTAGACTTCCAAACTATTGGGATAAAAAATGTTTCACATTACAGATGAGGTGCATACGTTAATAGCCTACGTCTTAAGGGACGTGTATTTCTGTGAATGCATATGTAGAAGAAAAACAAAAGGAACATCAAAACTTTCACAGTGATTTTTCTCTGGGTTGTGCAATATGGAGGAATTTTTCCCTCATATTTTTCAGTGTTCTTCATATACTCTAAAAAAATTATTTATTACATGTTATATATAAATGTATACATAAATTCTAAATTCTATGTAACCTACATTTATATATTCTAATAAACATTTTTATAATTAGAAAAATAGATATAGTTTTAAATGTTATAAACTACTAAATAAAAATAAAAAATTAATTTTGAATAGGATTTTTAGTGTCAGTTTAAAATGACTTATTTATTTGGAAGTTTGAGATTTGCTAATGTTAGCCTTAAAAATAGATTTAAAAACCCCCAAGTTTCTTCTGTAGAGCACAGGGATCTATATTCAATATCGTGTAATAACCTTTAATGAAAAGGAATATGAAAACGAATATGCGTACGTATATGCATGACTGGGACATTGTGCTGTGCCCCAGAAATTGACACATTATAACTGACTATACTTTAATTTAAAAATATTGTAAAGAACCACTTAAATCAGAGGATCAACAATCAAAAAATAAAAAATAAATAAATTAAATAAAATGGCTTGTTTTGTAACCCTAGCAGAGATGAAGAATTGGGACCAGAGCAGTAAAAAGCAGAGACGCTGAATTCTTTACACTGTGAAGTTATTTTTAATCTGACTTCTATTCATTTCCCAGTTTTTGTCTTCAATAATTACACCCATAGGCGTTTCACGCAGTGTTGAACAACCACTGCTGGAGATTTACCAAGCTTCTATGTATCGTCCAAACCTTTTCAGAAATGATAAACAAATGAAAGAGCCTACAGAGCAACAGTCAGATGACAAAACAGAAACAAACACGGGAGGCTGGCGAACAGACACTGGGCAGGTGCAGCTCCAGTGCGGCAAACAAACAGCGGAGAAAGGAGCTGGGGGCTCTCGGGGGAGGCTGGACACACCTCATACGTTGGCGCTTCTAAGAGTCAGGCTGAGACACACAGGCTACAGAAAGGTCAAGAAAATAGAACGGTGAGCACGGCTACAGCGGTGAGCCCACAGGAAGCTGATGTGGCAGCACCGCGGGAAGCTGGTGCAGAGTTGGTGCTGGGGGGGTGTCTTATATGCACAACCGTATAAAACGCACATGCTGGTGGGGAGCGCGGGAGGGGAAGGGTGCAAGGAATATAATTCTGTATATGCAGAGTGAAAGTGGCTTCCTCTCTTGTTTTCCAAGTTCTGTTTTGCATGTACAGACAAATGGGGTGCTGACTCCTGTGCTGTCTTTCTCATCTAGATAAAAAAAAAAAAACCACTTGTAAGCATATTTAAAGACTAGCACTGTTTACAACAGCCAGGACAAGGAAGCAACCTAAGTGTCCATTGACAAATGATTGGATAAAGAAGATGTGGCAAATACATACAATGGAATACTACTCAGCCATAAAAAATAATGAAATAATGCAATTTGCTGCAACATGGATGGACCTGGAGATTATCATACTAAGTGTAGTCAGACAGAGAAAGACAAATATCATGTGATATTGCTTATATATGGAATCTAAAAAATAACACAAATGAACTTATTTACAAAATAGAAACAAACTCACAGACACAGAAAATAAACTTATGGTTACCAAAGGGAAAGGGGGGTATAAATTAGGAGTTTGGGATTAACAGATACATGCTACTATATATAAAATAAACAACAAGGACCTACTGTATAGTAAAGCTATATTCAAAATCTTCTAATAATGTAGAATGAAAAAGAATCCGAATAAGAACATATATACATGTATAACTGCATCACTTTTCTGTACACCTGAAACTAACACAACATTGTAAGTCAACTATACTTCAGTTAAAAAAGACCATGCACCTCTCATGAGCTGGATTTTGGACAGCTAAGTCAGAGATTTGGCGAGAGGCTCTTCCTGGAGCAGGGTGAGGGAGTGTGGGGGAGCCCTCGGGGTGGGAAGGTGGGTGGGGGCTCACCCCTGCTCTTGCCAACCGCCTGCTTATGGCTGGACCCCCCCGAGGCTTCAGCATGCCTCTGGGTCACTTTGCAGCCCCTTCCTCCTCCTTGAACCTGGGCTGCCTGCTCGTGCTCGTCCATCCGTGAAGACTAGGCATGGCCCCGGTGTATCTGGGTGAGAACATTGGCCCCAAAACAATGACGTCAGTCAGCGCGGGGCGCAGGCTGAACAGTATCTGTGGTCGCCTCCTGCAGAAAGTCCCCACCTGCCCCCAGCTCTCTCTTTCTGCGGGTTCCCGAGCCTCCCGCTCCAGTCCCCAACGTCCCCGCTCTGGTGCTCCTCTCCAGACTCACCACTCAGGACTCCAGAGTTCTTCGAAATTCAGAACTCACTGTCCAACTGCCCCTCCCGGGAAACGTTGGATGGTGTCCCTGCCTGGGATTAAGGAAGCATTTTTTTTTACTCTGAAGGACTAAAGTCTTGTTCCTTACCTTGGGCTCTAGGTTTAAGAGTGCTCTCAAGATCTGCTTGGAACTCATGCCCCTTTTTGCCAAGGATGAACTTCACCTCATCCCATCCAAGGGTTTTTGCTTTGGTTTTGTTTTACTCTTTTGTCCCCTACCCCCCCCCCCCCAATATCCTCCTCCCTCCCCCTCACTGTCCAGGTCACCAAGATTTCAGGTCACATCTGCACAACTCCAGAGATGCCCATCCTCGAAGACACCCTTCACGGGCCAGTAAAGGATCTCACCGCAGGCTTGCAGGTGGAGCTTCTGCTACTAGGATTGTCCCTCCAGGTCTGGAGGGTGCTCAGGCTGAGGCTGTGTGACACCTGCAAGAGCCAAGTCTGTCCTCGGTGGCCCTGGGCCCCAGCTGCATGGCCCAGGGTGACTGTGATTGTGTGTGTGTGTGTGTGTGTGTGTGCGCACGCGTGCACATGCGCCTGCATATACACTTACCTTCAGGGACTAGCATCTTTCACCAGCATCAAAAGACTGACCCATTTTCGGTAACTGCCTTCTTGCCATCGATGAAGCCTTTGTTTGGTTTGTATGGGAGACCTGACACGCGTCTCCAGCTGGGCTGGGCTGTGTTTAAGAGAAGTGGTGAGGGCCTAGCAGGAGGGAAGGAAGCTCGGCCACGGCTCTCCTGTGAAATCTCTCCTCCTTTCTTTCTGGGAAATTTACGAGACTCCTGGTTTCCTTTTCCTCAGGCATCATGTGAACCTCTCTTTAGACATAAAGTCAACAGTGGACAAAGGAAACAGCCTGAAAGCACAACCCCCTGTCGGCTACTGGGAGCTGAGGCCTGTGAAAGCCCGCGTTCCCGGCCGGGGCGGGCGCCATGCAGGTACCAGCCTCAGTTCTTGCACACGGCCCGGCCCTGCATTGACAGGGAGCTTCGAGGAAAGACAAGTTGGGTGCACTCAGCACTTGCCTAGAGCCTACTAAGTCCCAGGAGGGAGAATTGTTTTCCGTTTGTTTGTAAAATTTCATTGCATGCACAATAAAAACAATTGCCTTAACTCAGGCTATTCCATGCTCCTTGTGCACTGGACCTCGATCTCAAGAGTAAGCCTGGCCGCATTTAATGGCTCCACTCGTTGATGCAGCCCTGCTTTCTTCCAGACGCCGGCACTGTGCCTGGAATTACCCGCCCTAAATTTATAACAGTTGTTGGGCACATATAACATTCATCTATTTGGATTGAACAAAGTGAATGGACCAGACTAACGTCTACATTGTTAGCCAAATATTGCCTGTCTGGAGAAACACATCCTGCCTGGACCTCTGTCTCAGTTTTTTGTTTGCCTTACAAGGAACATTGGTGGAATTGATATAAATGTTATCTTCCTGTTTCTCTGGCTTGTGCTATTTTTTTTTATGGTGTTAATTTGATTTGAAGGCATATGCATCCGAGGGAAGGGAATACCAAGTCCTGTTCAGAGGGTGGTAAACAGGCTTGTTTGGAGGGACCAACTCGATGGACAAACTAAAGGAAAAAGAGAGGGTTGGTGGAGAGGGGGCAGTACAGACCAGGGGTTCAGCCTTTGGGGACGTGGTAGGAGAGGGTCAAAGGCACATCTGGGGTCTGAAGATCAAAATTTGTGGCCTGAGAAAGGGGCTGGGTGGGTGGGCTGTGGGGGCCGGCTGAGGGGGATGTTGGAGATCTCTCAGGGGACGTGACCCTGGGATCCTTTTTTTTTTTTCCACCTTATCCAAAAAAAGAAAAAACTGTTGTATATACTGTGCAGAACAGTGGCTAGAACTTCATAATTCATGTAGCCCAATTTATAGCATGTTTAAAAGGTTATTTAAGGGGGAAGGGTATATATAGCTCAGGGGTAGAGTGTGTGCTTAGCATGCACAAGGTCCTAGGTTCAATCCCCAGTATCTCCATTAGATAAAAACAAACATAAATGAATAAATCTAATTATCTACCCCCAAAACCCAGAAACATAATTTAAAAATTAAACAAAAAGGATTTTTTTAAAAAGTTTATTTAAAAAAAATTCAATAATGTTTCCAAAAGTTCCCAATCGTTTCTGCTTGGGGAGGTTAGACATCACATCGGGACCCACCTCCTGCTGGTCACTCCTTTTCTTTCCTGCTGGTCTTCTGGCACAGAGAGCCCGAAGTGACTGGTAACAGGCATGACTTACAGTTTTACTGTGCACCCTGGTGGAAGTGGTCTCCATCTGGAGACCTTTCAAATGCTGGATGGAGATAGTGCCCCCTGCTGGACTCCCACCCCTCTTCACCACTGGGGAAAGTCTTCCCAGTTGGACTAATCACTTCTGCACCAGGCCCTCAGTTCTCCCTTGGACACCAATCAGAGGGATTTCCGTTCAGGGGGCTGTGGGTGACTCAGCTTCAAAATCTCAGACCACTCTTGATAGCAATTACGTTAGGTGGAGGTCCCTGAGAAAGTGGGTTTATATCCCCAATTCGACCTGTCCTTGACCGTGGACCTAGGGAGGAGGGTGTGATGTAGGCCCCCTTGGTTGCATCTCCCCAGAGAGGAACTTAGCAAGAAGCCAACAAGGATGATACTCCTTGTGGAGCCGGCTTTGGTTCGAGAAACATCCGGGTGGCCGACCAAAGCATCCACTACGGTGGTCTAAGTCTTTGGCTCATTCAGCTGAGATTCAGCGTGTGCCTCAAGGAGACAGCAGAATTGGCTCCTGTCTTCCTGGATCTTGCGTGCTAGTGGGGAGGAGACATTGTAAAACCGGTTAGACAATTCTCATTTAAGTGCGACCAGGAGGAAGCTAACGGGGAGCCATGCGTGGGCTGCCTGACGAGGCATCACGAGGTGCAGGTCAGGGGAAACCCCCGGGGAGGGACCCATGTGTCAGTGGGGGTGGACTACAGGGCTCAGGGCGGGTCGGCTGGCATTGTTCAGGTGGGAGACTCAGTTACTGTGCAATTCAAACAGAGGCTGTGCTTAAACTCCTCTCTGAGGCCTGGTTGGTGTGGCTTTGGCTGCAAGCTTTCTGGAGGGGCTGGGCACAGAGGTGGGGCAGATGGAGAGGAGGGCTGAACTTTCTCAGGACTTGGCACCTGCCCGCCTGCCCTCCTGCTGACACTTACTCCAGCGGAAAGCTCTAAGTCCATGTGTGCACCTTGTCCTCACTTTCTGGAAAACAGTGACTGACTCTGGACTCTGGAGTTAACCAGACTTTTCTGGAAAGGGCTTGCTTGGTAACAGCAGGTGATTCTTGCCCTTTATTTGAGAACCAGCCCCTCTGTTCAAATAAGACAAAAGCCACGGACTCCCTGCTCCAGGAAAGTGCTATTAAACACTTTCATGTTTTCATGATTTAAGGGCACTCCATCAGACGCCCGGGTCCCGGGAGACCCTGGTTTAAGGGAACACTGGCGAAACGGGGCCCCGCCCTGACTCTTCTGCGGGGGCTTGTCCTTGAGGACAGGCACCGGACAGGCTTTGAGCTCATTTAGTCCAAAGCCCTCACTTTCCTGGCGAAACAGACGAGACTATAAAGGCCAGAACTGATCAAGGGCATGCAGTTGGTTACAGGTGAAGCCTGCGCACGGGGACAGCTCGCTGCTGATTCGGGGAACTCACCGCAGCGCCAGTAAACTTGTACATGATCCTGATAGAGGCGGTTATACGTGAATGGGGTGCACAGGGGCGTGCAGGACGTCTACCCGCCAGGCACCGGTATTGTGGCTTTGCCTAAGTGGGGGTGTCCTCTGACAACTTTTAACTTGTTTTTGATTGACACGTTGTTATTTATTGAGAAGTAAATCTAAATTGCGACGAGGCGTACACAAACAGGAGACCTTCCTGCACTGTTGGCAGGAGTGTAAATGGGAGCAGCCACTATGGAGAACAGCACAGAGGTTCTTTAAAAAATGAAAAATAGAGTTACTATATGGCCCAGCAATCTCACCCTGGGCATATATTTGGAGATAAATCTAAATTTGAAAAGATAAACGCACTCCAATGTTTATTGCAGCACATTTTACAATAACCAAGACGTGGAAGCAACCTAAATGTCCATTGACAGATGACTGGATAAAGAAGTTGTGGTATATATATATACAATGGGATACTACTCAGCCAGCAAAAGGAATGAAATAATGTCATTTGCAGCAACATGGATGGACCTAGAGATTATCACACTAAGTGAAGTCAGACAGAGAAAGACAAATATATGGTATCACTTATATGCAGAATCTAAAAAAGTGACACAAACTTATTTACAAAACAGAAAGAGACTCACAGACACAGAAAACAAACTTATGGTTCCCGGGGTGGGAAGGGGGAAAGGAGGGATAAAGTGAGTATTTGGGATTGGTAAATACAAACTACTATGTACAGAATAGATACACAACACGTCCTACTGTACAGCACAGGGAGCTGTGTTCAAGGGCTTGTAGCACCCTACAATGAGAAAGATGTGAAAAGAATATGTGTGTATGTGTGTATCTGCACCACCATGCTGTACACCAGAAACTAGCACAATGTGGTAGATCAGCTCTCCTTCAATTTAAAACTAGGGGGAAAAATAAGCAGAAGAAAAGCCTCCTCATCCTGACTCCAAGGGCATCTCTGAAAGCTTGAAGCTGCTGGGCTCACTCACACACTCAGACGCACCTGCATAAGTAGACGTGTAACATCCATGGGCCATATTTTCTACAGAACGTTATAGTTTGAGTTTTTAAATTTAAACCTGTGGTAGAAGCAAACCATATTATTAAGAGCCCTTAGGAAAGAGCGATTTTTATAAGAGCACAATCTATTCAGCATTCGGCAAGAAGCTATGGAGCGTCGTAAGCGTCTGGCAATGTTGATGGTACAAGGGAATTGGGGGCGAGCAAATCAACCAGGCCCCTGTGCTCATGGAATTCACCTTCTGGGGGTGACCGGGGTTGGGAGAGGAGACAGAAAACAAAAAGGCAAATATGAATAAAAATTACTTCCAGAGAGTGGTAAGTACTTCGAAGAAGATACAGATAACAGACTGGAGAATTCAGATGTGATTTGCTTTTGACATCTCTGAGGCTGTCACATGTGAGCTGAGACCCAAATGATGGCAAGGATGCCGCCAAATGGAGATCTGAGGGACCAGTGTTATTCAGCTGAAGGGACCAGCAAGTGCAAGGGTTCTGAGGCAGAAATAATCGTAGCAAGTTTATGTAGAAGATAGAAGGCTTTGTCTTCTTTTTCTCCAGGCTCGCATGGAGAGGAGGGGACGAGGCCTTCTAGGCAGGACCCTCAGGTTTCGCAGAACGATGTCAATTACCTTGTGGCATATAGCAAGGTGCTTGGCTGGCCAGAGATTGATGCCTGCCCTTCGGGCCTGTTGGAGAGCCTGGGCTGTTGGGGACAGAGGCTGTCCTCAGGCTCTGGCCACTTCTCTATCCCCCAGTACTTGCCTCCCCGTCCTTCCCTCAGGCTGACCTACATCCTGGGCTCCTCGCAGATGTGAGCTCAGGCTGGGCCACTGCAGCCTCTCTGCGCCTTTGTCTCTAGGAATGTTTGCCTCTCAGGCAAGGGGAGTAGGGCCTGGAAGCCACCTGGCTTTGTGGACTTTCTCTCCTGGGGTGAGTCATGGCCACGGTTCTATCATCCATTCATTCAGAAACTGCTGATTTCAAAAGCATCTCCTGCCAGGCTTTTATGTTTCCAATACTTTCTTCTCTGTGCTTTTCTCTAGTTATTTAATCAATCATCTTTTTTTATGTGAATGACTCTTTTTTGTGTGTTCTCTGCCTTTTCCTCTTATTCTTTCATGACTCTGGGGAGCTTAGGGGGAATTCAGGCTACAGACTCCCCACCTCCGGCAGCCAGCTCCCCAGAACTAGAGGCTGCAGGCTGGCCTCTTCGCCACCCTACCCAGGGCCCCCTGCCCCCCTTCTCCTGAGGACCTGGTTCCAGGTCTTGCAGTCAGGAATCCTCAGCTGCATCTGCTGGTTCTGCTCTCCCAGGCCCCAGAATGCCTGCCTACCCACCCTCCGTGTCGAGGCTGTGGATTTGCTTAGGGGCAGCGGTATGGATGTGACCTGCAGGGACTCATGTCCCAGACTGGTCCTCAATGGGGTCCGGCGACTCTGCTTCCTTGTCCCCTATCTTCCCAGATCTCAGACCCTCTCTCATGGCCCTGCGGTCCCCTCAGGCCTCCACTGGGCCTCTTCAGTCTAGAAGGCCCCCTGCTCTCCCCAGGTTGCGGGAGAAACTGGAGCCAGGATTCTCCCTCGTGTGGCACTGGCTGGGTCCTTGCTGGAACCTCAGGGCCAGAGGGCTCTTTACAGCCATGCCTACATCCGCCACCACTCACGGACAACCCAGTCACTGGCCACAGCTACTCTGGCTGCGCTGGGCCCAGAGGAGGATTCCGCTTGGTGTGACCTTTCTGGGCAGGAAACTGGGGAGTGTCTGTTGAGAAGGCAGGGTCCTTGGGGTCAGAGGCCAGGGGCAGTGACCTCCCCGAGTTCCTCCTCCACCCCTGCTCAGGTCAACCCCAGCCTGTGTTCAAAGCTCAGAACAGGGTGTTCCTATTGGGAGCTGCTGGGCCCCCGGTTGGCCACGTGAACACTTGGAGGAAGAGGTCTCGGTGGGACACTCCAGCTCTTGGACACCACAGCAGCCTCGGCATCAGTGCAGCCCCTGAGGGGCCTTCTTGGCCACCTTATGCCAGTAAAGTCCCCTTCCCTCTCTCCCTAACACCTGGAGGGCAGGGAGCTGGTGCCTCCTTGTCTAAGGGCTTAATCACCTCAGAGCTTTGGGTCAAACTTCATGCACGAAGGGCCCACCATGAAGAAGTACACAGTCTCACTATGGCCCCCTTTTTAAAAGACTTTTGAGGGGCCTGAGGTGGGGTCGGGTGGTGGGCGGAAGGGGAAGGAAAGGAGTTAACATCGCTCGCCATTGCAAATGTGAAGTATTACTTTCAACGTGGGTGGGGATGCTCAGAAACAACAAGGCAGCTGGGAAACTATTTAAATCTTCTTTATGGGGTTTGATGAACTGTTTAAGAATTAATGTTTATTTTTGGGAAGCAGGATATGTGGGTGATAAAGATAAGTGTAGGGGCGACCAGGAGAGTAACAGGAGCCTGGGAGCCCTGGAAGGAGCCTGTTTCACAGTGTCCACCATCACCCTGGACTGTTCCAAGGGACCAAAGTGCCGAAGGCCACAGTGGGCTGTCCTGCCAAGGTCCTGAGTTGTGAATCTGGACAGGAGAACCCAGATTCTGGGAGAAAAAGGGGATGGATGGGAAGACGAACGCTCCCATGGGTAGAGAGTGGGATTTCCAGAAAGGAAGATTTGATAAGTCAGTGGTCAGAAGATGGAAGTGCGCTGGCTGAGGGGTGGACCTGGATGCTCAGAAGCAGGGTTACTAACTGAGGCCCACGCAGGAGGGGATCTCTCTTAGGGTACAAGTTTCTGGGGGCTTTCTTCCCCAAGGACCATGGAATAGGTCTATACAGGGAGTGTTGTCAGATTCCTTCCCTCATTGATTGTCACCTCCAGACTTCTCCCAGCCTCTCAGTAAAGTCTCTCACAGCCAGCCCACCTGCACGGCAGAGTGCAGAAAGAAGTGAGGTTGACACTGCTGAAAGGAGGTGGCCCTGGCTGTTCACCTGGCCTCTGGCTAGGTACCCAATGCTCACATGGTCCCAGATGCAGTTAGCAGCAGAGAGAGTGATGGTCCCAGGAGCACTGAACAGCAGTGGATGCTGGGGAGGTTGCCTTCTAGAAGGTACGTAGTCCTGCATGAAATCCCCAGAGCCCAGATGGTTCTCAGCACATAGCAGTGATTCAATAAATGCCTGAATGATACCTTATGGGCTATCTTCACCAAATATATATGAATGTCCAAAAAGTACAAATGCTCAAGAAAAATATTCAACATCAGTAATCAACAGAGAAATGCAAATTCAAACCATAATAAGATATCAATACATACCTACTAGAATGACTAAAATTAAAAAGACTGACATCTCAGGTGTTGGCAGGGATATGGAGCCACTGGGAATCTCATATACTGTTGGTGGGAATGAAAAATGGTGCAGACACTTTAAAAACAGTATGGTAGTATCCTGTAAAGTTACGTATATTCTTATCATACAAGCAGCAATCCTATCCCTAGGTATTTATCCAAGGGAAATGAAAACTTACGTTCATCCAGAGACTTGTATGTGAATGGTCTTAGTAGTGTTATTCATAAATAATAAAAAAAAAAAAACCCAAAAGCAGGTCCAATGTCCATCAACTGGTGAACAGACAACAAAATTGTACTAGAGAATACTACTCAGCTCCAAAAAGGGAGGACACATGGAGGAATCTCTAAACATTACAAGAGAAAGAATTACACACAAAAGACGATGCACTGTATGATTCCACTTACATGAAACTCTAGAAAAGGCATGATTATAAAGACAGAAGGCATATCAGTAGTTGCCTGGGGCTGGGGTGGGGGAGGAGCTGAATTGCAAATGAACAGGAAAAATGTTTTAGGGTACAAGAACTGTTCTGTATCTTAACTGTGGTGGTGGTGGTAACATAATTGTATATTATCACCAAAATGCATCAGGCTGTGCACTTAAAATGGCTGAATTTTACTGTATGTCAATAATAATGAAATACAAGTCTTAAGTTAAAAACCCTTCACATCTAGATACATCATGGGAAAAAACACACAAAGAATAAGAGCATTGAAAACGATAAAAATGAATGTACATAAAAGTTATAAAGGTACCCATTAGAAGAACTAAAGCTTCAACATTGCCAGAAGGATCTGCAGTGAGCCTGTGCCTGGCGGCTGGAAGGCCTGTGGGACAGAACCACAGACGCCTGGCTGCACAAGGGCGCGGCGTCGTCCTGGTTACACAGCCCCGGCGCATCACTTGGTCCTCATCGCCCTGGGAGTTAGGGCGGCTGACACGTATTATCCCTGTTTTACAGGAACCGAAACAGAGTATTAGAGAAAAGGCGTTACTCGCCCAAGAAGCCATATTAAGTTACACACAGGATAGGTTTCTAGTCCGCGTCTTTCGAAAAAACTTAGTTCGGTCCCTTGACATCTGTGAGCCAGGCGGCAAGAATCTGGGAAGCTGCGCTGCTGCGAGCCAGCCCTCGGGCGCCGTCCTCCAGCGCGGGCGCACATCCTTCTCCCGCGGCTGCAGCGAGGGGAAGGAACCGGGCGCCGTCCTTCCGCGGGGAGGCGGAGGCAGCGCCGCCACAGACGCGCCCGTGTGCGCGCGCAGCCGGGCAGGGGGCGGGCGCCGCGGCGCGTCCGTTGCTAAGGCCGCGCCGCCCTGGCGACCGGGGGCCGCGGCCCCGCGCACGCGCCTTGGCGCACTCCGGTGCACTGTGGGATGGAAACGCGAGCGGCGCGTCGAGGCCGGAGCGGGCGGCGGCGGCGAGGCCGGCGGCGGCCGGGGAGCGGGGCTTAGGCTCGGGGGCCGGCCGGGCTCGGGCGGCGCCGCCATGAACGCGGCGGTGGTGAAGCGGACTCAGGAGGCTCTGGGGAAGGTGATTCGGAAGCCGCCGCTGACGGAGAAGCTGCTGAACAAGCCCCCGTTCCGCTACCTGCACGACATCATCACGGAGGTGGGCGCCGGGCCGGGGCAGGGGTCCGGGTGCGGGTCGCGGGCCCCGGCCGAGTACGGATCGGGACCAGGGTGTGGGCCAGGGTCCTGGTGTGCGGTCCGGGTGCGGGCTGAGGTGAGGGCCTCGGTCGGGGTGCGGGCCCAGGGGTCAGGGCCCATGTGGCGTTGGGGTGCGGGCCAGGGATTAGGGCCCATGTGGGGTCGGGGTGCCGGGCGGGGTTCGGGTGTGGGTCGCGATAAGGTTGTGGGCGACAGTCCGGGTGCCGGCTGTAGTGCGGGTCCAGGTCCGGGTCGGGGGTCAGTGTCGCTGTGGGAGTCGAGGGCCCCGGTGGGGGTCGGGGGTCGGGGGTCGGCAGTCAAGATCAGGTCTGGCGTCAGGGTCTGACCTAGCGTGGCTGAGCGCGGCCCCTGCCCTAGGAGCTTGGCCTGGCGGGACCGATGACCCGGCCAGATTCTGCGGTGCCACTGCTCACACTCCTGCGCTCACCTTCTCACCATATGCATGGGCTGTTTCTCCCAGGGAGTCGCCCAGTCCCTTAGGGAACATTCTTATTTCTTTCCAGCCTACCCATTTATCTCTTAGAGATCTTCTATTCTGCTTGGCAGAGCTGTTTCTGTGATTTTTTCCCCCCTGCAGTGTCTTGCAGATGAAGAGTGCTAGGAAATCCTGGAAGAATGAAATTATTCTTTTTTAATACCACCCCACCACCCGCCAAATTTCCTGCCACTTGTTCCTCATAGTGGTCACCACATATTGGATGCTTAATATACTTGGGGGTGAATTTATTGAAGGTGTTTGTACAGGGACCTGAAAAAGAAAAAAACTATAAAAAAGCAGGTTAGTGTTTGCTGATGAACAGCAGAGCCTGCCTTGAGATTGGTGGTAACTTTCCCCCACGGGATGGTGAGTTCCTGAGTGATGCAGAGCATCACTTGTTTGTTGGCATATCCTAGGTGAGCCGCACTGGGCACGTCCACAGAGGGTGCACAGCAAACATTCATTGTTGAGCGGACTTTGCCAAGGCTCCTGTAACTCAGGGTGGCAGCAGCCATTTCCATGGTGTGCCTGAGTGCGATGTTGACCTTGGGAGCTCAGCCATGCTCTGTGGGAATTAGGAATCAGTTTGAACTTGCAGGTGTTTGGGGCTCCTACTCTCGCCCCATGTTGGTCCTTAAATTTCACTTCTCACTCTTTCCAACAGGTTCGGCGTCTTACTCTCCCTCACAAACTTTGCTTTACTCGTTTTTTTTGCCATCTCAGCTTGTAACGTGTGTCTCTCTGTGTTAAAAACCCTGGTGGTGCTTACAGATCTCTAGAATCCCGCCCACATCCCAAGGGCTGTCTTGACTGGCCTCCTCCTCCTAGGCCAGTGCAGCACCTACACCTCCCTGGGCAGTGTTTGGGGAAGAGACTGCTGTGTGGAGAGCCTGCTGGGAGCTGGGCCTTGAGCTGCAGCGCCTCGGCCCTGTGCAGCAGGCAGGTAGCATCCTCCCAGGAGGATCAAGTCACTTAGCTAGGAGGTGAGTGGCCGACTACCATGATTGCTGCCCCAGCCTCATACTTTTATTCCCTGTGTGAGTCTTGTCTCCTCACTGAAAGGGAGAGCCAGGAAGGAGGCGGGAGGGGCATACCTCATCCTGTGGGTCTTGGTGTGGCCTTGAGCTCATGGTGGCTGCTGTTCCCACCTCCTGAAGGGTCAGAAGGAAGAGGAACATTCAGGCAGGAATGATTTGGTTGGCCAGGCAGCCAGGTTATGGAGAAGGAGTTTGGGTTCTCAACCAGGATCCACTGTTCTGCTCTTCCCCCCACAGGTTTTTCCTAATCTAATGTCAAAATTAATTATTCTACCTGTGTAAAGATCAGCGCAGTAATTGCCGCGCACCTGGTAAAGGTGTTAGGGTGACTGCCGTATTGGAGAGCACTTCCAGGTAATCTGTGAAGATCCGCTTGTGAACATTCTCTGCTGCCTGAGTAGTGTGCTCAGATCGCCGTGTTAGTATTTTAGCTACTGCTAAACCAACTCGGCCTCTTTCATAAATTGAAGAATTGATTCTGTGAAATTAATGTCTCTTGTTGCTTAAAATTATTGCTCACAGCTTTAACTGCCAGCACACTGGAAAAATGTTAAAAGGAGCAAAATGAAAAAGTTTCAGGAATGTTAAATGAAGGATACTGTTAATATTCCTCCTGTTTTATCAGAAAAAATAATACCACAGCTGTTAAGTAGTTTGTTGAGGAATGAAATCTAGCTTAATTGATAGCTAGCCGTATCTTGGTCTCAGAGGAGAAGCCCAATATAAGGGCGATACTGTCTTTTCTTTTTTTCTTTTAATGCATCTTATGGTAACAAATACTCTTTACATCTGACCCAGGACACACATATAGGAATAGTCAGCCTTACTGCATACAGTGCAGTGTAATATTTTCTTTTCTGTTTCATGAAAAAAAAAAGCTTATTGCTACCGATTACATGGAGTTTATAGTGACCTACCACATTTTGAAAGCCTCTGGTCCGAGAGAACCCAGGGCCCTGGCCGTGTCTAGGGGTGGCGAGGAGCAGAGAACATCACCCCAAAAGCTGGACCGAGGGGTATTGGAAGATCCAGGTTGATGGAGGAGAGGGAGAGATCGGGGGAGGACAGAAGTGATGCAGCCAGAGCACCCCCCAGTCCCAGGAAGTGAGCAGCACCGAGGTGGGGAGAAGCCCAGGCTGAGAAGCCCCTCCTCCCCAGATGCATGCCCTGCACTGCCCTGAGTGCCCCTGTAAGCCGCCGCTCCTGCTTTCGGACCTCTCGGGGCCTCCTCGTGGTCCTTAGGCTAAGTCCTTACTCCTGAATGGCTTCGAAGGCCATCTGGGTTGGGCCCTACTGACTCTCTGGTCTCAGGCTCTTGTCCAGACTTGTTCTGGTCCCTTGACAAGGACCGTCTTGGCCCCAGACCTTGTGGGGACTGATTCTTTTGTTGGCATGTGCTTCCTCGAAACCTGCCCCCCTGATTCCCCCTCTCCTGTGAGCTTCTGGTCTCAGTTTAGGTACGGTTTCTCCCGGGAAGTGCTCCCTGACACCCCCAGGCCCCTCCTGCACTTGGGTTAGGGGTGATCCTGTGCTCCCTCAGCGCCTGTCGGGGCCATAGCGTTGACCTGTCCTCACTGCCGGACTGCCTTCTGTGAGGACTAGGCGGGGCTTTGCACGGGACGATGCCTCGCATGCGGTATAGACACTCAGTTGTTCGTTGAGTGAGTGAGTGGCATCCTGGGTGTGGACAGAGGCTGACAGCCCTTCGTGTGGGGCGGTGGTGAGCAAGCTGTCCCGTGGGGTGCTGACCACGGTGTTGCTTTGTCTCTTGAAGGTGATTAGGACGACCGGTTTCATGAAGGGCCTCTACACGGATGCGGAGATGAAGTCCGATAACGTTAAGGTAGGTGTAAGCGTCCTCCCCTCGGGGGCGGGGTTTTGTGAGCTGTGCTCTGTGGCAGCGCGGGTGGCAGCGCAGGTCGGCTGGTGTGTGGCTGGAACACCAGGCTGGTTACCCCTGGAATCTCTGTGCCCCTCCCTCATTTCCTGTTCTCATTTGCAGCAACTGCATATCATGCTAATCTCATCCTGGAGGAATGGAACTAACGTTTCAAAGGTTAATGCTAGCCCAGCACCTAAAATTAAAAGCCTTATTGAACTTTTTTTTCTAAGTTGTTTTAAAAAGAGTCAGTATTTCTAAATTTGTCCTACATCTAAAAATAGCTGTTTATCTAGACAGGAACTGTGCCTGTTGAACATACTGAGGATAACGCAAACTCTTTTGCAAGTATTTTAGTATTTGTGTTTTAAATGGAAATCTTTCAGGATAAAGATGCAAAAATTAGCTTCCTTCAGAAGGCCATAGACGTGGTGGTAATGGTCTCTGGAGAGCCACTGTCGGCAAAGCCAGCTCGGATTGTGGCGGGGCACGAGCCTGAAAGAACCAACGAGCTGCTGCAGAGAATCGGGAAGTGCTGTCTCGGCAAGGTAGCGCCCCCGCCCGCCCGGGGCTGGGAACTGCCGGCTGCAGGGGGAGGACCGCCAGACCGGGAGGGCGGGCCCCCTAACGTGGCGGGAGGGGTTTAAGGACGGGGTTCTAACCCTGGGCTTGGAGTCGGCTCCCACCTCTTCTGGAGCCTCGTAGTTTAAAACCGTAAAGTGAAGCAGCTGAGGGTCGTTATGCACAAGATCTGCAGACTGTGAGTATAAAGCAGGGGCCCCATGGCGCCTTGCCTGGTCTGGGAGGCTGGAGGCCGCGTGCCCGGCCTTCCAAGCCCTTGTTCCTTCTCCTTTTGGGCCTCCTTTCAGGGCAGGCCTCCAGCAGGGCCCGGGTGGCCGGAGGAGCTGCTTTTCTTCATCTTTGGGCTTCTGGGATGTCCCTCTTTTCTGCCTGCCTTTCCAGCCTCGGGGTCGCTTCCCTCCCTCCTCCCCTCCCTCCTCCCTCCCCCCCCATTCCTCCCTCCCCAGCTGCTTGTTTGCAGAGCTGGGCCGCCTCCAAAGAAATCCAGTTTCACTTGTGCGGGGACCGGTTTTATTGCTTCCCAAGACGCTCACCGTGGGCTAGAATCTTGGCTTCTCTGGCCTCACAGCCCAGCCAGGGCCATTGGAGAGGGTTGTCCCAGAGCCTGCTTTCTCTGTGGGCTGGGAGCAGCACCCTAGGGGAGCAGAGCTGGACATTTATCAAGGCATACAGCCCTATGGCCCTGACCAGTGGTGGGCTGGGGGCTCACCTTCGATGTTACCAAAATGGCAAACGTGGGTTTCAACTCGCATGGCAGCCGTGGGAGGTGGGGAGTGGAGTCGGACTGGCTCCCAGGAGGCCTCGAGAGCACCTCGCCTTGGGCTGGGTCCAAGCTTTGGTTACGCTGAAGCTGATTTTGCCACTGTGCTGGCCTCTGTCCCCAGCCCCCACCCCCGGGTCCTTCCCGTTGCTCATCTTTCTAAAAAGCTAATCTGACTTGTCTTCCTGCAGATTCCTTTGCCCCCAGGCCTGTAGCGGCTCACGAGGCCCCTGGAGGCCGGCTGCTGCCTCCTGTGCTCTCTCCTCTGGCCCCTCCTCTGGCCCCTCCTCCGGCCCCTCCTCCGGCCCCTCCTCTGGTCCTCTCCTCTGTCCTCTCCTCTGGTCCTCTCCTCTGTCCTCTCCTCTGGTCCTCTCCTCTGGTCCTCTCCTCTGTCCCCTCCTCTGGTCCTCTCCTCTGGTCCTCTCCTCTGTCCCCTCCTCTGGTCCTCTCCTCCGGCCCCTCCTCTTTCCCCTCCTCCGGCCCCTCCTCCGGCCCCTCCTCTGGTCCTCTCCTCTGTCCTCTCCTCTGTCCCCTCCTCTGGTCCTCTCCTCTGGTCCTCTCCTCCGGCCCCTCCTCTTTCCCCTCCTCCGGCCCCTCCTCCGGCCCCTCCTCTGTCCCCTCCTCTGGTCCTTTTCCCTCATCTCCCACGTGCACCCGCACCGCGAGCGCTCCCTCCCAGTCCTGCTTCCAAACTCATGGGTCGAGCTGCCACCTCTGCAGCCCTGTGGGACTGGCTGCTCTTCCTGGAGCCCCTTCATGACAGCACACTGGCTTTTGATGGTTGTATTTGGGCGTCTTGCCCGGTGTGCGGCGTGTCCTTGGCCCGCAGTCTGGTGCCTGGCGTGTAGCGGTCACTCGGCGCGTGCTCACAGGATGAGTGACTGAGTGGACAAGGGAGATTCCTGACCAGAGGTGTTCGGAGGCCCGGATGGCAGTCAGGGAGGCTGCAGAAGGGACTTCTGCTTGTGATGGGACCTGAGTGAGATCATTCCATGAGGCTTTTTCAGTGCTGGGCCTCTGTGACCCTGTGCAAAATGTCAGGCATTTGTAGGGTTGTGTGGGTCAGCTTTGGTGTCCTTTAACAACACATAGCCACACTTGACAACTTGAGGGAGATCGAAGCAGGCTGCGTGAAACTTGGGTGGACTCTGCTGCTAATGACTGGAGTGCAGAGGGGGCAGTTACAGGAGATGCTGTGACAACATTTCCTTTTAACGTTTTATCCTTTGAATTTCATCGATAGACAATGAACCCATTTAATGAGCTGTCTTTGATTATTGACACTCGTATTTGTTAACTGTACCAATTTCATCATCATCTTGCATTTTATTTTCTCACGTTGGGACAAGCTCTCCAGTGACGATGCGGTGAAGAGAGTGTTAGCCAGAGAGAAGGGGGACACGAAACGAAGGCCCTCCCTCACATCGAAACCTCAAGAATTGGATAATAAGAACGCAAGGGAAGAAGAGCCCAGAGTCCGTAAAGACAAAGAGGTGAATGCAAGTTACACGCGTCCGAAAATGAAATAACGAGGCTTTTTGCGGTTCAGGTAGATGTTTATTAGTGATATTATTATTTGGCTTTCTTTCCCCCCAGGATAGAAGAAATTCTGAAGTCAACGAGAGAAGTACCAGCAGAGAGGGAAAACAGAAGGAGGAAGTGGGAGGAGAGAGCAAGCCGAGAGAGAGGGACCGGGACAAGGAGAAGGCCAGGGAGAGTGACCGGGAGCGACAGAGGGAACCCGAGAGAGACAAGATTCGCGAAGGGGAGAGAGAGAGAGCCAAGACCCGGGCCAGGCCGGAGAGGGACAGGGACCGGGACAGAGGCAACAGAGACCGGGACAAGGACGCGGACCGGGAGAGGGAGCGGAAGAATGAGGCAGGAAGGGAGAAAGAGCGGTGGAAAGACCGGGAGAGAGAGCGTGAGCGAGACAAGGGCAGGGACCGGGACAGGGACCGGGACCGGGACCAGCGGAGGGTGAGAAATGGGGAGCACGCCCGGGACCCCGACAGGGAGAAGAGCCACGAGCGTGAGAAACCAGAGAAAAAGGTGAGTCCTGTTTGAAAACCTGGCCTGTAACGAGGAAGAGCTTGTGTTGTGCCGGAAAATGACTTTGGTCCTCGTTGTGTGATCAGGGAACTGAATTTCTTTGTCACCAATTTAAAGCTATGACAGTCTTGGATTCCTGGCAGAAACCCAGAGAGAGATAGCAGCTTCTGCCGGGTCCCGTGAGCGCTCCCGCATTTCCTGCCTGTGCCGCGCACGTGTCTCGGGTGTGTTTCTGAGGACGGGGAGCGGTGTTAACAGGCAGCCCCGGTGGGGGTGGCTCTCAGGGCCTGGGCCTGGCTGTGTTTATTAAGGATTGGGGCTGCTTTTGAAGTCTCTGAGGCCTTAGCAGAAAAGTACAATAAGACCTCAGTTAACTGAATTTTGTTTAATTAAATTTTCAAGTAAGTTTAGGATTGTCCAAGAAATCCTTTTGGTTTCCGACAGCGTTTTCTAAATGTGCAGGTTATTTTGGACTCGCATAGATAGGATAAGTCTCTTGTCAGGGCTGGCACTACAGACACCCGGTCTCGTGGGACATCATGTAACTGTAAAGTGTCCTGGGAAGGTCACAGAAATCTGCTGGTCTCTAGCTGCTGGAAAGGAGGACGCCGAGGTCTGGAAAGGTTCACGGTCTGCCCCCGTGAGGCGGCCAGACGGTGAGGGGCCAGGCCTGGGCCCTTCCCTGCTGCCCAGGCAGCCCGCTCGTTCTGTGGCCTTGCGTGGCAGGTGTGCGGCCCCAGGAGGTGAGTGGGCCCGCTCCAGGGCGTTCCTGGGGGATGCCGGGGTTCCGAGTAGTGATGCTGACCCAGCCCGGTACCTTCATGGTTAAGTCATGAGGACACTGAGTCGCTGGACTGTGGAGCAGGTGCCTCTGCTTTTCAGTCCTCACGGAGGAGGAGCTCAGTGCTTGTAGCTCTTCTGCTCCTTGCATCGAGAGGTGTCTGAGTTAAGGTGTGAGGCTTTCTAACGGGCTGACTTAACGTGTTCACACTTTCCGCTTGGCTTGTTTTGAGAGCGCTTTCCTGATGCAGCGTCTGAAGCCTTTGCTCATGAGGAACCACTCCATCCAGAAGTTGCCCCACGCTCAGAAGCTGGGGGCAGGGCGTTTTCTCTGGGTGTCGGAGGGTTCTTTTCCCGCCTTCCCTCATTTCCAGGCTCCCTGCGTGTCACCGGAATGGGTCGGAGGAGTCTGGCCTGGCCTGGCGTAGGCGTCCCGTGTGCCTGGGAAACACTCTCCCCAGGGTTTCCTGCGAGGCCCCGCCTCTGCCGCCCTTGACCCCCTAGTCTGCCCTGAGGGGATGCGGCCTTGGAAGGGCCTTTGGGGTCCAGGCAGCGTAGCAACCACAGGGGTTGGGGCTGGAGTGGGATGTGCTCCTGCAGGGGGTGTTGTCCTCTTGTTGGTCACTGTCAGAGAACGTGGCTTGATGTGTTTTCAGACTTGAGTAATTCTAGAGTTTGAAAAAAAATTTTTTTTTTCTTCCTTATAGTCATCAAGTGCAGGAGAGATGTCTAAAAAGTTGTCAGATGGATCTTTTAAAGACTCCAAAGTTGAACCAGAGGTAAACTTTATAATTTTAAGAGAAGTAGCTGGGATAGTAACTGGTGTCCACGGAGACAGGGAGGAGCGCGTGCGTGGGTCCGTCTCTGTTGTGCCGTGAAAGTGATGATTTAAATGGGTTACTGCCTATGAAATAGACGGGTGTGTTTATCCTCTGTTTCTGTGGTGGTTCCCTGGTCTCCTTGTGCCTTTATCTGACAAGTCTGCGTGGTGTAGAGATGGAGGGTGCAGGTGGCACTTAGGATGAGTCTGGGAGGGGATTAAGTCACCAGGCAGGCCGGGAAGGGAGGGCCAGCTGGAGCGACCCCTGCAAGCTCTGCCTGGCCTGGGTGGGACCCTCAGGGTGTCTTCTGTGGCTGGGCCCTGCTGGGGAGGTTAGACTCACCCCAGCTTCATCCGGCTTGCATTTCAGAAAGCGAAGACGGGCAAGGAGTGGAGCGGAGGCTGGCGGCTGTTTGGGGACCCTCGTGGCTGCTGCGAGGTGTCGGGGTGGCAGCTGCGCCCTGGTGGGGGGCGGGGCCTGCTGTTTTCTCTGATTTTTGCGCTGTTTAAGCACATTGTGTGCGTTTTCACTCTCGGAGCTGTTTGCAAACGCACGTAAGTAATTAAGGCCCTTGCAGTGGACCTTGTTGAGTCCTTACAAACGTGTCCGAGAGAACAGCGATTCTCAAGGTATGGCCGGTGGGTTGCTGGCCTTTGCTGGGCTGTACAGAAAAGCGGAAATCTAAATTTAGAAAGAAAGAGGCTTTAGATTTCTTCTAATTCGCTCTCAGGTCTTGAGTGCTTAGCTGCACCAGGTTGGTAACAGTCACCCCGTTTGAAGGTGGATGTGAATGTGTTTCCTGCTTATTCTTCCTATAGCAGAGCTTGGATAATAAATCTGCTCATGGTATTGCTTGTGGTGCATCAATTGATTTTTTTTCATTCTCTTTTCTTTAAGACTGAGGTTTCCACTAGAGCATCCAGGTCAGTGACAACAAAGACATCAAAACGGCGATCCAAAAATTCAGTGGAAGGTACTGGAAAATCTATCATATAAGTAGCTGAAAGTGTAGATATTAGATTCTTTGCCTTAATCACAATATCTGGTAGGAAAAAGCTTCTGTGGCTCCGAAACAGATTTGCCGTGGGAAGGAGTGAACGAAGGCTGTGTGAAAATGACGATGTGTGGCTCACACACATGTGCACACGCCTGCACACGTGTGTGTGCTCACAACACCAGGGCCAGAGTAGCCCCTCTTTTAGATCTGTGTTACAACCTAAAAGATGTGACTGAATTCTGACTTTCCAGCAGCATTTATCAGCTGTCCGTGTTTCACTGACTTTCTTCTGACTGGGTAGCTAAATTCAACGCTGCTGCAGGGTGGGCCCATCAGGAGCGTCAGGCTCTTAGACGGATGGTGTTTATTTAAGATGCAGCACAAGTTATCACTGGGAATCTGAATTCAAACGGGCCTGGCCTGGGGCTCGCCCAGGGCTGGCCCCTCATGCTTACAGATCAGTAAGTGGGGAAAGGGTGTCGGCCCACCGCGGGGCAGGACAGCTGGAGGCTCTCCGTGGGAGCAGGGAGTTGCTGTGAATGGGCAGTAGGGGGTTCTGAAAAATTTTCCTTCTCCTAAATTGTACCTGTTAAAGAAGTAGTTGGAATTCTTCATTTGAAAGTTTAACCTAGATGGTTAAGTTCCACGCTTTGACAACAATAAATGCTGTAATGAACATTTTTTGTGCCAGAAACTCTCTCTTTTGGGCGATCTCTTGGAATAGGTCCCCAGAAGTGTAGTTACTGGCACAAAGGGCACAGCCGTGTTCAGGGGTTAGCTGCAGAGCACCACCACCTGTCCCCTGTCCCCCACACCCTCTCCCGGGATTTGTTTTAAAGGCTTGCTGATTTTGACAGATGGAAAACACTAGGAGTCTGAGTCCTTAAACTGCACTAGGTCCCTCTACATTAAGGGCATCTGCCAACTTTAAAATAAGTGTTTGTTTCTTATATTTTTTCCGTTTTTTTCTTACTGTATTTGGTTTCTGGCTTGCCTAGGTGTTTAATTTTTATGGACTGTAAGGTGCCAGTCTTTTACATATATATATATTTTTGGCAGTTTGTCCAGAGATTTGAGAGATGAAGATTTGTGTTTTCTCAAGCGTTTTTATATTTAATCTTTTTGGTTATCTCTCATTTTAATTCATGGTGTAAAACGAGGCTCTGAGTTTATTCATGGTTTCAGGATAGCCCACCATCCCCCCCAAGTCAGCTGCTGGTGGCTCCCTTCCCTCCTGCCCTGTGACCCCCCCCCGTGCCTTTTGGAGTCTGGAGTCTGGTTTGTTTGTTTTTGTCTTTATTTCACTGTTCCTGTTTTACTGCTTGTTCTCTGTCATTTTTCTTTTCAAAAAAACTTCTAAGCCATTTTTTTTGCTTACTCTTCCATATATATTTTACAGTCACTTCATGAGCCCACGAATCCCACCTCCCACAGAGCAAACAGACTTACTGGGGTGCGCTTGGACTTGGGTTAAACTTAGGCGTTTGTTGTTCTGGGAAGTCGGGTTCCCCTACTTTCAGGTTACACAGGGGTCCCCTCCTCTCCCGGGAGGACGTGTGTGCTGGTGCTGGGGAGTGTCTCTCAGTCAAGGGTTGCTCAGGTGTTTGTTTTGTTTTTTGGAAATGGTGTCTTTCTTCCACTCATTTATTTTTAGTGATTATTGTTGGAATGTAGAAGCTGTATTGATTTTTGTAGCTGTACCTTAAATCTAGCATTATTTTGAATCTTAAACCATAATAGTTCTGCTGATTTTTTTTTTCTAAGCCAACAGTTGTATCATCTGCTTTTGTTTTCTAATAACTCGGGATGTTCGCGTCTGAGTTACTGGTGAGCCTGTGCTGTAGCATTCCTTTTGTACAGTCTTGAAGAGCTCTGATTATTGCAGATTGCTAGATTTGTGACATTAAGATTTACTGAGCTGTCAACAAACTGGTGAACTCTTTTCTCCCCTGCTGCTCATTGAGCACTGACCTCACCCCGGGTCCCCCACCCTGTCACGCTGCCCTGCTTCAGTGGGTGGCATCTGGGGACATGTCCAGTGCCCGGGAGGTGTGAGAGATGCAGGCCTTTGTGTTCCCACCACAGAGATAAGCCTGTGTTCACCAGAGAGGGGGGTGCCACGTTTGTTAGACGTGCTTAGACTCTTAAAGCCCTTCTAGAATCTCTGTGGGATCCACAAAACATTCTACACGAGAATATGGTAATTTGTGCTCATTCTTAACTAGTGTGCTGTAGCAGAACTAAAGCACTTCGAGTCAGTGAGTGATTTTAATTTCACGTGTTTGATGCTATGCAGCGTTACAGATTAAGTTTAATGCGTATTTTCATTGTGCAATTTCATGTCAGGAAGAAGGGACTCTAGAACCAGTGAAAATAGTCTCTCCCCTGAAAAAGAGCTTGACTCTTCCTCCAGTAAAGCTAAGAAGGAACGCGCGGCAAAGCAGCTCGGTAAGACTGAGCAGCCCCGCTGGGGGCCGCGAGTGAGTGTTACACGAGGGTTGGGCCCTTGAGCTGCCAGGTCCTTTGCTTCCGTTTGATCCCTGCATGGATGGAGCTGTGGG
Source organism: Camelus ferus (assembly GCF_009834535.1). Lineage (NCBI taxonomy): Eukaryota > Metazoa > Chordata > Mammalia > Artiodactyla > Camelidae > Camelus > Camelus ferus. The sequence goes on from NC_045700.1 coordinate 95,291,830, forward strand.
GCGGGGCGGCCAAGACGCGGCCCTCCCGGATGCGGGGCCCAGGCTCTCGGGCTCTAGGGGAGCAGGGGCCCTGTGGTCCCAGCTGCAGGGCTGCTGTCCCCAGCCGTGTGCAGACTTAAGTCCGACATGGCCCATCTGAACTTTCTTCCCTTTGTCCTGCACATGTTTGTGGAGCCCCCGCCCCACGGAGAGGTGGTCTAGAGGGAGCACCTGGCCGACACGTTAGTTAGCGATGAGGCTTTTGAAAGAAAATGAAGCCAAGAGAAGTGGTGGGTGGGTTGCAGGCAGGGAGGGGATGTCTGGACAGAGTTGACTGGGATCAAGGAGCACGTGACCTGCGGGTGTGCAGGAGCAGCCAGAGGCCCTGTGCTGGGGACAGGCTTGCCTGTTCAAGTGACGGGAAGCCCGGTGGTGAGGCTGGAGCAGGGAGGGGGGAGGGAGAGGAGAGGGGGTTACAGGAGGGGGCAGCTGGACTTGCGGTGCCCCGTCTGCCGGGCATCTTTTGCAGTAAGTGAAGTCCCTGGAGTAAGTGAAGTTAAAACTGGAGGGGCAGGGATGGAGGCCAGAGAGCGGTTAGGTGGCTGGTGTGGCATCAGTTGAGAGGCCCTGACGGCTGGGACCCAGGTGTCACTGGTGAGACGATTGGGGGTAGGATGTTTTTTTGGAAGGGATGACAGGTGTGCTGATGGATTGGCTGGCACCAGTTAGAGAGGGGAGGAATCAAAAGTAGGATTAGTTTTGGGGCAGGATCTGATGCTTCTGTGGTGTCATTTATTGAAGTGCGGATGGCTTCAGGAGGTTGTTGATTGGGTGGCAGTGCCAGGAATTCTGTTGTAGATGCACTAATTTCAAGATGCCTGTGAAACAATCAAGTAGAGGTGTTGGGACAACAGGCTGGTTTGTGGGCCTGGAGTTCAGGGAGAGAGTTGGGGAGACTGAAGTTAAAAATGAAAAAATTGGGAGTTCTCAGCATACGACTTTCATACAGTAATTAATCTGGGGGAGCATGGAGCCCAGGATTTGAGGGCCGGACAGGAGGAGGCTCTGGCAAAGGAGACAGAAGCCAACATGTGGGAGGAGAGTTTGGGGTACAGGTGTTCCAAGCGCCAACAGAAGAGGGAGGGGTCTTGTCTTTTGAGAAGGGGTCCCGTGGAGGCTGAGAATTGACTGTTGAATTGACAGAACAGTTAGTTGATGACGCTGGTATCAACCCTGGTTAATCCCAACCAAAGCAACCAAATGCAAAAACTTCGGCAATATTTAACCTGTTGTTAACTATTTTATGTCAGGAAAAAAGGAGGATAATATTGCAACTAAAATTTTAGACTCCATAGTGTCTGGATTAAGTAATGAACCAGATCAGGAAACTACAGCTTCAGAAATAGGTAAGAAAAATATATTCTTTAGTTTAAATTCCTCACCACTTTGATACGAAACATGTACGTCTCAGTGTGGTCATAGTTGTTTTTTGTTATTCTAAGCACTGTAATGTTCATCAGAATTTTTTTGTACTGAAGAGCAAAAATGACTTGATGTTCTGTTTGCTTTAATTTGCTAAGTTTTATGATAAAGACGATTAACTCAGCTTTAAGTGAACTTTTATAGGCCTTTCTATGTGTAATGTTTTTGTGTCGAAATCAAAATGCTTTATTTATCTTGCTACTGGAATTTTCCAAGTGATGTGGATAGTTAGAGAAATTATCTTTCAGTTCTCTAGCCTGCTCTGCTGTGTTCTACTAAGAAGATGCACCACGTAAGGGTTTTCAGGTGCTTGCTCGTGGTGCCGGGGGACGTTGTCCCTGAGCACACCCTTTTACACGTGCGGCTGCAGTGTTACGTATGGGCATGTCCCTGCCCTGGGACACCGTGCGGTTAGATGTGTGTTTGCAATTTCAGTGGGATAATCCGAGATTGTAGCTGTAGTCTTCTGTGATGTCTGACTAAGTCCTTCAGAACGATTGCAATTCTTGAGTGACGCTTAAGGGAAAATATAGTGTAAATCTTGACTTCAGGGAAAGATAAAGCTTTTCCAGGCTGAAGTTGCCACATGTCTATCTGGTTTTTAAAAATGGTGTAAGCGCAGCTGGAATGACAAGCACATCTCAGCGTGTGGGGGGTGATCAGGGTTATTAGCTGATTTATTAATTAATCACAGAGGCGCTGGGATTGCGCCCAGGACCTCGTGCACGCTAAGCGCGTGCTCTGCCGCTGAGCCACGCCCCCCCAGCACGGCTTCTGTGCTCAGGTCTTCCCTTCACCGGTTTCCGCTTTTCTGAGGGGTGAGTTTGCGAGCCTTCTGCTCCGCCGTTGATTGGGCCAGCGCCGTCTGAAGGGTGACCCGTGGCGCTGCTGCTGCAGGCGGGTCAGCTCGGCGCCTGCTCTAGGTCCGCGCGGGCTGGGGCGGCCGCGCGCGGGCTGCCTGGGCTGGAGCCGGGTGGCTTCTTGCCTCCGGAACCTCTCTTCTCCGAGGCCGCGCACATCGCCGTTCAGCCACATCTTGAGATCGTTCGTTCATTTCTGCGGGAGCTTTTCTCAGGCCTTGGCAGGCTCCTGTCGGGGGGCGGCGGGGCAGCCCTGGGCTGCAGGAGACGGGTGGGCGCTGGTGAAGGCTCGGGCGAGGGGCGCCCGGGGGACGCGCCGCCCCTTGCTCCCCAGACCCGCTCGCCGTGCTGTGTTGTCTGAGCCGGCGGAGATTCCTGCCTTGACGGTAAATGAGACGGTGTCGGTGAAGTGGCTGGTTTGTCACCGGTCATTTTAGTTTACGGCGGGGTGAGTGGGCGCTCATTCTGAGATGGTGCGATGAATTTAAAATGAATTGAGATAGTTCTTTGGACGTGTTAGCACTTTCTAGATCTTTGTCTACAAGTCTGAAAATGACAGAAGCTGTGATCCTCAGGGGGGCTCTGCAGAGTGAGTCGGACGCCTCGTGCCAGCTGGTGGCCTTGAGCAGAGTCCTTTAGGCTGGCTGTCCCTGGGTGCCCAAGTGACCCCGGCCCTCCTTTCCCTCTCCGCAGACCCTGCTTCCTGAGTCCTGTCACTGCACGCACCCTAGGTCCCTGTCACCGCAGATGTCCTCTTTCCTGCAGTCACTGAACTTCTGGAATTCAGGGCTTGCCGGCACCTGTTGGGGCCCCTTAACTTCTCAGATTGATTGTGATTCCCGATCCAGTGCCGTCGTGCCTGGTGGACGAGCCTTCCCGGCCGGCCCGCGACGCTGTCAGGAGGACTTGCCGTTTCAGGTGTACTGAAGAATTCAACGAGGAATTTCTTTCTTTTTCAAAACGTGAATTCTGTCTTGCCCCGCTCGCACTGTAAGGCAGGCTGTCAGAAGTCCCGTTCTTTCTGCCGCTGCCAGGTTTCCTGGAACACGACACTGTCCCTCTGTTCGGCTTGGGTTCCCTCATTTCATTTTTATTGTTTAGACATTTTTATTGTGAAAAATATGGAAGAGCAGAAAGAACAGAATGACTAACACTCGTGTACCTTTCACCGAGTTTCAGTGGTTCTAGTATCTTCTTGTATTTGCTTCATCTGTAGTGATACACTTTTATGAACAATTTCACAGTATGTTAGAAACATCTTAATACTTGACCTCTAAATAATTCTATCTAAATAGTTCATGCAGCTGAAAAAAATAAAAAAGATACTATTGTTGTACTGAACAGAATTATCTTTCCCTGAGAGCGTCTGAAACCCAGGCTGTGTTCTAATTGTCCCCAAAATGTAGTTTTTTTAAAAACCAAGATCTGGTTAAGATGAACACATTGTATGTTTATTATTATTATTATTCTTTTTGTCCTTTTAGCTTCTTTGAATGTGGACCCCCCCCCCTTTGCTCTAGCACGGTGACGCTCTTCAGAGGTGAGGTCGCTGGTCTTGTGCAGTGTTACCTCTTCTCTGCCAATTGTTTCCTTGTGGTGTCATTTAATTTATGACACCCCTCTACCCCACCCCAGCCCCGCATTTCCATTAGCTCTAAAGCCCTGATGGGATTCAGGTTGAAGAGGTGGCTTTGCCTTCACCCCTGCGTTGGTGCTCCTGGCCCTGCGGCTTGTGCCCCTCAGGGTGCACTTGGTGTCTCTGTGTCCCATGGTGTGATGCGAGGGTCCATCACCAGGCCAGGGAGACCCCTCATTTTAACCCCGGTTATTTGCATTTACACTTAGATGCGGTCAGCAACTCTGCGCGGCTGAACTTTGCACAGAACCCCAGCGGAATGGCCAGGTGCTTGTGCTGCGCCCAGGGCCTGTTTCAGGGGTAGTAACAAATGTTCAAACGACCGTCACAGGCCTCTCAAAAAAAAATAAAGAACTTTGAGGAGATAGACTTGTGCAGAGTGTCACCGGTCTCCTTGAGCCATAGAAGCGATGTGCCTGTGACTCACTGTGCTGATGGGTCCTGCGTGGCATAGGAGATGTCTGACACTTCCAAGCGCTGTGTGACAACTGACAGCTACTGGGGCACTTCCTTCTAACCTTGCACACCTGCGGCTGCTGGGCTTGTGCTTGCTTGTCGGTCTGTTTGTCTGAGAACCTGACGGTGTTTCAGACGGGAACTTGGGCTGCTGTCTGTGGGATATCCTAAGTAATTAACTGCTTCAGTCGGGCTGTTTAAGTTGGCATCATTTTTATAGATCGAAAAAAATTTCCCTAGAAGATAACGTTGTCTGTTTTATGTGGCTCCATTACATAAAATAAAGCAGTTCTTTGACAGTTAATGACAGTTTAATTCTGACGTAAACTAGTTCTTTGAGTACTTTTAAGAAATTGTAAGATTGTGTTTCAGGAAGGGGAACATTTTCCCAATTTTATTTTAGTTTTGTCTCCCGACTCATTTTAGAGAGTTGCAGGGTGGGGGGGGGTCCTTAAGTCACAGGTCAAGTTTCCACCCTGGGTCCTGCCACAGTTCAAAATCTGTTCGTCCACCATCCTTCCTCTTGTTTTTCATAGGAAAAATATTCTATTTCTCAGGCATTAGAATTTTTTCTATTTTTATAAACATTTGCAGTTCAGTCAGTAATCGACATGCAAGGCTTTGGGAGCTTTCACCATGTCTCCGACTGTGTCCTAAGCCAGAAATCTTTTTCCTTTTCCTCCTGCTTTCCTGAGGTTGTAACCTGCTTGCAGCTCATCAGCTCCCAGGCCAGGCTGTCATGGGGAGACGAGGGGAGGCTGGCAGTGTCGATGGTTCTGGGAATGCGGGGCCAGTCTGCCTTGGCTGAGTGGGCCGGGGCCTGCTCACTGGGCGCCCCTTCCCTCTCCTGATCCCAAAGCCACGCCTGGGAGGAATGTTCTGGATGCCTGGTCACCTGGGTTGGGGGGAGCAGAGATAAGCCAGTGCTTGAGTTAACACAGCCTGCAGTGTCCGTCTTAATGACCCATTTTAACTGTCTTACGTCAGGAACGAAAGAAGCTAAAACTAACTCAGCTAGTGTTTCAGACGATAATTCGACTAGTCTGTGGCGTGACAGCACTGAGCCGGAACCCGCAGTGAAGCCCAGAGGTAAGAAGGCCCCGCCGGCCTCTCCCTTCCCGGGGGGTGACCCACAGCCCCCACCGGCACCTCTTGCCCGAAGGCCTGGCGTGGCTGCAGGTCCCAGGGTCTTTGACCCATGTGGAGTCTGGCCCCTCGTTCTTCGCGCCTTCAGGACTGAACGTGGCAGATGGCGCTCTTCTTACACAAACCAGAGTAGAACGTTCTTGTCACTGCCTGGTGGCAGCAGGCGCCCGTGTCCCCGGTGTGCTCCCTGAGACCAGGCAGCAGAGCCCCAGAAGTCGGAGCTGACCCAAAACCAGTTGCAGGCCCTACTGGGGTCCTGGAGGCCGAACTGAACACCCCCTAGATTTCATGTTCAAAGAGGACTTTTAAGCAGCTCAAAGTGCTGTCATGACCATGACTTTTCTGTCTGTAATGTTCTGTGAGGTCTTAAATCGTACCTCAGTGGGATTCTGCTTTCAGCATAATTTCCCCAGCATTCTAAAAAAATCGTGGTTAACATATACATCCAGCCTTTGCTTTTTAAGGCCCTGGAGCTCCTACCAGGCTTGGCGGGGTGCCAGCGCCTCCTGGCTGGCTCAGTATCTTGCACCCCAGCCCCACGGCTGGTGCCAGTGGCCACAGCTGGACCCAGCCTGGGGTGATGGGACTGGGGCAACAGGGCGTGTGGCCCGGTGAGGGCCAAGGTTTGTCCGTTTGTTCAAACAGGAAATATTTGTTGAAGGCCTACTGTGTGCGGGGCCCTAAGGCAGCGAGGGCATCAATGAGCAGAGGCCAAGCTGGAGAGCGGTACCATGTCTGGGATGGAGGATGATGCACCTGGGGGCACCTGGAGAGCCCTGGTGTAGGTGGAGGGGTGGGAGTTGGGGCCGGTGGCCATGTTTAGGAAGTTTAGCAGCAGGAAGCTGGTGACATTTTTAGGATAAGTGTCTTAATCATATATTTAGATCCTGTTAATTTGGGCGGCTTAGCAAGCGGAGAGGAGTGGCCTGGACTGCAGTGGAGTGCTGGGCAGGGGAGGAGCTTCGACAGTTGAGGCTGAGCTTGGAGAGGGGGTTGCTGGCACTGACTGATGGCAGGTGGGGAGCCTGGCTGTGGGTGCGCTCCCCTGGACGAGGGAAGAGGGTGAAGAGGGTGAAGAGCGCCTTGGCTCCAGGGTGTGGGAGGAGTCTGAGCTGGTGAAGGGTCTGAGGTGCAGAGCTAGAGGGCCGAGCATCCGTGAGGAAGGAGTCGGTCGTGCGGGGGGCCCGAGGGGCTGGGGACCGATCGGTGAAGTGTGTGGCTACTGTGGGCACTGGCCCTGGGCATCTGCCTTGGGACTCGGTTCCCCCATCTCTCAGTAAACTTTCTGAGCTCTGCCTGCACCCCTCATCTGGCCCCAGCACGGATGGTGTGGGCTTTGAAGGGAGATCGGGGGTTTGGAGCCCAGGGCCCCTGGCCGCACAGTGACTCGCATGCGCTGTAGGGGAGGGTCTCTCTTCCTCCTGGGCAACTGCCCCGCATCTTCTCGCCGTCCCTCCAGGGATGCTGCCCGGAGCCACGTCCTCCAGGCCTGTTCTCTGCTGTGTCCCTCTGGGGATGCCTATGTTCCCTACAGACAGGGTCCTGGAGGGCCTGTTGGCTCCTAAGCATGGCCCACTTTAGTGCAGTGTTTGTGGCTGACTGTAGCATCCCATAGGCCACAGGAAACTCTCAGGGTCCTCCTGCCTACAGGCAGACTCGGGTGTTGGAGGGGCGCTCTTTACCGAGCCCACAGGTGCGTCCTCAGGGCCACTGGGCCCATCCCTATAGGCGTGTCTGGAGGTGGCCAGGGCGACCCCCAACAGTCCTGGGCTCTGACCTGAATCCATGGAGTCTTGGCCAGTCTGCAGGTGTAACACTCAGACTGTCCACCCCACCCCATCAGTGCACCCGCCTGTCTATGTGGCCATGTTGGTCACTTTGGTGCCACAGAGCAGCCCGGGAGAGAAGGGCCCGGGGAGGAATGCCAGGGCAGCCCAGTGCGGCTTGAGAAGCTTTCTTCCTGTTTAGGAGCCGATGGAAAAATACTGCCGAGTCACGTGAGCTGGGCTGTCGTTGGTTTTGCAGTCTTAGCAACGCTGGAGGCCTGTGCGTGGTTCCCTCGCTCGACCCTCGCGCTCAGGTCCCTGCTGCTGCCTGTCTGCGCCCTTCCTCCTCCTCTGTGCTGTGCGCTCTTCTCATCCCGTTTCCTGTCCTCATGTAACAGCCTTCCACGATTCAGTGTTGTCTGTTCTTTGTCTTTTTCTCTTTGAAGCGATGATGGTAGGAAATGAGAAAAAAGCCTGTGAGGGAGTGAGCGTTTTCCCTTACAGGCATCCACAATGATTGAATGTGTGTTTTCCTCTGATCCTCTTGTGCTCATTTAATATGCTGAGCTTTACTAACCCAGAGGTTGATTTTCTGATGTACCTTTTTTTTTTTTAAGGTGACTCCCCTAGTGATGCAGGTAAGGGTGACTTCAAGTAAGTGTGTTTGGTATAAACTGTGTGGGTATAGGTAGTAACAGGCACGCTCAGAATTATGTTTTACAAATTGTATCAGTGAAGGTAACTTAAGGAAACATAAGTACGCCAATTTAAAATTTGTCATACTTTGTTTCAAAAGAATACATTTCTGGTTTTTCTCCAGAGTATAAAATATTTCCGATAATCAAATTCTGATTTATTTTCACTGTTTTTTTAAGGTATAAAGCCCTTTTACTTAGTAAATTTAATTTTCTTAATAGTTTGGGCTTACTATTTAGTGATTAAATCTTTTTATCAAAATGGAGAAAACTTTAGTCAGGTTATAAAAAGAATATGGTACAGAGCCAAAGCAAAAAACTTTAAAAATGCAGAAAAATATGAAGAAGAAAGTGCAAAGCACTGGTAATCCCACTGCTCGTGACTTGAGTGAATGTCCTCCTGGAGCCCATCGGTGTGCACGTAATTACTAGATGTAATACTTGTAGGCTATACATATATTAGAAGGATGGCATTGTTTAGACAAGGGTCTCACAGGCGACGACGCTGCAGTTTGCTGAAGCTTCGTCATGTGTCGCTGTTGTGACCATGGCAGGCGAGCATCTTGACACGTGTTTACACGTGGTAGTTTCTTTCCTTAGGCTGTATTTCCTTCAAGTTAGTTTGCCGACTTGCTAGACCTGCCTTTTCAATTCTGTTTCTTAAGAAGTTGAGCCAGTTTGTATTTCTAGGATGTGAGTGTGCCCTTTCCCCCAAATCTCCCCCAAATTTAGATATTAAGTGTCTGTTCTATTTTCATCAGAATAATAGAGGAAAACAGGCTCATGTGTGTCTGCAGTGATTTGACTGTTGTCTTCTCAGATGTTTACTAGCTGTCTGTTTCTTTCTTTGCAAATTGCTGATTGGCCCGTCCTTGGTGCAGAAGGAGAAGCTGGACCTCCTGGCCAGGAGAATTGTGAGGGGTTGGAGAGCTCGGAGCCAGCCGGCGAGCTCCCGTCTGCGGCCAGGTCCGTGTGCTCTCATCCTGCGCCCTGCCCCGCTCTGTGCCCGCCTCAGCTTACGTGATGCTAGAGCGTAATCGTGAGGAGACATTTGTGCAAAGAGAGCAAAAATGCTTTATTTAATTTTCTTGTACCTGAGGTATAACTAACCACACGAAGAATGTTTTAGGGATTATGGGAAATTTATAATGAAGGCTAAATTTTTTCGTGGTTTGAGTCCTGATGGTTACATTATTACACTTTTGCACCGTAACGTTAATGAGAATGTAAGATTAAAAGATGTGTCAGGCTGCTGGAACGTTCTTAATATTCTGTAGACTACATCCTAACTGGCATATTGATGGTGGCCTGGAAATTAGTGTTAACATTAACCTGGGTTTTCTTCTGTCCACTTTGAAATGTGCAAGTGTTTTATATCCCTTTTTTGGTTTTTGAATATATGGGTTTAGACGAATACCTCGGCCTGGGAGCGCAAGGCCAGCACCTCCCCGGGTGAGACGGCAGGAGAGCTCAGAGGCGCTGACGACAGACAGGTGAGGCCCTCGCATCGCTGTGCCCCGAGGGGCGGGGCTTCCCCTGTGCAGGTGCAGTAGGAGTTAGTACCTTGGCAGAGGGCAGCTGGCAGTGGTAGGGGGATGCTCTGCGGTGGGTGACAGTAGGCAGGGCAGTTCCCTCAGGTGGCCACTGGAGGCATGAGAGAGTTTTGGATGGAGACGGTCACCTGGGGCACCAGGACAGGGGAAGAGGAGGTGAGGGTGAGGGGGCTGGGCAGGAATGTCGGTCGATGACAGTGACTAGCAGCCAGGTGAGGGGCCTTGAGGGGGCTGCTGTGTTCCTCAGAGAGACCAAGGCACAGGGGTCTGGGCAGCCCTGGCCAGCAGGGCCACCAGTGCTACTCTTGCCCTGAGGTTTGCCACTTAGGAGACTGGGTCCCCCCTAGTGAGGGGCTGCAGGTGAACGACTGGTCTCCCAGGGAGCCCAGCGGGGAGGAGGATCAGCTCAGAGGGTGTTTGTCAGGTAGAGGCGTGGGGCTGGGGGTTGGGGCTGGGGTCTCGGGCAGAGGGCAGGGCTCACAAAGACCCAGGCTTGGGGGCCTTCAGCAGGCTTCATGATTCCAGACTTCACCTCAGCTCTGGCCTGTATTCTGAGTGGTCCTAGAGATGGTTTATGGTTAGACTTCTCTCATGTAGCTTCAGACGCAGTCCCAGGTGCGTGGGGTTGATGAGAACGTGTGGCCAGTGGAGCACTTCTCACTTAATCCAGTTTCTTTTTATTTAGGGCAGGGAGCGGTAAAACCGTGTCAAATGTGATTATAGATTCACAGAACTCTGACAACGAGGACGATGATCAGTTTGTGGTGGAGGCCGTCCCCCAGCTTTCTGAGATGTCAGAACCAGAAACGGTTAGTTAGCTGGGGGGTATGCTTTTACGATTACACTCAAACAGCATTGGAATGAATACTCCGACTTTCAGATTTATGTAGACAAAAATTTCCTCTAATTTTCCACTTAGTTTTCTGCCCTCTTTAATTTTGTCATTCCTCTGATGAGATCCAGGCAAGCATGATTTTGAGAATTCAACAGACCTGAATCTCCTTTTTCTCCTTTGGTCCTGCTCAGGTACAAGCAGTGGAATTAGAAGAAGATGAGAAGCATGGTGAGTTGCGGGCCTGTGTGCACGCATGTGTCTGCTCTGTGTGTTCTAAAAGGGTCTGGTGAGATGAGCTTTGTGTGCCGGGCTTTGGCCAGGGGTCCGAGGAGCATGAGTAGGACGGCAGGGCCTGGCTCCTCCTGGGTGTGTGGGCTTATTCTAGGGGCCGAGGGTGCTTCTGGGGCCCAGGACCCTGTGGTCAGCTGTGAGCAGCTGTGTGGATGACGTTACATCTTATCTGCGCGACCAGGTTGTGGGATTGGGTGAAAGTTCTGCAATGTTGTTTTCTTCCCAAGCACAGTGTCTTCTTTTATTTTAAACATTTATAAAAGCAGAGAGAGTGGTGTCAGGAACCCCTGCCCTCCCTGTAGCTTCTGCAGCGATCGGTCGTCTTGTTTTATCTAAGTCTCCACCCCCGTGACCCCATCTCCCCAGATGGCTTTCAAGCCCTGCAGAGCATCATTTCTTCTGTAAAGACGTTCTTTTTAAAAAACATAACCATAATTCCATTGTTTGTAAAAAAAAGCAGCCATTCCTTAATATCATCAAATGCCTGTATTTTTCTATTTTTTTTTAAACTGAAGTGTAGTTGATTCACGTTTTGTAAATTTCTGGTGTACAGCAAAGTGATTCAGTTATATATTTATATATATATTCTTTTTCAGGTTCTTTTCCGTTATAGGTTATTTTGTGTGTTTTTTTCTAGTTTGAGTCAGAATCCAAATACGGTCCCTGCATTTGCAGTTGGTTGGTTTACCTCTGAATGCTCTTCTACCTGTAGGCCCCCTCCCATCCCTTACGCCCTATAATTTACTTGTTGGAGAGGCTGGTCAGTTGTCCTGTAGAGTTTCTCAGGTTGGGTCCTGCTTATCACACCCAGTGTTCCTGTAAATTGGCTCTAGGGGCTTGATCAGGTGTTTTGGGCAAGAACACTTGGCAGGTGGGGTTGGTGCCTCATCGCACCTGCTTGTCTGTGTGCGTGGACGGCAGCCTCGGTCTGTTATTTCACGGGGCTTGTGGGACGGTGACATTCCCGTTCCGCCCCCTCCCCCAGCACATTCTGGTTGGCAGTCTCCAAGGGGTGAAGCTTCCCCTCCCAGGTGTTTCCCATTCCAGGGCGCAGCTCCACGCCTCCCCTTTGTTGATCAGTTTTCACAGTAGTGCGTTAGTTTCCCCGCACCTCTGCCCTCCCAGGTGACTGATGAGGGCGGCGGCATGGCGGTGGTGGTTTTGATGTCTGTGATGTCATGGTTGTAACACACTTGATGTGTCCCATTTCAGTCCACCTCAGTTTAATCGTTAATGGTCTGCTGTCCAGTATTTGACCGCGGGAGCCGTGCTCGTGCTACCTTCTGGGGGCCTTTAGACACATCCCAGTAGCTTCCTTGTCTCTGCTCTGACAGGTGTTTCAGGCTCGTTTCGTGTGTTTCCTGCCCCAGATCTCCAGGGAGGCTGGCTGCACCTTGCTTCTGGGTTAGTCATTGTTTCTAGGGGTTTTAGTTTTTCATAAGAAAGTAGATCCTGAGTTCGTACTGGTATTTCCAATTCAGATTTACATTGTGGAGTTCTTCCTAAGTTCCTTGATTTTTACACGTTCAGCTCTGTCTCATGCCAAAAATCTTTTCCCAGCAACATCAGCCTTTGTTTCTTCATCCTACGTTGTGCACACACAGCAGTTTCAGAGCTGTACTACCCGTGATTAACAGCAATGTGATTACTGAAAACACGTCAGGGAGTTTGTGGTAGGCCTGCTTGCCTTCCTGTTCTCAGCGTATGTCCCACTGGGGATGCAGAGCCAGTGACTCTTTTACAGTTGTGAAAAAAGTCTCTTCCATTAGGTTATGCATGCCAGTGTGATATTGCTAAGTGTATAGCTTCATTTTGTTTTCAATTTTTAGGCTTTGAAATTTTGATTTAATTTTATTTTATTTATGTAAAATATTCACGTGATTCCAGGGTCAGATGTATGAAAGTCTGTTCTGAGATGCAGGGCTCCCACCCGATTCCACTCTACACTCCGTCCCTCCATAGGTATCAGTAAAAACATGTCTTAAACTTCCATTTAAAAAAATACAAGTGAATACGTGTGAACTTGTGTGCACACATGTGAGCGCGCATGTATGAGCGTGTGTGTGAGCATTTACCAGTATCTGCACTTGTCTCCGTCTTGCCTTTTTAACTTGGCAGTGTGTGCCGGTATTCCTGCCGTAGCACGGCGGGGACAGAGTCTTGCTCCCTGTCCGTGGCTGCGTCCTCTTCTGCACGTGGACTGTACCGTAGTCAGGCAGCCAGTTTCATAGTGACGCATACATGCGTAAAATAGTATTTTAAAGAAAATAGTTTTTCATATGCTGTTTACCCTCTGGGTAATCCTTTTTTTAAAAAAAATGTTGATGAATCTTGCCCCAATATAGAAAAAGTATTAATACTTAGTCTACAATAGATTGAAAAAATTACTTCAGTCTTATATGAAGTAAAGATTACTTGGAGCTATTTCAGAATAGAAAGAGGAAGAATAAGAACTGAGTGTTCCTTCCCCACCCTCACCCCCCACCCCCGCCACATTTAGAAGAGGATGGCTTCTTAGGGCAGAGAACTGCTTTAATATAAACCACTGATTTCCAACAGGAGGACTTGTCAAAAAAATTCTGGAGACTAAGAAGGACTATGAGAAGTTGCAGCAGTCACCCCAACCTGGAGAGAAGGTAACAGCACAATTTCTGTGAACACAGGCGTTTAGCAGTCGGCTTCACACTTACTTTTAAAGATGAGAAGTGTCTTTCAAATGTTGTGATAATCAGTAATGTCTGTTCACATATTTACCAGCCTCCCCCACTGCCCATCCCGCCCCTTGGTTGGGAGGATAGAGGACTCGGGGCTTTTTCTGTGTTTGTTGCTGCCTGACACCCACGTCCAGTCCTGTCCTGCGTGGGCAGTGGCCTCATTTGGGGGCTTAGGGGTCAGGGCCAAAGGCCTGTTCTGCTCTGACCCCATGCTGACCCCTTCCTCCTGGTCTGCCCCTTCTCCCTGCTTGCAGAGAGGCAGGCTGTCTGCATGGGTCTGGGGAAGTTGTAAATACCTGTGCCGTCAGACCTGGGCCCCTAGCCATCCTCCTCACAGGTGTGTGATGTGCTTTGTGGGGACCCACGGCCTGCACCAGCCACCACCCTTGGGCACGTGACCTGCTGGCCAGGTAGTGAGACTCAGATGCCGCCGCTAGGTTTTTGTTTTAGCCGCCTGGAAAAAAGACTACATCTGTATTTTTTGGTTTTTGAACAGAACTTTCTTGGTTAGTTAACTAACCAAGAATTTATCAATAACCAACAGTTCCAATAAGTTTTGTATACACACTCTCACACAAATATCTTTTTTCCCCCAGTTGAGTTAATGGTTGTTTATTTTCCATAATTCTGCTTAAAATATCCTGGTTTGTCCTGAAACGTCTTCAGGACCGAAATCCCTCCTGATGAGAGCTGTATGAGAAAGGACCGCTAGAGGGAGCCCTTTCACAGCAGTGACAGGAGAACGGTGTTGCTGAGGCTCTGCTCACAGCACCACCACCGCTCTGCTGAGAGGAGAAAATGCTTTTCTGGTCTGTTGTGTGTTGCTGTGGAATTTTAATATGTTATAGTCCTTTTCATTTGCCTGAGGAGTTGTCCCAGTGTCCCTGGAAATGTTTCTGCGACTCTGTCGGAAACCTCTAGTGTGTGCCTCCCAGCTGTTACTATAGGTAACCTTTGAAGCTTCAGTTGGTTTAAATTTTACAGCTGTTTTTTATGCAGCGCGCACTAGGCCTGTGTTTCAAAGTTTCCTCTGAAGAGTAAATTTCAGATTAGTAGATGTTTTGACTTCAGAAGATAGAAGGGAAAAAAAGGTTCTTGTTTGGTGAACATTTACTGTTTTAAAAATGTATAGTTCGTGCTTTAAAATCAGGGTGATGTGTATTACAGTTGGGCAGGAAAAATGAGCAAGTTTCTCTGCTTTTTCTTCTTTAGTATGTTGTAAACATCAGATCTCTAACTTATTGGTCTTCTAAAAACCTTTTAATTACTTTTTTTAAATAAAAGAAATTCAAATGTATAGGAAAAGCTGTCCTCGCCCCAGTCCTGTTCTCACGGGGGCGACCACTGCGATGATACCATGTGGTCCTTACTTTCCTGTGTATTGAGCTTTGCTTTACAAGCTTGTAACCTTATCCTTTCGTTGGTACACTGCACGTTGCTTTCTTCAGGAAGTATTATATTCTTGAGACCCCCTGATTGATAGCTGTAGACCTAGTGTGTTCTAAAATTTTAATTGATGAATGATTTCCCATTGTTATTGATCAGATTCCTTTCCTGATGGACATTGAGGATCCTCAGCCTTCTGCTGTTATAAACAGCACTTCTGTGGGCTCTTGTACGTGTGTCTTGGCACAGATGTCTCTCTCAAGCAGCAGCCAGCAAACGCTTTCTGTACAAGTCCAAGTGCGGCAAGCTTCGGTGCTGTGGGTCTCTATGCTTCTCAGTCCTGCTGATGTGCCTGCGAGCGGCTGCAGCGTGGACGCTGGCCAGCCTCCTCTGAGCCGGTCACCCTCCTCTGAGCTGGTCACCCCACCTCCGTGCTGGCCAGCCCTCCTCTGAGCCGGTCACCCTCCTCTGTACCAGTCACCCCTCCCTCCTCTGTGCCGGTCACCCCACCTCTATGCTGGTCACCCCTTCTCTGTCTCTCTCGCTGGTTCTGCCTCTCCTTGCTCTTTTTTTAGTATTAGAGCCTCTGTGTTGCTGGCTTTTCTGTTCTCTCAGCTGGTCCTTTCTGTTTGTTTATTTCACCAAGGCACTTTCCTTAGTGAGTATATTTCATTTTTTTATTTCTTTTTGAGTTCATTATGGTAATTAATATTTGAATCAGTTAGTATTAGGCATACTTGTGGGTGGGGGGAAAATCTGAAATAATAGTGACTTAAATGCTGTAGAAAGTGCTTTAATTAGCTCTTGAGTCTGGAGGTGGTAGCAATCCAGACCCTTCTGCCTCATCCTCCCGGTGCATGACTTCCATTCCTCAGGGCACCACATGGGCCACGAAGGCTGTCAGCTCCAGCCTTCACGACTTGTGTTCCAGTCAGCAGGAAGGAGGAAAGGGGAAGTAGGGGAAGGGTACAGCCCTTCTCTTTTAGGCTATTTAATGGGAGTGGTGCACACCACTCTGCTTACATTATATTGGCCAGATCTTTGTCGCTAAGGGGACTCTGATGTTACATCTTTATTCCAGGCATCCATTTGCTCAGCTAACAATCAGAGGTTCCATTAATACAGACTAGAACTTGCCAAGCTTTCTCACTGCCTGGTACGGTCACAAAATGGTATTTGCAAGGCACACAGGTAAGTGGTGGAGGCCTCCTGGCTGGCTAGGGGTCGAGGTTTCTGGAGCCAGCACACCTACCACATGTGGGCTGTGCATGGTGGCAGGCAGCGTTGCTCTGGGAAGGGAGAGCGGAAGCAGGGGCGACCAGCAGTAGCTTCCGCAAGGCTTCCCTAGGAAATTGTTCATTTCATTTTACATTTTACGAAGTCATGGCAAAAAGATGCTTCAAGATACTTTTGTGATTTACAAAGTATATCTCTAGTTATAGTTGTCCTTTTCTTCCAAAAATTTTGTCTTTTTCCCCTTGATAAATCTCTGAAAAAAATCTATTGAAACAGATGCTCCCAGCAAACAGGCAGCGTTTAGTTTTGTAGATCCTCACTTTTGTTTCCATCTCACAGATCTGTGTGCTTCATTTTTCTTCATTTCTTTGAGTGTTTACTTTTTCTAGCCTCTTGAGTAAAAAACACTTAGCTCATTTATTTTTAGTGTTTATCATTTTAAACAAATATATTTAAGACTATACAGCTCTCTTTAGGCATGCTTCATCCTTAAATTTAAATTTTTTAATATTAAAAATTCCTTGAGTTTTAATATAAATTACTTGGTTGTTATTTCTTCTGTAACTTGTGGGCTATTTAGGAGTCTAGCTTTTTAGCTTTCAAACGTAAGAGTTTTTTTTTTTTTAATTTATCAAATTTATTTTTTATTACGGATATTGTTACAGCAGAATATAAAAATTAAATGATAAAAATTTCTTCTAAGAGTACAATTTAACTTCATCTTTAAAAGGTCATCTATTTTTTAAAAAACTATACATACTCAGGTAAAAAAAGACTCTAAACTTATGACTTAGAATTAAACTCTAGAAATAAATGCTATGGCCATCTTAAAGTTTATATTGACAAACTGCATACATTTTCAAATTATAATGCAATATTTGTACACATCATAACTATATATACACTTCACTTACATTGCTGATATATGATAGTTACCCAAACTGTCTTGAGAAATGAGGCTTAATATAGATTCAAACTAAGTGGAAGATCAGTCTCAATTACAATATTTCTTTCACAACTAATAAGAGATAATCCAGACATTGACTGAATATAAAAAAAGCCCCATGCTTCGTGGTGTGTTCTGGGAGTTCCAATATATTTTAGATGAGAGATGTTGACCACGAAGGAGCTCACTGCTGTGCTCACTGGTGAAGCTGGAGGGACTCTGGTCCAGAGGAGGGGACTGCCCTCCATCCACTGGCCTCGGTGCAGCTCAGGCGGAGACCTGACTGAGTGAGAGAAGGCAGCCTGACCGCTTGGGAGGCCTGCGTGGAGGGGAGGGAACAACTCGGCTTTAACACTAGGGCCCACTCCTGGGAAAGGGGCCATCCGGACTTGGTGCTCGGTCCCCTGGCTGGTGTGTAAAACCCCTTGTGATGTGCTGGTTCTCGTGACCTCCTCCAGGAACATGAGCACGTTCAGCGTCTCCGCCATCTCTTCTCGTATAGACTGCAGGGGTCTCTCTCTCTTCAGTTCTTGGGTGAGAAAACTGATTTCCTTCCTCGAGCCAGGTTGGCCGTCATCAGCTCTCTGTAGGTGTCAGCGAGGCTGGGTGTGTTTCGTGGCTCCTTCTTTAGCCCGGTGTCCTTTATAGTTGTCTCCATCCTGGCACACTCCTGTTTAGCCACACGAAGCTTGTCGATGTGGTGGCATTTCTCCTCAGTCTGTGCAGCTAGTGTTTTTGCCAGTTGCTTTTCATGTCTTCCATTAAGTTGACTTCTAACAGACTGAATAAGTCTGAAAGTAAGACATCAAGCAATAAATAAGCTGAGGACAGGTGGACTCAGTACTGCCTCCCATTGGAGGCTCTGGAACATGAGCTGAAAACACAGGCCTCTGGGCAGCAGCAACACCAGGACCGCACTGAGCGTCCTAAGGATCAGCCCAAAGCCAAGCTCCACAGAGGACAGCAGCCCCTCCATGGCACTGGCCCACCCTGGGCTCTGCCCAGTTACCGTGGAGCCACCAGCCACGCCCTGGGGGACACCCCAACATTCCACCTGAAACCCAACCAGCGGCTGACATCCTGGATTGGTCAGTTATCTGGTCAGTGTCAGTGGAGAGAAGGGGGAGTTGTCAGAGAAGAGGGTTGTAACTAAAATGTCATTTCCTCCATTATTGTCTAATGGTAATTTTTTCTTTCCTCTTCATTTTATTTTGTTTTATTTTATTGAGCTATAGTCAGTTTACAGTGTCGTGTCAATTTCATACCTCTTTTTGTGTTTGTATCTGTATACAATAAAAATATAGTGAAATGTGTCAATGTAAAGTTTATGATTTCACAAATCTTTCAAATTCCTAACCCTCGACAGTATCGGAAAAGTCCATGTATGAACCATATGTTTGAATCACATCCATTAACACAGAATGTATGCCCTCTGTCACATTTCAGTTGAAATACACACACTCTCACGACAGCATCCATCAGTTTGATGGTGGCTGAACTTGATAAAAGTGAAAAAAAATCACAATTTATGCTTTGATGTCTCTTTTGCTCTAAGTCATGTTTTTAGAGCTACATGTTTTTGTTTGAATATGCCATTCGTTCTGTTTGTAGGGCTGAATAATTTGACCTGGTAAGATTATATCCATATCCAAATATTAATCCATTCTCTTAATAATGGCCATTTGGGTGAGTTCAAGGGTAGGCTATTATGAATAAATGTATGTGTAAATATAAATATATATATATATATGCATGCATCTTTTTTTTAAATATCTGTTTTCATGTACCCTGTGAGACGAATGCCTGGGAGCAGCTCTGTGGGGTAGACCTGTGCTAAATACTCGTTTTGAAAGAGGTTTCTTGAGGTATAATTTACATGCCATAAATTTACTCATTTAAATACAAAATTCTTTGATGTTTGTGTGTGTGAATGTGGAAAGTTGTGTCTCCCTCACAATCCCATTTTAGAACATTTCTATCACGGGAAAGAAAGGTTTCTCAATCCACACTTTTCTTTATCGGCCTCATTTGACACAGTCAGTCTCTCGTTCCCTCTGACATGCTTCCGTGGTGTGGACTGCAGTTCACGGCGTTCTACCATTTTTATAATTGTTTCTGTTGTTGGTTTCTGTGTTTTTGTGGACTCACTGGCCTTTCCTTCTGTGACTGCTGATGGTTTCTACTTTTCTTCCAAACCCTTTAGCATTAGTTTGACTCGGGAATTAGTTCTTCTTTTTTTTTTTTTCATAGTTTGCATTAGGGTTCACTCTTGATGTTGTAGGTTTTGACAAACACATAATGACATGTAGCTACTATAGTATCATACAGAATAATTTCAATGCCCTAAAAGTCCTTTGTGCTCAATCTATTCATTCCTCCCTCCCTCCCCACCCCTCCAAACCCCTGGAACCATGATCTTTTTATTGTTTCTGTAGCGGTACCTTTTCCAGAATGCCATTTGGTTGGAATTGTGCAGTTTGTAGCCTCTTCAGACTGGCTCCTTTCATTTAGTAATGTCTTTTAAGTTTCTTCCATGTCTTTCATGGCTTGATAGATTTTTTTTTTTTTTGGCTGCACATATATCTTTTAACTTACATATATGTACCGTTCATTGTTTCTAAGAATGTTTAGAGATTTAGCTTTTTAAACTTATATAGTTATCAAAGGAATAAAGCCAACCACAAAATAAGAATTAACTCAAAAAGATACCTACACCCTGCTATTAACAGCAACATTATTTATAATTGCCAAGATATGGAAGCATCCTAAGTGCACATCAGTAGTTGAATAGATAATGGAGATGCAGCATATGTGTAATGGAACACAGCTCACCCATAAAAAAGGATATTTGCGGCCCTTCATTTACTTTTTATTTTCACTTCAAAAACCAGAATTTTATAATTGGCAGAGACATTTCCATTACCTCAAAAACAACAAAATACCTAGAAATAAACCTAACCAAGGAGGTTACCTATATTCTGAAAACTGAAATGACACAAAGAAATGGAAAGCTTTCTTGTGCTCTGGGACTGGAAGAATCAGCACTATCACAGTGGCCACGCTGCCCAGAGCAACCCACAGCTCCACTGCAGCCCCCAGCAAAGTGCTCGCGACGCTCCTCACAGAACCAGGACAAACAAGTCCACAGTTTATAAGGAGCCACAGAAGACCCCGAACAGCCAAAACAATTTTTTGTAGGTCTCTCTTTTTTTCCCTTCTTTTTGTTCTCTTGCGGTTTGGTGACTAGAGGAGGTCCTTTAACATTTGTTGTAAAGCTGGTTTGGTGGTGCTGAAATCTTTTAGCTCTTGTTTATCTGTGAAGCTTTTGATTTCTCCGTCGAGTCTGAACGAGAGCCTGGCTGTTAGAGTGTTCTTGGTTGTAAGTTTCCCCCTTGCATCACTTTAAATATATCGTGCCGCTCCCTTCTGGCCTGCAGAGTTTCTGCTGAAAAGTCAGCTGAAAACCTTGTGGGAGCTCCCTTGTATGTTATTCGTTGCTTTTCTCCTGCTAATTTTAATATTTTCTCTTTATCCTTAATGGTTGTCAGTTTGGTGACTGTGTGCCTTGGTGTGCTCCTCTTTGGGTTGGTCCTGTGTGGAAATCTCTGCGCTTCCAGGACTTGGGCGACTGTGTCCTCTCCCAAGTTGGGGAAGTTTTTGGTGATTATCTCTCCAAAAGTTCTCTCAGGTCCTTTCTCTTTCTTCTCTTTCTGGGACCCCTGTAATGTGAATATTAGAGCGCTTCATGTTGTCCCAGAGTTCTCTTAAACTATCCTCGTTCCTTTTTATTCGTTTTTCTGTTTTCTGTTCTGAAGTAGTGATTTCCACTAATCTGTCTTCCAGCTCACTGATCTGTTCTTCTGCCTCGTTCAGTCTATTCTTGGTTCCTTCTAGTGGACTGTTCATTTCAGTGAGTTTATTCTTCAGCTCTGTTTGAGTATTCTTTACATTTTCCAACTCTGCTAAAAACTTCACCCTGTGCATCTATACTGCTCTCGAGTTCCCTGAACATCTTGGCCATCATTACTTTAAACTCTGTCTCAGATAAATTGCCTGTCTCCTCATCACTTATTTCTTCTTCTGGGATTTTAGCTCGTGCTTTGGCCTGGGAGATACTCCTCCCCCAGGATACACCTCATATCGTCTGTCATTCAATGTGTGTGTGGACTCCTTCCACAGGCTTTGGGACTGTTGTTTTCTTTCTGGTATCTGCCCCTGGTGGGTGAGGCTGGACTAGAGGCTTATGCAGGTTTCCTGGAGGAGGTGCCAGTGCCTGCCCACTGCTGGGTGCAGCTTGGTCCTGGACCTCTGGTGAGTAGGGCTGTGTCTAGAGAGAGGCCTTTGTGGCTTAAGTCTGCTGATGGGTGGGGCTAGGTCTTGGTGCTAATGATCCCATCAAGATGTCAGCCTCCAGGAAAGCTCATGTAGATGAACACTCCTGGAATGTCCGCCACCAGCTTTTATGTCCCCCGGGTGAGCCACAGCCACCCCCCACGTCCCCAGGTGACCCTCCAGATCCAGCAGGCAGGCCTGGCCCAGGTTCCTATGAAATCACTGCCTCTGTCCTTGGACCTGGTGCACGTGAGTTTCCGTGTATGCTTCTCAAGTGAATGGAGTCTCCGTTTCACCCAGTCCCATGGGGCTCCCGGAGCCAAGCCCCCCTGGCCTTCAAAACCAGATGTCCTGGGGTCTCCTCTTCCCAATGCCAGGACCTCAGCTGGGGAGCCTGACGTGGGGCTCAAAGCTTCACTCCTGTGGGAGGGCCTCTGCGACTGAACAAATCTTTATCTTGTGGGTCACCCACCCAGGGAGGTATGGGAGGTATGGGGCCCAGTTATATCACGAGCACGCCCCTCCTACCGTCCTGCTATGGTTCCCTCTGTATGTTTCCAGTTGCAGAAGATCTGTTTTGCTAGGTTCCAGTCTTTTTTCGATGGTTGTTTAGCATTCAGTTGTGGTTTCATTGCAGTCGCAAGGAGAGGCCCAAACGTAAGAGTTTCTTAAAAAGGTTTTTTTTTTAAACAATAGCTAATATAATTGCATGGTCAAAGAATATGGTCTGTGTGATGTTGCTTCTTTGGAATTGAGACTTTGTTTGTGGCCTGGTTTGTGGTCATTTTTTATAAATGTTTCAGAGTGCTCGCAGAGTACGTCTTCTTTCTGTGTTTGGGGTCCAGGCTTCAGCGCACCCTGCCGATCTCACGGACGGGCGACTGGAAGACTGTGCGCTCAAAGCATGTCGGCCGTACCTGTCTGTGGGCGTTCTTGATTTACACATACTAATCATAATAGTAATGGTTTCTCTTCTCTTTAGAGATTCAAACGGCAGATGTTTGCTCTGCTCTCACGTAAACTGTCGTGTGCCCTTAGTTGCAGTGCTGTTTATTTTTTTGGAGGGAAGCATTTTTGCCAGTGCTAAGGAGATACATATTTGTAATCTGGGCATCTCTCCAGCTTGTCTTTGAAGTTGTGTTGGAAGAAAGGCCATTTCTCATTGTGCTAATGGACTTGAGGAATACATTATGGAATAAATATGTGAGTCAGATTGCTCTGAGCGCTTTCTTCATCCTCCTGACCGACTTGCTCTCTTTTCAAGAGGAAATATAAACTTTGTTAATAGTAAGATATAACTCCTGCCAAGCATTTTTTCCTTCATATTTATGAAATTTTTAAAACAACCAGAAAAGCAGTTTTATTACAGTGTTTCTTATGCTTTAAAAATACTTGCCTTTTAAGCTTTTAAATGAAAATGCTTTGGAGTAATAGCCAGCAGTGTCAAAGATGGTTCACGCACTTTAAAGATTTCTCACTCCTGATTTTTCTGTCTCCTTTTATATAGTCTTCTCTTGTTTTTTTTTTTTTTTATCCATTTTGCGTCTGTGCTAAGTGAATGTAAATGTCAGTGCTTTTTCTTTTCATTCGAATTCTTTATTTTGAAGTAGGCTCTCTCAGAGTATTTCTCTTTGTAGACTCCTTTCTCTTCGTTTATTTAAAGTTTCTGTGACTTCGCTCTCTTCATCTTCTCGGTCATGTAAACTGCGCTTTCCCTGGGACGGCTAGAGGTCATACATCTGTCCAGGTGACAGCCTGGGCGTGTGTGGAACTTGACCTGCAGGTGTGTGTTTTGCTGCCCTGCTGAAGGGACGCTGCCACAGGGGCCAGCGTAGCAGCCACACATCATGCGATGAGAGGTTGTGTCTTAAATTATGAAGCCCTTACTGGGGAATATGAGAAACTTTTGTATCTTGGAATGCCTCTTGGTGGATAAAAGGACCTTATCACAAACATGTTAGGTGCTAATTATGGTAAATGGAATACAGCTGATAGTGACTGGCTGCGTGCTTACGCGAGAGGGATCTCGGCTGTAGTCTCTCTTCCTTTGGTGATCTGAATAGAGCTTTGAGTTATTTCTTACTTTGGTGGCTAGATGGTGCAATTTCATCACAAAGTCCTTAACCCCGTTAGAAAAATGCTATTGCAAACCCCCGCTTCACTTAAATCCTGTACCTGGCAGATGCGTTTGTCGTTCAGACGTTTGTGGTCCCAGTATTATTAGATGCTCTGTCACTAGGAATATTGTTCCCGTTTAAATTGCTGTGAAAAAAATGGGACAGGACATGTGCTGTGGCGTTTCTCCTCTGGTGAGACTTCAGTAGCTGAACTCAGGGACCACGTGACTGATTTAATCACGAGGAGCTCTGGGGGGAGTTATTTGTTTTTATTTTTGTTTATTTTTAGGAAATAAGGTGATAGTTTTATGTTCCCAAGAAGTGCAGTGCTTTCCGGCACGCAGGCTGGGGATTTTAGGTTTTGGATGTAACATTAAATTTGTCCCCACCAAATTATCAACAATGTCAGTTAAAAATATTTACAGATCACTTAAAAATATTTGCAGATATATTGCACGGATATATTATAGCCCACAAAAATGGTTTGGAAACCATCAAAGCATTGTGTGTAGTGATGAGGACATAGGCCTTGTCTGTGTGGCCTGCGGTGTGGTTTGCGATGTGGATCCGGGAACTTCACCTGAAACCATACATGCGGCTTAGGAATTTGGATTATAAGAATGTGATCAGCTATGGGCTTATAAACATTTGCACACTGAATAGCTATCTTCTATTGAACACGTCTGTTCAGCGAATGTTGATGGGACAAACAAGCATTTTATTTTTATTCGAAGAGTCGACATTCGTATCGTCTTCATCACTTTCCTAGGTTTTAGTCGGTTTTGTCCTGCGAAGTAATTTTGGCCTTAATTCCATCAATACCCTGTTCTGTGCTTTGCATAAAAAATATCTTTATTTATTTTGATGATTTTGACAGCCTAGGTCTGTAGGTGTAAACTCAGTTACCAGGTAGCATGGACCCTGGTGTTTAAATCATGCTGACTGTGGCACATTATGCGGGTTGGAGGGGACCACAGGTGGATGTCAACTGATAAGAATTAGGATTCGGATTGAATTTAATCAGACGTGCAGGAGGTGGTCTGGAGAGCAGGAAGTAGAAGAATACGGGGCTTTGTCACAAGTTACAGGAGCGCAGCTGCCAGCGGCGGTGGCCTCCATCAGCAGGGGTGCGGTCTCCGGCTGCCCGTGGCTGGGGGGTAATTCTCACGAGTTGGAGGGGGCACAAGGACTGGAGAGCATCCATGGGACATCACAAAATTGTTTACTGAGAAAAAAGAACATTGGAAATCAAGGCTCGCCAGGAGTGGCGGGGAATGACCTGTCTGAGCGCCTTGGCCGGCCTGCCGGGCAAGTCCAGCTTGTCCTCCCGGCACAGAGCAGTGTAGCCGGGCGGGTCCTTGGGGGTCCGTCTCCCAGGGGGACCGGGGCTCCGTGGGGACAGGCAAGGGGAGCCACGTGCTCCGCACCGCCTCCCGCAGTCTCGCCACGTGCTCGAGCACAGCCCTCTGGACCTGTGGGTTCTGAATCCGTGGAGTCAGCCAACCTCAGAGGGATGGTATCTGGAGGGAAAAAATTCCAGAAAATTCCAGAAAGCAAAACTTGAATTTCCTGCACTGGCTGCTGTTAACATGGCATTTACACCGTATCGCGTATTATAAATGATCCTGAGATGATTTAGAGTCTACAGGATGATGTGCCTCAGTTATATGCAAATACCTGGCCTCCTTATGTAAGGGATTTGAGTGCCCGCAGATTTTGGTGTCCGTGGGGATCTGGACCCACCCCCCAGATACGGCGGGGTGACGGTACTGCTTTTGTGTAGTGCACTCCAGATTACAAACAAAATGTGATATGAAAGTTTTACTTGTTAGGTTTTGAAGCTGAGGAGGAATTTCTGTGTGTTATTATTTTGGGTGCCAATTAGGTTTCCAGGGAGCTTGAGAAAGTTTTATTGTATTTACTGTTACAAGTAGAGTCACTGTGGTGAAAAATGATAATTAGGTTGTAATAGTGACGGCTAAACAAAGCAAAGCAAATACTTCTAAACAATCTTAAAAGTTACTTTTGAAGAAGAGCAGGTTTGGAAGCAGATCAAACATTCAAAGTCGGGAGGGCCCCCTGTGAGGACTTTCAGGTACCTCAGAGATCGCTGATTGGACTGTTCCACGTGAGAAGGAGTGTGTGTCCTGGTCTCCCTGCCAGGGCCCCTCCGCTCTGCCCCTCCGGTTGGCCTTGGCTCACTGGGCAGCCCTCGAGGGGTGAAGCCGGCTCAGGTTCCAGGAGGAAGGCCTTCTCGAAGCCTGCCCTAGGGGGGCAGCAGTAGGAGCCACGTCCCTGAGTTCGGGCGCGTCTGTGTGTGCCAGGCCCCGAGCCACGTGCCTGGGTGTGTGGCATTGGTCTTACACTTACCGAAAGTTGTGTGTCCAGCACAAAGAGGCTTCCCCCACACACTTTGAGAACAAGTCATCAACATCACTTCTGAATACTTGCCTGAGTAATTTCTGCGCACAAAGACATTCTCCGTCACTGTGACAGGGCCACCCGACTTGGGAAGGAGCTCGGGGACACTGTCCCCCTCGTTACCGTCTTGGGTGGGAGTCGCCCAGAACTGAGGCCGTGCTCTTTTCCTGCGCCCTGTCATGTGACACATACTGTAACTCGCCCCTTTTCCGCTGGTGCTCCTGGGACCTCTTGGTTAGGGTGGTGCCTGCCAGGCTTCTTCGCTGCAGGCTGCTCCTGCTCTCTCTGTGATGAATACTGCTTTGTGGGGAAGTGCTTTGAAGCCACGTAAGCATCCTGTTCTTCGCTGATGTCACCTTAATCCTTTATGTATGTCACTACAGGCTGTTGGATTCCAGTTTCATTCTGTCACTGTTTTAATGCTCAAATTGCCTCTGATGTGGCCAGTGGGCTCCTTGAAATTGGCTTCTGTGTCCTTTCTATCTGCCTCTGTCATCCTTTGAGCTCTTCCTTCCTCTCTTGCTCACCAAGATGTTGCAGGTCTCTTGTGTACCTTCCGTGCCTCAGCCCTGGCATGAGCCATTTCTCCTGGGTCCTTTCAGTGGAGAATGGTGTTGAGAAACCAAGATCTGCTCACTGGATGTGCTCACTGCTTTTGAAGTGTTTCCGCTTTGAGGCCCTTCCAGTGCTCAGACCTCGGAAAGAAGCCACGTGTGTGTGTGCACGTGTGAACACTGCAGGGTTCATTTCAGTCTTGTGTGTGTGTCCAACAAAGTGAAACCTGGCTTGCTTATCCTTTACAGGTGAACTTATAACATGAATCCCCCAGGGGTGTCACCAGTCTCCCGTTGCTGCTGTTACCCTGGCCTGCGTGGGCGCCCTCTTCACCGACCTTGGGCTGCAGCAGCCCTCGCCAGAGCACTGGGGTGACCCCCCCTGCAGCCGAGCTCCCGCCCCTCTGGGACCAGGCTGTTTCCCTGCATGGGCGCCCCCTGCACCCTGCACTGGCTGCTGCCCCTTCCCCTCTGACCCCCCCACCCGGGTGCAGGTGCTTTCCCTGCTCCACCCACCTCACGGCTTCGGGGCCTGAGGACCCCTTGCTGACTTGCCCTTGGGAGGGAATTTCAGAAGGTGAAGACCAGTCTCATTTCCCGCTCCTGTGGCCTGATGTGTGTAGTACATGGCGTAACTGATCGTTAGCTGTTGACTGACTGAATTTCAGACCTCACTGAACAAAAGTTGGAAGAGAAGGAGGGAGACGGGAGGGAGGAGTGATAAACCAGGAGGAGCACTTTGGGTGGCGCTTCAGCCCCTCCTCTGAAGCCCCCGGTGCAGAGGCCTGGGCGGGCACAGCCCTGTCTCTCTGTGGTTTTCTGCCACAGCTTGGAAATTTGTAGTTTGGCCAGTAATA
Source organism: Camelus ferus (assembly GCF_009834535.1). Taxonomy (NCBI): domain Eukaryota; kingdom Metazoa; phylum Chordata; class Mammalia; order Artiodactyla; family Camelidae; genus Camelus; species Camelus ferus. The sequence goes on from NC_045700.1 coordinate 95,319,092, forward strand.
CAGATTTCCAAGTACAGTGTGATAGGACTGAAGCTTAAATAGCTTTCTGACCTAGATTAATGTAATGCTGAATATAAAAATATGCTTTTTTAGAGGTGCTTTGGTATTTTCACGAAAGCAAGAAGCTTAACCTGCGGTGAGCCTGCACTTAAAAGGGCTTCTATGTTCTGGGTAAAGAGAGAACTCATAATATTGGCAGTATTGCTGGGATCAAGCTTTAAAAAAAAAACCAAAAAACTGGAAAAGTATTCTATAGGTACATTGTAGGGCGAGAAACAGTAGGTTCTTTTCAAAGGAACCAGAGTCAGATTTCCCTTTCCACTTCTCAGCAGCCGTGTGTGCCTGGAGAAAATGGAGTGGTAGCTACGGCGCTTGGAGAGAAGCAGACTGACCCAAGATTTTCATTATTTAGTCAGGATGGTGTCTCATATGTGGAAATATTTAAAGACATACCCGGATAATGCAGATAATAAAAAAAAATGCTACTCTTGGATCCTTCTTGGAAAAAAAAGATTACCTACAGTCTGTCTGGACAACTAAGGGGTCAAAAAGCCGACAGCAGCAAGCAGCCCCAGCCTACACCCGGGGGGCGGGGGACGGGGGACCCGGCCAGCGCAGGGGCCGCTCGTGGGACGTGCGTCTGGGCGACTGCGGTGCGCTGCGCGTGTGAAACGCACAGTGGGCTAGAAGCCTGGAAGGAAAAGAAGACACAAAATACCCTGTTAGTAGTTTTTATAAAGACTACCTGTTGAAACACTATTTTGGATATGTTGAGTTAAGTAAAACTTACTGAAATTAACTTCACCTATTTCTTTTTCCTTTTTTAATGAAACTAGTTAAATTGAAAATGTTAAATTATATATGTGGCTCACATGTTTCTATTGGGCAGTATTAGTATGAACAAAATAAATTAAAATTGAGCATTAAAACCAGTTAAGCAAACAGAATTTGGTATAACTGTCACTACAGAGTTGAATGCAAAAGTCCTAAACCAGTTTTCAAAAAATCAGTTTTATAGAAAAATAACACAGTAATAGATCATAGGGGTAGAGGGCTCAGGGGAGGTAAAACCACATTAAAATCATCATTTATTCAAAACTTTTTCTCTTGTCTTTCTCTAAGGTGTCTTTTGATTACTTATGCTTAATTTTAATCTAGTCAGATTTCTCAGTCTTTTACCATTAGAGCTTTTTGTGTCTTAGTTAAATTCTTCTCTATTCTAAGGTCAGAAAGATAATTTATTCTTTTTAAAAATGTAAAGCTTTGTTTTGACATTTGAGCCCTCATCCACCTGGAGCTGATTTTCCTGTGTTGTGCCGAGCTGCGTCTCCCGCCGGTTTTTCCTCCCCTCCACACTGCTCTGCGACGCTGCCTCTGCCAGGTGGGGAGGACCTTGTGCGTGGGGCCCTCGCTGGGTTCCCTGCAGCGGAGGTTAGCACACCTTTCCTGTGAAGGGCCAGGTGGGAGATGCTTGGGGCTGGGACAGCCATGGGCCAGTACTCACTGCGGCCCTTGTGGTGCGGGAGCCGCGTAGACAACACGCAGGTGTGTGTGGCTGGTCTCCAGCACACCTTTATTTATGGACACCGAAATGTGAGCTTTATAGGACTTTCGTGTGTGTCACAAAATATTATTCTCTAAATATTTTCTCAACTATTTAAAAAAGTAAAAACTATTCTTAGCTCAGGGGCTGTAGGAAAAACAGGCGATGGGCCAGCCTGCAGGCTGGAGGCTGCAGTCTCACCGGCCCTGTCTTTTGGGCAATGGTTGAGGCGACCATATATTAATAGAATTCCTAATGTTGAGCAATTCTTACTTTCCTAAAATAACCTTTGTTTGGTCATAGACTATTATTTATCCAATGCAAAATTATATTCAATTTACTAACATTTAAAAATAGCTTATATCTATGCTCAGGTGACATTAACCTGGAGTTTTCGTGCACATGTGAGTGTCTGCGTGTTGTCATTACGTGTTGGAGTCAAGATTCTGTTGGTTTTATAAAATTTACTTTTTCCTGTGCCCTAGAACAGTGTAACAGAGGAGTGATCTGGTTGCAGGAGGTCTGACGGAAACTTGAGGCTGGGTGCCCTTCCTCCCTCTTGGACAGAGGTCGGTCCCTTCTGGGGGCTCGCCTCCCCAGGGCTGCTGGTCAGAAGCAGGCAGTGTCCTCACTTCTTATTGGAGGACAACTTGAGAACCAGTGGCTGGGAGCTCACAGGGTTCCGGGGTCGGTGGCCACTGACATCCTGGGTTCCTGTGCTCTTGCCTGCAGGGCACGTAGTAGGAGGCCTGGGTGGTGGGTCCTCCTCCTCCACACAGGACTCAGCTTGCTGCTTCCGCCTGGGAAGCCCTGGGGCCAAGGCTGGGTGCAGCTGCCCTGCGGGGGGCTCGGCGGGACCCAGAGCCGTGGCTTCTCTGCACTCGCTCCTCGGCGGCTATCCATGGAGAAGAGGTCAGCAGCGCTTGTTGGTGCAAATTTAGGGGCTTGTTTCCCCCTGGCTCAGCCTCCCCGCCCTCCCCCTCCCCCGTCTGTGCGGGGGCCACAGTTAGCCGGGGCCCGGTGGGCCCCAGCGGACCCGTCACAGACAACCCCATGGCACACAGTCCGAGACCTTGCTTGTCCCTACTCAGGTTGCCTCTTCAGAGGGGACTTCCCGGCTACACTGGTCCTCCATCCAACCACCACCCGTCTGACCCGACTTTATTTTCTTCATGGCATCAACCGCTAACTGAAGTTGTAGATGTACTTGCAGCCTGAATTGGACACGGAGGAGCCCAGCTGAAGCACAGCCTCCTGGCGTCTGCCTCGGTGTGTGTGGGGCGCCCCCTGCAGGCTCTTCCCTCAGCCTCACCCCTCTAGGGCGTCTGGGACCCGACTGCCCTTTGTTTGAATTTCCCTTTGCACTTCCTTGGGCACACTCCTTACGTTCATCATTCATTCTGAGAAATTTATTTTCTGCTGAAGACCTCTGATATCCTGGCTACTTCTACTTACAGGTTCGAGTGTTTATTTTTTCTCCAGTTCACGTGCCAACCATGGAATTCAGTGGGTTTCATATTGCCCATTGACTGTCTTTTAGGATTAATGGTTAACTTGGGTGTGATTATTTTATCTGGTATTTCTAGAGCTATTAAATATGGTAAGAATTTAGAAGGCTAAATACTTAAAAAAAAAAAACTCGAGCTAGAATTATAGGGAAATTTTAGAGCAATAGACTCAATAGAAAATGATAAGTATTTTAGCAAGGCATTAAAAATAGCAAATTCAGTTAGTTAAGAGAGGGATGGAAAGGAAAAGCAAAACAATTTAATAGTCCTAATGGTCATTTCCAGAGATGATAGTGACAAGAGAAAATCACTTGTAAGGTGTATTATTAAACTCAGGCTCGTGTGCTCCGGTGCCTACAGCATGGAAGGTGATTAGAAAATGCAAGGCAAGTGAACTTTAGAACCTCGTGTCCTTCGAAATTTGCTCAAGGTCCACCTGCCCAGAGCAGTCTGTGCATGAGACCCGTCCAGAGAGTTTCTGTTAAATATCCGTGCTGGGCTTGCCCCAGATCCATAGGTTGATCTTTGGGCAGGATCCCGGCATGGGTATGTTTAAAAAGTTCCCCAGGTGACTCCAGTGCACAGCCAGCAGTGAGATGGTTCCTTAGAGCTTCTGCTCCAGGTTGTCGCTGTTCTTGGGAGAACGAAGCAGGAAGCTGCTTAACTTGTACTGCTGGTTCCTACGCACAAGGACGGATCATATCAAACCCTCAGAAGAGCTGGGTCTTAATGCCTGGGGAGGAGGGAGCCTGTCTGCTCCCCGCCCCTGGGTGGCAGCAGTGTCCTCTTGGACCTGGTTCATTTGTGCAGGGAGCTGTGGAGCAGTGGGGTTGGGCAGATCTGGAAGCGTCTTCCTAACCAATAGGAAACACGCACAGTTGCCTGCCCGGTGGCCTGCAAGCGCGCCAGCTAGAGCTTCCTCCTCTTGCTGACGTGCGAGGCGTGGGCCTGTTCACGGGGTGCGTCTGCCCAGGTGCTGTGTCAGGAGCAAGGACTGTTGCTTGTTGGCGCCGACTCCGAGTTTACCCTCTTACCTCGTGGCTCTGCCCCCTGCCCCAAGGTGAGATCATCCTAAGAGTGTATTATAAGAAATGCCTGGACATACCTTTGTAATCTTTGAGCTCCTGAAAAATCCAAGTGACAAGCAGAGAATGGTAAGGAGACTAGAGAAATGTGAGGAGTAATGAAAATGACATAAGAGGATGTTAATAACTTTGAAATTCATTGAGATTTATTAGTTGATGCTTCAATGTGCGTGCTGGAGCCTTGGAGATGCATGCATGGAGCAGGGGCCCTTCCTGGGGTGTCTTCCCTGGATTTGAGTTCCCCGGACTGCTTGATGCCGGTTTTCTCAGTCTGATGAGCCTGGTGCCTCTGGCTCTCTGAGGGAACTCCCAGAGTCGTTGGTCCTGTTTACAAAGTGGTCACTGGTTTTCTCACCACAGTGCCAGGACTCAGCAGGATGCTTGGTATGTTTTCGGAATTCTGTTGCTGTGGAACTTCTGGGCCAGGTGGGGCATCTTGAGCCCAGGAGTTTCTCTCCTTCTGTCCTGTTAGTACTTGCTTACTATATTTAGGTGCCCAGTGTTGGGGCATATGTATTTATGATTGTTATCATCGCTTGATGAATTGACCCCTTTATCATTATATAATGCTCTTTTTTGGTCTCTTACAGGGTTTGACTTAAAGTCTGTTTTGTCTGATAACAAGCATAGATCCCCCTGGTCTCTTTTGCTTCCTATTTCTGTGAAATATCTTTTCCCACCCCTTCGCTTAGAGGCTCTGTGCTTTTAAAGCTGGAGTGAGGTTCTTGTCAACAGCAGATACTTGAGCCTTGTTTTTCAGTCTACTCGGCTGCTCTGGGCCTGCCCCCCTGGCTTTATTGAGATGTAGCTGACACACAGCCCTGTGTGCTTCTAAGGGGCACCACACAGTGATTTGGCTGAAATATATTGTGAGACCATTACCAGAGGGAGTTCACACCGTCACTTCACAAAGACGCAGAAAAGGAAGACATTTTCCCCTGTGATGGGAACTCTTAGGATCGTCTGTCCTGACAACTTCCATGTACTCTGTACAGCAGTGTTAGCTGTAGTTGTCATGTGGCGCATCCCGTTCCTTGTGCTCACCTGTCTTGCAACTGGAAGTCCATGTCGTCGGACCACCTTCCTCCCAGATCCTCTTCCCTCACCCCCCCACCTCTGGTAACCACAAGTCTGACCTCTTTTTATGAGGTTTTTTTTTGAGGTTCCAGATATACGTGATAGCATATATAATATTTGTCTTTCTCTGTCTGTCATATTTCACTTAACATAATTACCACAGGGTCCATCTGTGTTGTTGCAAATGGCAGGGTTTCTTCCTTTTACATGGCTGAGTAATGTTCCACTGTCTATATATGTGTGTGTGTGTGTGTGTGTATGTGTGTATCACAACATCTTTATCCATTTGTCTGTCGATGGACACTCAGATTGTTTCTGTGTCTTGGCTGTTGTAAATAGTGCTGCTGTAAACATCGAAGTGCATGTATCTTTTCAAACTAGAATTTTTGTCTTTTCCAGATATATGCCCAGGAGTGGGATTGCTGGATCCACTCTGTGTCTTTTGATTGGGGAATTTAATCCATTTACATGTAGAGTAATTATTGATAGGCAAGGACTGTTGTTTCTGGCTGTCTTGTCGCTCCTGTTTCCACCTGCCGTTGTGAATTCATGGTTTTCCATAGTGGAATGCCTAGATTCTCTTCACTTTATTTTGTCTCTTTACTGAAGGTCTTTGCTTCATGGTTGTGAGGCTTGCATAAAACATCTTGCAGGTGTAACAGTCTGGTTTGCACTGATAACAGCTTACCTTCAATTGCATACAAATACTCTGTCCTTTTGCTCCCCGTTTTTATGTTTTTGATTTTATGATCTACCTCTTTTACGTGATGTACCATCATATTACAGTATTAGAATGTTTTGAACTTGACTGTATTCTTCCTTTACCAGTGTGTTGTAATGTTCTTATGTTTTCATGTTACTAATTAGCATCCTGAAGAACTCCTTTCAGCATTTCTTGTGAGGCAGGTCTAGTGGTGATGAACTCCCTCAGCTTTTGCGTGTCTGGGAAGTCTCAGTCTCTCCTTCATTTCTGAAGGACAGCTCTGCTGGATAGAGTGTTCTTGGTTGGCAGTTTTTTCTCCAAGCTCTTTGAACGTTTTGCCCCACTCTTTCTTGGCCTGTGAGGTTTTTGCTGATAAATCTGCTGATTGCTTTATGGGAAAGCTGGAAGTTATAAGCTGCTTTTCTCTCTTTGTCTTTGATTTTTGACAGTTTTATTATACTGTGTCTTAGAGAAGATCCCCTTAGGTTGAGTTTGTGAGGTGAGCGATGAGCTTCATGCACGTGGATGTCCAGGTCGCGTCCAGACTTGGGGCGTCCTCAGCCATTTTTTCTGTAAATAAGCTTTCTGCCCCTTCTCTTTCTTTTCTCCTGGGAGCCCAGTAACTCGTAGGCTGCTTCTCCTGATGGTTTCCAGTGGTCGCGGGGGCTTTCTTCACTTTCTCACTCTCTTCCCCCCGGGCTGGGTAATTTCTGAGGTCTTGTCGTCCTCTTTGCAGATTCTTCTCCCGCTTGAGCCGCTCTGCTGTTGACGCTCTGTCCTAGTTTTCATTTCATTCATTGTAGCCTTCAGCTGCAGAACCTGTCTGGTTCTTTTTAAAAAATGACTTCTGTCTCTGTCGCACTTCTCATTGTTCCATGTGTTATTTTCCTGATTCGTTGAGTTGTGTTTTCTTGCAGCTCATCGAACTTTAAAATCGCTTTTCTGGCTTCTTCAGCAGGTAAATCGCAGATCCCCCTGTCTTTGGAGTCGGTCACTGGAAGGCTTTTGTGATCCTTTGGTAATGTCGTGCTTTCTTGATTTTTCATGCACCTTGAGTCTTATGTTGCTGAATTCACATTTGAGGTTGCAGTCGCTTCCTCCAGTCTTTACTGACTGATTTGGGAGAGAAATGTCTCCGTCAGCCCTGCTAGGGCTTCCAAGGCTTCCGCACATGTCCTGAGGCGACGCCTGGCCCGGGCTTCTCGCTCCCTCTTGGGGCAGAATTCCTGAGCTCAGATGCCTTCTCTGGCTCCTGCAGGTGCCAGGCTGGCTGCTGACAGCCTCCCTATCTTTTCCCGAGGGCAGAGCTAATGCTGAAGGTTGTGGTCTCTCCCTGCCTGCAGACTCAGGCTGGCTTTCTGCTCACCGGCCGTCTGTCAGAACTCCCTCTGACCACCGTGGGCATTGCACACGGGGAGCCAGCCACAGGCTGGGAGTGTGCGTGGGTGAGGCACGCTGAGTGACGGGGCGCCCGTGGGCCAGCCGGAGGATCCGTGGGTGGCAGTCTTACAAATAAAATATCTTATCTCAAATAATCTAATTTTTTTGAAAGCATGTATTTTATTAAATGATTAATAGTGAAATAGAGTACACCCTAGGGTTGAAAACTCTGTCCCGGGTTGATGAGTATGTATTTATCTATTTCTGTAATCGTCAGTGTTTCTCCTTCATTTGTGCTGCCACATCCAGAAAGAGCCAGTTGTTTCAGTTAAAGAAAAAACTCGAATCAGTTGTTGTAGCATCCTGTAAACTTAGCTTGCTTACCTTATGCTTAACCAAGAAATTGTTCTTGAACCAAATAAACCACTGGTAAGTGTTACCTCTTAAGAATAAATGGTACCTATAAAATTCAGCATCCATTGTGACTAAAACCTGGCACTGAACTAGGGACACACTGGTGCTTCCTGACCACAGGAGGGGCCGCCAGAGCGCGGCGGCGGCGGCGGCGGCGGCGGCGGCAGTGGCGGCGGCGGCAAGGGGCTGTGGGCATCTCCCCGGGACTCAGGAGCAAGGACGAGAAATGGAGCCCTGCTCAGCTCCTTGGGCGGGCCCAGCCAGTGCAGGAGAAAATGAGGCTTACTTCCAGAAAGGAGGAGGCGGGGTCGTCATCATTTGAAGGTGACAGCAGTCTATCAAGTGAATCAACCCCCTAAAGGTTAAAACTATTAAAAAAATTTATGAGATGGTTAGTGACAAAGCCAATACACCAAAGTGGGTGTTCTCCCTGTGTGTCAGCAATAGCCAGTTGGAGACAGTGTGTCTCAAGTTCCCCCTCAGACCCGGAAACAAAAGCGTGCATTTAACAAGAATTTACAGTAAGTGTATTGAGAAGCCACAGAATTTTACCAAGAAATATAAAAGGCCTGGGAAAAGTCTAGAGAGACATTGTCTTTCTGGATCGAAACTCAATGAGAGAGAAAATTTCTCTCAAATTGTAAATTTAATGCAATTGCAATAAACGTTCAGTGGTTGTTTTGGAATTTGGCAAAGAATATTCTGAAGTTTATCTGAAAGAATAGATGTGTGAGAATAGTCTTTTATAAAAATGTTGGAAGGGACTAGCTCTAGGCCTGTGATGCTGAGTTCTTATTTACTTTCGTGCTCTAAGTAGAGAAGGGATCATTTTAGCAGAGAATTGAGTCTTGCATTTCCCTGTCGCTTGCTTTGATAGTGCCCAGATGATCAGTTCTCTGTGTGATGAGCTTAAAATTATCTCCGTTTTTCAGGTCGGTCAGAATGGCCAGTGCGAAGGTGTGTCTCCTCTGCTCTGTTCACTGGCCTTTGGGCCCAGCTGCAGGGACGCCACGGGGCCTCATGCCGAGCCTCCTCACTCTTCCTTGACACACGGTTCCCGGGAGTCCCTTGTTCCTTTCCGGGGACGCGAATGTTCGTAGAAGTAGCTAACATTGAATGATCTTTTGATTTCCTCTGCGCCGGGTGCTAAGTCGCTCCTTGTATGCTCTGTTTCTCCTACAGAAGTTACCCGTCGGGTATCCTTCCCCGTGGACAATGTGATAATTATAACAACAGCTGACATGAGAGAGCGCGTGTTGTCACTGAGGAGCTGCAGGCGTCACTTTATTTAACCCTCCCGATAATTTATGAGAGAGGTGTTATCCCCATTCCCTAGGTCAGGAGACTGAGGCACAAGAGTTGCTTTGTCCAAGGTTACGGAGACAGTGAGTCCCAGCGGCGGGGTGTCGCCCCTCATCTGTCTGGCCCCAGGCTGGGCAGTTAACCTCACAGTATGTAGTTTCTCACATGGACTTTCTCAGAGCTTCCTGCTCTGTTTATGTCTTATCTGTAGTTGCTGCACGAGCAGATTTTACCATCAGGAAGGTTTCCTTCTAACAGGATGCCCCTGACTTGGGGCAGCGGTTTTCTTTCTGCTGCCAGGGTTCAGCGGGTGTGACCTGCGCTTGTCGGATGGTAGAAATGCCGTGGGAGTCGGTGTTATAACTGAGACGTAAAATACTGGCTGATGAAGATTATTTGATGTAGTCGGTACAAAGCATTCTGCAAACGCGCGTGACACGTGTCACGGTTGGAGGCGCTGTGCCGTTGGACGCAGCGGTGCCACCACTTGTTGCCCACCTGGAGGAGCCTGAGCCTGGTGCCCTGGGACAGATGCGTGAGGCGATTCAAGGTTGCACTGTTTGTGGTAGCCCCAGACCAGGAGTGCCCGTGCCCGTCAGCGGCGTGAAATACCCGTCCAGCAGCGCGAACGAGCCGACACACGTGCCTGTAACCACTGCCGATTCCTGAGCACGGTGCTGAGCCGACGGGGCAGACCCGCGGCCGTGCCCCCCGCGATCCCAGCGTCCCCTGTCGGCGGGACGGGCACGCGGGTCGGCCAGCAGCGGAGCCCGTCACGCTCACCTGGACTCGGTCACCGAGGTCGGCAGCCTGACTGCGACCTCGGGCGCTGGGGACCCGGGCGCGGTTTGCTTTCCTGACCCAGGTGATGGCTGCAGTTGTCACTTCATCAGTTTGTTAAACTGTCCACTCCTGTCTTAGGTGCTTTTTTGTTATGTGTGTAAACCGTTCAAGTGCTTGGTTACAGACCGTTTCACTGTGTGTTCAGGACGCCCAGGGTGACCCACACTGGAGACGCACGCGTGGGTTACTGAGAGGTTTGACGGCGGAGTCTTCCCGGGTGAACAGGCCCCTCAGAGATCCTGTCGGCCTCTGCTCTGCCCGTGTAGCCTGGACGCGGGCGTTCCTGGGCTTCTGGCAGCGGGTCTATAGATCGCTTCCTGAGGCCGCAGGAGAGGGTGCTGTTTACAGCAGATACTCGCACTCTTGGATTTACTGTCCACCCTCCCAGGGAACCAGGCTTCTGTTTACTGGGTTTGCTGCTGGAGGCTGGGGCCCCGCATGGGGGTGTTCGTGCCCCGAGGACCTGCGGCAGGTGCGGCTGTGGGCAGGTGCCACCAGCTCCCTGTGGAACCTGAGTCCTGCTTCTGAGAGGCTGCTGGCAGTTACTGAGGGTCAGTCAGGCTTTTCAACATTATTTTAATAAAAGGAATAGTCCCTTTTCCTCCCAAAGCATTGCAATTGAAACATAAAGAAACAGACCTCTCAGGTCAATAGTTTTTATGTGTATGTGTTGTAATGAATAATTATACATTTAGAAGTCACTGTGAACATCAGCGCCCACGTTTCTGGAGACAAGTGTGTGTGTGGTAAATGTGAATAATTCAGGTCCCCCAAGTAAGTCGCTGCTCACCTGGAAAATCTTGGGAAATCGCTGCTTCTGAAGCGCACGTGAGAGGCGGCCAGCCCAATGCCAGCCCAATGCTGAAGCTCATGCCTGAGGCCTTCCCGCCGGAAACCAGCTGAGTCAATGGCCTGCAGCCTCAGGGGGAAGGCCAGCCGGGTAGGAGGCAGGAGGCGCAGGAGGGCGAACCTGTGTCCCTGTGACGCACACACAGCTGCCACCCCCTGGGTCACCTGCAGGAACTGACGTCGTGGCCAGGGTCCCCAGCGTGACCTAGTGATTTCAGATCTAGTTTCGTGGACGCACCTCCGCGTGCTTCTGCCCGTGCGCCGGATGCCCAGCGCGCCTGCCGGGCGGGGCCGTTTATGGAGGGTCACTGTGTGCGAGGTGCGGAGGTGCTTATTTTGTATTATCCCATTTAATCTCACCTGCAGGATAAATATTATTATTTCCACTTTACTGTGAGGAAGCCGAGGTGCACAGAGGTCGAGCTGAGCTCCTGAGGCTGTGAAGTGAGGAGGCGGTGAGGCTGGGCTGGCGGGCTTGTCCCTGCGGAGCACGCGTTCCCGACCGCAGGTGCTCCGGGTTCTGGGGGGTTGGGTGCGGTTTTCTATAGTGACGTAGTTTCGTTACTTTTCGGTCTTCTGTTTTCAGAAATTAAGCCTATTTCATGGGACTGAGTCCTGTGTGGTGAGCATGGTGGTAGATTCTCAAATTTTGCTGTACATACTAAGTTTGTAAAATGAGGGTTTATGATGGCTGTGTTTGCAGGGAAGTCGCTGGCGCGCAGGACGAGCTGTGCGTAAAGCGGAGCCTGCTGTCATGGGGTGCGCTCTCTAAAGCACACGGTCAGAGCTTGACTTCCCACCCCACCCGCTGCTCCAGTTTAAATGAAAGTCTGAAAAATGCCAGAATTTAGGTAATTTTGCAGCAGCGTGTTTGCAGCAACACTAAAAGCTTCTCCTGACTATCATAATCTTAGCCCAAATGTATCTTGTTTTAAATTCTTAGCCTCTTAAAAGTAAAATGAAAAACTTTAAGATTAGTGTTCCAGATTCTATGTGGTTCTGTGGCACAGAAATATGAAGGGGTTTGGCAGATGACACCTTAGTGTCTTCATCCACATTGTGACTTGCCAATTTTATAAGACATTTATGTATGTTAGTCTCCACCCTAAGTTCTATACCCTAAACAGTTTTGTGTTAGAGTCAACACGATACCAAATACATATGAATTACTTAATCATTGTGAATGGGTTTAAACAGAATTTAAAATTTATCAACTAAGTCAGTCAACATTATAAAGACAATACAGTTTTTCCTGGAAAGTAGTTTATTATTATACCAATTCTTTTAGTTATTTAGCATTTTATTTTAAAGGCATTTTTATAGCCACTACCTTTTTTTCTCTAATTAAACTTATTTTAAGATAATGGTAGATTCTGATGCAGTTGTAAGAAATAATAGAGAGATCCCAGGGACATTTGACTCAGTTTTCCCACTGCTAACATCCTGCAGAACCGAGTACGGTATCACAGCCAGAATATGACCTTGACACAGTCAAGATACAGAACTTCTCCATCATCACAAGGGTCCCTCTTGTTGCCCTTCTATAACCACACCCACTGCCTGTCTGCCAGCCCACTTCGTCCTGAACCCCTGACAGCCACTAATCTGTTCTCTGTTTTTATAATTTTATCATTTTAAGAACGTTATAAATGGAATCATGCAGCACATAAAGTTTGAGATTGGTAGCTGTCACTCAGCAAAGCTCTCTGGAGGTCTGTCCGGGTTGCTGTGTGACTCGGCAGTCCATTCCTTTTCGTCACCAAGTAGTATTCCACAATATGAAGGTAGTCTCGTTTATTTAGCTCTTCACCTGTTAAAGGGCACCTGGTTGTCGAGCTTTTGGCCGCTTTGAATAAAGATTGTACAAGCAAACCTATGCAGGTTCTTACGTGAGCGTGGCTTCACTGCTCTGGAATAAGCGCCCAGCAATGCGACTACTTGGTTGTATGACAGTTGCGCGTTTAGTTTTTAAAGAAACAGCCAAACTAGTTTCCAGAGCACCTGTGCCATTTTACATTCCCACCAGCCACAAGTGAGGGGTACAGTTTCCCTGCATCCTTACCAGCATTTGGTGTGGTCACTGCTTTTTGTTTTAGCCATTCTGATAGGTGTGGAGTGATATCTCACGTGGTTCTAGTTTGCATTTCCTTAGTAGGTAGTGATTTTGAACATCTTTTCATGTGACTGTTGGCCATCTATGTATCTTTGGTGAAATGTCTTTTTTTGGCCAATTTTCTAATTTTTTTGAATTTATTATTTTTTAATTGAAGTATAGTTGATTTACAGTGTTCTGCTAGTTGCAGGTGTACAGTAAACTGATTCCGTCTTATACACACACACACATATTCTTTTTTCAGATTTTTTTCCATTGTAGGTTATTAGAAGATACTGAATATTGTTCCCTGTGCTATATGGTAGGTCCTTATTGTTTATCTGTTTTGTGTATAGTAGTTTGTATCTGCTAATCCTGAGCTCCTAATTTATCCCTCTCCACCCCTTTCCCCTTTGGTAACCAAAATTATGTTTTCTATTTCTGAGTATGTTTCTATTTTATAAATAAGTTCATTTGTATCATTTTTTTTAGATTCTACATATAAGTGATATCATATGATATTTATCTTTTTCTCTCTGACTTACTTCACTTAGTATGATCATCTCTAGATCCATCCACGTTGCTGCAAATTACAGTATTTCGTTCTTTTTTATGGCCAAGTAGTATTCCATTGTATATACATTGCCACATCTTTATCCAGTCATCTGTTGATGGACATTTAGGCTGTTTCCATGTCTTGGCTATTGTAAATAGTGCTGCTATGAGCATTGGGGTGCAGGTGTCTTTTCAAATGACGGCATGGGAGTCGTATCTTCTCCAGATATATGCCCGGGAGTGGGACTGCTGGGTCATATGGTACCTCTATTTTTAGTTTTTAAAGGAACTTCCGTACTGTTTTCCATAGGGGCTGCACCAATTACACCCCCACCAGCAGTGCAGGAGGGCGCCCTTCTCTCCACACCCTCTCCAGCATTTGTCCTTTGCACACTTTTTGATGATGGCCATTCTGACTGCTGTGAGGTGATGCCTCACTGTAGTTTTGATTTGCATTTCTCTGATAATTAGCTGTGTAGAGCATCTTTTCATGTGCCTGTTGGCCATCTGTGTGTCTTCCTTGGAGAAATGTCTGTTTAGGTCTTCTGCTCACTTTTTGATTGGGTTTTATTTTTTATATTAAGCTGTATGAGTTGTTTGTATGTTTTGGAAATTAAGCCTTTGTATGTCGCTTCATTTGCAAATATCTTCTCCCATTTCATAGGTTATCTTTTCATTTTCTTTATGATTCCCTTTGCTGTGCAAAACCTTGCAAGTTTGATTAGGTCCCATTTGTTTATTTTTGCTTTTATGCCTTTTGCTTTGGGAGGCCGGGCTAAGAAGTCTTCACTGTGATTTATGTCAGAGAATGTTTTGCCCGTGTTCTCTGCTGGGAGTTTTATGGTGTCGTGTCTTACGTGTAAGGCTTTAAGCCACTTGGAGCTTGTTTCTGTGTGTGGTCTCATTTTCTGATCGGATTATTTGCCGTTTTGCCGTTTACCGTTGGCTTTTGAGAGTTTTGATATTCTAGACACCGGCCCTTTGTCCGATCTGTGTTTTGAGCATGCGTTCTCTCACTCTCTAGTTTGTCTTCCGCCCACTCAGCAGGGTCTCTTGTGCAGCGGACTTAATTGTGAAAGAGTCCACTTACAGTTTTCCCTTTAGGGGATCACGCTTTTGATGTCAAATCTGAGAAATCTTTGGCCCCAGATCCCAAGGATTTTCTTCCAACTTCTTTTCCTAAAAGTTTTATAGTTCTATGCTTTATATTTAAGTCTGTGATCCATTCTGAGTTGATTTTTGTATGAGGTGTGGGACATAGGTCAAGCAAGGTTCATTTTCTCCCCCCGTGGCCGTCCAGGGGCTCCCACGCCGTGTATGCTGAAAGGCTGTGTTTCCTCGGCTGGATCGCTTGGTACCTGTGTCAGAAGCCAGGGGGCGTGTTTGTGAGGATCTGTTTCTGGATTCTCTGTTCTGTTCCACTGGCCTGGGCGTCCACCCTGCCAGCGCCACTGTCTTGATTACTGTAGCCGAATGATAAGACCTGGAAGTGGGTAGCCTGATTCCGCCCTCTCATTTCTTCTTTTTCAGAGTGTTTTAGCCATGCTGGTTCCTTTGCCTTTCTGTATACATTTTAGTCTAATCGTGTCCATATCTGCAGTTTGGGATTTGGGCAGGAGTTGTGTTAAACTTGTACATCAATTTGGGCAGAAGTGACGTCTTTACTACGTTGAATCTTGCAGTGGACAAGCACGGTTTGGCTCTCGTTTAGACCCTCCTTGACTTATTTCATCCGCTTTGTGTGGTTTTCAGTGTACAAGTTACATACATATTTTGTTAGATTTACACCTAGCATTTCTCTTTTTTTAAGCAACTATAAATGGCATTGTATTTTTAATTTTTGTATTTATGTGTTTGTTGCCAGCAAATGGAAACAAAATTGGTTTTTGTAGGTTTACCTTGTATCCCGCAGCCTTGCAGCACTCACTCACTAGTTCTGTGAGTTCTGCCTGTTACTTCTAGTCCTGTTTGACACTGTGTGTCAGGCATTATGTTAAGGCTTCCCATGTGTTTGCCAAAGGCCAGGAGGTGGTGGAACTATGATCTTGACACATAAATTACTAATTCACTTCATCTGTTCATTTGGGAGATACTTACGGTGTCTACAGTCTGAAATATTCCTGCCCTCCTGGGGTCTGCAGTCTGAAACTGGAATTAGACATGACACAAGTGGTTATGCAACGTAATAAAGCAAGTGTAAAAATAAAACAAGAAGTTGATTAATTATGACTTAGCGCATCTGACTCATGCTGTAAGTGGGTAAAACAGGGGCATTCAGCCAGCCCGTGTGGCGTGGGTGCGCCGGGGGAGCTTCTGACACGGTGTTTATCCTCCCAGGAAAGGTTTCCCAGTTGAAACTGCTTGTTGATTCTGACATCAATTTTTGAAACTCAAGAGATGTCTGTATCAAAATCTCACATGAAGAGAACTCTAAATATTGCTTGTCAAGGAGCCCTGGAGCTCCTGGCCGAAACTGGATGAGGTTCCCACCTCTGTATCCTCATCGCCTTCACCTGCTGCTGTGTGCGCCCCTCCCCCGTGGCCCTGCGCCGCAGCCCCCGGCCAGCCCTCACCAGCCTGGCTGCTGCCCCGGGGGTCTGCCAGCCACGCCCTCTGCACCCTCCGCGTCCACCTCCCCAGCCCCTGCTTCTAGTGCGGGTTGCTTTCCTCCTTGGCAAACTGGGTTTCAGCGTTTGAGGTGGAAAAGGTGGGGTATTCAGGGAGCGAAGTGCAGGGTCAGGGCCCCTTTCTGCCAGGCTGCTGGGGAAAGTCATCATGGTCCTTGAGCTTCTGTAGTAACAACCGCGGTAAGTGGTCAGTTGGGAAATAACATCCTGCCGTAGAGAAGTGTGGCCCTCGGACAGCCCTCCAGGAGCAGCCTCTGGCCGGCACTGCTGACCTGCGCACCCGGCTGGGCCCCACGGCCACAGAGCTGAGACAGCGTCCTGGCCCGGGGGTCCTGAGCCGGCTCTGTCCCCACCCCTGCGCCGTCCTGCCTTAGAGTGAGGGAGTTTCTCTCTCTTCGTCCCTCCCCACTGACTATAGGACAAGTTGCTGGTCTTTGAGTCGGCGTGGAAGAAGGAGAAGGACATAGTCTCCAAGGAGATAGAGAGGCTCCGTGTGTCCACCCAGACCCTGTGCCGCAGCGCGCTCCCCCTGGGCAAGATCATGGACTACATCCAGGAGGACGTGGACGCCATGCAGAACGAGCTGCAGCTGTGGCGCGCCGAGAACACGCAGCACGCTGAGGCCCTGAAGAAGGAGCAGAGGTAGGGGGGGTGCGGGGGGCGGGGCGCGGGGCCTGGGGAGAGAGCTCCCTGGAAACCACTCCCTCTCGGCCCTCTCTTACCTCCTCCCTGGAAGGAAGCACGCTTCTTTTTCATTCAGATCATATCGTGCATTTCTTCGTAGCAATTAGAAAAGATCTGCAGTCATTGTTCAAAAACAAAATAGGGGAGGGTGTCGCTTGGTGGTAGAGCGTGTGCTTAGCATGCGCAAGGCCCTAGGTTCAATCCTCAGCACCTCCATTAAAAATAAATTAAATAAAAACCTAATTACCTCCCCCACACCCCCCAAAGAAGACTGATTAAATAAAAAACAAAGTAGATTTAGACATTTAAAAAGATAGGAACCTTTGCAGTTTGGATACCATAGTTTCTCTCAGTCTTATCGAAATCGCCCAAATTTTGTAAGTGTTTGTAATTTGAAAGTATTTTAATTTTGTGCTCTAAAAGAAATGCTGGTGAACCCATTTTAAAGAGGATGCCATAACAGAAATGTGATGGCCCCTAAAAAGAGATTTATTTTAGGAAAGTGTTTGATATTCTCTATTTTTAATCAGTGAATCTGTGGCGCATGTAACTATATCACCTGTTAACAGTTTGTTTTAGAAAACACTCGATTGGACTCAATGATACAGCTCTAAGTCCATATAATTAAAAGCACATTATGGTGAAGGTCTACTCTTTATTATTAGTCTGCTTATTCTTAAAAAGTCCCCTAAATAAGTGTTAAAATATACAGCTTGACAGAAGTAGAAAGTCACAGAGAGCTTTCGGTGCCTCTTCTGGCATGATCGTTTGTTAGCACTTCTTAAATTTTGATTTAAGGTGTTAAAAAATGCCACCGCAGACGTTTCTTCCTTACGAAACCTGATTTTGCTTTATGGTATGATGGTTGGAAACTATCTCTGTTTTTTGCTGTATTTTATTCTGTATTTATATGCTTTATGAACCCTAAAGGGAGAGGTTACTTCTGGCCTCAGCTTTCCCAAGTAATTTCTAGACTTTTCCTAGCATTTAACGCAGGAACTGAAGGGCCTCCTGACTTGTCTTGAACACGTGAGGCAGAGGGGCCTCAGCTGGAAGCCCCTGGAGCTGGTGAGCCTCTCCTGGAGGCCGGGTTCCTGCGAGGAAAGTGGGGGCCCTGCGAGGAAGGCGGGGCTCGTGGTGTCGATGGCCCCCGGGCTCTCGGCAGCATACGTGAACTAGGGACTTTCAGCCCCTCCTTTAAGAGTGTTAACCTCCTTTGTATACATTTCATGTTCGACTTGACTTTTGCTTGTGGCAGGGATTGTGAAAATAAACAGATTTTTCCCAGGTGTGAAGATTTTTCCCCTTTGTATCATTATCCTGGTATGTTTATGTTCTTACCCTTGTTCTTTGGATGCAATGAATGATTTACTCTCATTGTCTTTCACCGTTTTATTAAGAAGCAAATCTAAACAGAAAGACCCTTACGCACCCCTGCTTTTGTCTCCCGCCAGCATCACAGACGCTGCGGTGGAGCCGTTGAAGGCGGAGCTGGCGGAGCTGGAGCAGCTGGTTAGAGACCAGCAGGACAGGATCTGCGCTGTGAAGGCCAACGTTCTAAAGAATGAAGAGAAAATTCAGAAAATGGTGTACAGTATCAATTTGAGTTCCAGAAGGTGAAAGCTCCAGGTTGCAAAGACTAACGATCGTCCTCAGTCGGAAAGTGCCAGGAGCCGGGGACGCCGTGACTCCTCGAGTTCCCGTCTGAGGAGGACGAACCGTTGACGACGTTCCCCAGCGAGCTGCAGAGCTTCCCAGCGCCAGGCGTATTCGGTGTGCGAGAGGCCGCGTCTCCTCCCGTCCTCCAGCTGGAGCCCTCGCTAGTTATAAATAGCTCTTCAAAATGCCCGTGTGAGGAGTTTCTTTACAACTTGCCTGTTCTTTGTGTTTCTGCGGAGGCCTGTTCTGTTCATTCTGAACCAGAATTCTCTCGCAGGTAAGTGGTGCTGGCACGCCAAGGCAGGAGTCCTCGATTTCAGTCTCTGGCCGGGGGACAGGACTTCCGGAAGCCAAGCACTGAGTGAAGGATGGCTGTCCTTTCTGATGCGAACGTCGTAAATAGAACGAGGCCTGAAAAGGAATGAGTTGTATTTTTAGCTCCTTCCCACTTGAGAAGGGTTGATATCAGCCCATATAAGGTACATGTGAACTCTTAATCTCTTTGTAATTGCAGACACTTCTTTATGTAATTTTCTTACTGGTCCCTATTATCTTTTGCTTATGTTTCCAGCCCTTAAAGTTCATGAATTTCAAAAGGAGGTTTCATAATGGCCTTCATGGACATTGGGCATGAGATTGTCGCAGGCTGTATCCTCACTGTCTTCAGCATTTTGCCCATGGGTCTCCCCCGGGCCTATGAGTGTAGCTGGCGGGCGTCCTGGTTCCCGCGGGAGGAGGGGCTTGCTCGCCGGGGGCGTCGGCATCATGCCTTTCCCTTGCGCAGGCGTAAGCACCTGTGCACCTGAGAGACAGGTAGCTTAGGGGAAACCGCAAAGGAAGACTTAAAAGAATGCACCGATTTACAAAGTTTTTTGATGTTACTATTTTTTTGGAAGTTGTTTTTTAAAGCAGAAGTTTTTTTGTTAATTGTTTATATTTAGTTTTTCACTACGTATGATACTGTAAATACTTACTAAAATCTTAAATTTGTGTATAAAGGATTTCACAGTTTGGAGACATACTTACGGGTCTTAAGGTCTGGTTCCTGATACTTTTATTGCTAGATACCGTATTTATTATGTAACCCAAGGTGTGCCATCTTAAGTGTTAGAATTGCCTGAGAACGTGTTGTTTCCTCAAAAGACAAGCACAGGAGGCATGGTTAGGTTTTTCTTAGAGTAATTTCCAAAACAAATCCCTTACAAAGATAGTTGTAGGGTTTTCTAGGCTGAGTACGTTCAAGACCAGATCGTAAGATCTGCCGTGTTGAAGCGCTGGCTTTCCCGCCTTCCTGTGGTGCCCACGACGGTCTGTCTGGTCAGATGATCCCAAATGCACTTCAGGGGGAGAGGAGGACCCAGCCCTCTGCGCACCTTTTCGTGTCTGTGTCTCTTTTCTCCTGGCTGGAATGACTTCGCTGCAGCCCCACAGGGAGCCTGTTTCACTTCAGGTTAAGATGTCTGCCTTTTATAAATTTGTACATAAGACTAGAATTTTTATGTTGCAAAAAAATTGCATACATTGTATGTGAGTAAAATTTTGTATGAAGTAGTCTATCAAATTGTATCATAAAATTTATTTTTCTTTTATATATAAATCATTAAAAATAATCACATATTTTTTCTATTAAGTGTATGGGTTGTACAGTTCAGTTCACACCTGGAAAAAAGCATTTATAAGCATTTGGATTTTTTGTATTTTCAAATGTGTGCAGTTTGTTTTCCTTCGAAGAAAGTTCAGGGAAATTTATCTTCGCTCATATTGTGACACCCCTTTTCTGTTTGAAGGTTTATAAGACAGGCAAGCATTTGTCAGAAGTTTTAGGATCATTCATGAAGCTTTAGAAAGTCTCCGTGTGGTCACTGCTGTGTCTCATCAGAGATGCATCAAGTCCTGATGGTATTGTTTTGATAAAATACACAAATGGGATTATTCAGTTTTCCCCTCTACTTTGGTTTATATGTTTTCAGGAAGTACTGAAGTCATACTTTAGAAATTTCAGTTTAAAAGTTGAGCTGATGCTAATTTATATTTAAAAGAAATGGCATCAACCTTTGAAAACACTGACATTTCAGACTAGCATTTGTGCTTCCCACCTTGACAGTCACACTTGTTTTCTAGCGATGTTAAAAATCAGTACTAACTGGAATCTGTGAAGAGAGATGATGTTTTCTACTGACACTGAGTGCAATTCAGGATTTTGAGGGTCTGGAACTTTTCTGTTGACAAGTGCGCCTAAAATGCACCCGCCTTCTTCCCCGAGCCTCCCTGAGCGGCCCACGCTGTGTCTGCTGGCGTGGCGGCGGTGCGCGGTGCACGAGTGGGAGGGCAGGCGGTGGGACCTTTGACAGATTTTGAATAAGCGGCTTGAGGTCAGCAGTCTCGGGCTTGGACTGACCAGCTGGCTTGAGCTTCCAGCAGCATCGGGCTCCAGGGAGGCACGTGCCAGGTGCCACCGTGCAGGAGGGATTCCCACTCCCGGCTCAGGGTGCTCTGGTCCACACCCTGAGAAGCAGAGGTTGTTCCCCACCCCCGCCGTCCTGCCTCCCTGGGGCCCACCTCTGTCCGCCCTGTGCGCCTCCCGCAGAGGCTGGTGCAGAACAGCAGGCGCGGGAGGGCGAGTCCCAGAGCCGGCACCCCCACGGCACCCCCACCCGTCCGGTGCCCGGCGTGAGCCCTTGCCCCGGGGCGCTGAGCGCAGCTCTGTCCTGTGATGCACTTTGTTAATAGAAGCTCTTGTGCTTGTCTGCACAGTGTCTGGTAAGAGCAGTCATGCCGGCTTTACAGGAGGGTGGCCGGAGCCCCTGGAGGCCCCCTTGCTCCTTGTACGCGTTTTCACAGAGGGAGCGTGGGAGGGCTGGTTTTCAATTGAGAGGGAACAGGCATTTAAATGGCTTTTTAAACTGTAACACTGGTCTTCAAGTCCACATTTAAAGCTGAGTTCCAGATTGATTATCAGCTTCTTAAACCATGCAAGGTGGTCTTTCTGGTAAGAAAATGGGGTTCAGGAGAAAGTGAAGTCTATAAATCAGGGGAGGCTGCCCCGGCCAGACGGGCTTTGTGATCAAGTGTGCGGTCGAGGTGCCTACTCCCCCCGCGAGGCTCCCGGCGCCCTGGCCCTGCCCCTACTGCTGCCGGCACAGCACTCCCCGCGGTTGTGGGGTCCCCTTGCCACCGCCCCCAGTGAGTCGGGCACCTCGGGGGGCATCCTGCCTGCACCAGTTTTCTGCCGCGGACTGTCAGCTCATTCACAGCATCTGCTGTGTTCTCCGCTGCCCTCTCAGGTTTCCTGTTCTATTCTCAGGAAAACTTTTCGCATGACTATCACCACAACTTAACAAACCAAAAAACCCACCTAAGTCTGCCATTTAAAATCATCATCAAAGCCAGTGTTTTGCTAGGTGACGCCAGCAGGTGCACGCTGGGGCTCACTTGCTAGACTCCGCCGTGACCGCTGGTGTGCGGGGCTTATTGCCTCCTGTATGCGGGGCTGCGTCTCTCTCGGAAGAGGCCTCGGGTCCTGATCCGCTCAGGACAGTGGCGGCCGTGCCTTTTTATGAGGCATGATTATTAATTCACCCCCCACCCCCCACCACACACACACACACACACACACACACACACACACACACTTGCAGTCATATCCTGGTTTGGATGACAAACAACTGGGTCCCTCTCCCTATTTGACACCTATGAGTGGTGGCACGTGGCTGTGAAGGGACAATGGGGCCCCTCTGAACGAGAGGAGAGCTGTGTGGGCCCCACCGCCGCCTCAGCTCCGCCACCACGGCGAGGTGAGAGAGCCCGGCGGGGGCTTGCAGGGTGCGTCCAGCACCACGAGAAGGTTTCTGTTTCCCCGGGGCGAGACGTGGAAGCGTGTCTTGGATTTGCGTTGGAGGACCTTCCCCAAGGCTCCTCTGAACTGGCGTTGCCCGGAAGGGAACCCCAGCTGGGCCTGTTGGACATCATTCCAGCGGTTTGGATGGAGCTGCAGGAAGTGGGTCTGTGCAGTGTGCAGCGGGTGTGAACACGGCTGGGCAGGCAGAGGCACTGAAGGATTTTCTCAGGACATGGAAAGATGAAGCCAGGCTGGTCCCCACTTGAGAGGAGCAGGAGGAGGAACCCCAATGGTGCGCGTGCGTGCAGCCCAACACCTGGGTCAGGACGCGACAGGCACCTGGGCGGTCTCCGGTGAAGTGGGCCCAACGCCACCCTTCCCTCCAAAGCCGAGCGGAGGCCCCGAGGACACTCCTTGTTTGGGTGGCCCTGCTCCCTGTTGCTGGCCCCAGTGGTTCCCAGCCTTGTGCAGTCACTGACCAGTTTGCATCGTTTCCTACGTGTGCAAGTGTGTCTGGGGATGGCCGCCCAGGAGTGAGGTTGTGGGGTCGCTGGGTGAACGCGGGCACCTCAGCTGCGAGGCGCTGGTGGTGGGCTGTGTGCGGTTGGGTCTCCCACCAGCAAACGGGCCTTGTTGCCAGATGCTTGTAGCCTGGCTTTGGGGGGCACTGTCTGTGGTTTGATTCACCCCGTCTCCTGTGGCGCTGTCCTGGGGCGTGGGCGTCTCGGCGCATCCCTGCAGAGCCCCGAGGGCAGGATATCTTTGTCTCGCAGGGAATGGGGGAGAAGCTTCCCAGAGGAGGTGTTGCCCTCCCGCTACACAGCGGCTGCTGCTCTGTCTCGGGTCCACACCGCGAGGGACACTTGCTGAAAACCTGCCCAGTGCCTTCATGGGAGGTTGTGGAGAACCCCCACGGGAGGGCGGCCCCGGGCGGCCCTCTCTCTCTGCCGGGACGGCCTGCCCGCTGGGTTCTGGGCCAGTGGTTGTCCTGTGGCCCCAGCCCACTGCTCAAGAAAAGGCTCAGGCCTGTGCAGCTTTTTCCTGGTGAGAGTGAGTCCCAGGTGAAGCAGGCGCTCTCCCTCTGCCCCTCCCGACGGCTGGCTCCTGGGCCTCCCTCGAACTGCAGGCGGAAAGGCCCCTGAGGACAAAGTTGGGCCCAGGCGCTGACGGGCGTCCATCACCAGTCTCCCTGGTGTCCCCGGACTGCACCACGGCGTTTCGAAGGTCCCGCAGCAGCAGTGAGGGGCAGGTGGGCTGTAGCTGACGCCCGCGGGTGGCGTGCTGGCCTGGGGGGCACACCCCACTGACCGTGGGGTTGTGGGTGGGACGCGCTCCACGACTCTGACCTCTCACCTCGGGGAAGCAGGGGGCGGGGGCTCGAGCCTGTTCTCATCCCCGCTGGCGGAGGAGGGCCGGGGCGCAGGGCCAGACCCCACCTCCCTGGTGACCTCTGCCCTGGTCTCACCTGGTGACAGGTTCTGTTC
This sequence comes from Camelus ferus, assembly GCF_009834535.1. Taxonomy (NCBI): domain Eukaryota; kingdom Metazoa; phylum Chordata; class Mammalia; order Artiodactyla; family Camelidae; genus Camelus; species Camelus ferus. The sequence goes on from NC_045700.1 coordinate 95,342,735, forward strand.
CTTCCCTTAAACCCGCAGGTGAAGGCAAGAAACCTGGCGGGAAGGAGGCCACGAGGCCTGGGGAGAGCTCGGAGTCTGGGTCGGTGTGGCCTGACACCAGCCCCACCTCTGGGCGTCAGGTTCACCGTGGATGGGGTCACCCCTCAGCATCGGGGGCTTCTCAAGAGTGTTCTCGCTCACGTGGGGGGTCCTGGGGCCCTTGTTCACCTCCCTTAATTCTTCAGGGCTGGTTGATGTGTCCCCATCTTGGCGGAGGGCCTCACATCTCATTCCCGACTCATGGATAGAAGCCACTTACTGAATGTGCCGCAGACACACAGTTAAGTCCAGAGACGCTTCCTCCTCCGTGTTTGGATGGCTCTCATCTTCCTGTGAGAGAAACCCCTGCGGGGAGGTCTTATGGAAAGGTGCGCCCAGGCCTCGGTCCTGAGGACAGACAGGACTGGACACGAAAGGCATGGCTTTGCCTGGGCCTGCTGGCCACTGCGGGGAGGCCCTGAGAGATACCCGCCAGGGGCTTGTGGTTCCAAAGCCAGGTGTGGGACCTCTTAGGGCTCAGGGGCCTGACAGTTCTAGGAAGTACTGTTTGTTTTCACAAAGTGCATAAAAGCCTCCTGGCCTGGGCAGGGAGAAGGCAGCGCCACCCTCGCAAGCTCCGGGCTTCCCCAAGCAGAGAAGTGCCCACCTTGCCTGGTGGGCAGACACGGGGCCAGGCGGGCCCTGGTCTCCCTGGGCCCTGGCGGTTTTCCTGGTCCTGAGCCACAGGGAGTGTGGAGGAGTGGGTCACAGGCAAGGATGGGTGCTGGGCCCCCGCCCCGACCTGGGACCAGACTCCAGTGAGGATGGTGGGGTGCGTGTGTCCAGTTCTGCTTGGGGACCCTTAGCTACCCCTGCCCGGGAGATGGAGGACCGGTGCCCAGGAGGGTGGGCGAGAGTGCAGCACGGAGAAGCCCTGCCGGAGACCCCGCAGAGCCAGGGCGGTGGGCCGGACTCCCAGACCGCCCCTCTGCAGGGCCGGGGAGGAGGCAGGCTGGGAGCATGGTGGGGGCAGAGCACGTGGGACGGTGCAGACCTCAGGGACGTAAGTTGACCTTTCTCCCCCAAATCTGTAAAGTGAACAGTAAAAAAAAAAAAAAAAAAAAAAGTCCAAATGACATTACTGAAGAAATTGAAGCTGATAATATGCTGTGAAGCTACAGCAATGAAAACAAAGTGGCGCTGGTGTAGGAAACAGAAATTAGCCAACGAAACAGCACGGGAGCCCCCGTCAGAGGCACACACACACATCTGGGAGTTCTAATTCCCGATAAATGTGATGTTTCACAGCAGAAGTATTTCAGATCGTTGTCCCAGTAAGTGGCACTGGAACGCACGGTCAGCCGTACGGCTGAAATACCACGTACAGAAGTAAATCCCAGAACGAAAGGAGTTCAGAAGATACGAGGAAACTAGAAGAAAATAATTGAAGACGCTTTCATATTTACAATATTTATAAATATGTCTATATTACTGATTGACAGACTTATTATGCTATTTATACATTTGTTGTCTATGATAATTCCATTTTGTGAGAGGCAACGTTTTGTGTAGGAATATATTCCTATAAATGCATTCATACATTTGAATATATTTTAGCACTGACCATGCCCTAGTGCTTTATTCCTATACAATAGGTTGCCTCTCACAAAATAAGACTATTTTGGATGAAGAACAACTTCCTAAAAAAGACATTTTCAGAAGCCAGAAGTGAAAAGAAAAATTACAGTTAGCTCTACAAAAAATAAAATTCCCCATATAGCCAAGCAAAAGCAAATGCCTCTCTGGGAGAAATATTTGCCCTGTCTCAAACAGAGTTAATGTTCAAAAGAGGCAAAGGCTTTTTAATTAATAAGAAAAATACTTAATAAGAAAAATAGACAAGTAAGATGATGGAAAATAAAGTCAGTTCGTGGAAGATACCAGTGATCAGGTAGCCAAAAACCAATGTTTGACGTTGTCATCAGGGGATTATGGGGCAGAGAGCTTAGGAGTCCAGGCTGGAGAGCACCACCTAGGCTGGAACCCCAGCAAGTCGGGGTATCCTGCCCTCAGCCCGAGGATGGCTCATTTATTAGCTGGTGTCTTTGGGCAAGTGACCTCAAATTTCTGCCTTACTTTCCCATGTGTTTATTGGGTTAATCCACATGGGAGCTACCAATAATTGGCACATGGTGTGCTCTGTGTAAGTGTTGACTAGTATTCATGTAATTAAGTCAGTATCCCAGGGGCAAGTTTTCGACTGGCAAAAGCTGAAAAGATTAATAATACACAGTGTGGTTGAGGATGTGGTGGGTAAATTGCTCAATATTTTTAGAGAGGGTTTTGGAAGCGCTTCTCAAAATGAAAGCAGGAGTATTTTGCTAACAGAGAAAGCTGGAGCAGGGAGATGACCACTGTCTTCAAGTAAAAGGTCTGGAGAGGGGAGGAACCTTCAAATAAAAGGTTCTCTGTGTCCCTAGGACAGAGCTGTGGGTGGGACATACAGGGAGATGAGACTTTGGCCCCGTATAAGGAGGGAGTCTCCATGCAGACAGAGCGGTCTGTGGGTGATGTGGGTAGAGAGCCCCCTGTCTCAGGAGGTATGCAAGCAGAGGCTGGTTGACCACTTCTCAGGGATGCCGTGGAGGGTTTCACTGGATGCTCCCTCTGCTCCTTCAGACCTTGCCTACTCCCAACAAGGAATGAACTGTCCCATTACCCCAGATCTCACCCCACCCTCTACCTGCTGACTCCTCCAGCCTAGGCAGGGGTGACCTTCAGGAGCCCCCTGCAGGCTGAGCCGAGCTGTGGTTCCTGCTCACCTGATGGGCCCCCAGGCCCCTCTCATTGCTCAAAGTTTGCCTGGAGAAGCCTCACCTTGCCTCCCCCATCCCATGCCCCTGGCCAGGAGGTGAATGTCACCGTTCTCTCCTGAAAAGAAAGTGCCCTAGAAAATGGGGTGGGAGGTGGCGTGCAGGCAGCCTCAGTGGGATGTGACATCTCTCAGGACAGGTACCAGGGCAGCTGCATTTGCCACTTCTTCTCCTTCACTGTCCAGCAGCCCGAGACCTTTCCAAGGTTTTCCAAAATTTTCCCTTAAACCCCAGGCAGAGCTGCTGCGATCGGTGCCTGGCGCCGGCCCTCTGGGTCGGCTGCAGCTGCCCTGCGGCTTTCCAGGGCTTGGCATTCCCTCTGTTACGGAATCCCCTTCCACTCTTCTGCCAGAGCGTCAGGCAAAAAGAGCCCTCTCAGCGTGAAATTGTTTACAAAGATCCTTCGCTCCCGCCTTCCCACCTGAGCCTCTGTGGGGCCAGGAGTCAGGCCTTAGCTACCCATTCTACAGCTGAGAAAGCTGAGGCTGTGAGAGCAGGTCACAGGCCTCTGCCAGGTCTCAGTTCCAGGCACGCCGTCCAGCTGCCTTCGGGGGCACCAGATTGAGGTCGAGTTTCGGAGCGTGAGGCCGGCCCGAGGGTCAAAGGGAGCGGGCAGCTCAGGGCGGGGCCGCTGACCGCTGGGCGGAGGACACGTCGCCGCCAGTGCCTGGGGTGGGTTCCCGCTTGCTCGTTCTGTCGTCTGGGCGGGCACACAGCCAGGAAAAGGGGAGTCAGTGAGTTCTAGGAACCCCCGTTTGCTCGGGCTGGTGCCCAGGTCTGCAGGGCGAGGTCCTCTAGCTGGCTGCAGTGGCTGCAGGTCCCCTGCCCTGCCTCTGAGACCGTGGAACCTTGTCCAGCGCCCGAGGATACCGGCCCGCAGGACACCCCCCCGCACCCCCACCTCAATCCCCCCACACCGCAGGTGCAGAGCCAGGGCCCTCGGCACTTTCAGGCGCCCGCAAAAGTGTTTTACTCTCTTTTATAATGAAAAGAAAAAAAAATTAACTTTCAGATCAGAGTAAACGTTCGAATGTGTAATGTCGCTACACGGCCTCTTCAGCAGTGTGGCTGCAAAATGTGATTGTTAATATGTTTTTGTGAGAGAAGGGCCCACAAAGGCACAAGGGCCGCTTGCCGCTGGGGCTCACACCCGTCCTGTCCCTGGGGGGGGGGGGGGCTGGACCCACCACCAAGGTGACCTCACTCCCCACCCCACCTGGACGGCCCGGGAGCCGAGCCCGAGGCCTTCCGGTGGGTTTTCCATTTCCAGGGATTACAGCTCTTTAGGGAAAGCGTCTTTGGGGCAGTTTCAATGTAAACACCGGGATGCATTTAAAAATAGAACTTGCAAATAGAAACTCTTAAAGCATGGCTTTTAGGCAGGCATTAAAGGCATTCGGAGAGCTGCAAATCCAGACCTCGTATCAGCACGGGGACCCCGTAAGGAGGCTTCCCACCCCAGCGGCTGCTCCTGCCCCAATGACAGCACAGACCCCGGGCAGGACCTGTGGGCCAGCCTGCATCCCTGCACAAGCCTCCCTCCCATCACCTGTAAAACTGCACACCCACCTCAGTGTTCCCCCCATTTTCACACCTGCCAAAACAACCATTTGTGGCTTTAAAATAAAACTCCTAGACTTCTTAGCAACGGAATGAGAAGGTCACAGTTTATAAACAGCGGAGCGGTCTCTGGAGTGAGCTGGCCGGTGTTGCCCTCACTGTCCCCCCAGGGGCCCTGCCTGTGGGCACCTCCCGGCCTCCAAAGCCCCCTCCCGGACACGGGCGCCTGAGGGCACAGGCTGAGAGGGCAGGGCGGCCTGGAGCTGCTCGCACCAGCGATCGATCGATTGCTGCGCCTTTGGGAGCTCTGAGCCCTTGTATCAAAAACAAAGGTAGTGGCTCCCGGAAACTCACCCCTTCTTAAGTGTTTTATCACTTTCTACTTTCATCCGAGCCTGGGAGGCCGTCTGAGCTGTGGAAACACGATCGTGTGCTAAATCTCTTCCCGACTCAATTCGGTTCAATCACTGCTGGCCGAGGTTGGAGTATTTACCCCAGGGGAAACTGGCCAATTTGACAGAGTGAAAGTGCTAACAAAGTACATGTATCTGCAGCCGTGACATCGTGAATAACTCAAAAAATTGAGGACATTCCTTCCAGGATTCAAAAACGGCTGTTCAGTTCAGCAAAACAACCACTCGTCTCATTGCCAGACACCCGCTGCTCCTCTGCAGCAACCTGTGGTCCCTCTTTCCTCCTCTTTGCTAAAATAAGTGAGAGGATTAACCAAAGTTCAGGTCAGAACTGTGCTTGTTTGTCAGTTGCAACCGTGGGTTGTCTGTGAGTACAAGAGTTCAGCAAAAATCAGCGAAAGCGTTCTGTGAGAGTCAGTTACCTACGTATGGAGTTGGTAACAAAGGGTACTGTCTGTCTTGTTGTTTGTCAGTTGTGTGCTGCAGTATTTATATCACTAATAGTTTGAGAACCCATCGTTCTGTTTTGTATCACCGTTAGTATTTGTAACTCCCCTCCCTCAGAGCCAGGGAGGAGGTGTCTTTCAGCTGGGCCTCTGGTTCTGACTGGCAGCCGGGGCCCGCGGGCCCCCTTGAAGTTCTGGGCCTCATTCCTGCGGGGGGCAGAGGGATTTGGGCCCCTGGAAAAGTAAGAGGCCTCCACCGCAGGGCGGGTCTAGAAATCCCTTCTCAGCACCAGCAACAGGGGTGGGGGGCTGGGGGTGTCCTTCCTTCCCAGATCCTTCCAGCCCAGGGTCCGCAGGTCCTGTTCCTGCGGGTCCCCAGGCCCTTGTGAGGGGCGGTTGGCTGGCTCGGGGGCTGCGGCAGGAGCGCCCGGGAGGCGTGTCGATTGCTTTCTAAATGACTGCACCTGCCCGGCTTCCTGACAAAATAACCTCTTGAGGTTACAGCTCCTTCGGGCTCTGTTTTCTGGAACAGGCACACACAGGGGCTTTTGACGTAGCCTCCTCCGTCTTGATTTTGTGGGTTCCGGGGCACGTAGGTGCTTCCCCAGGTCTGGCACAGTCGGCTGGGGCTCCGGCATCAGAGAAGGGCCAGAGGACTGGGCGAACGTTGCAGACAGAGCAGAATTCACCTCATCACCTCCAGGGGCAGACCCAGGCTGCCCCTACCTGGGGTCCCGCCCGTGGCATCCGTCACCTGGGAGGCAGGGCGTGGAGGGAGGGGTCCTTCCCTGGCCACACAGTGCCCTGCAGTTCCTCCTGCAGCAGCAGAGTGGACCCAAAGGTGGGTGCTGGGGGTCTGGGGCTCCCTGTGCCCCGCCCACACAGCTCCCGCTGCCTTCGTCTCAACGACCTTCATTGTTTTAAACTTCCACTTACTTAGTTCACATTCGTTCAGTTAGAAAACTGCATCAAGAAGGAAATTAGCACGACGTATGAGCCCGCCTCCCAAGGCGCGGCTCAGACGCTGGTTGCTGGCGTGTGTCTGCTTTGTCATCTTGACAATTTGTTTTTACAATCTCCCCTCTTTTTCATGTGTAGGTAACACACGCACAGCCGCACGCATGTTCACGCTGTTGGGACTACGTGGCTTCCTTGGTGCGCGGTGTCGACCTCTTACTTTCAGTAAATGACGCAACTGTACTTCCCCCTTGTCACTGTGCTCCCTTAACCCGAGATTTAATAGCTGACGACTATTTCATTGAATAGACGCTTCACTTCGGTTCAGTTGCAAATGTCCTCATTCCAGACTGATTTATTCTTTGGCCTGCCGCCAAGTATGTGCCCCCCCCCTTTATCTTTTTGATCTTGGTTTGACTGCATCACGGGAGGGGAAGGGACCGCCGAGTCGGCCTTGAGCTGTGGAGGCTGCCTTATGACCTAGCATGTGACCAATTTCGTAAAATTTCAGAGAATTTTTTTCACAATTTATCTCTTTATTGAGCTTAACAAACAGCATTTTGACACATCATCATCCCCACCTTTTTTCTTATTGTGGCAAAATACACGTAATGTAAAATTTACCACGTTAACCATTTTTAAGTGCACATTTCTGTGGCCTTAAGCACATTCGCACTGCTGTGCAGCCGTCCCCACCATCTGTCTCCAGATCTTCTTCATCTTCCCAAATGGAGACCCTGTCCCCGTCAAACGCTTTCCCCGGTGCCCCTCCCCGAGCCCCTGGCAACGCCCAGCCTGCTTTCTGTCTCCATGAATTGGACGGCTCTAGGGACCTCACGTAGGTGGAGTCACACAATATTTGTCTTTCTGTGGCTGGCTTATTTCACTGAGAACCATGCCCTCAAGGGTCATCCATGCATGAGCACGGGTCAGCATCTCACTTATTTTTAAGGCTGAATAGTATTCTGCTCTAAGGATGGGCCACATTTTGTTTACCCGTTTGCCTTGTCAGTGGACACCTGGGCTGCTTTCGCCTTTTGGCTACTGTGAATAGTGCTGCCATGAACGTGGGTGTGCAAATACCTATTTGCATACTTGCTTTCCGTTCTTTTGGATACACACACAGCATCGGAACTGCTGGGCCACGTGGCAGTCCCGCCACGCTGTTTTCTGCGCCAGCTGCATCGTGCCACCTTCCCACCAGCAGTGCACAGGGCTCCAGAATTTCCCCGCAACCTCGCCCACACTTGTTATTTTCATGTTATTTTGAAAGGACTCTGTACTTTCAAATTGTTGAGTGCAATGTTATATCTATGTATGCTCATTCTGTCAAACGTATTGAGTATTTTGTCCAAATCCGTACCCTTATGGGTGTTTTTCCTACCTGATTCATCACTTACTGAGAGAGGTGTTTTGTCTGAAGTCTCCCACTCACTGTGATGACTAATTGATTTCTCCTTGATACATTTTTTCATCCTTTGCTTTTAAATCTATCTGAATTCTTGTATTTCAACTGTGTCTCTTGTAAACATTCAGTTGCGTAGCCTTTGTTTTTATCTGGGGAATTTATTCCATTTAGATTTATTATTCTATCTTATTAAGTGGTCTCTATTTTCCCCACTTTTGGGTGGTTTTTTTTTTTTTTTTTTGGCCTAATTTTAGAAAAAGAAAAATGTTTATTCTCTTTTTCTTAGAGCTGTGTGGGTCGGAAGTTCTGCATTATATGGATCTTATTTTAATTTACTAGCTTAACTACTTTAATACTTACAGTTCACAAAGTCTAAGATTGATCAGTATCTTTACTTTCTTCCAATAATACAAGGACGACTCCAACGTAAGTGCTATATCATCTGGCATTTTATTTTCATCCTGGTTTTTAGCTCACAAAGCAAATGTTTTGTTGCTGTTTAGGCAGCCAAGGTTTGTCAAAATTATTCACATATTTACCAGTATCTGCTCACCATTACTTCTTGCATCTCAGACCTTCCGTCTGGGATCATTTCCTTCTTTCTAAAACTGGTCTTTGAGAATTTCCTTTAAGGGGCCCGTGATGCAGCAGGCAGAATTGTGTGGAAATAACCCTGCAAACTCACGAAAGCTGGTCTGGAGAGGGAGTCAGTGGGAATGACCCCGCCCCCACCCGCCCTGCCTTCTTTCCACGGGGGGCGGGCTGCATGCCCACTCTCCCCCAGCGTCCCAGGCCACGACATCGCCATCTCCAGGGCTCTTGGCAGCCTTCTTGGGACCCCTGTCTTTGTAAAAAGTTGTGCTCAAAGTGGGACTTAAACTAAACAGACTTCCTCTAGGAAACACACACAATCACACTGCTGCGAAAGTTGCTTTTATGGACATTTCCCTGAGAAATATTTCTCTCTGGAAAAATAAATTTACAGGATGTAATTAAAGCCATTATGTGTGTATGTTGGCCTGGGCACTTCTTAAGTGCTTCACCAAATGGGCCACCGAATAAAGAAATGAAGGCGGGCTTTGTTCATGTCTAGTAACAATGACCTTTATTAATTGTAACCCAGGGTGTTCTTCTGGTACTTTATGGATTCAGAAGTAGCCTGTCATTGGGCCCTTGTGCAGGGCAGGCCCCCTTGGTCCTGACCCTGGTGTGACCGACCGCTGCAGGGAAAAGCAGAGAGGGCGACGTTGGTGTCACCTGGATGAAGCTGACCATCTCAGTGTCCACAGACGGTTGAATGGCATGTGTTTTCTGGCTTTCGACTTCTGAGAAAATAAAAGAAATTCACTTGTCTTCAAACATCGGGGAAATTAATTTCTGAAAACGAAAGTGACCAAAGCAATGTGCTTCTCCGAGCAGCGCGGCTAAGACGAGCTGTGTGCTTGGTTGTCTGCTTTGGCCACCTTCCCGCTCTCCTTTTTCCAGTTCTTCAGGGAACTCCTCCTTCACTCCAGGCCCTGGCAGAGGACCCAGCCATGGGCTTGCACCAGTCCTTGTGGTGGGCACATGGCCCAGCAGGACAGTGAGAGTATACTCCGGGATCGATAGGTGATGTGGACTGGGAGGTTTGTCCTGCAGTTACTAAGCTAGGAGCTTGAAGGCCTGTGGTGACGCAACACAGAAGAAACTGTCATGGTGGAGGCTGCACACAGAGGAAAGCAAGTCTGGAGATGGATGATACCTAGGGCCAGACTTTGAGCTCCTGGATCCAGCTGTTCCTGAAGACCATCCCATCCGTGACATCTCATTCTCTAGATGTCTTGGTGAGTGTGATGGTTCACTTTTATATGTCATCTTGGCTAGGTCGTGGTGCAGGTTATTGGATCAAACACCCATCTGAGTCTTGCTGTGAAGGTATTTTATAAATGGAATTAGCATCCATAATCAGTTGACTTTAATCAGTCGAAGACCTCAAACCAAAAACAGGTTTCCCTGAGAAAAAGGAATTCTGCCTCAAGACTGCAGTGTAGAAACCTTGTCTGAGTTTCCAGGTTGCTAGCCTGCCCTCCAAATTTTGGACTCAAGACTAGAGTAGAGCACCAACTCTTGCCTGAGTTTCTGGGCTGACAGCCTGGGTTTCAGGCTTGCCAGCCTTCACAATCATGGGAACCAACTCCTTGTTCCCAGAGCAGACTCGAAGGCAAGGATGTGTGTGCAAGTGATTTATTAAGGCAGTGCTCTGGGGAGAGGAGCAGGGAGTGGCTGCAGGACATGGAAGGGGCCCTGGAGCGTGAATCCCACCTCAGCTTGCCCTGCATCAGGCAAGGGACAGAACTCGCAGGCTCTTCTGTCTCACCTCCCGGCCCAGAGCCGCCGGGCGCCCGCAGCGTCTGCTCCCACAGGCCCACAGGCTCTTTTTTTTTTCTTACTGATTTGAGTAGAGCCTCTTCTGACAAACCATCCACTCACTGTGTGCGTGAGGGGAACCTCCTTATCTACAGACCATGGTCAAGGCTTTTAATTACCCCAGTGGCCAGACTCTGCCGGTCAGTGCGGCCGTTAGAGTGCAGCCTTGGAGCAGGGGCTCCTGGGCCAGAGGAACCTGCCTGCGGCCGACTGGCTGGCCAGGGCTCTGTCCCCAGGATGTGACCTGAGAGACCCAAGGGGGAGGCGGATGCCTGAGCTGGTCACTGGTCATGCAGGGTCAGGCTGGAATTTCTAACGCAGTGAGACTGATGGCCGAGGCAGAAGCTGAGAGAGAGCCAAGGATGTCCCTCTGGTCCCTCTGCAGAGAGAGGGATGGGCAAACGCACAGGGACAGGCCAAGGGGAGAGACTGGTGAGAGGAGGGGGGCAGAGAGGGAGAGGCAGGGTCAGAGAAGCACCGAGGTCCAGGGGAAAGGGTGGGAGACAGGGAAGGGGGAGAGAGAGAAAGAGAGAGCGAGAGGGAATTACCCCAAAATAGCTGCAGCAAAGGTATCTGGCCTCCATCTCACAGCCTTTCTGTGACTGGGACCTTGACAATCCTCTGCAGAGAGACGTGTGGGGCCCTCGTTGGCCCTTTGAACCCGAGCAGACCTTTGTAACTTCTTTGACCATAGAATGCAGTAGGGGTTACGTTCACAGCTTCCAAGTGTCATAGGACACGCATCCCCCTGACTCTCTCCCCCATCCCGGTGCTCCCACTGGAATCCAGCCGCTAGGTTGTGAGGAACACAGACCACATGGGGAGGCCACGTATGGGTGTCTTACTGGCAGCGCCAGCGAGGCCTCCAGCATCACCTGTGAGCATGTCCCTTCATACGACCCCGCCCCAGCCTTGGGGCTCCTGGCAGAGGTCTTGACGCTGTGAAGCAGACAAGCTGTCCTGCTGCGCCCGTCCAGACTCCTGCCGCACAGAAACGGGGGGTGACAGGAGGACACCTGAGGACTGTTGTCTGAAGCTCCTGTTGGCTTGCCTGGCCATAGGTGCCCGGGGTGGGGGTGGGGCGCAGAGGAAGAGGTGGCATCAGAGAGAGACACAGGGACAGGCTCGGCACAGCAGGTCGAGGAGAGAAGCAGAGAGTCAGAGAGGCTTCCAGTTCAGGCTGGCCTTTCTAGGTCGGCTCCACCTGATGCTCTGGCCACCCCGTGTCCCCAGACCAAACCAAAGCCTCCCTGGGCCTGAACCAGCTTCCCTGGACGTCTGGTCTGGGTTCGCCTTGCCACCTGACCACCTCTTGCAGGACCAACTCTTACCTCCCAGGGATGCAGGCACCGTCCAGGGCTGGACGTGGCAGCTGCAGCCCCACGAAGGCCGGTGTCTTCTATCTTTTCGGCTGGTGTGGTGGACTGAGGTCACCTGGGTCTCCCTGGAGTCCCCCATCCTTCCCCTCTACTAGCTCCTGCACAGAGCGGCCAGCGTGGCCCTGTCCAAACCCAGGGCTGATCACCGCGCTGCCTGCTGAAAGCCTGTGGGGTGCCTGACACAGGACAGGGCCTCACCTCCGGGGACTGTCCGGTCCCTTGGCTATGATGCCTCTGCTCTCTTTGTGGTTAGCATCTTGAGTCCAGCAGAAGCCGCCCCTCCCTGGCCCCACCCTGTCCTTCCGGGCCCAGTACTCAGTGTGACTGCATGAGAAACAGTTACAAACTGGGAGGCTTAAAACACCAGAAATGTATTCTTGCTCAGTTTGGGAGCAGAAGCCTGAAATCAAGGTGTCAGCAGGGCCACGCTCCCTCTGGAGGCTCTCGAGAAGGTCCCTCTTGTCTCTTCCAGCTTCTGGTGGCCCCAGGTCCTTAGCTTGTGGCCCTGTTCCTCCCAGGCCCTGTCTCCCCACATGACCTTCTCCCTGTGTCGGAGTCTCAGATCTCCTTCCTTTCAAATCCAGAAATACCTGTCCTTGGATTTAGGGCCACTCTGATCCAGGATGGTTGAGACCATTAGCTTAATGACATCTGCAAAAGCCCTTTTCCCAGATCAGGTCCTGCTCACAGGCTGCAGGGACTAGGAGGTGGGGCTCCCTTCTGAGGGAGCCATTCACCCCACTCCCTGGACCCCAGGCTCCACGGGCCGAGTCCGTCTGCCTCAGCCTGTGCCCTGCCCCAGGCGCCATGCTTGGCCTGGTGGCTGTCACTTCCGGCTGATGAGTGACTCGAGCCATTTGTTCAGTATCAAGGCCCGGCGAGCTGCTGTGAGCAACTTGAAATATCCGTCCGAGCAGACGCGGCTTTCGAGGAAGCGCCGTGTCTGCCAGGACAGATAAGAGCGCCTTGCGCAGCTGCGAGGTGAGAAAAGCTGGAAGCCCGGGGTGCGCGGGTGGCGGCTGGCGGGGGGGGGGGCCCAGGTGCCCGGCTGGCCTGGTGAGCTGAGGGTGGGGACGGAGGTGCCTGGTGTGCAGACGCTGGCTTCGGAGGGAGCCTTGGTTGCTTCAAGAGGAGGGGAGGTTGGCACATGTGCTGTAAAGGGCCCCAGACTCCCAGCTCAGGACCAGACAGGGGTTTCTCAGTCCGAGGTGCAGGGCGGGAGGGAGGGAAGGGGAAGCAGGGAGGCGTGGAGCAATCCCCAGGGGTGGGGAGGGTCCCGCTCACTCTCATTTTAAAACTGAGGTCTTGCGTCCTGGAACAAACTGAGGCAAACTGGGATGGCTGGCCTAGGGAGGAGGCACGACTCTCTAAGAACCTGCTGCTTCTGCTGTGAGTCACTGCTCCCCGGGGACACAGATTCAGGCCTCTCCCACCTCTGGGGGCCTGGGGCCCAGATTCCCTGCCCTGAGCCCCCTCGCCCCCGTGACGGGTGCACAGCAGGTGCCCTGTGTGGGTCTCGGATGGAGGACGGAGCAGGCCCCGGTGGAGGACACCTGGTGTCATCAGGGCTGTGGCTTCCTGACACACACCCAGAGCTCAGACGTGTGCGGGGACCCGCATGAGAGAGGGCTCCCCAAGTCCCAGCCGGCGTGCAGGATGGAGGCGAGCTCCCCTCCAGGATGGGGTGTGGGGGCGGGCCTGGCCACTGTCTGGCTCCTGGCCCCCTCAGCAGAGCGGTGCTGTCCTGGGAGCAGGCAGCTGAGTCTGTTTTGTTCCGAGGCTCTCTCCGCATGGGAAGTGCCTGGCACTTTCTGAGGAATCTTGTATCTTTACAATAACCCTGCAAGCCAGGTGTCCTCAGCCCCATTTTACAGGAGACCACGGCCTGGAGAAGCTGACCCTGGAGCTGATCACTTGGCCGGAAGGACATGGCCTCCGGGACCCCAGGCTCTGCTCCCTTTCTCAGAGGACAGACAGCTCTGCTGATACCAACCCCATGGAGAGGGGGCGGGGTCTGCAGAGCAGGGCTGGTCAAGCGTTTCCAGGGTGATGCGGGAGTGAGGGCTGCCCTTGGAAGGTAAACATGAGTCGTGGCCCTACATCAACCTTGGAGGCCAAGGGCAGGGAGAGGAGGGGGCAGAGGAGGGCAAAGGAGATCTCCAAATGAGGAGTGAGGCCGGAGGTGCCTGGGAGGAGATACCCAAACACAGGCCCACGGGGCGCAGGACCTGGAGCATGGCTCATTTCCCACCCTGTGGGGTGGCTGTCTCTGGCCTCTTCCCGGAGCTGGGCTGTGGGGGTCAAGCTGCCAGCAGCACCAGGACCCCCAAGCTAGGGCAGGAGCCCCCACCATCTGCAGCTGTGGGGCTCAGGCTTCTAGCCCTGCCAAGACCTGCAGTGTTTCCAGAGGAGGCCCCCGGCTCCCTGCAGAGGGCAGGGAACGAGGGGCTGGTTAAGAGGAGGCTTCCCAGCCCCTTCGCAGACCTCCTGAGCCAGAAAGCTACTGCTGGACATTTTTTTTGCTACAAAAATTATGCTTAATGGGCAGCACTGTAGCTAAGTCTCTCACACATCTGATTATTTCCCTAGAATACATGCTCAGCAGAGGAATTTCTGGTCAAGGATGATGAACATCTTAACCCAAACTATCCTCCAGAAAGATGAGGCTATAATCACTCCAAGGAAGGCTCTTGTGGGGACACTGGGGTTTTATTTTGGGGACACAGATGGGTGGGCTCCTGGTGGGCTGGCCTGAGCTGTCAGATGGCAACAGGAGAGGATGAGGGATTTTGGGGTGGGAGGAAGTGATGGGGGTGGGAAAATGCCAGGGTGCCCCTGGGACTTGGAGGGGGCCAGAGACAGCTCCCCGCTCTGCCTGAGGTGGCACTGGCCATGTGTCCATCCAGAGCTGGTGTGCCCCGAGACAGAGACTGGCGTGTGGGTTATGTGATCTGAATGAATTCTGTCTCTAGCATTCACTCGCTTCCCTCTGTTGGCGGGTGTTCTGTGCTTAAAGGGCCCCGGGGAGAAGGTGAAGCCTGAGGAACACAGCTGCAGGGCTGGGTGGTCCTGGGTTTGAGTCCTCGGGGGCCCCTGTGTCTGGTGGGCACCGAACTAAGCCTCCCTGATCTCAGGGTCCTGAAAAACGGGGTGAGGTCTAGTGCCACTTCTGCTGGTGTTGGGGGCACTGCCCCCCACCGAGAGCAACTAGGAGGAGGGCGTGGGGTGCCGCTGACCTAGATGTGCTTCAGGTCCTTCTAGAGAAGAGACAGGATCCCCAGGGCAACATGAGAGCCAGGCGCAGGCAGGGAGTGGCCCTCTGCTCAGGCCACTTAACCCCTTGCACTGCAGCCAAAGCCAGCTGGGACCAGGGCTCTCAACCGGCTATATTAGAACTGCTTGGAAGCCCCCAAATCCTGATGTGCAGCCCACACCCTAGACCAGCTGCATCAGCATCTCTGGAGTGGGGGTGGGGTCAGGCTTGCGGTTTTTTTTTTTTTTTTTTATAATTATGGTTAGATATCCCTAATAACTTTACCATTTTAATCTTACGCGTACAGTTCAGCAGTAAGTACATTAGCATCATCGTGCAACCATTCTCCAACTTTATCATCTTCCCAAACTGAAACTCCGTGCCCGTCAAACAACTAACTCCTCACTTTCAGTCCCCGACCCATGCGCCGCCATCTACTTTCTGTCTCTATGAATGTGACTATTCTAGGAGCCTCATGAGCAGAATCAGTGTTAGTCTTTCTGTGACTGGCTTCCTTCAGTGAGCGTAACACCCCAAGGGTCAGGCATGCTGTAGTACACGTCAGAATTTCCTTCCCCTTTAAGGCTGAATAATGTCCCACCATATGGCTAGACCACACTGTTTAGCCGTTCATCGCTGATGCACACCTGGGTTGTTTCCCGGTGTCTGTGTGTTTCAGGCTCCCAGGCCCCACGTGCAGGTCTGGTGCAGGTGGGCGGGGCACGTCCCCGGCTCCGGGCACTGCAGCGCTGGGGGCGGCACTCCGCTCCTTCAGGCCAGTGGTGCTCTCTGCCCTTATCAAATCCAAACAGAGCTGCAGGAGGCCCCTCCCCCCCACGCTCCACCTCCACGCCCGCGGGCCCGCCTGCCCTGCAGCCCAGCTGGTGCCCCCAGTGCATCTGAGCATCCTCCTGGGGACACCAGTTCCCGTCAGCGTGGCTCTCCTTACTCCAGCCTAGTCCTTACAACACAAGGCAGGCCTGCGGGTCACGCACATGATTGTTGGGGTGGGGGTGGGGTCCCATGCTGTAGCTTTAATTCCTCTACCTCGAAAGCTTGGAACCCGCTCTTCACCTGTTCTCAGTGTCCCCTCCCTGCCCGTCTGCTGGAGCCCTCCTTCACCTCGTGCAAAAGCCTTCTCTCTACTGCGTGGGGCGCATGGAAGGAGCCAAAGGAATCCATGCTTACAAACCAAAACTCAGTACAAGTGGTTTGACAACATTTTAACGAGTGTGCAAGTTATTCCTTTGTTCACGAATTTATTCAATAAACGCTTTGTGTTTTGACAGATCTTCATGGAAGGAATTTTGGGGGAGCCGTCACCTAATACCACAGTAATATACGCCCAGCCCGGCAGTGCCTCTCCAACAGAACTTGTTGCAAGGAACAGAGCTGTAAGTCCGCGCACCTTCGCGGCCACGCTCTCCCGGGGCTGCTCCTGGAAAACACCAGAGCTGAGCCATTGCTGCCGGGTGCGGGCCTCCTTTCGCCGGCACTCCCACCAGACGCCCGCCCCATCAGCCTGGATCTCCCGGGATTCGAACCCGCATGCCAACCTCCGGCGGCCCCGCCGGCGTACTCCAGGCAGAAGGCCACGCCCTTTCAGCGGGGGCGGGGCCGGCCCGCCAACCAGAGTCCTCAGGGCATGCAAATTAGGCCCCGCCCTCCAGGTGAGCGAGTTTTTCCAGACTTCTCAGTTTCTTCTGCGGAGAAAAACAGCCTTGGCGGGGGCCCGACGGCGCGCGCCCCCGAGAGCCTGCACCCTCTGCCCCCGAGCACGCGACCCCGACAGCGCGCGACCCGGCGCGGGCGTGGGTTCGTCCTCCCGCCGGGAGGAGAACCGTGAGGTGGAGGCCCGGGCGCCCGGCAAGAGACACCAGCAGCCCCTGAGGGAAGCGCGCCCGCCGGAAGCCGCGCCCCCGACGCAGCCCACCTGCCGAAGGCGCCGGAAGTGGTTGCGGCCGCGCTGCTTCCGGTCGGCGCCGCCGGGGAGGGGGCGGGCTGCTGACGGGCCGAAGGCCGGAGCGCCCATGGCGGAGGGCGGCGGGCGGGCCGGACCGGGGTCCGCAGGTAACGTGCGCTTGGCCGCCGGGCCATGGGGCCGTGAGGGGCGGGGGCCGAGGCGGCTGTGCCCGGGCCGGGCCCTGCGTCTGGGCCCGCGGCCGGCCAGGCCCGGAGCCGCGCCCCGCTGCCGCGGGTCGGGTCGGCGCGGCTCGCCGTGTTCCTCTCGGCTTCGCGCCGATTTCCTCTCCTGTGGAACTTGCACTGTGACTGCCCGCCCGTTAGCCTGTAGGGGTTCGCTGGGCCCCGAACTGTGGAAACAGGACCTCCGCCAGCTCCGAGCACACCCGTCCGGAAGGCCCCCGGAGGGCCGCCCTCGGGAGGGCGGGTGCCTTTGCTGCGGCCGGTGCATCCCCTCCCCCAGGCATAGGCGAGGGACGCGATAACGCCTCCCCAGCGAGCTGTCGGTGACACAGCATGTCCAGCGGCCCTTGCCCCCCGGCGGAGGAGGCAGTCCTGACATAGTTTGGTTTAGGCGGCTGGAAAGGCTCACAGCCGCTGCCCACAGCAGCCTTCTGACTAAGGGTCTCCACCTTGAGGTAGTCCTACTACGCAAATGTGAGTTTGCGGGGAAAGTGCGTTTGCCCGCGTTCGGGAGAGGCTTCCTCTTAACGTGTGTGTGTGTGAATTTGCCCTGTTACACTCACATCTGTGTCTCTGGAGAAGAGATACCCCACCAAAGTTAATTACTCTAACTCTTAAATATGCCATAATTTAAGCTGTAAGGTTGACTTGGAGACCCGTGCAAGTAGCGTTTTTTCATCTATCCATCCAGCCCTCCCTCCATCTATTCATTCAGCAAACATTTACTGAGGACCTACCATTGGCTGAACCTTACTGGGGCTGGAGATACCCCAGTGAACAAAAATAAGCCAGACAAAGCCCCTTCCATCCTGGGCTTTGGTTGGTATTGACTTTCATCCCAGGGACAGCCAGGACCTTGGGTCCAGGCCATCATTTCATGTGAGACTGAGAGGTGTTCAGTGGCAGAAGGAGGACTGACAGCTGCTTCTCAGTATGGAGGAGAGTCTTGTGGCAGGAAGACTGAGTCTGCCTTACATCCAGGTGCTCTTTTTAACACCCAGGCAATAGTGGTTATTTAGCAAGTTGCAGGCCTGGGAGTAGAGGAGCCACAATTAAAGCTTAAGTGCTATGTTGGGAAGTTGTGTTGTTGGAGAAGCTGGTCAGAAAAATGCAAACTTGAAATTGTCTTGGATCTGGAGCTGGGGGAGAGGAGGCTGTGCTGAGCTGGGCCAGGTGGTGGGTTGAAGAGGGGCCAGCAAAGGGAGGCCTCGAGGGCTACTTAGCAAAAGTTTCACGGCTCCCGCTTTTCTGGCAGTCTCCTTCCACCTTCTGAATCTTACTCACTCCTACTTGGAACTTTTGCACTCTGTGGAGTGAAACTGTAGGGTAGCCACAGTGGAGGCTCACTACCGAAGGCAGATTGGCATAGTGGCCCTGCCCTGTGGATCTGCTGCAGGTCTGGTTGTGGGGTTAGCTCGAGTCACCCATGTGTTTCTGAACTCTTGTTCCCCTGCTCATCTGCCTGTGGCCCTTGTGTCTTACCTCTATCAAGGAACTGTAAATCCCAGAGTCTGGGGAAGCTTACTTACCACCTCGGTTGTACTGTGGCTCAGCTTTGTTTGTATACAGTAGGCACTCAAAAGAGATTTGATTTGAATGTAAAAAACAGCTTCAGCGTTGACAAGAGTCCACCCGTGGAAGGGTGTGTTTTAAACTGTGCTTGGTCACACTCGAGGGCGGTGTGTTTCCATGGGGACTGAATGAATGCAGTCTAAGCTCCTGCTCTTCCCTGTGTCCCTGTGTGCTTGGTTATGTCTGTAAAACTCTTAATTATCTTGAGCTATTTTGGGCTCTAGTGTGAGGTGGGGAACTCAATTACAGCTGACCCTCGAGCAACACAGGGTTATGGGTGCCGACCCTCCGCACAGTCACAGGTCCCTGTCCTTGGAGTTGTCCCTCCGTGTTCACAGCTCTGTGTCAAAGGACTCAGCGAACTGCAGGTTGTGTAGGACTGTCGTGTGTACTTAGTGAGAAACATCTGTGTGTAAACGGACCTCGTAGTTTGGACCATGTTACTCAGGGGTCAGCTGTAGTTATCTCATTGTACACATTTGTTGACCACAGGTGACCCTTAAACAACTCGGGGTCGATCTGCACGTAAGTTTTCGGCAGTCCTCCACATCTGAAGTCCCTGGGCATCCACGGATTGAACCAGCCACAGGCTGTGCAGCATTGTAGTGTTTATTATTGAAAAGTATCTGCATATGAGTGTCTCCTGCAGATCAAACCTGCATTGTTCAGGGGTCACCAGTACTTGCTGTAGTCCATTCAGGATACTGAACAGAATTCCACAGACCGGGCGGCTCGTCTACAGCAGAAACGTACTTCTCATGGCTCTGGTGGCTGAGAAGTCTGAGACCAGGGCGCCAGCACATTCAGCGTCCGGTGGGGACCTGCTTCCTGCTTCACAGGCTGCCGCCTTCTTGCTCTGTCCTCATGTGGTGGAGGGGCCGGGGAGCTATCCAGGGTCTCTTCTGTTAAGGGCTCTAATCCCATTCACGGAGGCTCCAGTCTCATGACCTAATCACCTACTCAGGTCCTGCCTCTTAACACATCGCCTTGGGCTTAGGACTCCAACATTCTTGGCACACAGACATTCAGCTTATAGCAGCTGCTCCTGCCCTTCCTCGCTGATTTCCATGCCCCTTTCTGGAATGTTGAGCTATTTATAATAAGCTCTTTTCTGGGCAGTTAATTGTTTGATTTATTTATCTTTTTATTCTGAAGAGAGATAATAATGTCTATTTTCTAGTAAGGTAGCCTCTTCTCATAGATGTACTAAAAAAAAGTTACTCTTATTTATATTTCCAAATAAACTTTTAGAATATTTTTGTCACACTTCATGTAAAAACCTGAAAGAGATTTGTTAAACATCTTAATTTATTTGGTATCATTTAGCATTTTTCTAGCGTGGATTCTCATCCCAGCACATGGTGTGGTTTTCATCATTTATTTATTTATTTTTACTTTCTTTTCTTTGTTTTCCAGTTTTCCAGTCTTCATCATATAGGGCTGGCTTTCTATTTGTATGCAGATATTTAAATTTTTTTCCTTTTTACTGAGGTGCAGCTTGTATTCAGTAAAGTGCACCTACCTTAGCTTACAGTCAGATGTGTCCCTCTCGCAGACTCCCCCGTGGCGTGGCCATTACCCAGATCAGCACGGTAGAGTCATTCACGTTGCCAGTAGTAGTGTTATTTTGGCTGTTGAATTCTGCCAAATTCGTGTCTTTTTGTAATGTAGGAGATGGTTATATGGTTTTTCCCAGTATTAAAACATTTTTGCAATAGAATGATTTTATGGTGATTTTTTGATACGTATTTAAAATTTCACTTTGCTAATATTTTATTTAGAATCTTTTTTATTCTTAAGTAGTTTTGGCTCGTTATTCCCTACCCCACCAACGTTTTTATAGTTGTCAGATTTGGTGTCAGTAATGTGCTGTCTTCATTAAGGCAGACTTCCTGTATTTTTCTGTGCTCTGGAAGTTTCTGGAGCATGGGAATGATTTGTTCTTGAGAGTAGCTGTGAGAGGAAGGGCTCGCTGCCAATGGCGCCCCTTTCGTTAGGCATTGGTGAGGTTTGCCTGAGCTGACAGGTGCCCCTCTCTTCAGCGCAGGTCCTAATCTGAAGGAGTGGCTGAGGGAGCAGTTTTGTGACCATCCGCTGGAGCACTGTGAGGACACGCGGCTCCATGACGCGGCCTACGTGGGGGACCTCCAGACCCTCAGGACCCTGCTGCAAGAGGAAAGCTACCGGAGGTGAGCAGCGCGGCCCTGGACCGGCCCTGTGCTTGGTCCCCTGTGGGTCTGCACGAAGCTAAGACTGATCCGGGAGGGAGGCATGGCCGTCTCGGGTTCACTGGTGAAGACCCCGATGCTTCCCAGTGTTAGAGGACAGGGCAGAGGTGACTGAGGGACTCATGCTCAGACTTGTAGGAGATCGCCAGGTAGTGCGGGCGGGAGACCCGAGTTCAAGTCCATCCTGTCATTGAAGTTTACATTCTCCAGCAACTCCTGCTGCTCTCTGGGTGTCATCTTCCGTGATGGGTACCTCTTCTGGCTCTTTATCCTAAGCTGTATCCGTAAATTCTCCTTCCTTAATTATCTTCGTTGTCATCCCCCTGTGGGTCCAGATGTCCTGACATACCAAACCTGTACACTGTCCCTGACACACTCTCCTCTGGCTTCTCGGGTTCTCAGTCACCTGCCTCCAGGGCTTGGGGCTCAGGCCAGCTGTCTCATCCCCATGGGAGAAGCTGGGTGCCCACCTTCTTGTTCCTTTTGTTGACGATGCCCTGCCTGTCGCCT
The DNA here is from genome assembly GCF_009834535.1 of Camelus ferus. Taxonomy (NCBI): domain Eukaryota; kingdom Metazoa; phylum Chordata; class Mammalia; order Artiodactyla; family Camelidae; genus Camelus; species Camelus ferus. The sequence continues at coordinate 95,363,903 of NC_045700.1, forward strand.
TGCCAGATCCTGCGAGTTGCTCCAAACTGGCTCAAGCGTTGGAATCTTTTACTTCTCCCCACTTGAGACACCTGCGGGAGCACAGAGAGCCTTCCTGCTCCCTGTGTGTCTAGGATGGGCACCCCAAACAGATGTGGAGCTCACCTGGAACCAGAAACTCCTCTGGGCTTTTTCTGTTTCTGTTTCCCCTTCAGGGTTGGCTGGCAGTGAGCTGATAGAAGAAATGCCTGTGTATTGACACTAAAACTAATGCCACTTTTGTGGATAGTTCCCAAAAGAAGTACTTCTAACACTACAGGAATAGATTTCTTTCTTCTTTCCCTTCTAGTGTTTTAGCACTGTTTCATCAGAACAGCTATTCCTGTTTAAATTCCAGAAAGGATTGTCATACAGAGAAATTAAAATTAGATAGATTGTGTGTGAATATTTATTTATTTATTTTAAATTGAGTTACAGTCAGTTTACAATGTTGTGTCAATTTCTGGTGTCCACAATTTTTCAGTCATACATGAACATACATATATTCATTTTCATATTCTTTTTCACCGTGAGCTACTACAAGATGTTGAATATATTTCCCTGTGCTGTACAGTATAAACTTGTTTATCTATTCTATATATACCTGTCAGTATCTGCAAATCTCGAACTCTCAGTCTGTCCTTTCCCACCCCCATCGCCAACCACAAATCTGTATTCTATGTCTGTGAGTCTGTTTCTGTTTTATATATAAGTTCATTTGTCTTTTTTTTTTTTTTCAGTTCTACATATGAATGATATCATATGGTATTTTTCTTTTTCTTTCCTGCTTACTTCACTTAGAATAACATTCTCCAGGGACATCCATGTTGCTGCAAATGGCATTATGTTGTCATTTTTTAATGACTGAGTAGTATTCCACTGTCTGAATATACCACAACTTCTTTATCCAGTCATCTGTCGGACATTTAGGTTGTTTCCATGCCTTGGCTATTGTAAATAGTGCTGCTATGAACATTGGGGTGCAGGTATCTTTTTGAAGTAGGGTTCCTTCTGGATATATGCCCAGGAGTGGGATTGCTGGATTATATGGTAAGTCTATTTTTAGTCTTTTGAGGAATCTCCATACTGCTTTCCACAATGGCTGCACCAAACTATATTCCCACTAACAGTGTAGAAGGGTTCCCTTTTCTCCACAGCCTCTCCAGCATTTTTCGTTTGTGGACTTTTGAATAATGGCCATTCTGACTGGTATGAGGTGATACCTCACTGTAGTTTTGATTTGTGTTTCTCTGATAAATAGTGATATTGAGCATTTTTTCATGTGCGTATTTGTCATTCATATGTCTTCATTGGAGAATTGCTTGTTTAGGTCTTCTGCCTGTGTGTAAATATTTAATATGAATGACTCAAGTTTAAAGGAAACCTTAAGTTTTCAGTTATAACAGTAGAACAAAGTAGAGCTCAGCTAGGTCTTAGACCAAGTATTTTCCTATAGCTGTTTCAGGTACTTTTTTTCTTCTTATCCTTGGGTTCAGTGAATCTCTGGTTTCTTAATATTTTTCTGTTGCTCTGTTTCTTTGGTGTTGAGTCCTTGGAGCGTTCCTTGGCCTCCTTGGCCAGTGGAAGCAAGTTCACAGCTGAAGGAGGAACCGGGACCCACTGTGTATTTCAGGCAGTTCGAGATCTTAGCCCTAGTGCTCAGCAGTCTACCTGTGCCTCGAGTTTCCTCATCTGTAGCGCGGGGCTCTCACTTTATCTCTTGCTTGCGGCAGGCATGGATCCAGCAGGGTAAGTATGTGAAAGCAGTTCAGGAAACAGAGCACACTGGATGCGTTAGTAAAGCAGAGGTTGCCCTCCGACTCTGTGCTTCAAAGCCCCCGCGTGGGGGGAGGCAGAGCAGCTGGTGGGTCCCCGGCACCCCCCACAGCCTGGCTCCCCGGTGTTCTCTCCTAGCCGCATCAACGAGAAGTCTGTCTGGTGCTGTGGCTGGCTCCCCTGCACACCCCTGCGCATTGCAGCCACTGCAGGCCACGGGAACTGCGTGGACTTCCTGATCCGGAAGGGGGCCGAGGTGGATCTGGTGGACGTGAAGGGACAGACGGCTCTGTACGTAGCTGTAGTGAATGGGCACCTGGAGAGTGCCCAGATCCTCCTCGAGGCTGGTGCCGACCCCAATGGAAGCCGGCACCATCGCAGCACCCCTGTGTACCACGCCTCTCGCGTGGGCAGGGCGGACATCCTGAAGGCCCTCATCAGGTCAGTACTGCACAGGCTGGCCACCATCGCCCTGAGAGGGCCACCACCGGGGACGTGCCAGGTCTGCTGGTTCCCCAGCCCCGTTCTTATTCCTTACTCTCTGTATTTGCTTTTCCCTCTCTCTCTCCAATTAGACTTGTTAGAGGATTTGTCTGGTTTCTTAGTCTTTTCAAAGAGCTGCTGCTTAGCTTTATCAGTTCTCTTATTTTTCTGCTTACTGAAGAATTTCTATTTTCATCTTGATTTTTTCCCGTTTTTCTCAATTTTATCTCCCCCCCCCCCCCCAACTTTTTGAGTTGAACGCTTACTCATTTTTTTCTTGATCGGTAACGTAAACTTTCAAGGTTGCTGATTTCTGTGCCCGTAGCTTTGGCTATGTCTGCTGAGCTTTTTCCTCATTTTTAAATAGGTATGATTGAAACTGATTTCCTCCTACAGTTATGGAGGAAAAAGTTTTAATAAGAACTTCTGTGACCTTCTAATTTTACTGTACTGTGCTCAGATAATACGAACCGTATAATTTCCATGTTGAAGTTTCTTTGATTAAAAAAAAATCTTTTTTAAAATGTCAGACTACATTGTTGTGGGTGCTTGTAACAAAGTACACGACCATGGGTGTTTTGTTTGCATATTACAAACCTCACTTAACGTTTTGCAGATTCCCTCTCTTGTTTTTTACATTTTTAACCGTTGGATCTGCCCAAAATTCAGAGAAATCTATAAATCTCCAGTCTCTGCTGTGATTTATCAGTTTCCCCTTGTATTTCTAATAATTTTGCTTAACACGTTTTGATGCTAATTTGGCTCATAGAAGTTCTTGCTTGGGGATTATGCCCTTTATCAAAACAAAAGGGAACCATTGGTTTCACTGAGGGCTCTTTGATGCAGCATTCTGTAACGTTTAGTTTTAATCTTAATGGGTCGACGTAATTCTTCACTTTTACTGTTTGACTGTCTGGGAGTTTTTTTAATACAGTTAGCTTCATCGCCATAGCTGATGTCAGATCTATTTTTGTTTTCTTTGTTTCTTGACTGTACCTTTATTTTTTGTCTGTGTTCTATGATCTGCGTTTTCTTTGCTTTCCCTTTTTATTATTTTAGATGGTTTATCGTCTTATTTTAATGGTCCTAATGGTTACCTTTTAAAAAATTTGAACCAGATTGCATTTTCATTCCCGTGTCTGCAATGACTTTTTTCTACCAAAGATGCTTTTTCCCTCCCTTCCTCTCTGGAGGCTGTCGGTTCTGCGGTTGGACCGAGTGCAGTTTAGGTAGCTGATTGTCAGTGCTGGGAAGGATCATAGCCGTTGAGGTGGTCTGACAAGCCCGGACCTGGCATTTCCCCCTGCCCAGTGCAGAACATAGATTTTAAATTAGGTGCTGAGGATGAATTTACTACATCAAAAGGTTTTATGGAATGGCTATGGACTTGGCTATTGGAAAGATAGGTGAAGGTTAATATGGTGGTTTTATTAGAGGGTGATAAAGATGTGATGCTTTTTTCCCCTTCTTTTTAAGGATTTTTAGCCTGATAATCTATGCCACCTTAGTCTTGTATCTTTGCATCTTGGAGATTGTAAGTCATCAGTTTGGAAATGGTTTTCAGTAGGGTCAATCCATGAAATTTCATCTTGGTCCAGAAATCCCATTGGGCATTTCAGTCAATTCATGATGCACAACTGCTTTGAATTAACTGCAGGCTTGACTTTCAGAAGTACACATACAGATGCCCTTCTTGAGAAAACATTAGTGAGGCTTCTTATTCTCCCGCTGGAGCACAGGACATTACTTTTATAATGAGGTACCAAGAACATATATTATTCTATTGAAAGGTTTTCTGTATTCTAAATTACCAGATAATTGACTTTTGGAAAATAGGGTTAAATTACTGAACAGATAATATAATCTAAATATAATCTAAACTCAACTCTTGCCTTCCCTAAGTCATTGACCCCTGTAGGCAGGGCTCTGCTTTGTTGTGATTTGCTGTTCCTCTGCAGGTAACCTCCACTTTGTTACTTCTGATTTCCCTTGATATATATTGCTGATTTTTTTTTAAACAGTGAGGAGTGGTATTTCTGTATGTGCAAAAGTTATACTGATTTATGGAGTTGTCCCAGTGGTTCCTTGCCAGTGATGTTAAAAGCAGTAGGGGAATTTTGGAAAATATTCAGGATTAAAATTAACTGGACCCCATCCAGTAGATTTTTATGAGTGGTTGAAGGGCTGTCTTTCCCACAGCTCAGCTAATACCAGATTGTCATTCCGCCCAAAATTACAAACATTTTGGAAGACACATTGCTAAGAATAAAGAGGGGAAAAAAAAATCACTGCTTGAAATCTAGTTCTTTTAATTGGTTGAGTGTATGAAGTGAAATACTAGTTTCTGCTTGGTTTGGTATGAGTTTTAGAATGTTCCTCTCGTCACTCCTGGAGTATCTTGGAGAATGGGTGATACTTGTATTTGCCGTGTGTGGTGATGCTGTGTGGCATCGGCGGGGAAGCAGGTTGTTGTGTGAGCTCCCTGGTTGGTGTGCCCATCCTTCCTCTTCTTCAGGTCTGTGCTGCTGGGAGGCAGGGTGTCAGTTCTAGGGGGAAGTTCCTTTGGATACTTGGAACAGTGCTGAAGAGACAGGTGATATAACGTGATTGCTGGCTGTGAGTGTTGGCCAGCCATTTTTATTAAGGCCTGGAAAACAATGCTCTTCCCTCTGCCTGGACGCCTGCATGTCAGGCCCCATCATCACTTGCTACGCGTTGTCATTTCCTAGTCCAGATGAAGTATGTGATGACAAGATTTGTGAGGCATTTCAGGTTGTAGGGCAGTGGGCACTCAAGTAAACAGGTGCCGGCTGTCTGATGTTTACTTAGACTGGAGTCAGGTAACGCACCTTGGGCCGTGGCCTCACGGAAGTGAGGCTGTGCTGTTCTCGTTACAGCCTATCAGGTTGCACAGGATTTCAGTTGGTCCCAATGCTGTTGATGTTCACTCTGATCTTTTGATTAAGATGGTGTCTGCTAGGTTTCTCTCTTACAAAGCTCTTCTTTTTCCTTCTGTAATTAGTAAATATTTGGTGGATAGGTACTTTGCAACCATGTATATCTCCTATTCCTCATCAGGATTTTAATTTATCCATTTATGTATGTTAGACTCATAGTTTCCTGTGGAGTTACAATCCATTATTATTGTTACTTATTTTGATGCTCAAACCATCTCAGATTTGGCTAGAGGGAGCCCCATCACGCCAGCTCTGTGCCCGTTTGCTGCGTCCCCATCATTCTCTGAGTGGTTCCTTTATCAAGATATTCTAGACTCATATGCACTTTACCTGATTCAGCCCTGGAATTAGTCATTCCTCCAGTGACTTTCCACGGAAAGTGGTGTTTGAAGACCAAGATCTGGACACGAGGGTGCTTATGGCTTATGAGACGCCGCTGTTCTCAGGCCCTGCTGTTGGGCGGAGCTGAGGCCGCGTGCACATGTTGCTGGCTACGTTTCTGTATCAGTTGTACGGTGACAGTTGAAGCGTTCGCCCCGATGCCTCTAATCCAGCCCAACACCACAGGGGTCATCCTATTTTCTCTCTTTCCTAATTTATTATTCTTTTCCGACATTGAGAGACGTGGTTCCCCTTACTTTTAATGTACTCATTTTGCCAACCCTCCGTGTGTAAGCAGCCTCCTGTGCTGCCGCCCCTGTGCAGGCGGCGTCCTTCGCAGGCACCCTCTTTTGGCCAGGACTCGGATACCCTGGGCCAGGCTGCCCTCCCTGCTGTGGTCAGGGGCCCTGCTTAGAGTAAAATGACCCAATGAGTAGTGTGTGCTTGGCCTGGGAGAACTCTAAATGCCTGATAGAAAGCCATATATTTGGGCGTCCCTGAGGGCAGTGACAAGAGCAGGTCCCTTGAGGGACGCCGCAGGTTGTCATTTAGTGATTGGCTCTGGTGGAGAATGAGGCTTCCTGGTCAGGCGGCTCCTGCACCCGCCCCGTGTGAGAGTCAGCCTCACTCCTGGGCTGTCTCTGGGAGTCAGAAGGCGAGCAGTCCGGGACCACTGTGGAGGTTAGCTCAGGGGCCCGGGGGAGTGCCCCCACCCCAGGGGGCTGCATGGAGCTGCCCTGCTGTGCTTCCTGTCTTAGTCTTTCTAGATGACTCTGATGCAGGGAGTGGTCTGGCTACTCTGGAGGTTCTGTTCAGTCTGCCTGAAAAGAAGAGCCATCCTGGCCGGCAGAGCACGACGGCACCAGCTGGACACACAGCTGGGTTGCACTGTTTTTTCCTTTCACTTTTTAGGGATTGCTATTTATTTAATTTTTACAATGTATATTTACATGGTTCCGAAGCCCAATCTATAAAACAAAGTATATAAAAAGAAGTCTTGCTTCTGTCCTTGACTGCTCGTCCTTGCCCTATAGATAACGACTTAAAAACTTCTGTGGTTTATCCTCCCGTTGTTAGAAAGTGAGCAGAACTGTGTATGTATCTAGGTGCGTGTCATGTACATATTCATGTTGCAGCCTCCTCCCCAGGAGAAACACTAGCGTACTTCATGCTCATGGTCCTGCTTTTCTCACTTAAACGGTGGGTCCTGGAGGTCACTCCAGAGCACTGCTAGCACTGCGCCCGTTCCTTCTCAGTGGTACCGGGCACCTTCATGTGGATGGACCACAGTTCATTCAGCCAGTCCCCTCTTGATGAACCTGGGGGTTGTCTCCTGCCTTCAGCTGTTACGAAAATGTTTTAATGAATTGCCTTGCATATGCATCTTTTCAGAGTTTTGCAGGTGTATCTTGGGAATAGATTCCAAGAAGTGTGACTGATGAGTCAGAGGTAAATGCTGTCGCCAGATTTCCCTCTGCGGGGATTGCTCCATTTTGCATGGCCCCCAGAAATGAATAACACTTCCTCTTTCTTTAAAGCCTGGTCAATAAACTTTCGGATTTTCCCCAATCTGATAGGTGAGAAGTGGTATCTCCCTGCAGTTTTAATTTGTATTTCTGTTATGAGTGAGGCTGAGCCTCCTTCCGTGTGGTTAAGAGCCCCTTGCCTGTGTCTGTATCCATCCCTGGCTCACTTGTCTGTAGGGCTACTGATCTTTTCCTTTTAGGAGATCTTTATGTATTAAGGATATTAACCCTATGTAATATTTCCCCCAATTTTTCACTTATTGTTTTACTTTACTTAAGCTGTTTTTTTTTTTTTTTTTTTTTTTTGCTGTGCCAAGGTTTTTCTTTAATTTTCATGTTAAAAATTTTTGCTTTTACATCTTTTCCTGTCTGATCTTACAAATGAACTTCATAATCAACTCATGGTAGCTCCACAGTATTTTTACTTATTTGTATTTATAATCAACTCATCTAGTTTTAGGAAAAGTTTTTTCATTTATATAATAAACTTAGGGAAAAGTGACATCTTAAGGATGTTGAGTCTTCATATCCAAGACTGTGGTGTGTGTCCTTCTATGTTCGTAGGTCTACTTTTGTAACTTTAAGTGGGGTTTTATAATTCTCCTCTTGCAGATGTTTACATTTACTGTTAAGCTTATGCTTAGATATCTCACTTTAAAATTTATTTTGCTATCAGAAATGAGGTCTTTTCATTTTTATTTTTGAATTTGTTTCTGTTTGTATACATGTAGGCTGTTGGTTTCACAAATTGCTACTTTAATAAATTGATTGCTTGTTAATTGTATTTTCATTAATTATTTAGGGCTTTCCAGACATAGTCATATGCTCTGAAAATAGGAAAAGTTTTACCTCTTCCTTTCCAGTCTTAATCAGCTAATTGCTTTCTCTTGTCTATTTGCACTAATACTTTAGAAAGAAAAAAAAAATGCCTTTAAAAGTAGTGGGCCTGCGAGTGGGAGAGTGTGTCTTGCTCCTGGCGGAGTTGCTAGCCTTTCCCCCCTCGCAGGTGAGCTCCTAACTTCTGGGTTGAGGAAATATTTTTTATCATGTTAAGGAAATATCCATCACTTTCTGTTTTATTAAATATTTTAAAATATGCATAAGTGTTGAGTTTTGTCCTAGGCCTTTTTTGCATCTGTAGAGATAATCATGGATTTTCCCCTTAGTTCTATGAATATGATGGATTATGTTAATAGTTTCTAATACAGACACTACCCTTGCATCCTTGGAGCACCCCCATGAGGTCATTGTATAGTGCTTTCTTAATGTTTTGGGATTCTCTTTGCTAACATTTTATTGAAGGTTGTTAAGTTAATACTCATAAGTGTAATTACTTGGTGGTTTTTCTTTACGATGTGGCCTCTCTCAGGTTTTGGGATTATTGTTTTGTCAATTTCATTAGATGAATTTGGAAGTTTTCCTTCTTTTTCTTTGCTCTGAAATGGTTGAAATACCCGTGGAATTATCGGATCTTCAAAGGTTTGCAAGAAATCCCCGATGAGTTACTTGTTGTGAGCACATTCCAAGCTTCCGTGGAGTTCAGACCTGTCTCCTTAGGGTGCTGCAGGGATCTGTTGCCTGCGGTTAGCCTCCGGCAAGGTCTGACTGTCCGTGTCTCCCCGCAGGTATGGGGCCGATGTAGATGTCAACCACCACCTGACTCCCGACATTCAGCCCCCCTTCTCCCGGCGCCTCACCTCCTTGGTGGTCTGCCCCTTGTACATCAGCGCGGCCTACCACAACCTCCAGTGCTTCAAGCTGCTCCTCCAGGCTGGGGCAAACCCTGACTTCAACTGCAACGGTCCTGTCAACACGCAGGGCTTCTGCAGGGGCTCCCCCGGGTGCGTCATGGATGCGGTCCTGCGTCACGGCTGCGAGGCGGCCTTCGTTAGCCTGCTCGTAGAGTTCGGAGCCAACCTGAACCTGGTGAAGTGGGAATCCTTGGGCCCAGAGTCGAGAGGCAGAAGGAAGGTGGACCCCGAGGCACTGCAGGTCTTCAAAGAGGCCAGAAGTAAGTGGCCTTAGTTCAGCTCTGATTGACGGTCTCTTTAGGTCAGTTGAATGAACCAAGTTGTAACAGTTAAGAAAAAAAAAATCTCCCGCTAAGTGCTTGGTCAAAACCTTCAGTTAGGACTAAGAATTTTCTAGAATGGTCTTCCAGATTAGTCTTCTCTTTTTAAATTCCTAGACACTAAGCGTTGATACCAAGAAATATATAAAAGTACATGTTCTCAAAGTTCCTAGAATTGTATTATCTTTACCCCTTAGCTCTGCTTTGTAATCCCAGATTCTTTCACTCATATATTTATGGCTTTTAAGTATTGGCTTTACAACAAATTGCAAGCCCTTCCTTCTCGAGGGCTCCTCACTTCCCTTTCTTGAGTTCCACTCAAATACCGTCATTTTGGATTGCGTGCTAAGTCTCATTTTTGTTAGAATAAAGCCTACAGCTTGCTTGTTTATAAAGAACGATTCTGGAAATGAATGAAATTGATGGCTGGGGGTTTGTGGTGATCCATGCCTTGGTCTTGTTGTTGTCCTCTCTCTGGGACTCAGAAGCCAACCGTGGGCCCTCTCTGTGACCTGCCCTCACCCGGCTCCAGTACCGCCTGGGTCTGAGGGCATCTGAGTGCCAGCCTTTTCCCCAGTCCCTTACCTCTTGCAGAACTTCTGTTTGTTGTGTTCTTGTTCCTGGATTTCCGTAACCCCATCAGTAGACTTGCCCCTGCTGAGCTTTCCCAGAAGAGCTGGTTAGTGTCAGTGGAGCCATGCAGGTGGAGGTAAGCTGCCTGCATCCATGCCTTTTGCACGAGGCAGAGTTGTGGCTGGGCTTTTTTGACCCAGAGCAAAATTGTCAGCCTGCCCTCTCATGTATTGCTCGGCCCGTCTCCCCAGACCCTCTTGGAGCTTCTGGGATTACCAAGAGCAGAGGCTGACAGAGCGTAAGGGTCTGTGTTTCACACTTGTCGGGGTCAGCTCTTATCTCCCTGTCAAGGGAATTAAACATAGTCAAGGACGTGCTGTTACAGTGAGCAGATGCCCCAGAAAATGAAGATCTCAGCCTTCCTGCAGCCGGGGGTGCCGCTGAGGCCTCTCCTACCAGAGCCCGCTCTCCTCTAACGTGGGGAAGTTGGCAGCGAGCAGCAGTGCAGGGCCACCTGTTGTCAGAGCCAGCTTCGGTCCTTCCAGTCGGGAGAGGAACTCAGTTAACCACCTTCCTCTGTCTCTCCCTTTCCTCCCACGGCTTCCAGGTGTCCCCAGGACCTTGTTGAGTCTGTGCCGTGTGGCCGTGAGAAGAGCGCTCGGCAAGTACCGGCTCCACCTGATCCCCTCACTGCCTCTGCCGGACGCTGTCAAGAGGTTTCTGCTCTACGAGTAGAGGAGTAGAGCGCAGGGGCGGCGGTGAGGACGAGGGCGCCGCTGCGGAGAGCATGGACTCCGACTCGTGCCCCTGGGAGCCGCATCCTGGGCTGCTGGCTAGGTCCTGTTCGGCTTTGGTAAAGCAGAATCAGCCTTGTTCTCGTGGACTGTAATCCCATCTCAGGTGCTTGGGGCTTTGGATGGTCCTTGGGTCAGTACCAGCTGAGAGGCTCCTACAAAACTTAATTTTGTTCTTCCTCAATATCTGTGTTTTGGATTTGCGCTGTTGAGCATTAATGAAATGGGCCTTGAAACGAGGGCAAGTTCGGGCTGAGGTTGGAGGCCTGCTGATACCCTAGCGGGGAGAACTAGCACTTTCCAGAACTGTGCTTCTGTGTTTGCCTCTCAATTTAATGGTTGGATTAAAGGGAGTTTGGTATAAAAGTACAGTACAGAGATGCAGCTTGTGAACTTGCTAGTCTGTTCCCCCTGCTCCTGGGGTAGACATTTGACTTTTATCATATACACAGGCTTTCCTCGCCACTTCAGTGTTACTCTCCTTGTGGTGGGAGTGTCAAATTGTCTTCATTCAGGGATGGTTTCCTACCCACGTGGGTTGGCCTTATTATCCCAAAGTCAAGGCCTGCGTTTCTTCACAGTCTCTTTAGGTAACGCTCAGAGTTCGGCAGCGCTGCACCTGTTCTGACTCCTACCTGTGCCTAGCATCACGCCAGCGGGTCTCATGAGTCCTCTGCCATCTCACTTTGCGGAGCTTCCAGACGGGTGGTTGGTTTTAGGAGGCCCACACTGAACTAGCCAGTAATTGACTGCCTACATTTGGACCAAGGACCGTCCATCAGCATTCACTGCCAGCTCTAACCAGTCCCTGCACGTCCCAGACAGGGGAAGAGTGAGCCCTCTTCTGGATGGTTCTAAGCTCTCAGTCGCTTGGTGTCCGGTGGACAAAACATCTGGTGTTTGGTTGATTGCTCTTCACTCTTTTGGACCAGATGTCTGGATAGCTGGTCCTGGAACCTAAGGAAGGGGATAGCAGTGAGGTCAGAAGTCTTCCCTGGGCCTGCTGGGGGTGGTGGTGAGTGAGAGAACTGAGCTCTGGCGACCCGGGCTGTGGGCAGGGCTCCCTCCCTCCCTGGGCTGTGCAGCCAGGTGTGGGCTGTGTCTGCAGGTGGGCCAGCAGCTGCCTCTTTAGAGCTCCTGTTTCCAGGGAAACCACGTTTGGGGTTTGAGGCCTCAGGATCGTTGTGTTGGATCCATGGTGATTCTGACCTTTAGAAGTGTTTAGAAATGGGCAGATTACAAATCTATGTTTAAATTTTCTTCAGTGAGAGAAATCTAATTTGTAACAGTTGTACTAATTATATGGGTTTATTTATTAACATCATTATGTGTCTTTGCCGACCAGACAGGCAGTGTCTGGTCACCATCTTCTGTGACTTCAGGATGGCATTCTAAACCCCACCTCATGTGTCATGTGGACTTGTGCTGGAAAGCCAGGCTGCCCGGTATATGCACGTTTGAGATCCGAGGAGAGAAGAGTCATTGGTGATTCAGGGGAAGATGCAGCCGCTGGAGGCCGCGGTGTGGGTGTGGGACAGCTTCTGAGGCCCAGGGTTGGAGAACGGGGAGCCTGGGGTGCGGCCCTGAGGTGGTCGGGAGGGGCTCCCCACACTAGGAGGGGAGTTGGGGCTGGCCGATGTGCGCCATTGCAGCCAGAGCCAGTGCTGCAGGGGCTTCTGCCCAGAGGGGGTTCAGTGTGTTCCCTGTGGCACTCGTGGTGGGACCAGACCCACAGCGAGGAGGGGGGCTGTGGCTGGGGCAGGAGCTGCAGGGAGGCAGGGCTCTCCCTGGATGTAGGGAAGGTTCGAGCCACTCATAGGTGGACTGGGCCACTGGAGGGGCTTCGGGTCCCTGGAGGTGTGTAAGTGGTGGCTTGTCACCTTGGTCGGGCTGGGAGAGGAGGGTGGGGAGTGGTGGTTAGTTCACCGTAATTCCTGTACCTCTTCTGCTGCCCTTTGTCTTCGGTTCCTTTCAGGGGAGCCAAGCTGTAGACTCGTAGGATGCTTTGGGTGTGCACTGCTGGGTATTTTCTGTAGGAGCCTGGGTAGGAGAGCGGCTCTCTTCTCAGACTTTGTGGAGAGCAGCATCTGGGAATGCTGGCGGTGCAGGGGGCCCAGCCCTGTCAGGGCCGCCCTGGGCGGTGCAGAGGCGAGGACGCCAGGCTGGTCCAGCAGAGCAGCCGTCAGGCTCCTCCGCCCAGCGAAGCAGGGCTTGTTTCCCGGGGATGGGACCCTCTTTCCAGGGTCTCTCTGGAAGGAACGGCCTGAGCTCGTCCTCACTGTGGGGCTTTGCCCAGGGCTGGCCGCGAGGTGGTGGGACTGGCGAGAGGGTGAGCCGGGGACTGGGGCCCCTTGGTGTGTCCCCAGAGCATGCTGTGCTCGGGGCCGGTCTGCAGGGGCCGGGCCTCAGCTCTCCCTTAGCAGAGACAGGTTGGCTTTCTCCTTGTCCAGCCAGCCGTAGGGATTGTTTTTCAGAATCCCAGCGACTTTGAGGTTCAGCCTCTAGTTTGAAATTTCATAGCTGCCAAACATGAATCTGAAAATAGAATAGATAGCTGCTTAGGGCCGTTCTTGTTCTGAGTGACTTCACTGTGGCTCCCTTTTCCTTTTGTTGCAGAGATGGGGTTCAGAATAGGAAGGAGTAACTCTCTCCATCAGAGCACTTTATAAAAATCATGTTTCTCAGCTGCGGGCTGCCGACGTCTCATGTGGCAAGGAAATGTGGTACCTGGTGAGGCTGTCGCCCCAGAGCACTCCCCAGGGAGGGGCATGATGGACCAGTGGGAAGGAACCCGCGTGTCCCCCCAGCCGGCTCCCATGAGTGTCCTGACTGTTGCCACTGCTGGGGTGCCTGCCAGCTGTTGAACAGAGTCCTGTGCTCTGGGCCTTGGCTGCTGTGCACAGGTGGGCGGGGGTTGGCGTGCAGTGGGGGCGGCGTTGATACCTCTGAGAATTCAGCTTTGGCATCCTGGGTGGGGTTTTTTGAGTATGTTTCCACAGCCCATCAATGTCCTACATATCTGTGCCTTCTCATGTGACTTACGTTATTGGCATATCTGCTTATTTATGCCCTGCCTTGTCACAGAAAGGCTTTAAGGCCGCGATGCTTAGTTTTGATGCTCTCTTTTACCATTTGGTAAGTTTAGTCAATGTGCACTGGTAAACAGGTAATTTTAAGAAGAAAGGACAATGAGCAGTTTTCTGCTGTTGACTGCATTTCTGTTATCAGGCCTAAGTGCTGTCATTCGTTTCTTCCCGTTTCCTCCATGAATTAATTCTTCAAATAGAAGGTTCCTGCAGAGGTAGAGAGCAGGGAACAGGTTAGGACTGAGCAAAGGGAGACCGGCCTTAGAGGTCAGCGCGCTCTGCTCCGCGTGCTTCGAGCAGGGCCCGTGGGCAGTGGGGGCTGCCCTCCTCGTCAGGGCGGGGTCCGGCCCTGCCTTTCCCACGGGGCTTTTCTGAGGACACTGGAGAACGTCTGTGAAAGCACTCTGCACTCGAGCCGTCCCTGTGACATGTAAACTGCTGTCCTGTGACTGTCATCCCTCGTCTAAGTGGATGTGCCTTCAAGGCCATGATGGTGCTGGAACAGCCCATGCCCTTGGTGGTCCGCGTGGCCTCGTGCCCAGGGGCAGCAGGAGTCACGGGGACCAAGGGCGTGCACCTTCTGTGCACGTCAGAAGTGTGAGGACATGTGTGAGATAATACAGGAAGTCAAGTCTGTTCAATTTAAAGGGTTGCCTTTTGTTCTGAGATTATGGCCTTCCTAGTTGAGGTGATAAAATGTCCTTTTCTGTAAGGAAGGTGGTAATAGAGGGCAATATTTTTATTTTTAAAAATGCTCTTGGTTGCAGAATAAAATGTTGGCTGCCCTTTGTTAAACCCCAGAATTTCTTTTTAAGTTTGCCAGTCTCTAAAATCCAGCCTCGGGGACCCACAGTCTAGCCATAGGGTACGTTTATTTGCTGAGAAGTCCCTCTCGGAGCCGTAAAGTAGCCTGTACACTGCTGAAGGGTATCCCAGACTTTGCTCTGCCTGGTGGTCCAAGAACAGCACTGAGAGCAGTGTGTGAGGTGTGGGAAGTGTGTGCTTGTGTCCCAGAGACCGCAGAGCAAATGTCCCCGTGGCAGTGGGCCTCCGGCCACCCCGAAACCTTGAGGGACACTCTTGGGAAGTTAGTGCAGCCTTCCCAGTGAGACTGCCCCTGCCTTCAGGCCTGGGCACCCGAGGCGCCCCGAATGTTGGCGATGGCGCTAGTGCTGGGTCTCCTGGCGCAGGGGCTGCAGCCTTCTGCTTCTGTGCCCTTGGCCACCTGCTCAGCACTCAGTGACCAGTCCTGAGTGGTCTGGGTTCCCCGCCAGCCCCGATACCCCTCCTGGAGGTGCCTCATTTGGCCACTGACCCCCCTCTCCCTCGCTCACCGTGTCTCACCTCCCTTGTCGCCCCCACCCCCAGCCTGACTCACTTGATGTGGAATAAAGTAACTGACATGCACACCCAAATGGTGAGTGGGATCATGTCCTAGGAGAATTCCATGGGAAGGACACGTGGATTTTGAAGTACAGTGATGTTCGGAATACACACCATGAATTCTAGGGAGACAGTCAGGTGGAGAAGGGAGTTAGGGAGACGAGTGACTTCTGTTGCCTTCACGTGTAATTGCTTAGTATTTGAAATGCCTGGGGAGTGTTTTTTTTTTTTTATTTCTTGGATTTCAGATCTCTACCAAGGACCATTCGCGTGTGCTTAAGTCCATTTGAGTGTGGTACTTGTGAACATGGCTGTCCTGTGTGTGTAAAATCAGTGTGCTGCTGTAATTCAGCCAGCAGTGCCCCACTCTGCCCCGCGGTGTTTGCACAGCTCCCGCTGCTTCTCCTTGGTGTTGGGCACGTGAGGTGTGACACGCACCAGGGCCCATGTGCCTGCACATGTGCTGAAGGGAATGCTGACCGTCAGCCCTCAGTTTTTCCTTTCTCCTTTGGTAACGACCGCGTGCTTGCCTGCAGCTGCCGGGACCGTGACTGTTCCCACACTCGTGCCTGGTTAAGAGCTTTCAAAAATACGATGGACATCTTTGATATGCTATTGTAACTTTAATAAATGCTTTTCCCTCTGTAATTCCCCCCAGTTGCCTTACTTTTGTGGACTGTTTATCGCAATGGATAGAGGTCGGTCATGTGAAATCTTTGCATGTGCATTCAGGTAGAGGCCGCTAGCTCGCTGGAAGGTTTCTAATGATTTGGAGAGAAGGGCTTATCTAAAACAGGGGTTTTAAATGCTCTAAGGAGGCACCCAAAATGTTGCACAGGTTTAAATGGATGGGTGAGCCTGTTTCACTTAGTGGGGTTTCTAGTTTGAAAAGAATGTGCCCCTAAATGTGTTTGAAATACATGGCTTTCACTCAAAGTGACGTGTCCCTCCAGTGCTGTGTCTGGTGGGGAGGTGGTGGAGACTGGGCGGGACCACTGTTTCTGGGCCCCTGCTATATGCGACTTATTTTGACAGGGGGAGGGGGAGGTGTGAAGCTTTGGGATGAACTGAGGAATGAATGAACTAAATAAAGACATTTATCTCTCAGCAACTAGCAACTCCCTAGCATCTTCTGTATTTGCTATTTCAGATATTTTCTTCATTCTTCACACTGATTCCCAACTCCCTACTCCCATATGTACACCTCTCCTGCTCCACTGAAAAGTGGCCTCACCTTCTTGTACTTCAGAGCCAGCTGCATATGTATGGCAGAGATTGCTAGTTTTCCTTCACTCTCCGTCGTCTCTCTGTGTGATAATAGAACCCACAGCTTTAGCTGGAGACTGGAATTCCCTGAATAAGGTCTTCATTTCCCAGACTTCTTACAGCTACATGTGGTCGTTTACCACAGCTCCTCCCTGAAACCCCATTAAAATTAGGGGGAATTTTAATTTTTTTAAAAGTATAAATCCACTAAGGTGACTGTAAATAGCAACAAAATTTTGGAAACGCCAGAGGATAGGTAAATGGTTACTGACTTCGAAAGCACCTGAGACGCTGTAAGAAAGAAATGAAGACATCTGAGAATCTGGTTTTATCGCAAAGCTCCCAGAGGCTCTGGAACTGGCAGTTCCAGGTACCTCCATAAGTGGATGTGAAGAAGGCTGAAAGCAGGAGGACTGGCTGAGAGCCAGTTTAGGAAGCAGTTACAACTCCCCTCCGCCTGCTTGGGCCGTTGGCCCTGCCCCAGCCCAGTGGGAGCCTGAAAGGAGGCATGACGTCAGCCTTCAGTGTGTAAAATCCTCAGCTCAGGAAACAGGCTGAGTCCTCCTTCCTGGGGAGTCTCACCAGCCAGAAGGGAGTAAGGGTGCCAGTGCCAGATGTGCCAGAGAAGGTCACACACACGGAGCAGTGGATTCCAATAAATTAAGGAGAACTCTGAGAAGGACGGCTGTAAGTCTCCAGATTACAAGGATCAGCCTTGTACTAACACGCTGGAAGAAGAAAGACCCTTGCCATGGCACGTACTGTGTAATTTCAGAACCCTGGGGAGGAGAGGTTCTATAACTTCTGGAGAGAATAAACAGGACACATACACTGTATCAGCAATGAAAATGGCTTTGGAATTCTCAGATGCCACATGGGACAGTAGAGGAATTTGGACCTTTCAGAATTCTGAAGGAAATACATATAAAAGTCAAGCTAAAGATTTGTAGTTTCTCTTGGAATTTACGTTCCACACACCCTTTCTTAGGAAACTACTAGAGCATTGTACTCTTCCAGAGTGAGGGAGTAAACAAAGGAGAAAACCTGGTGTTCAGGAAATGTGGCTCCAACACAAAGGCAAGGTGACTCCCAGGAATGCAGTGAAAGCTTCCAGGGTGGCAGCTGTGCGTCAGGCCAGAAGACACAGGATTGAGATCAGATGGGAGGAGGCTGAGGCTCCAGAGAAGATGTCTCAATTATTAGAATACCTGTTGTCTCTGAGCATACTTAGGAGTTGGGGTTGATTTATTGGCAAGTGCTTAGGAACCAAGGGACACAACTCCAAGGAAAACGAAAGGCTGAGCAAGAAAGAAAAAGTTACCACAGTGACACTAGATGTCTCAGCTACGACTAGTATTTACATCAGTGAACCACCTTAAAGCGCTTTTGGGGATGGAGGGTGGGGAGGTGTGTGTGAGTGAAAGCGAAATAACGAACAGAATTCATTACAAGCAACGGAGGGCGGCAACAAAGCCA
This sequence comes from Camelus ferus, assembly GCF_009834535.1. Taxonomy (NCBI): domain Eukaryota; kingdom Metazoa; phylum Chordata; class Mammalia; order Artiodactyla; family Camelidae; genus Camelus; species Camelus ferus. The sequence continues at coordinate 95,381,693 of NC_045700.1, forward strand.
GAAGTTGCTTCTTTCAAAACAAAATTTATAACACCTCCAGAGAGACAAGACGAAAAGGGCATAGGAATCACACTAAAAGGGCAATTTCACAGGTCATGTAAAAAAAAGGCTATATTAGAAACAACTTCAAGGTAGTAAATGTGCAAGTTTAGAGGGAATGGATACATTCCTAGGAAAATAGAACTTACCTAATTTAAAAGGAGGTGCTCAGACAGCCACCAGGGCAGCCAATGCCCTTCAGGAAGTGGAAGTTGAGTACTTGTCCGGAATCTTGGCGCGTCTCCTTTAAGGAACTGAAGTCCCGCCCCGGGTGGAAACGCAATTCCTCTGCGGCCATTCTGTTTACGTCACAACGGTGTCGGGCCAATGAAGACCCAGGAGTTGGGTGTTCTTGTGCGTGTGGACGACGTGGGGGCGGGACTTCCGGAGCTGTCTGCCTGGGATCTCGGCGGTTCTGGGGTCAGTCCTGATCTGCCGGCGCGGAGAGCTGGGTGGGGCCCGAGCAGGATTCCGGGCTGGGGCTCCCGGGGGCAGGGCCGCGCGCTCTCTGAGGAGGTGGCCACGTGCTTATCCTGGAGGAGTGGCTCGTGGATGAGGCTCGGGCCCTGCTGTGTGGAGACTGACGCGGGCGCACTTCGCACTTGCGGCCCCCGGGGTGGTGGACATGGAGCGGAGGGCGAGGCACCTTCCGAGCAGGGCGTTTTCGTAAGAGTCTCAGGGTAGGGCTCCGGTGCAGGTCTGTGCAGCCAGAGGCCCATTCCGTGGCATGTGTGGCTCAGGCTCGAAGACGTTTTGGTCCTGGCTGAGAACAGGGAGCCATCGCGGGCAGAAACTACAGTGGAGAGGGGTGTGGGAGAGGCTTCGGCTTCAGCTTTCCCCAGCTCCGAAGCAGCACAGCCGAGAGAAACCCTGCAGAAGTGGGCGGGGCAGGGCCTTGTGAAGCGCCATGGAGCCCACGTAGGAGTTGGGGTTGATTTATTGACAAGTACAGCCACGCCCTTAGTGTGCAGGGAGGACCGGTTCCTCGCCGGCCCGGGCCTCCTCCAGCACCGGGCCATTCACAGTGGGCCGCAGGCGGAGAGACCTTTCACACGGGGGAGTACAGCAGATGTGAAGGAGCCGCGGGCAGCCACACTGGAGGAAGGCCTGAGTGCAGTTAACGTGGGAAATTCTTTGCCACAACGCCGACCTCATTCAGCACCAGAGAATCAACCGTGGAGGTGGAGAAGAGCCTTACGGGTGCAGCCACCGTTGGAAGGGTGCATTCAGCAAAGGACACACATTTGTTTGGCATCAGAAGCTTCACAACACAAAGGCCTAGTGTGTGCAGTAAATATCAGACAACCTTTGGCCATACCTGTGAGCTCATTCAGCATCAGAAAGTTTATACTTTGAATGCATGGAATGAAAACATTTTGACAAAGCTCTGCCCTGATTTGGCACTGGAAGGGCTGCAACCCAGAAATACGAGTACAGCAAACACGGGAAACCTGCCAAAACCTCCAACTGGTGTTGCACAAAAGCCCGTTAAGTATGACCAGTGTGAGAAAGCCTTAAGCTTCAGGGCCATCCTCGTTCAGCCCTAGCAGATTCACACTCAAGAGGAAGACTTTCCACCAAAGAGACTTCCTCGTTCGGCACCAGAAGGTTCACTGTAGAGAAAGGCCTAAGAGTGCAGCCAAAGTGAGAAAACCTCCAGTCAGAGGCCTCACCTTGTAAGGCATCAGAGAAAGGCTTTAAGTGTGTGGGGAACGTGCATTCTCCCTGTTCAGCATAACAGATGGTGTGCCGGAGACCAGCTCTGAGAGTAGCCTCTGTTGAGGATGCTGTCGGCTGAAGTTGGACTTCATACGATCAGGCACCCACACGGGATATTCCTAATGAGTACTAGGTGTGTGAGGAGCTTTCGGGAGCCACATGGCACTTTCTGACCTGCCCAGGGCCTTTGCCAGAATTCTCTCTCTGCCAATGCCAGTGGTAGAAGTCATCTCACCATTCTGCCAGCTGGGAGGGACTCGTAAACTGCTTATTCCAGTCCCTGGTGGGACCCACGGGCAGCCGGGGCCCATTGATGGGCCTTCATCGCTTCCTGATGAGTTAGGGTGTAGGTATGACCCAGCTGTGGCTAGGAGGATCGCTGGGGTCTTTCTGTGGCTTTCAGAGATGGTTTACCTTTTTTTAAGGGACCTTGTTGGCCTCGTGTGACTCTTGATGGATTTGTCCAGCTTCCAAGTCAAACTTCCAAGGGGACTGCCTGCTGTGCTCCTCTGGAGCCCCATCGTCTCCCTTGAAATCAGAGAGCCCATCCCAGGGGTGGCACCTCCACCATCATACCTGCCCGCCAAGGACAGCAGTCCTGAGGCTGTTCCTGGATGTGAATGCTCCTCTGACTAATGAGTTCTCAGTGCCCAGGTGAAAGGAATGTCTTCCAGGACTTCGTGAAGTGTGTGGCCGGGAGGTAGGTGTGCAGGGCACACATGGTAAATCCACTCCGACCTTACCTCCCTGTGCCTTGGGATGCCCTCCTCCGTGCGTCTCAGCCTTGTTAAGTATAGACTGTTTTCGAGTATAAGTTTCAGACAATTAGATGTGTTGCTTAGAAACACCTCTAGCTGCTCAGTGAGTACAGTAAATCTGGAGTCTGGAAACTTCTCCATCATATAATAAATTTGGTCTGATCTAGTGGTATGTTCCACCCTCCTTGGTCTAACACCCTTAGAATCCGCTTCACACATGTTTCCCATATTTCTTATGTATACTCCTGATATATATTAGAGAAGTCTTTCTCATTTTCTAGGTGTGTAAGCTCTTCTTCCTGAAGTGTGGTGCAACTCCTGTCCCTCTGGAGCATGCTGTGATTCGACCTTAGTCATGTGGTTGTGGTGGGTCTTGAGAGAGGGTATCCCCTTTCAAGGCATCTTCCCTTGGCGAGGTTGTCACAGGATTTTCAAGCAAAGAAAGAATAATTTTCCAAGACACTGTGGCCAAGATGCTTCTACTGGTGAGAGAGGCTTAGAATGACTTCGCACTTCAAGATGATCGGTTTCCCTGGGTCTAACCAAATGTTCCCGCTCCAGGTTTCATGCTCCCACCTTTCCCAGCCAATGCCTGACTTTCCCCTGAGATACTGGTGAGACTGTGAACTCCACGTTGTTGTTCACCAGCAATACAATTAACTTTTCTGTATGATTTTTAGGAATATCAATCCTGTGACTGCAAGAAAAGAGCTTCATTTAGGGCTGTCATTGAAGTATTCTGGTTCTCACTTGTCCTGAGTTGAGTCACCACGACTTGTCATTTTCTCTCTGTATGCACTCTAGTGCACTCAAGAGACTATCCCATACTGTGTCCCTGTAGTCATCCTTATCACCATAAAAAAAAAAGTTCATTAGCCACTGGGGCTCGAGGTCACTGGCTTCAGACAGCACTTCATCACAAGCAACCGAAGGCGAGTGTGATTAGTTCTGATGCCGGTGTGCCCGCAGGCCACGGGTACTGAGCGTTTCCCGCTGGCCATGAGCACAGCACTTGTTAAGCTTGAGATTCCAACAGATCAGTTCCCAAACGCCATCTTTGCAAGTCTGTCTCCTGTGGGCATTCCTGTTACCAGTTCTGTATCAGTCAGGGTCCAGTCCAACAGGCAGTAACCACACAATAATTTGAGCAAGGAAGATTTGATGTAAAGAATTATTAACTACTTCCAGGGAGAAAGAAGAGGATTCTAAGGGATACCCTGAGGGGGAGTACCCAAGGAAGACTAAATAAGGAAGGGAGGAGGCCTCCTTAAGGCTGGACTGAGACCTGGTTGGAGATGCTGCTGTTCTAGCTCAACAGACAGACGGCGGAGAAGTTTTCCAGGTTGATCTGGACCAGAGATGGTCCATGTTTGTTCATCCAAGACTGATGGGTAAGAACGCTGAGCTGGCGGAAGGTGGGACCCCCATCCCCGGAACCCACACCCCTGGCAGTGGGATGCCCACGGAAGTGGGATGGCTACTTAATTCACCTGGGAGCTGCCCGGGGTGAAGGGAGGTGCTGTCAACTTTGCTTAGAAGCCCACTGGGGTGTGGCTGGGCTTGCTGGTGAGCTGCTGAGAGCCCCTTGATGGGGGTGCCCTTGAACTCCCTGGAGGCTGGCTGGGGTACCTGCAGAACTTGCGGGAAGCTGCTCACAGGGGTGCCATGGACCGCTCCACCAGGAAGTCATCTCAGGTGCCCTGAAGCTCACTGGGCTCCACTGGCTGCACAGCACTCCAGTCAAGCACCGTGGGAACCAGAGGAAGGAAGGCGCCCAGGACCAGGGAGAGAGGCTTCCTCCTCCAGCATCCCTCCAGCTCCCCCACCAGCAGAGCCTGGCGCCACGGCGGCTGGCCGGGAAGAACCCGTCTGGCTTCCGAAGCAGGACAGTGAAAAGCGGAGTCAGGGCTGAGAGGCGACACGTTCACAACTGGCACGGCTAAACTCCTTTTATGAAGTTAAAACAACCTTGATGACAAAACCCAGCAAAGACGGTGGGAGAAAAATAGTTCTGGCCTGCCTCACATATGCATGGATGCGGAATCCTAAAGAAAAGTCAGAAAACTGGATTTAGCGACTTACAAACTCTAATGCGGTAAGACCAGCTTGGGCTTGTACCGGGAGGCTCTCCACCGGAATTTGTTGTTTTCTTTGTTGATGTGGGGCTGTCACCAGGCTGTGACCAGGTGACCTTCTCATCAATGAAATGCAGCCTCCAGGTGAAAACTTCCAAGGAGAGAGCTCGCAGGCCTCCTCCTGTTCGCTTTCCCCTCTGCTTTCTGTGCAGACGACCTGCCCCTTAGGGAACGGGAAGTTACCGGGTAGACGGTCAGCGTGTCGGGAGAAGAGCTGCTTGCCAGTCAGACTTCCATCCTGGGCTGTTAAACAGGCGATAAAACGTTTTGAGCTGGTGCACACTTTGGGATATGTGTGTGTGTTTTAGTCTTCTCTAATGATATCTGCGTTATAAGATAAATTTTATAGTTAATCGTATTTATGGATTAAGGGATAAAAATTCTATGATCATATTAACAGATGGAGAAAAAACTGTTTAATTAAAAATCCCTGCCAGCGAGGAGTGGGAGGGACTGCCTTGACTCTGATACAGGTTATTTACAAAGAGCCCACAGCAGGCATTGCAACTACTGGCGAAAAATGTAATGCTTTGCTTTTGAGTTGGGTCCACTAAGGTAATTAACAACAAAAAAAAAATCATTTGATATAAGGATTAGAAAGGTGGAAACAACTTGTTATTTGACAACAGAAATGTAGAAAATCTAGAAGTATTTACAGATACGTTTTTAGATTAATAAATTTATAAAGTTGTTGAACACATGGTCAGCTATAATACCAATTGCGTTCTGTGGGCCAAAACCAGAAAATTAGAATATTCCAAGTGTTCCTTGGAACATCCCTGCTGTTTCAGAAGGAGCGAGAGCCAAGCTGTGGTGAGAGGTGGGGTGAGGCGGCTGAGCACTGAGGGGCCCGGGGCCTGGGAGCTCAAGCCTCCCGGTGTGTAAAACCCAAATGGAGCTCCAGGCGTGTGGGATAGAACCGCACTTGGCGTGCGAGTGACGGCCTGGGTGGGCAGCTGGAGGACAGACCTTGAAAAGCCTGGGGGTGACCCTGCTGACTTCAGCTGGCTCCCACCCCGCTACCCGTGGCTGTGGAAATACAGGGAAGACTGCAGCCCCGTGCCCTGTACACGGCAGGGGCTCAGAGAGCGTTGTGGAGGAAGGAAAGAACCTGCTACACAGGACGTGGGTGGGAGCCCCTCCGTCCCTCGCATCACCTCCTGCCCTCCCTCGCCTCTGCTCTCCCCATGTCCACCTCCGGGCGCTCCTGCACCAGCGGGACGGCGGCCTGGCTCATGTCCTGCCTCCAGTCTGCTCTGCTTCGTCCTCCCCCTCGGCTGGCTGGAAGGAGCTTCCCTGAATGTGGCTCCACCTCCCACCTGCCGTGTACATTTCGTCACCTCCAGCTCTTGGTGGCCCCGCTGCCTGTCCCCCTCCCCCATGCCCCTTCCCTCAGACTGTGCTGGAAACCCTCAGGGCTGCCCCCATCCCCTTTCAGATGCCACTTCTGCTGGGAAGCCTTCCCTTCCCTCCCAGCCAAGTGGTACCCCCACCCTGTGCTCCGCAAGGCCTACGCTCCCGCCCCCAAACATTTGTTGTAAGGGTCTGAGTACAGGTTTGTGGTCTGCATGTCCCCGGGGGTTGGAATGCCTGCTCTGAATGTGGGTAGACCAGGGTGGGGGTGAGTGTGCTACCAACCCCCAGCTGCTCTCTGCCTCGCAGTGGCTCTAAAGCTTTCCATTTCTTCTGTCGGGCCCCTAGGAGCAGGTAATTTTTACCCTTATGAATGAAAGCATAAAACAGTCCCCAGACTTCCTAATCTATGGAAATGAGGCATTTCTGAGCAAGGATGTTATTTACTGTTCAAGATGTGACAGTGTGAGCTGGTGGGCCCCGCGGCGGGTTCTTGCCAAGAGGGACGAGGTTCCAGGGTAGGTATGGTCTGCTCTGGGGGTGGGGGGAGCCTCTGTGCTGTAGACGCTGACGGTCAAGCCCCACGGGGCTGCCCGACAGCACAGGACGCCCCGTGGATCTTGAACTTTAGATAAACAATGAATGGTTTTTAGTATAACAATGTCCCATGTAATGTTTAAATTTACCTGGGCACCCTGTAGTTTTAGTTGTTAAATCCGGATTTGTTAATTCTATTTGGAATAAACTTGGGGATAAAATTAGTTTTTATGAATCTGTAATTCTGTCAGTGGGAAATCTGACTTACAAAACAGGGATGGTGAATATTTTGAGAAGCAGGTCAAGTAATCAGAGAGACATTGTTTTTTATTTATGAAACCTGAATGAAACTCTTCTAAATTAGCTTCAAAAAAATCAAAAAGTATCAGCTATTTCCAGGTGCTCACCATCCACGCATATGATGATGGTAACTGTTGAAAAGGCCTGAAATAACATGCATGTTTCACAAAACGTTTTCCTAAAGCCCGGTATATTGTGTCTGCCCATATTTTCACCTTTTCTGTTGTGGGGTTTTCCCTCCTGATGTTCCAAGATCCTTCTTTTATCATTTCCTTTCCATTTCAAGATCTTCTTTTAGTCATTTCTTCAGGGCAGGTCTGCTGGCGACAGATTCGCTTAGTTTTCCTTCATCTAAGAGTGTCTTGGTTTCTCCTTCATTTTTGAAGGGTGTTTTTCACTGATGGTTTTGTTCAGCTCTGGACACATGCTGTCCCACTTCCTCTGGCCTCTGTGGTCTCTGATGAGAAGTCACGTCGCTCAGAGCTGCCTTTTCTCGTCTCTGTAAGGTGTTCCTCTCTTGCCACCTTCAAGATTTTTCCTTTGTCCTTGGTTTTCAGGAGTTTCATTATGGTGTGTCTTGGTGCAGATTTCTTTGGGTTAATCCTTTTTGGTGTTTGCTTGGCTTCTTGAATCTGTACCTGTGTGCTCCTTGGCCCAGTTTGGGGCAAGTTTCAGCCATGGTGTCTCTGAGGCGCTGCCAGCCCTGCCCTGTGTCCAGGGCCACGGCGACACGAGTGCTGCGCCTTTTGCTGTAGTCCCGCAGGCCCTGAGGCTCCGTGATTTTTTTTCCTGTTGATAAGCTTGGTGATTTCCATTGTTCTCTCTTCCAGTTCACCAGTTACACCCTCTGCCTTCTCTGTTCTGCTGTGGAGCCATCCAGTGAGTTAAAAAAACGAGAAACAAAAACCTTTGGTTATATTTTTCAGTGCTAAAGTTTCCATAAGTTTCTTCTTTGTATCTTCTGCTTCTTTGGTTTGTATCTTCTGCTTCTTTTCATTTATTTCAAGGGCGTTTACGATCCCTTGTTTAAGCGTTGTGATGGCTGCTGTAAAATCCTTGTCTGGGAATTCCAGCACATGTATCGTTGGTGTTGGCATCTGTTGACCATCTTTTCTCATTTGAGTTGGGATTTTCCTGCTTTGTGGCATGACTAGTGATTTTCAGTTATATCTCACACATTTCAGGTGTTCAGGATTTTACCTAAATCTGTTTTAGCAGGCAACCTCTGACACGTCATCACTGGGAGAAGGAAGTGTGGCATTATTACTGTCAGGTGCCGTGAAAGTCCAGGTTCCCCTCTTGGCCCCTGTTGAGACCCTGAGGGATGGAGAGGATGTCTTCCTCTCAGCCGCAGGGGGCTGGGGCACAGGGTACTTCCCTCATTAACACCGGGCAGTGCAGGGAGTCCTGACTCTCCACTAGCCCCCCTCTGACCCCACCCTGGCGGATGTGGGTTGTCGCTGATTTCCACTAGACTAAGTCCATACCGTAGCTCAGCAGCCCTTCCAGGGGAGGCCCTAAAGCCAGTGTTCCCTTGTCACTGACACTTAGAAAGACCTTAGACTTCAAGCATTATCTTAACCTTCATAGAAAATGAAATGAAAAACAAAAGCTGTAGCTTTCCAGAGCCAGGATGGACAAGCAGAGGCCACTGGGGGCCAGTCACAGTGCCTGGGTCCTGTGCGGTCTTCACGGAGGAGACAAACACGCCTGCCCTGAGGTGAGTCTTCCTGTGGGCGGAGAGCCTGCAGGGAGGTGCTGGGGGCTCTGGGTCTGGCGCCAGCTGGGACTCGAGTCTTGGGGGGGTTGTGGTCTGGGGCTGGTTTTCCTCATTTGTGAGCCAGGAGGAGGGACCGTCTCTGGTGAATGGCATTCCCCATTCTTGTCTGTGATGACAAAAATCAAAATTGTGGAGGGAGGGCTCACAGAAGTGGGGAAACTGAATTGACTGGCGGTCAGCACATGGGGAGTTTGTGGGGCAGTTTGTGTGGGAGTCTGAATCCAGTTTTCACGAGTAACGGGACAGAATGAAATTGTGGGGATCAGCCCATCACAGGGACATTGCCAGCGTCGAAATAATTAGCATTTCCCCTCACAGGCCCTTAAAATCGAAATCAACTTTACATGTCATCCAGCTGTGACACTGGCCTGTCACGGGGCGCCTTGGGGCAGGGGTCCCTGGGGAGGGCTCGCACCTTGTCCTCTGGGCGGGGCCCTGACTTTGTCCCAGGCAGGCCCAGAGGGGACGCAGTCTCCCTGCGTCTTCACACACCAGAGCCGGTGCTGAGCACTCAGAGCCTCTCTGGGAACTGTAAGATCACAAAAGCCCAGGAAAGACAGTGCTGGTCACCCACGGGGGAAGAAGGTGCAACTGGTGTGGGTGGACGGAGGGTTTTCAGGTACTTTGGTGAAAGGAGACTTTGAGTCCTTTCACCTGAGTAAGAAAGTTCAGAAACAAAGAGCCGTCAGTGGGGAGCAGGAGTGAGTGCTTCCCTAATGAAGGAGTCAGCAGTGATGACAGCTCAGTCACTTCCCTGTCCCTTGGGCGGGGCGTTCGGGGGCTGGGCCAGCGCTGCCAACCTGGCTTCCAGCAGGCTTTTTTTTTTTTAAATGGAGTTACTGGGGATTGAACCCAGGACCCCGTGCATGCTAAGCGCAGGTTCTACCACTGAGCTCTGCCCTCCTCCTCCAGGCTCACTCTTTAGGCAAGAAAAAAAAAATTTCTCAGCAATCAGTCCCCCCAAAATTCATCAGTCTCTCTAGGATTTGAATCAGCTCTGGCAGCCGGGCGAGGTGTGGGCTGGGGAGGAGGTCGGGGAGGGGCCAAGCAGATTTGGGCCCATGTGTGAAATACCCTGGAGAAGGACAACTTCAGCCCCAGCGCCTGCTCCAGTTGTAATCCAGACCGCAGCCAAGGTTCTGACAAGTTAAAGGTGGCTTTTATCCTGAGTTTTATTGTTCAGATGTTGGTCCTTTAATATGTAATTTGGCCTGATGTAGGACTGAGAAAATGCATTGTCTTATTTCACCCTTGACATTTTTATTGCAGGGAATTTTCAAATCTGTGGGAAAGACTGTTGAGGCTGCTTCCTTGGGAAGTAGTTAAAGGGAGACAGGTCAGCTACTGAACACAGGGAAGGAGGAGAAAAGCGAGGGGAAGGGAGAAAGAAAACGCAGGACAAGGGACTTAAGCGTGAGGAACCCCTGTCACAGCGTTTTACTTCCCCGCTTGTTTTTAGGTAGTTCTTTTCCCTCCATTAGTCAGACGTGGACTGAGCCTCCCGTTCCTTCGGTGAGAGGGACCTGTCCCCAGCTCGGTGACCTTGGCCATTTCTCTTCAGTTCTCTGGGCCCGTGTCTCTTCATGTGCAGGTGCAGAGGGGGACCAAGAACGTCGTCCACTGCTTTTGGCTCATTTCAAGCGTTCAGTGGACCAAGTACGGCATGCTGAAGGAGCCCTGTTTAATGAGGCGTGCATTAGAGCGGGCTGTGGGCAGGGGAAGGGGCTCCCCACAGGAAGCCGCACTTAGCAGAGATCTGACATTAGGGAGATGGGCAGGCCTGCGCCTGGAGGAGGAGGGGACCTGGTGCAGAGCCCCGTGGTGCCCCTGGGGGAAGGGCACCAGCACCCTTGTTCTTCCCTCCTTCCAGCTTTGCGGTCCTGCCTCCCCTCAGCTGCTCAGGTTGCAGGGGAGACCATGGGGCCAGGTGAGCGAGAAGCCACTTACTGGCTTAAGCAGGGAGAGTCACAAGGGGACTGGCATTTTGAAAGGAGCAGAGTGGCTGTGGGCGCCAGCCTTGTGGTCCAGGGCAGGCCAACGATCCGGCCATTTCCCAAGGCCAGCTTTGATCCTGGCGGCCTGGACTGTGGGGCTGGAGGTGGGTGGAGAGAAGTGAGCTGATCCTAGAGCAGCTAAGGAGGTAAGAGCTTCTGATCTGGGTGGCTGGTTGGGTAATGAATGGTGAGGGGTGGGAGGGGATCACGCTCCATCCCGAGCTGTCTACCCCGTGCAGCTGGGTAGATTCATGGAGATGTAAGCTACCAGACAAGGCGTGGTCTTGGAAAGATTGAATCTGAGGTACTTTTGAGATGTTCAGTGGAAAGTGTGGAATACAATTCAGAGTTCAAAGTTGAGGTCTGTCTGTATGTTTTCACCCTTTCTTGTATCCACACCACTTACCATGTAGCGTTCCAGTTCCTCCCTTGAGAGGGAGAATAAACTTTCCCAACCCTTGACTGGAGGCTCAACTCTCTTCGATTAAAAAATCCCACATCTTTCTCAGCCCTTCCTCCCCTCCCACGCATGGTCGGCTCCTCCAAGTTGCTGCCCCCTCGGTGAGGCTCTTCAAGGACAGTTCCTTTAGTACAGCTCCTTGAGTACAGTTCCTTTCCATCTTTGGGTCTGTGAAACTAAAGAGTTGGTTATCTGCTTCCTATAACCAGCATACAGTGGTGGGGTAGGCACAAGATAACCATGATGCATATTCCTCTTTAAAAAAGGGGGGAACGGGAGGCACCAAGGAGTCAGTGGTCCACGGCAGTTCTGACATCCAGCAGGACACATGTTGGAAGTTCCTTGATGAGGTTTTGAGGCTTGGAAATAATTCTTCACAGTGTTTGGCTCTACCCTCTGGCCTCTTGTTTCCACCCTCTGAGTCATCCTGTCTTTTTTGGTGAAGGAGAATGTGTGTTTGCAGCAGAGTAGTTTTCACAGCCTGATTCCTGCTGGTAGAATTTAGGGGGTCAACCTGGCTCCTTTAATTTAAGGCCACCTTTGTTTTTTAGTTTAGGCTGACAATGTTTTTGCTGATGTAATTCTCTCATATAATTGTGAGTCACATATGAATCTCATTGTGGTTTACCCCGTTAGACAGAAGCTGCATTTCCCAAATCTCTTCTAGATAAGTCTTTAAGCTCTGTTTCTTCCTTCTTTGGGTTTAGTTTGCTGTTCTTTTTACATTTCTCAAAATAGAGACTTTGATAATTAATTTTTAGCCTTTCTTTTCTTCTATGTACATTTAAACTTATAAAATTTCCCTCAGCATAGCTTTAATCTCATAAATTTTGTTGTTATATTTTCATTTGCATTCATTTCAAAATACTTCTAATTTCCATTATGAATTCTTTTTAACTCATAGGCTATTTAGAAGAGTATTTAGAATTTAAACTTCTTCCTCAGCTGTAGCTTAACTCCATTGTAGTCAGAAAATAGAGAATATAATCTGTATATTTTCAATTCTTTGAAATTCATGAGATTTCAACATGTTGCTCAAATCTTCTGTACGTGTACTGATTTTTTCATTCTATCCATAGATATTTGTTAAAATATTCCATTTTGATTGCAGATGAGTCTGTTTTTACTTCCATTTGTGTAAACATCTGCTTTATGTATTTTAAGCCTGTATTATTAGGGGCATGATGATTGGGATTGTCATGTCTTCTTGGTAGACTGACCCTTTTCTTATTATGAAGTATCTATTTATTAATGCTTCTTCCTCTTGAATTTAATTTGGTATTAGTATAACTTCACTGACTTTCATTTGGTTAGTGTTTGCATCGTATATCTTTTTAAAAGATATGTATAGCTTTTACTTTCACATTCTCTGTATCCTTTTATTTTATTTGTTTATTTTTTATTGAAGTGTTGTTGATTAACAATGTTAGTTTCAGGTGTACAGCAAAGTGATTCAGTTATGCGTATACCTGCATGTATATATTTTCTTCTCAGATTCTTTCCCATTATATATTATTATGAGAAACTGAATATATTTCTCTGTGCTGTACAGTAGTCCTTGTTGTTTATCTATGTATCCTTATATTTTAGATATGACTCTTATAAGTGTCATAGTTGAACTTTGTATTTTTATCCAGTCTGATAATATGTCTTTTAATTGGTATATTTAATAAATTAACGTTTATTATAATTACTAATATATTTAGGCTTAAATCTGCCTACCAACTTGTCATTTTTCCTTTGTTCACATGTCAAATATTTCTTGTTCCAAATTTCTCTCAAAATGATTTTCTGTATTTTTCATCTGTAATTTTTTTCTGTATTTAACTTCCAACTGACTTGTCTTTTAATTCTCTAATTTTCTCTTCAGCTATGTATGATCTGCTTTTAAAGTCCTATGCAGTTGACTCTTAAAGAACATGGGTTTGAACTGCACATTCCACTTGTACATGAATTTTTTTTCATCAGCTACATACTGCAGTACTACACGATCCATGGTTGGTTAAATCTGTGGATGTGGAATCATGAATATGGAGGGCTGACTGTAAAGTTACACACAAATTTTCAGCTGTGTGGCGGGTTACCATGCCAGCCTCCGTGTTGTTCAAAGGTCAACTGTATTGAGTTCTACTTATTTATTTTCAAAGGTTGATTTTTTTCTTCTTTTTTCAATGAAGTATTTTTATATGGTAAAGTGCACAAATCCTAAGTATTTAGCCTGATGAATTGTTACACACACACACACACACACACACACACACACCCCTTATGTCTATATCTGTCTCCATATCCAAATAGTTATCACCCATATCAGGATTTTTAACATTCCAAGTACCCCAATGTCTCCCTTATGTTCCTTGCATTTGGTATTTCCCTCAAAGATAACCAATTTTTGAATCTCTATTACCATGAATTAGTATATAGACATGGATCCTCTAGTACGTATTCTTTTGTATCTGACATGTTTACTCAACATTATGTCTCAGATATGGCCATGCTTTTTTGCATGGCAATTTTTTTTGACTGCTATGTAGCAATCCATAATATGAATATACTACATTTTATTTATTCATTCTACTGTTGATGGGCATTTGAATTTTTTCCACAATATTCTCTTGAGACTCTTTTCTCTTGGTCCTATGTCCAGTGTATCTGGTAATTTTTGAATGAGTGTTGGACATTGTGATCATAAATTATTGTGACTCTGAATCATGCTATCTTCCTGTAGAGAGAGTTTACTTTTGCTTATGACAATTAAATTAGGGGCAGACTCATTTAATATAATCAGGTAGTAAGCAGGTTTGAGGCACTTTTCAGTTTTTGTAAGGCTCAGTGTATTTCTGGGTCGTCCTTGTTCACAGGGAACGCCCCTGAACTCCAGTTATGCTGCGGCACGGTGAGAGAGACCAGAGCCCTGCTGGGCTTTTCCAGCTGTTGGCTTTTGTTTTCTCCAGGGCCTGTCAGCCTCTGGCTTGCTGTTTGCGAATCAGCGATCTCTTTGCAAAGACAAGTCGTTCAGGGTGTCAGGCTTGCTTCTAAGCATTTACCTTCTCTCTCAGGGTCTTCAGATGTGGCTGCCTTGGTAGCCTTGAGCCCCAGGCTTTGTTCCCCCTCATCCCTGTGGGAATGATGGAGCTGCTTAACGTCGCTCACTCGTGGCGCCCACTTTCTGCCTGGCTGTTAGCCCCCGAGACCAGTGCTGCTCATGGACTTTTACATACCTGTGGGGAGGCCGCAATGCCTCACGTCAGGCCCGCCTCGGCCAGTTCTTTCCTCCCGGGGATCTTTGTGTTTTGTCCAGCTTTCCTTGCTATTTTTGGCAGGCGGTCTGGTCCGATACAACCTATTCTGTCATGCCAGAAGCACGTTGATGAAATAATTCCAGACCGCTTGTTTGAGCAGTAGCTTGCACTTTTTCAGATGATTTTAAACTAGATTTTCACAATTGTCCTGTGAAGTAGTTGGCAGAGTTAATTGCCCCTACGTTAAAGATGGGGAGCACCGGGCTCAGAGCGGCAAAGTGGTTGACGGGGCTCCCATAGCTAGCGTGTAGCGGGCCATCTCCTGCAAGCCTTACTCAATGCGGAAGCCCACTTGCACTGTACGTGACACCATCTGATGGAGTCCAAACTGTGCTCGGGGAACGGGGAACAGCAGTAACCGAAGAAGAGGGACCTGGTGGGTGGCAGTTCAGTCACTGCGTTAAAAGGAAGGCGCTCAGTGCAACATGAGTGAAATTCTCTTCAAAACAAATGCCATGTGGGTGCAATTGTTTCCCTCTAAGTGACTGGGAAGTCCAGCAGCAAATAAACCTGCTCCCCTTGCAGACATGCCAGCCAGCACTGACCAGAGGTTTGGGGTCTCTGGGGTGCCCTCTAGGGGTCGGCTGCTTTGGGATGGCCTCTTCACATTGCAGTGGGCAGCATCATGGGGTTAATCGCGGGCTCTTCTTGGCTGTTGTTGACAGTTGGCAAACTGATGTCACAAGCAGAATACCACCTGGGGCGCCTGTTGCGAGAGCAGTGCCAACACCTCCCCACAGGTGAGGGAGTCCAGGCTCTGCAAGGCTGTGACACCCCCAAGACTCAGAACCTGGGCTGCGTGGAGGTTTATTCTCCTGTGCCCAGCTCCCTCTCGGGAAGGGCAGCCGAGGGGAAGGACCCCTTCCTTGTCACTGTGCCTCTGAGGGGAGGTGGCCATCCTCTGGTGCTTCCTCAGTCTAGCTTGTTCCAGGGTGGTGTGCAGAATGGTCTGGAGGGTCTGAAGGCTGATGCAGAGCTGGCCCCAGGGGTGTTTGAGGAAAGCACGGGAGACAGGGTGGATGGCTCGTGTCTGGGGTGACTGCCCAGTGGGACCCAGGGTCCTCTGACATCTGGTGCATTTGCTGCCTATGGGGTAATCATCACAGAACAGGTGGCATTAGACCCCCATCGTCAAACCTCACCTGGAGATCCTGCAGCCCTGGGCTTCCTGAATCTGTGTGATCTCCTGGGAGCCCCTCCGTCAGCGCCCTCGGCACGTGGTCCAAGTCTGTGAGGGAGGCTAGGCTGGCCCTGTTCCTCCCAGATGCTCACTCTGCATGCCCCTCATGCCAGCGCTCCGGGCCGGCCGGGGAGCCAGGGAGCTCCGGCTTCTCCTGCCCGTGTGGGTCCAGGGGCCCCACCTCACAGCCTCCCCTCACGGGCACCCACACCTCCTGCCTCAGACCTCGGGCTCCTGGAGGGCTGTGCCATGTTCTGGATACTTTAGCACCACTGAGGAGGCCTTCCTCCTCAGTGCTGTGTCCTTTTTAATAGAGGCGTGACATTGACATCTTTCCTCAAATCTTGTTACAGACTGAATTGTTCCCGCCACCCCCAAGTCGCATGTTGAAGCCCTGACCTCAGTGTGACTGTATCTGGGGCCTCTGGGAGGTGATTAAGGCTAAACGAGGGCGGTGAGGACGGGGCCCCAGCCCAGCAGGACCGCTGCTCATGTAAGAAGGGGAGGAGACGCCGACCTCCCTCCCTGTGTGCGGAAGGAGGGCCGTCAGGGC
This sequence comes from Camelus ferus, assembly GCF_009834535.1. Classification (NCBI taxonomy): domain Eukaryota; kingdom Metazoa; phylum Chordata; class Mammalia; order Artiodactyla; family Camelidae; genus Camelus; species Camelus ferus. Next base: position 95,397,803 of record NC_045700.1, read on the forward strand.
CAGTGAGAGGGTGGCCTTCTGCACTCCGGGGAGGGAGGCCTCACCAGACGCCACCCTGCCTCGACCTTGGGTTTCTGGTCTCCAGAGCAGCGAGCAGTCGATTCCTGTTGTTGAAGCCGCCCTGTCTGTGGTGCTCTGTTACCGCCCCCAGGCCCCCGGGCCGGCTGACCAGCGCCCTTCGTTACTGACTCCAGCTGGAGGATGCGCCCCCCACCCCCGCCCCGTGCTGGGGGCGTGTTCATGGTTCTTAGCGACGTTCTTCATCTTAGGAAGCACATCACGCCCGCTGAGCGCACTCCCGAGGTGGGCAGGACGGGGCAGAGCATCAGCTGTCACGCGCGCGCGCCCACACACACACACACACCCCAAACACAAACCACACGTCTCACCCCTTGCATGCCGTATCCCACACTCGCACGCGTGTCCGACCCCATGTACGTATGCCCACTGCCGCGGCTTGGTGTGCATGTTTGGGTTGTGGTTGTGATTAGTGACTGGGGATTTGGTTCCGTGTTTGGAATCCCTGGTTTGGGGACGGCGTGGGGAAGGCTTCCTCATAGGGCACCACCGACAGCCACCCGCCTCACGCACCCGCCTCTCTCAGCGCAGAAAGTGCTTGTCGCCGTAGACCCTGGCAAAGTCGGGAGAGTGGGTTCCTTCCTGGGCTGGGGACATTCATCCTCCCCTCATTCAGTCGTTCCTGTAGGGGTTGAATTGCACCCCGAAAAGGGTATGCTGAGGTCTTAGCCGCAGGACCTGTGAATGCGGCCTTATTTGCAAGTAGGGTCTTTGCAGATACAAACAAGTTAAGATGAGGTCACACTGGAGTGGGATGGGCCCTAAATCCAGTGACTGGTGTCCTTAAAGGAGGAAGGAGAGTGGGTATCGGACATAGAGACTCAGAGGAAGGGCGCGGGCGGAGGCTGGCTGGCTGCAGCTGCAGGAGACACTGAGGACGGCCGGCAGCCCCCAGCAGCCGGAGAGAGAGGCCTGGAATGGGTTCTCCCCGAGAGCCTCAGACGGGCGCAGCTCTGCCAGGGCCTTGATTGGGGGCTTCTGGCCTCCTGAGTGGTGACAGAATACATTTCCGTTATTTTAAGCTACCAGGCTCTGGCATGTGGTCTTGGCAGCCCTAGGAAGTGAACCCCTTGAGTGTCTCTTGAACCCCAGCGAAGCAGCAGCCACTGTTCGGTGCCACGAGACCGGACAGACCTGGTCTTGCCCTCCTGGGACTCTGAGCTGGTGACCCCCAAAGAGGTGCCGAGGTGGGATGTGGGGGCGTCCTGCTGGTTGTCCTGTGGCCCCAGAGGAGGGGCTCTGCCACGTGCCACCAGCACTCTGGCCACGGGGCCTATGGATCTCATGAGGAGAGGATTTTTCCAGAACCATCTGGAAGATTAGGTGTGGGGGGGCGTACACAGATGGTGGTGAAAGGGCATGGTCTGAAGTTTGGGTTCGATGATAGCATCCTGGCTGTGGTCCGAATCAGCCTTCAAAGCCACCGGCTCCCCAGGCGCCCCTCAGGGGCTGTTATGTTCACAGGCCCCGGCCTGGCCCCCAACCCCCCCAGCTGCATCCTGCCTTGTGTCTCGACCCACACATGTCGGCGTCCTTCCAAAAGTTGCTTCTAATTAGCCTCACCTTTGGCCTCTGTGGCCGCAGGCCTGAGGTGGCGCCCACATTCCTGCGAAGTGTTTAGAATTTGTTCCACAGCGGGGAGGCCCCCCTGGCCCCTTGATTGCATCCTGGCAGTCCTCAGTTTGACAGACGCCCCCAGCCCCGGCCCCGCCCTCGCCCCTCACCCAGCCCTGGGTGGAGGGAGGGGGCGCTCTGGCCCACGTGGCTCCTGGCACAGGCCTCACCAGGCCCTGGCGACTGTGCGAGATCACTCACTGTCGTCAAGAGAATATGAATTTCCACTTGCTCTGACTTCCCCTTGGCAGGGCCTGGCCCCCGGAGGTCACTCTGGAACGGCTCTGCTTCCCCTCAAAGGAAGAACGCACCAACTCCCAGCAGCACTTTATGGAAGGACTTCGGAACGAGGAATCCTCTGTCCCCGGGGTGCCGCCCGTCGAGCGGCCTGACCTCGCCCCCCGGCCAGGCCGGGTGGGTGGGAGCTGTGCAGAACTGTGGGCTCTGCCTGTGCTTACCTGATGCTGTCATCTCTTTGCTTCAGAAATCTTGTCTTCAGTCTGTGTCAGCCTGGGATGCTTCAAGATTTTGTGTCCTCTCTCAACTTGTCTCTAAAAGTTCAGATTCATTTTGTCCCCTGGCCCCTATTTGCTGTCTGAATTCCAGAGTTTTGGAAACTAGTCACCTTTCTGATGGCAAGTCAGTCATTTTGTTTTGTACATAAGCAGCTGGTGGTTGGGGGAACCACCGACTGGGCTCACACAAGACCCTGGGCCCTCTTTCTTTCCCACAGAGAAGGCCCCAGGCCCTCCAGCTGCCCATGTCCCAAGGTCCTCTCTCCTCATGATTGCCCTTGAATCCCTTTAGGACACATGTCCCCCTTCCTACTCTTACTGTTCCCTTATCCTACTCTAGTTTATTTCCCCTTTCTTGTTCTTCTTTTGGACTATGATTCTGCCTCCCCACCACAGCAGTGCCTGCACAGGGAATCCTAACTGCTCACGCCTTCACCTCTTATCCTGGCCTCTCAACTGAGGGATTCATGAACTTAACAGTGTAAGTTTGGCTCCAACAAGGCCAGAGAGGGACTGCTACTAGTGATGGGTTAATTCGAGGCTCAGGCAGGTAGAGATGATGCTATGGAGCCCCACGTCCCCTTTGCATGGTTGCTAGTCATTCCCCATCCAGACTCAGCAACTTAGAGCAGGGAGCAATCTCAGGTCGCCCCAGTCTCATGTTTCCCAGGTGACATTCAGCAAGAGGCATATGGTTTCCCATCTGGTTGCAAGAGGTGGTGGAAAGGACAGCCCTCTGCCCAGAAAGAGAGGTCAGCCCAGCAATGTGGGCTGCTCCCCTGGTGGAGAGGGACCAGTGAGCCCCTGTAGTGCAGATTTTGACCCTTGTGCAGTGTGGGTGAGGGCACTGCTGTCCTGGGTGCAACATTTCGGTGGGGCTGACCAAACCCCTCCCTGCTAAACTGAATGAAGTATACAAACCTTACCTCTCTTTATGTCCCTTTACTTACCCCATTTATAACATCAGTGTTTTAAATATTACTTGTGCGTATATTTGGAACTACATCACGTGGTGTTATAATTTTGTTTCAAACGTCAAATATAATTTAGAAAACTCAAGCAGAGAAGGAATGCCTACTGTAATTCTCCATATCCTTGTCTCATATGTGTTTTTCTTCCTTTCTGCCATTCCAAAGTTCCTTATTTTACTGTTTCCTTTCTGTTTAGGGCATTTCCTTAGTCAGTCTTCAGAATAGGTCTGCTCTGGCATTCTGGGCACAGGGGTGTGTGTGTGTGTGTGTGTGTGTGTGAGAGACATACTACGCTGCCTCTTTCTGGACTCCTGCAGAAATCTACAGTCCTTCAAGTTGTTTTTCCTCTGTGGTAAGATGTCGTTTTTCTCTGGGTTCTTTCAAGATCTCTTCTTTGTCTTGAGTTTTCAGGCATTTAATTTTGGTGTTTCTTAGCATGGATTTCTTTAGGTTTATCCTGTTCGGTGTTTGCACAGCTTCTTGAATCTAGAGGTTTATGTCTTTTTCCCAACTGACGGCGTTTTCAACCATTATATACTTGAATATTTTTCAGCCTCTTCCTCTTTCTCCTCTCCTCCGGGGACTCAGATGGTGTGGACATTTGATCTCTTGTTATATTCCCACAGGTCCCTGAGAGCCTTTATTATTATCGTTCCCAGAGCATTTTCTCTCAGCGTTCAGTCTGGATGGTGTCTGTTGCTCTGTCTCCTGGTTCACTGAGTCTTTCCTCTGTCTTCTCCATTCTGCTGCTGAGCTGCTCACCCGTGCTTTATATTTCAGTTACTGAACTTTTTAGTTTTTAAATTTCCACTTAAAAATATACTGTAGTTCTTAGTTGAGACTTTCTATTTCTTTGCTGAGGCTTTCCATTTTTTTTCATTTGTTTCAATCATATTCATAATTGCTTGTTGAAACATTTTTTTTATCACAGTTGCCTTAACATATTTGTCAGATACCCCTAATGTCTGCCATCTCACTATTGACATCAGGGTGCCTTTTTTCACTCAGTTTGAGGTCTTCCTGGTTCTTGGTGTGATAAGTGATTTTCAGTTGAAGCCTGTGGCACTACTCTGGTGGAGGAGGGAGTCCTGCCTTATTCCTGCCTGGTGGAAATAGGGGTCTGGGCTCCCTGGCAAAGAAATCTTTGCTGTTTTGGGTGAAGGGGCCACAGTCTTCTCTGTGGTGTTTGGCTGGAGCAGGGCAGTTACTCTTTAGAAGTTTTCTGTCCTGCCAGGCTGCCTCTGTTCTGATCTGTTAGCTAGAGAGAGCAGGCTTTTGTTGGGGCTTTTGGGGGTCTTTGTCCATTGACAGTTCTGGGTTGCAGACAGGTTCATATCCACGTCTGGAATATTTAGGCGGAAGAAAAGCAGGGCACCACCCTCCCCGCACTGTGCTCTCCCTTGGGTCCTGAGACACCAGCTGGTCTACCACCTTCCCTCCATCTTTCCAGATGCTCTCTGTGGTTTTAGGTGTAACGTTCAGGGCTGTTAGCCGCACTTAGTGGGGGAAGTAGGGAAAAGTGGGTTACTTCATCCCAGAAGCAGAAGAAACATGAATTCCTTTTATAACCAGGAAAAACAGAGGGCAGTAATGTTTCATCACATGTTGTATGTTAATTGGGTTGAGGAGATTAGAGAATGAACAGGAGACTGCCTTCAAGCTAAAATAAACCTGAGGGAAAACTCAAGGGGCTGGTTGTAACAGAGCTGAATAATAAAAGCAGCTCTTTTGCTCATAAACTTTCCTGTTTAAATATTTTGACCAGAATTGCCAGCGAGGTTCTGCGTGTTTACGTTCGTCCGTGACAAAGGAGGGTTGATGCAAGGAACCACTGCAACCCCGTGTAGTTCATAAAATTAATCACTCAGAAATTGGACTTTTGCTTCCTCATTCTTATTTTGCTCTGGCTTTTAGCTGAGCCAATCATTATTTTTCACACGAGAAGTCCTTCCCAAAAGGTCTGCTTAAGTGTTCCAGCAGGATGGGAAAGCAGCAGAGAGGGAGTGCGCGGGCGGTCCAGCCCCCAGCCGACCTGCGGGCTCCTCTCCGGGCTGCAGGCTCCCCCATCCCTGCTCCTCCAAACCAAACTGCTTCCTCCATCAGAAAGGGGAGCAGGGATGTGGTTTCCAGATTTAAAAGGAGGCTGAAAATGACTTGTGGGTACTCTCTGCGGGATTTGGCTTCTCAACCTCAGACAGAGGAGGAAGGTCTCCAGGAGGTTTGGAAGATCCAACGTGTGCTCGGTCATAACCCCCATCCCGTGGAGGGGAGAGCATGTGTGGAGAGGAGTGAGGAGTCTGTCCCCACACCCATCCTCTGCCTCATGCACTGTTGTCCTGGGCTCTCGTGTGGTCATCGCGGCTTTCAGGGTGACATGACCTCCTGGCATCTTGTGAGGGTGATGCTGGTCCAGGGACCCCGCAGAGTGGCTGGGCCGCCCATCCGTGAGGACCGATTGTCAGGAGCAGCTGAGAGGAAGGGAGTATGGGGCAGGGTTTGAAATATCTGCTGACCTCAGACCTCTGTCCCTTAAGCTCACTCTGATGTGCTCACCCCAGTTCCGGTTTGCTCTTTCCTGTTGGAAACACTCCTTGATATACTGGCGATTTAAACTGCGATATGATTGAGGGCACCAGAGCAGAGCACGTGGAGCTGGAGGGGAGGCGGGGAGGTACGGGAGCCTGTTAGCAGGTGCAGTCAGGCCTCGGGCCCTGCTCCAAGGGAGGGATGACCCTACGAGGCCTGGGGACGGTCCAGGCGAGGGCGGGGATGCTGGCAGCTCATGCTCTTCTGATTAAGTGGGAGACGAGAGATGAGGGAGGTGGGAGCTGGGGCAGGGGCCTGAGGAGCATTGGGGGTGTTCTAGCAAAGTGAGTGCCAGCACTGTCCCAACGACTGTCCGGCCGTAGCCTTGCTGGACCAGGGCCCTGGGGGCCGGGCCCCCACGGAGGATGTCTAGTTAAGGGCGGTTTCTGGCGCCTGGACCAAGTCACTGGTCAAGGCAGGCTCTCCGTGGAGGTGGTGGTGAGGCCACGGCTGGGGAGAATGGCGCTGAGCCGCCGGGACGATGGACACCACACCTGTGACGTGGGCTCCATGTCTGTTAGCTAATTCTAGCTGTTTCCTTTTGCTGTTTAAAAAAGGGGCTGTAAGGAGACAGCATCCCATCTATGCCACTGCCGAAACAGGGGGCAGGCGACATTCATGTTGATAATTTATTTAATGCACGCTCTTCAAATATTACTCTTTCAATCTGTGATCTGTACACAAATCATCAGTGGGACATTGCACGTTCTTTTTTTGTGCTGAGTCTTCGACACCTTCCGCGTGCTTCAGTGACCCCAGTGGCCGGGGGCAGCTCTAAGGGGCGAGGCGGGGCTGGGGCAGGGAGCCTGGAGTGTGGGTGGCCTGAGGGAGGGTCAGACCCCCATGACGGGTGGGGTGTCCTCCTTGGGTCAGGGGATCCCACTCTCTGGGAGCAGTTGGTGGGTGAATGGAGGTGACTGGGAGGGACTCCTCCTGGCCTGGAGATGCCCTCAGTGTCTGGGGGTGGGGGAGTCGGCAGGGGCCCCAAGGTCAGCTCACCTGGGGCAGGGCAGAGGCCGTGGCTGGAGGCCCAGGGCTGGGGGGTGGGGACCATCCTGCCGAGGCCCCCAGGGCACGGTGAATGGGCTGTTTGTGCGTTATGAACAGGCCAGTATCACAGGAATGCAGCCGGGTCCCACAGCAGGGAGAGAACCAAGCTGAGAGCCGAGAAATCATAATAAAACACCACTCCCGGGAAACCACTTAAATGAATCACTGCTAAGGTAATAATAACCCTTTTGGCAAATGCATTCTCACTGCCCCAAGCCAAAATATATTCAGCCCTACAAAGGGCCCTGTGACGGGCGGTGGGGCAGCCCCCACCAAGTGGACGTTCTCGCGGCTCTTAAATTCTGTTCTTTCCGCGGGACAGGGCCTGACGAGAAATTTAGAGGACTCTGATGCTTAATGAAACATTCTGGGGCTGTATTTATTTAACAGATACGTGCATTTATTGGGGCCCCAGACAGAGCAAAATAAGCTTTTAAAAATATCTTTATATCAATCTCATTTATAGTTTCATATTAAGCAATTTTTGGGGGGTTGGTCAAGAGGACTGAAAGGACTCTGCAGAGCGCTGCGTTGGCAGGCTCAGGATGTGGGAAGAGCGACTGATCATTTCCTCTCTGTTAAACTCACCCCCACGCACCGTGGTTAAGAAGCGGCCCGTGGAAAGACCAAGGACGAACAAAATCAATTCACCTCTTTTGCACGTGGCCGTCTCAGGTTGGAGGGGCCTGTAGCAGCCTGGGGTGGGCTGCGGCGCTCCCCCCACAGCTGCCAACTCTTGCTACAGGGGGACCTCCCAGAAAGTGGTTCTGGGGACCCAGGTTGGGGGTTGCACACCCCCCACCTCTCCTGACAAACCAACCTGGGGTCACCTGGAGGACCTCACTCTCCTCTTAGGCTTCAGTTTGCTTATCTTTAAAATGAGGGGAAAGAGCTATCTAAGCCAGCCAGTGGGAAGCCCCTCCCGCCACCAGCACCGCCAGGCCCAGAAGACACACCACGCCTCCATCGGGGGCACCGTCTTCATGGAGGACAGACGTGGCCTCGGGGTCGCCCTCTGCAGACAGCCTGCACGCTGCCGCTCTGCTGGTCAGGAAGCCAGTCCTGTCAGGCAGCAGGACACCAGGTCACTCGGTCGCTGTAGGGGTGGAGTCACACCGTTTCCAGCCTCAGGTTGTCTGTTAAGCTGGAGGGCATTAGGAGTCAGACGGACATACCTAAAGAAAACTCAGGTCAGCAAAGTGTGCCATCATGGGGCAGGGCCAGGATCCGGGGGCTTACCATCAGGAGGAATAAACAATGACGTTCATTTATTTGCTTAACAGATATCTATTGCTTGCCTATGACAGGCACGGGCTGGGTCTGGGCTTTGTGAGAAACACATTTTCCTGGATTAGGTGTGTGCATCTGTGTGTGTGTGTGTGTGTGTGTGTGTGTTTGCGCGTGCACGCTGGGGGTACAGACAGAGGAGCGGGCCACATAGGAAGCCCCATTGGGACACCAGGAGCCTTCCCAGAAATCCTGCACGAACTCTTAACAAAATTTTTCACCACTTCTTACACTGATTGGTGTTTGTCAATGGCTGCTTAAAAAGAACAGGTGGCCAAACTCTTCAACTATGTTATAAAATATCCGAGTATACACTCAGGTGCCAGTGTAGACTTTTGTGGCATGCACATGCATGCAATTGTGTCCTGCAGAGGCCCTGTGGTCCAGGTGCTGGCACTGCCCCCCAAGCTCGAGGGCCCAGGGGCCCCCAAGATGGTGGGTGGTCCCCTCAGGAGATCTGCAAATGGCCAGTCGTGCAGGAGCACATCACTGTTCTCACACAGCCCTTGGGCTGTTGAGGCCACTTCAGACCTTTTTCCCTTGGCCTGGCACCCTTTTTAATGGAACCTAACTCTCCTGCTGTGCAGCAAAGCCAACCTGCTGACACTGGGCTGTGGTGAAGGAGAGCACAGCATTCATCTGCAGGGCGCCCAGCGAGGAGAATGGGCAGCTCATGCTCAAAAGACCCAAACTCCCCAGTGGTTTTTAGGGCAACATTTGGGGTGAGTATTGCAGCTCATGGACTTTCTTCTGATTGGTTGGTGGTGAGGTAACAGGGTGATGTTTTGGAAATCTTAACCATCAACCTTTTGGTCCCACCTGGTCTGGGATCTGTGTCCTTGTGGTCAGCACGTAGTCACCGTCCTCCTCCTGGGTTGGGGGTGGTGGCGGTGGGTCTTAGTTTCTGCAGAGCAGCTCAGAGATACAGGTCAGACTGTTATGCACGTGCCTCGAGGAGGAGCCAGGGTTCTGTTTATTGGTTAGGCCACCATCTTCTTGCTTAACTGCTTTCCCTTTGTTTCTGTGTTCCTTCACTTCCCAGCTTAGTAACTGCTTGAGTCTGTTCTTTGGAACCAGGAGAAGGCCTAGGAGATTAGAGCCTTTGTCTTACAAATAAGAAATGGGGGACATGCAGGGGCTTTTGTTCCCAGGAGGGCCCCACAGGGTCCTGCTCAGTTTCAATCCTCAGGGGAGTGGGGGCGGGACAAGAAGGGGAATAGACTTTTGGATAAGGTGGTTCATCACAAACTCAGCGGAGGATCTCGGTTTTAGGGGGATCTGGTTTCACTTTTGCCCTGGTGTCCTTGGCTGGCTTTACGCCCACCCCCCATGCCCTCCTTTCTCAGCCTGCTGGACCGGATGCCCCTGCCCCCCACAGAGGTGAATTTTCTCTGCATCCAGGGTGGACCCCGGGTCGCTGAGCTTGGCCAGCTCTATAACTTGCAGGCCTCAGTGCCAAACGAAAACACAGGGCCCCTTGTTCAAAAAGCAGGAAAAAAGCTTTTCCTGTGGTTTCTCTCTTGACCTGTCACGGTGTTTTCTTTATTTGCTGTTTAACGTCGTGCAAGTGCAGACCCTCATGGGAGCCGGGCCCACCCTGTGACTTGGCATCTGTCCCCCACCCTGCCCCCGCCTGCCCCCAGCCCTCCCAGGCAGGTCACTGGGCTGAGGGGCAGCAAGCTCCTTAGTCCCACTGGACTTCATTCACCAAACACAAGTTCAGGGGGAATTATGAAGAATCTTAGGCAGTGCTGGCAGAGCTCTGACCACCACACGCAGGGCTCCCTCCCGAGCATGGGGCGCTGTGTGACTGTGGTCACATGCCCGGGAGCTGGCCCAGAAGCTGAGGAGGGATGCAGCCCTGAGGAACTCAGGCCATGGGAGTGACACCGTGTACCATGGGAATGTTGGCGTGGGCTCAGGCCGGGACCTGGGGGGATGACTGCTGAGGCCCCTCCCTGGCAATCAGCAGTCACTGGCCTGAGGCAAGGCCCTGCTCTTACAGGGCCCCTGAGCAAAAGCAATTTCTGGAAAGCAGGTGGGTTTACCTGCTAATCATTGTATTCTGCTATTCTGACCTTTTATTACCTCTTTTTTTTTTTTTTTTTTAAATCACTTTTGCAAAACTGTAGGATGAATTCTGGAGCACAGGCAAGGCAAGGTGGACTGGGGGCCCGCTCACCTCGTCGCAGGCCTCAGGTCACCCCTGCTCTTCACTGCAGCGGGACTCGGGAAGTTGCAAACGGTTAACTCTGGGGTTCAGACAATTTATGTGACAGGTGAGCCCTCCTGCTCACTCTGCTGTATTTAAAAGACCCAGACCCAAGAGAGGGCTGCCCCAGGGGGCGTCCAGCTGGGCCCAGACTGCGCATTTATCACAAAGCTGTTTAAAAGAAAATGCCTCGGGGCACACCCAGCTCCTCGGGGATGCGGCTGGTGCAGAGGCGGGATACCCAGATAGGAAACACCTGTCCCGCGCCTCGAGCTGGCCAGGCATTGTTTTATATTTGTGTTTTCAGTTCATTCAGACTCAGTATCGAGGTGAAATTAAGTACACCATCAGCCTGAAGCTACCAAACCAAACACAGACACAGCCGGATTGAGAAGCCGCGCAGCAGCGGGGCTCGGCTGGCCCCCGCCAGCCTGGCTCCGCACAAAGGCGCACTGTGCGCCCCCAGACCGCAGGCACCCCGGGTGGCCCGGCCCGGCCCGCGCCCGGCGGGGCGAGGGAGCAGGAGGCTCTGAGCTGCAGACGCGGGCCCCGAAGCCGCCTGTCGTCGCGGGGCCGTGGGCTGAGCCATGCGGAGCGGGGAGCGGGGCTGCCCGGCCTGGAGGGGAAGGTGTGGAAATCCGACACAAACGCCAATGTTTTACCTTCTAAATCACCTTGGTCTTTGCAGTTGAAATTCATCCTGAACTTCCCACCCCAAATGTCTCAGGGCCGGGGGGAGCCCGGGCTGCTTCTCGCTTTCCAAACTCACAAGTCGTAATTCTCTCTTCCCGGGCAGCCGGTCACACTGCTGAGATGGTGTGAAACCCCCCGAGAGTATCGTGGGACCCTCCGCTCCCCCCACCCACAACCCGACCCTCACTCTCCACGGGAGGGACTGACCTCGGTGACTTTTCCAGAGCAGTCCTGTTTGGGGTTTGGCTTTTACAGGGTTCACTTCAGGCTGCAAGAGCCCCAGGTGTGATCCTCAGGTGTGACCCGTCAACTCTCCTTCACCCCAGCAGATTGGCCCATCACCCCTGCCCTCTGGTGTGGCGCCCTGTCCAAGCCTGGGGGGCCGTGGCTTCTAGGGAGCCAGTCTCAATCCCAGACGCCTGGATGCTCCCACTGGACTCTGGGACTGGACGTGTGACCCCGCTCTGCAGCACCCACTGGGGCGGCCTCCGGTCTCCAGGGACTCGGGAATCAGGACCATCCACAGGCCCCAGGCCAGCCCCTCTCCAGGTCTCTCTTTGCTCTCGGTCCTCTTCGAAGTCCGTGCCACCTGCAGGAAGGCAGCTGCCCAGGGTGGTGTCCTGGGCTGCTGGACACATAGTGTTACTTATGTATTATTCATCACAGCCACTTCTGTACTGGCTCTTGAACGCCTGTTCTTCCCAGCCCGTCCGTGCATCTGCTGAATCACAGGCCCAGACTCACGACCCACGTGGTTTACATCTTCACTACAGACTCGCCTTCTTGGGCCCCCGGTTGTTGTGCAGCAGTTCCCCGACCACTGACCCGGCGGGGACGTCATCCCGCCACCACAGTCATGGGGGGGGGGCCTGGCTCCTCTGTTCGTCTTTTTCCCCACCCCTGAGCGTGGCGGGCAGTGTGTCCCAGCGAGGAGCTTGGAGGACTAAAAATCTTTCAACGGCATAAGCCTTTCCATGTCATCACTTGGTCCCCGTTAGAAATTAAGACCTGGCCACAGTACATGAATTACCACAAATACAGTGGCTTAAAACAACACAGCTCTCTTTACAGCTCTGGAGGTCAGAAGTCTGGTGTGAGTCCTTCTCAGGGCTCTGAGGGGAAGACACATTGTCTTGCCCTTTCCAGCTTCTCAAGGCAGCCTGCGTTCCTTGGCTGGTGGCCTCTTCCTCCTGCCGCACTGGCCTCTCGCTTAGGTGGTCACATCTACCAGCAGACTTCAGGGCTGAATGTGGTCCCAAAGATGTCCACACCCTGATCCCCAGGACCTGCGAGGGTGAACTGACATGGCAGGAGGGTCTCTGCAGATGTGATCAGGTTAAGCACCCTGGGATGCAGAGAGGGTCCTGGGTTTTCCTGAGTCGGGTGGCCTCTGGACTTGGGAAGCGGCAGGGAAACGGGTTCTCCCAGTGCCTCAGGCAGGAACGCAGCCTGGCCAACACCTTAATTTTAGCCCCCTGAGTCTGATCTTGGATTTCGGAGCTCCAGGCTGTAAGGTAATCACTTGGTGTTGTTTTTAAGCCACACAGCAGCAGGAGGAGACTAATACGGGTGCCCAGGATTTCGGGTGGGCAATTTAGTTAAAAGGGGTGAAGGCAGAGGGGGCTTGGCTTGAAGCTGCCGCTGCCGAGCACACAGACAGTTCTCACCCAGGCTGGATGCTCATCCGGGCTTAATGTGCACAGGCCACGTGCGCGTGGGACAAGATTCGGGGGCTTCGCCCCCACCGCGTATCCCTCCCCCGCCGCCTGGCTCACATCTCCGTGCCAGGCGTTTAGGAGCAGTTGCTGGAAACCCTCAGCCTCTTCTCTGGCTTTAGCTTGGGAAGCTTCCTTAGATGAAAAAACTCTTTATTTCTCAAAGGACTTAGCTGTGCTTTCTACCTGTTACACATGCAGGGCATTTAAAGAGCCGGCATGGCCCCTTCCCGGGCCCCTCCCACGCGGCCCCTCCCTGGAGCCCGCTGGCTGCTCCCCCAGCCGGCTCTGTGCTGCCCACCCAGATGCCGACGAGCCACATGCTTACGTGGCTACGTGCTGAGTTTTCAGATCACACGACTTTCCACCGTGCAGGGTTCCAGCTCTGTCTGAACCCTTAACTCACACTCACACACACACACACACACACACATTCACTCACACCCCTCCATTCCCCCTGTCCCTCTAACGTGGTCGCAGAGGCTCATTGAGATGACCAGCCCATGCTTACTGCTCACAGCCAGGCCAGCGGAACAACAAGATTAACTGCCCTCTGTTTTCTCTGGGGTCAACGATTACTGTTTTTTTTGTGTTTTTTTTTTTTTTTTTTTTTTTTTACCACCAGCACAGTCTGAGACTCTCCCCAAGCCGTAGGTCCCCAAAACGTCACCTCGCAATTTTGTCTTCCTGGAGAAGGCCCTGTTGGGCCGGGGCCCTGCTTGCAGGGGAGGCAGCTGCGGGCAGTGGTCCGGGGCCTCTGCGCACACCCGTGGGCTTCTCAGCACGTGATTCGGCCAGCGTGACCTCTGTCCCCTGTCCCGCTCCACAGCCTCCCCTTGGCACGTCCACGTGGAGCACGTGCTCTGGGAACTCTTGAGCAAGGGTGTGCAGGTGGTGACCTGGGAAGACCTGGAGCTTCTGAAAATGTCTTTATTTGACATCGTTTGATAGTTTGGGCTTCAAACTCTAGGTTGGACTTCGTTTTCCTCAGAATTCTGACATGGCCACTCCCTTCCTCCCCGCCCCTGAGGTTGTGGTTGAGAAGCCCTGGTGCCAAGCTAATTCTCCATCCTTTGTATGAAACCTTGTTTTCTCTCTAGAAACTTCTAGGACTTTCTCTTTGCCCCCAGTGTACTGCCTTGTCACACGTTTTTCTCTGTGTGGGTCTCCTTCCATGCCAGCACTGTGCATGGATCGGGCCCTTTTATGCTAAAAACTCAATTTCCTCAGCTTCATCTTCCAGCCCTCTCTTTCTTCTGAGATGCACCCCCCCACTCCCTGTTCCCTCTCAGAGTCCTTCCTCCAAAGTTTGTCGATCTTTGAATGTTACGTCTAAGATGGAGATATTAAAAAACCACTTGCAAGCTCTGTGTGTGTGTGTGTGTGTGTGTTGGAGAGTGGGTAAAGTGTGTACAAATAAAAGTTACATGTGGGTTTCAGGTAAACAAAGGAGAGTAAGTGTACCCCTAACACTGTGTGGGGTATACTTATGCTAAAAATTATTTGTTGTTTATCTGCAAGCCCAGTGTAACTGGGCTTCCCGTGTTTTACCTAGCAGCCCGAGGTGGGGGTGCTTTCCTACAGGTTTCAGGGCAGAGTGTTTTGGCTGGCCCGGTGCCAGGGATGCCCATGTGGGGTCTCCAGGTCTCTCTGTTCAGGCTTCAAGTTGGAGCGGTCAGTCTGGCCCCAGCACGCGGGAGCCCACTGGGGAGAGATGCAGGTGTCTGCAGCCAGAGCTCCTGTTCACAGTGCCCAGCATGGGCCTTCTCCCTCTGCACCGTCCCTCAGCCCAAGACCCTGGCTCGCTCTCTCCAGGGAATACAAAGCCTTGTCTGCTGGGGCAGCGGAGGGGGCATGAGAGCCTGGGGCTTCTTACCCAGACCTGGAACCACTTCTCACAGTCGTGGCCCTTCCCTCCCTCCAGGCGCTCCTGCAGCTTTGCCTGCAGGGCGTGCCGTGGGGCGGGCTGGTTTGCTTCCTGGGTGTCCCAGCTCCTGGCTGAGGATTCGGTTCTTGGATCTGCTCCGTGGGTCACACGCGTCCACCCCTTGTTACCTCTGTCCCCGCTGTTGCCTCTCCTGGTTATGTCTTTGTTAATTTATGCCATTAAAAAAACCCTCTCCTGACATCTATGCTGGGCTTCCAGAGGGGTGGATGACACGAATTTTGATGGTCACGTTGTCTTTGACAGGGGCTCGCCCCGACTTCATTTCTAACCTGATCTTCCTCTTCCTGTCGGTGAGTTTGGTCAGCCGTGGGTCCTCCAAACAGTTGGGTAGTTATTCATCATGTGATGACTGCCACGTGGTGCTGGGCTCTGTCCTGGGCACACAGCACACCCTCCAGCTGCCTTTGCTCCACTCAGCCCCGCTGGAAGGTGGGGAGGGGGCTAGACCCCCAGATTTTAGATGAGAAAAGGAAGAGTTAGGCTGCACCCCAGGTCCCACGGCAGGTGGGTGGGTGGAGCTGGGTGCCGGACCCCTGCGGGAGGCCTCCGACAGGCCCCGCCCTGGGTTCTCGATTTAGCCCGCCCTGGTCGGAGAGGCGGAGTCTCCTCTTTTAACCCGGCCGCTGGAGCTGGGCGTGCTCGCAGGCCGCCGCCCCGCCCAGGGTTTCGCTTGCTGGGAGTGTCGTGGGCTGGGAGCGCCCACCTGACCAACGAGGGAGGGTCCCCGGGGTGGGGGGAGCAGAGGGCCGTGTCGCCTGCCCACCTCCGGCCACTCCGTGCGGGGCCACTCAGAAGCTGCCCCCACTTGGCTGCCCTCTTGTGTATTTTCTCTTTTTAATTTTTTTTTCAGTGGGAACTCCAGATACTTTAAGAAACACATGGTTTGTATCTTCTCACTCTTTGGATGCCGCAATGTAAGTAGAGCATTAAAAAAAAAAAAAACCAAAAAACCCCAAAAAACCAAAACCCACCCCTCCAAACGACAGCTTTCACACACACGACAGAGGAGACTCGTTTTAAGAGGTGAGTAGGTGTTTTTGTGTTTTGTGCACTTATGCAAACAAGCCGCGCCGTCCCAGCAAACCTGGGCGCACTTTTGTTCTGGATTTATGTCTAGTGCTGACGGTTTTGTGGAAATGCTACGTTTTTACGAGGCTGAAGTACCTGTGTCTCTCCCCTGTGTAAAATGTAATTGCGTCTTATTTATTGCACTGGGTATTAACACTCATAGTTCATTAAGAAATTTTCTCCAGGGCTTGTCGAACTCGCGGGGCTGGTGCCTGGAAGGAGGTCGTGTCCAAGTTCAGCTCCGGAGGGCAGGGAGCAAAGATGACTCTGTGTTCTGGGGACACATTAGCCCCGGCCCCACAGTCCCCATGCAGATGCTCTCAGCCCTGGGTGTCTGGGTCCCGAGATCACCGCTCTCACTACCTAGCTTGAAGGTGCGCTGAGCACTCAGAGCTGCTGCTTTTCTGACCTTGGCCTTGCCTTGCAGGAGCCGGACGCAGGCTCCGCGCAGCTCAGGCCCAGACAGAGGGAAGGCCACTGGGCCACGCTCCAAAGTGAAGCACCTTGAAAGAGGGAGAGCTGACCCGGCCCCAGGGGTGGGAAACCTGTGAGGGGTCAGCTCCACCTTTGTGGTTGAGTTTTTTTTTTAATGGAGGTGCTGGGGATTGAACCCAGGGCCCCCGGCACGCTAAGCACGCGCTCCACCCCTGAGCTCTACCCTCCCCTCCACCCTCATTGTAATGCCCAGCGTCTCAGGCCGGTGAGGCCCTCGCAGGGGCCTGGCAGGTACTGGGACATCTGGTGACTGCTGTGTCGGCCAGCCCCCAGGAAAGTGGGCAGGACCCCAGTCCAGGGCAGGTGTGAGCGTGGGCCTAGCATGGCAGCTGTTTCAGGGGTAGAAGACCCTGAGCAGGGGGATGCTGTCCGTCCGGTGGGGGCGTGGCTGGGTCCCAGGTGCATCTGGAAAGAGACCCCAGGTGGCAGCAGGGGTGTAGTGGGGGCCAGGCAGGCGCTCTCTGTCTGGAGCCCCCATGGGGGTCGTGCTGCTGACCCCGCTGGAGCAGGGTGGGCCCTGGTCCCTGGGCACTTCTGGGCTTGGAGGACACTGGGGCTGGCTCTCAGGTGGCTTTGGCACTTTTCTGGCAACGCCAGCACAGGCAAGCCAGGCGGGGCAGGCTTGGCTGCAGAACTCTTCTAGGATGTCCCGATGACCATCTTGGAGAAGGTCTCCTTGTCCAGGTCGGTGGCCCCCTGTATCCGATGTCAGGGCCGTGGTGCTCACCTTGGCTGGGCACTGAGCGGGCAACTGCTTCGGGTAGTGGTGAGTGAGTTGTGGACCAAGGGACTTCATCTTGTCCTCCATTCTGGTCCAACTGCTGTACACACACTGCTGAGCTGTGCACAGACAACCCTAGTGTGTGACCCTCATACCTGAGACGTGAGACCATAACGCTGGAAAAAGGGTCTCTTCTGTGTGTAATTTAGTTAACGTTCCTCTGATGAGATCATCCTGGATTATTGGGGGCCTTAATCCAATGACGAGTGTCCTTGTAAGAGACAATCACAGACACAAGGAGGAGGAAGTAACACGAGATTGGAGAGATACAGCCACGGCCCAGGAACGCCAGCCACCACCAGACGCTGGGAGAGACGAGGAAGGACCATTCACCTGAGCCCCTGGGGCAGCGGGACCCTGCCTCCAGGACCAGGAGAGGATGGATTTCTGTTGTTTTAAGCTGCCCTGTTTTGGTACTTTGTTCTGACAGCTCTGGACACTAACACTACAGGCTAGAGAGGAATCAGGATGATCCATGTTGGGGCCACATGGGGGCTGTGGTGGTGGGGATGTGTGTGTGCTTATGTGTGTGTGTGCACACATGAGTGTGTATATGTATGTGTGATCATGTATGCACACAAGTGCATATGTGTGTATGTGTGCATGCACGTGTGAGTGTGTGCATGCACATGTGTGTGCTCACACACATGCACGTGCAGGGACTGAAGATCCAGGTTCCTGGGTGTCTGGGAGGTTTGCAGGAAGGGTGACCCCCTGCAGTGGGCTTGGTTTCAGAAGCCTTGGCTGTGGCTGCTGTCAGGATGTCCAGGAGCAGGAGACGGACCCCAGCCCACGACCCACTGGAGCTTCCTATGGCCATGGCGCTCCAGTCCGGGAGGCTTCCTCCTGCCCCTCGGTCCCTTCTCTGGGCAGCCACATCTCTCAGCCCAAATGACAGCATTTCTCTCACATCAAAGCTCTGGCTTCACTGAACTGTCCATCCATGATATTGCAGCAAAGTATGCTACAGCTCAGTGTTACAGCTCAGTGTGACAGCAACCTGGGTCCGGGCGACAGACCAAGCAGCACTCGGAGAGTTACTACGCCAGGAGGCCCAGAGGCGTTAACACACCAAGCTCTGGACTCCATCTGTAGGTTTACACTGGCTCTTATAGGCTACCAGTCTAGACTTTGAAACATTTTGTAACATCATATGCAAATAAGGTGTAACAAAAGGTGACTAATTAGGAAGAAGCTTTGTAGAAATGGACCAATCAGGAGTGAGGGAAATGAACCAATCAGGAGTGAGCTCAGGGAACCAATAGAATCTGAGGGATAAGTTCCGCTTTCCTAGAAGTAAGCTGTTTCAGAGTTTAAAAAGCGAGAGAACGCTGCTGGGCCAGGGAACCAAATGGTGCTGGTGGGAGGGTAGTGGCCCTGCCTGGGGCCCCCGCTGTCTTCTTCGTGGGGCTCCCCACCTCACTGACAGAGGTTCAGGAAGGACTGACGTGAATCGAGAGACTGTTTCTCAGGATCCGACAGGATTTCAATGGTTTTCATGGAGCTGAACCCCCTCTGAGACTTGGGAGGCTGCAAATGGAAACACACAGTGTTCGTGGTTCGTACTTGACGGGATGATGGCTGGCTCCTCCTGAAAACGCACCAAGCCTGCAGAAGCGGCTGCGAATCTGCAGGGCCACCCAGGTCCCCCGTAAGGGGTGGGCAGGAGGCTTGCTTTAATTAGACTTGGACTCTCCTCTGACACGGAGCTGCGTCTGATTTGCACTCTGAGGGCTTCCGCCTCCCAAGGCAAACGGAGGGGCCCTCACTTGATGTTTGAACACATTTCACACACACGTCAATGTATTTACTGACACAGACACGCACTCACACACACGCAGACCCACAAGCGTTCCCGGCCTCGCCATGTGCGGGGCAGATTTCGGCCCCATCCCCAGCCCCCCTGGGGGTCGAAGCAGAGCTCGGTCTTCTCTCTGCTTATTTTCACACGGAGGGATTTATCAAGTAAACATCCAGCTTTGAGACCTGGCCTCCCAGGAGCTGTTCCTGCAATGCCAGCTCGTCGCTTTCATCTCCGTTAGCTCGTCTTCAATCAGCAGTGTTTGGACAAGGATCCTGAGCCTTTCTTACCTGGAGGGAGCAAAGTAAAATTTGGGGTGTTCTCACCATTCTTCAGGAGTCCCCCACTGGCTCTGGGGCTGCATCTGCTCTCTGGGGACTCCCCCCCCCCCAGTGGCTGAGCATTGCCTCTAGAGGTTCTTGTTCAATTTTCAGTGCTGGGCCCCAGGGGCGTGTGCTGAAGGTAACAGGGCCTCTTCCTGACATACCTGCAGCCCTGTCCAGTCTGGTCCTGGAGGTGACCCAAGCACCAGGTACTGCTTTTTCCGCAGTCCCTACTCCTCCCATGTCCTGGGGGAAGGACTTTTTAAAGAAGGAGGTTTAGTGTGTGTGTTACTGATGTGGTACATGAAAAAGGCAGGTAACAAGATAAATCGTACACTATGGTTGGTAAATATGGATATATTTTTTATATATAATATAGAAAAATAGAAAAATGAAAACAGTAAGTAATTATCTCTAAGAGATGGGATTTACAAGTAATCGTGTCTCTTTAGGGGGCTTAGCTCTTTTTTCTAAACTCTTTACTATGAACATGTACTAACTTCATAAATAAAATGTTATTTAAACATAAAATGGAATGGTGGAAGGAGCTCTTTAGTCTGAAATAAAAAGGACTTGGGAATATACAATGATTGTCTTAAAAGATTTGAAGAAATGTTGCATGAAAGAGGTATGCTGGGTTTTTTTTTTTCTGATGGGGATGGAGAGGCTGAAAACAAGTGGAACAAACAGAAAGGCAAAGGACTTTTTATTAGCAAAATTGTCCATGAATAGGTTGGGCTGACTTTGACAGCTGTGTGTTCTCTGTCAGAGGAAGACCTCTTGGCAGGATGGGGTGGCGGCAGGACTTCAAGTGCAGGACTGATGATGATGATGGTGGTGATGTTTATGATAATGATGCTGGTGCTGATGGTGGTGCTGATGGTGGTGATGATCATAGTGGTGATGATGGTGACAATGATGATGGTGGTGATGGTGGTGATGATGGTGATGGTGGTGATGACAGTGATGTAATGATGGTGACGGTGGTGGTGATGATGGTGATGGTGGTGATGATGGTGATGGTGACGTAATGATGGTGATGGTGGTGATGATGGTGACAGTGATGGTGGTGATGTGATGATGGTGGTGGTGATGGTGATGGTGGTGATGATGGTGGTGGTGATGTGATGATGGTGATGTGATGATGGTGATGTGATGATGGTGATGGTGGTGATGATGGTGACAGTGATGACAGTGGTGACAGTGTTAGTGATAATGATATAATCTTTTTTGTTCATGTTATGCTGACAATGCACAAAACATTCCTTTTCATACCCAGCTGATGCCTGCCCGACCCTCTGGGGAGGCTGTCAGGCATTATAGCCATCACCCCGTGGAGTGAATGAGGCCAAGAGAAGATATCACTGCTGACCCAGAGGCAGAGCTGAAATCTGACCCAGCCCTTTCACTCCCCAGCCCAATACCTGGCTGCTCTGCTCTTTGATCTGAAGTTGGTGGCACCTTGTTCAAAACAAAGGCATCTGGAAAGAAAGGTATTTTCTGTCAGACTCAAAGAAACATGGCCTCAGCCTGACCCCCCAGGACCGGGGGAACGGGGGATGAAGAGCAGGTTTGCAGGGACCATGGTGGGAAGGAGGGTATCTGGGGGGACTCAGCCTACGATGACAGTGGAGCCCGCACCTGCATGTCTTGGGACCTTCCCCTCCTCTGGCAATGGGAGGCTTGGGCAGGTGACTGTGTTTCCTGGGGTGGGCCATACCATACTGGACCCTGACCTGTCATCCCGCCCACATTTCCACTTCTCAGCCTGGCCCCTGGACTCGGACGCTGCCCTGGATTCTCTCCATCCTCAGCCTCTGCTTCTCCAGAGTTGTGTGGCTTCAGGTCCCTGCTGTCCTCTCGCCCAGACCACCCTCCTGCTGCCCTGACGCTGCTGCTCTCTGCCTGGCACCCTGCCCCCTGCTTCAGTCCCGTCACCCTGAGGGTGGCCAAGCTGGTCCCTCTCCCACCCCCGCTCCATAACTTGCCTTGGGCGGAGCTGGTGGAGTGGCTGTCACTTGTCCTTGTCTGCTCCCAAGTCCCATTTGTTCTTTCCTAGTAGCTCTCAGAGTCACCTCCTCCTGCCGTCCCAGGTGTGGCAGCCTCTGCACTGGCCCCTGCCGGCAGCCGCCCTGTCTAGTCTGTGGGCCCCTTTCCAGCTGGGTCACACCCCTTGCTGTACGCCCTGTGTCCATCCTGGGCCTTGCCGACCCTTCATCACACCTTCGTTTCTGCCCGTTGGCAGGGTTTGCTCTAAGCACATGGGACTGAGTCCCCATAGGTCCCTGGTGGCCCCACTCTGTGTTCCAGGTACCCACAGTCTCCGTCCTCCACCTGGACTGGTCTTCCCTCCTCCTTCACTTGAGACACTTCTCTCCATCCTCCAGGCTCAGCTTGGTTTGGGTGTCAGCCTGCAAGAAGCCCGCCCTGCTCCGGGGTCGGGGTGAGACGCCCCCATGACCTGCCAGCAGAGCCCACTGCAGCCTTTGTTACCTAATTGCAGGCCATGGAGCCGCTCTCAGCATGCTTGTTGGCTGCCTGAATAAATGAGGAAGTGAATGAATGAATGAGTGGGATGTCCAGAGCCGCTCGGGCTCCCAGTGGCAGAGCTGGGATTTCCACCACTCATGGTATCTGTGTGCCCCAGACTGGAGCCAGCCCTGCGGTCAGAGCCAGGATCACGGAGGCCCTGCCCTCCTGGAGGTTGAACGCAGGCCCGTGGACTCTCAGTTCAGTGCTCCTCCCAGCGCGCCGCGGAGGAGTTAGGGGCCAATGCGGATGGCACCTGGGGCATCCTGCACCTTCAGCTGGAGTGATCGAAGTGGAGTGGCAGCCTCGGGTGCTCAGGGCACACACCCTGCTCCCACTGTCACCGACCCCAGAAGCCTCATCCTTATTTCTGCCTCGCTTTCAGGAGGCCACTGCAGGAAGGAAGACATCAGAGGGCTGGCCAGCTCCCTCCAGGGAGCCGGATGCGCGTGGCGACAGGAGAGGGCGCTGCTGAGCGCTGGCTGGCGTGGGGGTGAGCACTGGCCAGAGCGGGACAGCCGGCCTCGCTGTTGAGCAAGAGCACCAGACCTCCTTGTTTCTCAGCTGCTTCCAAAGGGGCAAAGGATCAAGGCCCTGGACTTGAAATAACAGAAGGGAAATCGCTTGCAGGCCCGCATCTGGAGGCCAGAAGGGGTTTAATAGCCCTGCTTGGGAGGGGGCGGGGCTGGGGCGGGGGGGGGCGGGGCTGGGCGCCAGTTCCCCAGCTCTTCGCCACGGCTTCCCGCAGCCAGGAAGAGATGCACCCGGCTGGCACCCACCTGGCGGCAGCCCCTCCTTTGTCACCTGGGAGGGTGGCGGTCTTCACCTCTACGGCGGCCTGCTGGGTCCTCACTGGGGGTTCTTGGCCTCGAAGCTCTTGCAGTGCTTGGTCCCTGATGCGTCAGCTCAGACCTCCTCAGGCACAGCTCTCGGCTGGCTGAGCCGCTGGGCCGGGGGTTAATTGGGGTCTACAGCAGGGCCGTGGCAGTCTGGCTGTGGTCACGTGCCAACACCGGGCTGTAATCACTCCAGGCTGAGGGGACCCGGCCCCAGAGCACCGCAGACCTCTCTTGCAGGCGGTCAAGTTGCGCCTTCTCCCTGGGGATGTCACCCTGCAGCCTGAGTCAGCTGGAGGGGGGCGTGGTGGCACCTTACTTCTGAGAAGGGAGGCATCTCATTTGACCTAGATGGACAACCTCTGGAAGGCTTGGCAGGGATGGCTTTGTACAGCACGTGATTCCTTGGGCTGATGCCTTCTCCTTAAAAGCAGTGAGGAGGAGCCCTGGGGTTCCTGGGAAGCTGGGACGTGGAGAGCGCCTCGGCTTCCTGCGCCAGCTGCCGCCAGAGCAGCCCCTTGGCAACTCGGTCACGCGGAGCTTCCACGCTGGGCTGCCTGCGGCTCACACCCGCACACACGGTGCCACGTCGGAGCATCCACTGCACGTCCGGCGTGGCCCACTCGAGATCACATCTCTGTCCGACCGGGCCACGGTCCAGGAGACGCTGGTTTTGGGGGAAGGCTGGCAAGTTGTTCCAGGTCACACAGCTTGTCAGAGTCAGAGCTGAATTTCGAATCCAAACCTTCCTGACAACCAACGCTTGGACTTTCCAAGCCCCTTGTCTCTCAAGATTTCAAGCAAATGAATCGCCCAGCCTGGTCCAAGCCCTGTCTCAGAGACCGTGTTTCTGTGAATGCAGCTTGGATCTCATCACTTCCCACCTCCAGCACTGGCAGTGGCTCCCCTCTCCGGGCGGCTCTCTTGGATGGCTGTAGTGACAGATGACCTGGGACGCTGAGGCTGCTCGCAGGCCCAGCCCTCGGCAGGAAGGCTACGTGGCAGAGAGAGGCAGATGGACGGGCCCCATGTGTCCTCAGCTCTGAGCGGGCGGGCGAACCCAGGCCCCCAGCTGTCCAGGTCTCTGGGCTGTGCTGACTGGGGGCTCAGGCCACTGACAGGCCTTGACTGGTTGGGTGCTAATGATCAAGGCGTCCTGTTGCGGACAAGCCAACCGGCAGAAGGTGCTGTAGCCAGGAGGAGAGAAGTGGCATGGCCCCAAACCGGACCCCATCAGCACCTCGGGGCTGCGTGGGCCGGGGTCGGCCCGGGGTTCAGCCGAGCCAAGTGCCCTGCAGGAGGGCCTGAGGTGGAATGGAGGAGGCCAGGCTCCCGGCAGGGTGCTCTGCAGGAACGCGAGAGAGGAGGAAACCCCAGGGCGTGGTGGGAGCCAGGAGAGCGCCCCCCCGGGCACGTAGTAAACGCGAGAAAGGGAGAGGAAGTGATTTGTGGTAGAAGATGGGAATCCCGTAGCCTGCCATTTTGAACTACAAGTACAAAGTAAAATTCAAGTGAATTTTGAAATCAGAAACAAAGGATAAAACCCAAGGAATCTCACAAGTGCAGATTCTGTTAGACTGTGAAGCTCACTGTGGCTCAGTAACACTTTGAAGCGTGAACGGACTGTATCTGTCTGATTCTCGGCTGCCTCCTTCCAGCTGCACCTCTTCCATCAGAAGGAGTCGAGCCCAAGAAGGAGCAGACACTGCAAAGAGCCAGGTAGTCTGTCCTCGACGTCTTGAGCGCTGGGTGAGGGGTCCTCTGGATACAGGACAACCACCTGCAGTTGTGGGGGAGGCACCCGAGAGCCGAGGGGTCTGATCTGGCATTTTCTGCCTCAACGATCTCAAGGGCTCTTCTGGCTTCAGGCAATGTTGCCTCCAAGACGCTGCTTCCCCATCCTGGAGCTGGAGACCTTGGGCCGGGGGCTCCAGGGATGCCTGACACCACCCTCGTCGGCCTCGCCGCTGGGAAGCCCCACCATTTGTTCTTCAGGGGGGTTTGGCACCTCCCCGTGGCCTTCCCCAGGAAAACTCTCGCTCCGTGTTAGTCCTGAAGCCCGGTGCCTGCTCTTTGCAAAGTTTCCGGTCCCTTTGTTCTTCCTGCACACCTGTGCCCTGGGTGAGCTCCTACAGGTATCATGTGTGTGTGTCCAGGGGGGACATGACTCAAGGGTGACGGGTGATGGGCCAAACATACTGGCATTTACAACAGCCTATAAATTTGGTCAGTACAGAGTTCCCAGCACAGCGATTCCAGACGTAGATTCCATGGCATGGAGGAATTTATCACTTGATTAGGGTGGTGTTTCAGATACACAGGGAAACTTGAATACAAGATTTTGGACAATTGGCCAGCCATAGGGGAAAAAAGTTACCTAAAGAGTGACCTTTCCTTCCAGGTCATACCTAAACTAGATTCCAGCTGGATTAAAGATTAGTTGTAAGAAAAGAAGACTGAAAAATTGCAGAAGCAGACATAGTGGAGTGATTTTGTATTTTGAAGGAGGAGAGGATCTCAGGAACGAGGCAGAACCAATGATGGTGTCTCAGAGCTTTAAAGCCACACAGGTCTATGTCTTCCTCAGCAACACGTCCAGCCTGGGTGGGTAGGGGCTCTGCTCCGCCAGACACTCAGGGCCCCAGGCTGACTGAGACGCTGCCGTCTGGGTGTAATAGCAGGGAAGAAATACTGAGAGTCACACGCTGGCTCTTCTATGTTTTGGCCCAGAAGTGACAGGTGTTACAGCTGCTCAAAGCTTATTGGTCAGAAGCAGTCATGTGACCCTGCAAGGCAGGGGGGCAACATGGGGGTGGGTGGAATTCTTATGGAAGCTGCTGTTCCCACCACAAACTCTCTCCTAACACGTTAAAGCATCAGAGGAAGTGGATGATGTCCTTGGGCAGTGTAAATTAGCAGACTTAATCCGAGAAGTCAGAGGTTGAAAGAGACGCACAGGGAGAAATGTAACAAGATTTTAAGAATTACCTTCAGGAACTGGGTCCCCTCCCAGGTGGTTTTATTGCAAGAATATCGAATATTGTTGGGGGAGAGGTGAGATGCTCCCTGCACCTGTCCTTAGTTACTCCAGCTCCAGTGAGGGTGACCTCAGGACCCTGCTGCTTCTGCAAGTGGAAGCTCATTACCTGGAATTAGCCCGTGGTGGCTAATTTTATGTATTAACATGGCTGGGCCACAGTGTCCAGATATTGTGTCAAATATTATTCTAGATGTTTCCATGAAGGTGTTTTTGGATGACATTAGCATTTAAATTGGTGGATTTAATATGGGTGGGCCTCACCCAATCAGTTGAAGGCCTACATAGAACAAAGATTGACTCCTCTCTTCCTGGGCAAGAAGGACTTCCACCAATACATCTCCCAACAGACCATGGGCAACAAGAGAGTGATGTTTCCCCACCAGGAAACTTGGGTGCTGTTCCGGGGGGACAGCGGGTACTTGGCAGCCACATCTGAAGACAGCGAAGAGAAAGACAGATGCCCCTGTAGGACCATGTGCGGGGACTTTGTCAGAGGCGTGGCCGGCTTGCAGTTCATTGTATAATGCTATTGGAATCACAGAAAATATTAGACATTATTTGTAAATGTATATATTTGAAGCTAAGGAGTCTTTTTGTTAATCATTGAACGTGGACACGATGCAAAGCCTTTAGCACTTAGGCACCTGCTGTGCATGAGGCCAAGAGGAGGAATGTCACTGCTGACCCAGAGGCAGAGCTGAAATTTGACCCAGACCTTTCGGGGCTTTCATCATCTTGGCCCCGCTGAAGCTTCGTCCTCAGGCTGGGGCCAATGGCCCTGAGGCTGTCACAGCTGTGCCCTACAGTGAGGGAGCAGAGCCCATGTGGGTGTCTCCCAAAGGTAGAAACAGACCGGATGTTCCCTTGGAGGGGAGGGGAGGGTTCCAGGTTCTAGTGACTCCTGAGCCACGTGGCTGATGGCGGGGGGAGCAAGGTCTGCGGAGAAAGGCTTTGACAGGGAAGAGCTTCATTTCAGAGCCTTCCTCCCAGGTGCCTGGAGCACAGAGGAGGCAGGTGCCGGTGGACGGCGCTCCCCAGACTCTGAGCTCAGTGCGCCGCCAGGCTGGGTGCTGGTTGCTCTTTTGATCGAAGTCCTGGGCTCGCTTCTCACGTCCCCTGTACCTGCTCTCAGGATGCCGTGACCTCTGTCCTGTGTAGTTAAAGACAGGTAGAAAGGAGGGCCGGTGAGTCCCAAAGAAGTCCCTGTTCAGCCTGGCTGGCTGGGAAAGGGAAGACTGCAGATAAGGGCAGGGAAGACAGATGGTGATGACGACCACTGGCCCGTGTGCCAGCTCCCTCCGCGGCCGTCCCTGAGTCAGGGGTCCTTAACATCAAGTCAAAGCTGGGGAAACACTGCCGCTCTTTGCTGCCAGAGCTAGCTGCCCGCAGGAGTGTTAGGAAATCCTGGCAGCTGCATTACAAATGTGTGTGCTGCCTTCGGGTTTATTTATTTGTCTCAATTTTTTCCAGTTGCATTCGAGCCTGGCGCGATTACACACCTCACGCTGACGGAAGACCACGGCCTGTGTGCTGGGCGGGGGCGGGGGCCGGGGAGGGTTTCCTAGCTCCGTCTAATTTAAAGCACCTTTCGCTGACTGACAACGTGAGAAGGATGTGGCTAAAACAAACAAAAATCCTAGCAGGATCAAAGTACACGCACAAATCTACTCCTTCTGGAAGCAGCGTCTCCCGCCCTTCCCCTCTCTCCCTGGCCCTGCTTTTTACCCCTCATCCGAGTGCCAGTGATTCCTTTGTGGCAAAGCTCCAGGACGTCCTCGTCTCCTCCCAGCGTGACCTGCCTCATGTCTGACTGATGGGGCCGGGGCAGCGGCCCTGCGGGCTGAAGGCGGTCTGAGGGCGCTCCTGACTTCGCAGCGGGCCTGTGACGCGTGGCGTGAGTCCGCGGTCTTTCCGAGCAGCTCAAAGGCTCACAGAGACGCTGGGGAGGCGCCTGTTTGAAGCACAGGCTCCGAGGGTTCCGTGATGTGAGCCGCGACCTGCGGCCTCCCCCCACCCCCCGCCCCCCCAGCGCAGCTTCAGCGGGATCACGGTGGTGGGGGGGGGGGGGCTCCGCACGCCAGCCCGGGGCCCAGGGAGGGACGTTCCCACACGGGGTCACACGGGGGGGGGGCACATCTGATCTGGACACAGGGGCTCAGACTCCCTGGTTGCCTGTGACACAGGGAAGCCACACACAAAAGGGGTGCTTAGCCCTCCCCTCACCCCCCCACCCCCCACAGACCCCCCCCACCACACACCACACACACACAAACCCGACACACACCATACACACATACACACACACACCCACACACACCACACACATACACATATACACACGCCACATACACACCATACACACATACACACACACACAAACCACACATACACACCACACGCACACACCAGACACATATACAAACCACGTCTACACCATACACACACCCCTACTACATATACACACACACACCCCACGCACACCTTTCCCTCAGCCTGCCTGCTGGTGCTCCTCCTTGCCGGGTCTGCGGTCAGGAGGAGGCCATGCCATAGCTCACGGGCTAAGAGAGAGACCCTCGCGGGGTCCCATGTGCCTACTCTCAGGGCAGGACCTGATTGGCCCTGCTTGGTCACATGCCCAGCCCTGGACGAAGCACTGCACACAGACGGAGTTCTGCGGTCGGCCCTGGGGATCACACGCTCCCCCCAGCCTGCTGCGATGAGAGGCGTGTGATTGACAGCACAACTGTGAGCGTGAATGTGTGTGTCTGCAGTGTTTGTGTGTGTGTGTGAGGGTGCTTGTGGTGTGTGTGTGGTGTGTTTCTCTAGTTTGGTGAAGGGCCCTGGGCGGGACACAGCCGTGGCCGAGTGTCGGGCGGGCCCTCTCCTGCAGTGCTGTCACGGGCGGCTGGAGCCCTGGGGGGGACGTCACGCGGGGGCTGGAGAGAGGGGCCTGGGGCTGAGGCGCTGGGGAGCAGCTCGTGTGCGCATGTGCGTTTTTGAATCCCCGAGACAGGGAGACCCAAGGGTGCTTCCGGCACTTCTGGCCCGAGAAGACCTGTCTTCCCTCTGGGACACTGGGAAGGGAAGTGAGGCGTTAGCATAAAAAACTTACCCTGGAAGAGATTTCAGGAAGCCCTGTAGTCTTACAGATCCAAATCAGTAATCTGGCTGGGAATTTGAGGGCAGATTCCTTCCCCAACACGTATCCTGGCTGGCCGGTTCTGACCCAGCACCCACCCTGACCCTGAGTTGGGAGCCCGCCACCACTGTGACTTCACCTGTGTGTCTCCTCTGCCTGAAATGCCATCTCTATAACTCCACTGACCACTTTTCTGAGTGACTCTGGCCTCTGAAACTGGGATGAATTCTCTGCCTGCTCATACCACAGTGGGGAGGTGAACCTTGTGCACCAGGGGGATCCCTGTGCTCGAGCACCACTGTGTGCGGAGCACCCCCACATCCTCCGTCACCACTGTGCGCAGAACACCCCCACATCCTCCGTCACCACTGTGTGCAGAGCACCCCCACATCCTCCGTCACCACTGTGTGCAGAGCACCCCCACATCCTCCGTCACCACTGTGTGCAGAGCACCCCCACATCCTCCGTCACCACTGTGTGCAGAGCACCCCCCACATCCTCCGTCACCACTCATTTCCCGTGTGGGTTTGTCACAGGGTGGCAATTCTGCTGCTCCTGCCACCCACCTGAGAGATGAATCAAGATGACACCTGAAAATAGGGATCGGGGAAGGAAAGGGGAGGTGGTGAGCACAGACTCCATTAAAATTTTTTTTCCATTTTTTTATTGATGTATAGTTGATTTACAATGTTTCAGGTGGACAGCAAAGTGATTCAGTTACACATATACATATAAATCTATTCTTTTTCAGATTCTTTTCCATTATAGGTTATTACCTATATTGGAATATAGTTCCCTGGGCTTTACAGAAGGACCTTGCTGTTTCTCTGTTTTATATACAGTAGTGGTATCTGTTAATCCGAAACTCCTACTATATCCTTCCCCTCCTTTTCCTTTGGTAACCGTAAGTCTGTTTTCTATGAGCACGGACTCCATTTAAACATCAAATTAGGTGTGAGTAACAGTAGTGAGTTTGCTTACACATCAGAGCATAAATGTTGCCCTGACTCCTGATGCAGCCAGGTCTCCACGTGGCTACTGGAGACGGTCAGATGCCACCAAGTGTCAGGTACATTCTGGTCTCAGAGAGGCCAAGAAAGAAAACAGAGCATTTCAGAATGGAAACTGCCCACCCGTCTGTTTGTCGGGTTAGTCAGTCGCCTGGCAGCCTCTTCCCGTCCAGGCTGCAGTCTTCCTGGGCTCAGGTAGAACAATACCAATCATCTTTAGGACGTAAACATGATGTCTTCACGCAAACGGCTAGGTAAAATTCTCAGAGCCCACCGCCCAAAAAGGGTAAATGGGGACCTGGGGAGAGTGTGGGGACGCCAATTTCCTCATGTGATTTTGTTTCAGAAGATCACACATCCAGAAATACAGGCTGAGGTGGCCTTTTTAAAGGTGTGGAAACAATGATACCTAAACAGCCACACTAGGTGGGATTCTTGCAAACTGAGAGAGGACAGAAGGCAGGAAAAAGCGAGCAATGCGGCAAAAAATAACACCCGCGGGGGCGACCAGGAAGCCTGTAAAACAGGAGGTCTAAACGCATCCCGTCCCCTAAGGCAAGGCCAAGCGTGTCCGTTACAGTTACACATGCAAATGGGGTAAACGTCTCCTTTTTAAGAACACAAGCCTCTAAGTGGCACATAAAACAAACCAGTTGTGTATTAACGCTAAGAAAACCGGACACACATTAAAAAGGATGTTTGGAAGTAAATGAAAAAGAAAAACAAACATAAAGCATGGGTCCCACTGTACACACCAGAAGAACGGAGTCCAAGCAAGAATATTAAACTGCATGAAGTGTCTTTTTATTGATGAAATGATCAGCCCACAGTCAAGGTGCAGACTGTCGTACCGTTACTCCACACCTGTAACGCACTGTCAGCGCCTCCCTGACAGAGGATCGGAACTACAAGGGGGGCTCGCCGTGCATGCAGTTGTAGGAGATGCTACCGGTCGCCTCTCGGTTGTGACGCATTATTTGCACAAAAGGGAAGTGGGCTCCACGGGCGGTAATTACAGCACACCATTCAGGGTGCAGGTAATGACACAGAGAGGTCTAACCCCCCAAATCAAGTTAAATTCATCTGGAACATCCACCGGCCAAGAGAGGCGGCAAATCTGTTATCAGATTAAAAAAAAAAAAGCCTCACCCTGCCTTGAACCTTACATGGGAACCCCTTTAGGTCACGGGGAGAGGCCCTCCCTGATCCCCTGTCCCTGGGCCCCCGCAGCTGTGTCCTGCCCAGGCGGGTTCGTCCTCCCAAAGTCTGGCGGCTCTAGTGATGTGTCTGAAGCCTCGTGCCAAGCATGCCCCGGGCAGCTGTGGCCCGTCCGGTTCCTCTGCCTCAGGGCGCAGGTGCAGACCTGTCTGACCGTGCGGGCTGGCAGCAGTGCCCCGCTTTTCCCTCTGAAGCAAAGCCTGCCTCCTCCCTGCCGTTCACAGCAGGGCTGATGGCTCAGCGGGAATTCTGCGGTCTAGGTAGCCAGGCCAGAACCCAGACCCACCCAAATGCCATTTAGGGGGCTCGATGTTCAGAAAGGCAATGTCTGGGTTTCCCTTCCCCACGACGGGCAGTGGTCCTGCTAACTGGAGGGAAGTCCTTCCTGCTGACACCTCCAACCCTGCGCTGATTTCTTAACAAATCAGCCACCGCCAGCAAATAAGGTAGGACTGATCTAAGAGTCTACCTTGTAACTGTACTCAGCAGACATAGAATGACCCGTATTCCACGTGTCTGTGGCTCTGTGATAAACCCTATGTGGCAGAAACAGTGCGGACGGTGCTCTCCCACTGCAGAGACTGAAAAGACAAAGAGCAGATTAGAAACAGCACACCCACTTCTTGCAGTATGTAAATAACCATCTTGCGGGTAAAAGAGAAAGATCAAGTCAGCACTAACGAAATATTTAGAAACGAACGGAAGAGGGAACCTCTGTTAGACCTTACTGGATGTAGCTGGAGCTGTACTGAGAAAATAAGTCCATAGTTTAAAAATTATTGAAGGAAATTATTTAAGAAATTATTCAAAAGGAAAAAGCAAACCTCAGGAAAGCAGAAGAAAGGACTACAGGTAAAAGCAGGAGAAAGTAATTAGAAAACAGAAACAACAGAATTGACAAGTGAAGATCAAGAGCTCACGCTGCAGAAAAAGAAAACAGAATAAACTGCTAACTACTTAGTCAAGAACAATGTAAGAAAACATGAATATATTATGTGAAACAGCCTGAGAAACCAGCATTTGAAGCGAATAACTCCTACAGGTCTATGCTAAAAGAGTTTGAAAATGTGGCTGAAGAGATTAATTTTCTAGAAAAGCAATAATTGTTAAAATGAATTGAAGCAGTGCTGGGATGTGTAAATGTGCCAACATCCATAGGAGAGGTCTGAGAGGGCTGGAAGAGTTGCAGTGACTAGTGTGGCTTGTGTGTGTGTGTGTGTGTGTGTGTGTGTGAGTGTGTGTGGTGTGTAAGAGGAATGAGTATGTTTGTGTGAGTGGATGTGCTTTAGCCTCCTGTAATCTCCCTCAGGCTTCCCAAGCTCCTTCAAGTGATGATGATGACGAGGACGATGATGGTGGCGGTGCTGCTGATGGTGATGGTGATGATGGTGATGGTGATGATGATGGTGACGATGGTGGTTGTGATGGTGATGATGGTGATGGTGGTGGTGCTGATGGTGGTGATGGTGATGATGGTGACAATGGTGGTTGTGATGGTGGTGGTGATGATGATGATGGTGATGATGATGGTGATGATGGTGGTGGTGATGGTGATGATGATGGTGGTGGTGATGGTGATGATGGTGGTGATGGTGATGATGGTGGTGGTGATGGTGATGATGGTGGTGGTGATGATGGTGATAGTGATGATGATGATGGTGATGGTAATGTTGATGATGGTGGTGATGTTGATTGTGATGGTGATGATGGTGGTGGTGATAATGTTGGTAATGATGATGATGGTGGTGATGATGGTGATGACAATGATGATGGTGGTGGTGGTGATGGAGGAGGTGAAGCTCTAGGCTTTTTGGGGACAGCCATGCTTTGTTGGTGGCTGAACTGGCTAACTGCCTCTGGTGCCCTTAGACCCAGCTCCACCCTCTCCACCTCGCAGGGTGGAGCTGGGTTGCAGTGTTGCAGGAGCAGTGCAGGAGGCTGCCCTGCGGGATGCCAGGGCTTCCTGCTGTCTGGCTTTGGGCAGGGTTGACAGTCAGAGGGAGAGCAGAAGAGGCGGGAGGTGAGGGAGGCCACCTGGCTCCCCTACCCCGTGTGCTGCTGTCGTCTGGCTCCCCCTCGTACTGACATCCAACTCGGCTTTTCCTCTTCCTGGAAGGACTGCTGCTCGGCAGCAGGGTGTGGTCAGCAGCCTTCAGGGTCTGTTTGTGATGGAGACCCAACTTGTCTGGTCAAGCTCTTGGTGACTGAGAGGCTGGCACAGAGGCCTGGCCCATGGTCACCCCTTGTCCCTGAGCTCCCTGCAGGACTGGCTGAAGCTTGAGGGGCTGCAGCGCAGTTGGAATTCACCTCCACCAACCCCCTTCCTTAACAAACACCTGGCACTTGAACTTCAGCTAAGCTTCTGCTCCTGCAGACCCCAACCTGACAGCCAGCTCCCTCTCCAGGGCCCATGAGCTACCCCCACTCCCCTTTCAGGACTAGGGTGGCATCTCCCAGTGGTTGTTAGAATCCTGCAGAATGCTGTGCAGTCTCTTACTGCTTCCTTTTGACGTTCTGCTTGTCGGGGGAGGGTCGAGCTCAGCGGCAGAGCACGTGCTTAGCATGAACGAGGTCCTGGGTTCAAGCCCCAGTCCCTCCATTAAAATAAAAAAAAACCTAATTACCTCCCCCACCAAAAAAAGAAAAAAAAAAAAGAAAATTGTAAAAAAACCTGTAAGATATAAAAAGTTCTGCTTGTATTCTTGTAAATAGTTCCTTTAAAATGCCCCTCAAATTACTCAATCTGAGATGTCCTTTGTCACTTGCTAGGACCTTGACTGGCATACAATCTAAATAAAGCATATATATTAAAAAAATAAAAAGTCCGCTTGCTGTGTAAACGCTTCTTTCAGACCCTTGCCCCAGGCAGCCTCTTCCCCACCCCAAGGACTGCGCCTCAGACCGCCCTCCCCTCCGTGGGAATCTGCAGTCGTCCCTGCTGACGGAGGACTTCTGGTTAAAGGGGCGGGACTGAACACAAGGCTTCCTGCAGCCCTTCTGAAATCCCACTACGCGAGGACGGGTGAGGACAGAAGAGAGGACAAGGGACACTAATCAGCACACGGATGATGTTAGTCTTGAAGCTGGAAGTGGACGGACCAGTGGTGAGTGGTCAGCAGAGGGGAAATGATCAGTTTGTGCTTCTGCTGGGAGGGAAGCAAGTCCATTCAGGTGGCTGAGCCTCAGGGCCCAGGGTGCGGAAGGCTGCTGGCCCGAGATGGGTTGGAAGGGGCCTGGGTGATGGTGGCACAGGAGCAGCGAGAAGGCCCTTGCCCAGCCCTCCACCCTCGGCTGCAGCGAGGAGGGTCACACCAGGACCGGGGAATTCTGTGAAGTTTGCAAAGTGGGCGGTGAGAGACCCCAGCCCCTTTATCTGTTCAGTCTGATGCCGGTGGCCAGGCTTTGGCCCACATACGGCTGCAATGCCCTGGAAGTCCCGCCAACCACCCAGGGTGGCCGTAAACTCCACTCTCCAGGAGAGTCAGCATCTCTCACTGCGTGCGTCCTGGGCCCCCATGCCCCACTGTCAGGTGGGTCCAGGGATGGTTGGCCCTTGGGGGAGGCCCCCAAGCAGGAGTCAAGCATTGGCCAGTGCTTTCTTCTTTTCTCTTTTTTGTTCCCCACCACTCTGCCTTCTTTCCTTTTTCAAAAAGAGGCAGGTGGGGAGCGGTCCAAGCGAGAAAAGGAGATGGTCACCCCCCAGTGTCCTAGAGAAAAGGACCCCGTGTGCGCTCCCCGCGCCTGGTGCTGCCATGGCCTCCATGCTGCCCCGCAGCAGGAACGGGGGTAAGAAGCGGCCTCTGGACAAGGATCTCTCCTGGAGCGTTTGGGGAAGGGAGGCCATTTAAGCTCTCCTGGCTCAGGCTGGCAGCTCTGGCCAGGCTGTGGTTTATGTCCTTAGACAGTGTCTTCACTTACTGTGACCCTGGATGGCTGACTCAGCTCCAGGTGCTCACAGAACCGGAGGATCCTTGGAACCCTGCCATCATACGTTGACTTCCTAAAGCTGGCTTGGTGGTGGGGGCAGTAGGATGGTGGGTGGGAGGAGACCCCAGATGAATGCACGCTTGACAAACCGCTTCTCCGTGGGGCTTGGCTGATTGCTGCTTTGTGACACGCTGAACCGGCACCCTGCAGGGAGACGGGACCCTGACTCTGTGCCCCGGCTTGGCCTCAGGGCTGCCGTGCATCGGTGGCCCTGGGTCAGGAGGAAGGTGGTCAGTAGCAGGGAGGCCCCCAGTGCAGGGAGGGGGCTTCCTGAAGGGGCAGGGGTAGCCCTTGGCCGCAGGGACCCTGAGAAGGGAGCTGGGTCACCATCTTGTCCCGTGTGTCAGGAACTTCACTGGTCTTAGACTGAAAGTCTTGCACTTGGGGGAAGCCCACTCCCGGGCCATGGGACGAGGTGGTCGCCCTGGAGCTGGTGGGGGTGACAGAGGAGTGGCTTCTCCGGGCTGTGTGTGGGGTGAGGGCTGGGCTGTGCTTCCGGGGGTGGGGGGGAGGGCAGCTTCAGGACGGGTGGAGGCGGGGCGCTGAGGGCTCCCGCTTGGGCTCGGCCTCATCAGACTCCCAGCGTGCAGGGCTCCGGGTGCCCTGGCGGCTTGGTGCTGTTAGCGCTCTGCTGTGTGCATTTAAAGTTGCACGTTAAGGTAATGGTTTATTTTGTTTTTAAACTTGTCCAGCTTTGCATAGCTTGCCGTGGGGTGGGCTGTGTCTTGGGGTGCGGGGGTCAGCACATGCCCAGCTCTCTGTGAGAGTGGGGGCGGGGCTTCACCTCTGTGGACCCCGGTTTCCTCCTGTGTGAAGTGTGGCTGGAGTCTGCACTCGAAGGTGCCGTCCAGACCAGCCCCGCCTGTCACCTGGTCCCCTCTCAGGCCCCGGCTGGGGTCCCTGGGCCCACACAGGCAGGGCTCCCTCGTCTGGGGCCGGGCCTCCCGCCCGCCCGCCCGCCTCCCTCTCTCTCTGTCCAAGCTGCTCCCTCAACACTCCGTCCAAGAACTGGCGGAACTAGTCTCCTTCTTCTTGCCTCTGGTCCCACTGGCCTCGGACCCTAATTGTCCCCTCGCTGAGGAGAGCCTTCCTGGGACCCCCGTGCTCCCAGGGCCGGGGGTCCTGCCCGACCTCCCACTCCTAAGGCCCACCCCTGCGCCGGGCAGCGGTCCTTCCCTGCTCCTGTGGGCTTCCTCTCCACTCCTGTGGCCTGTCATCTCGGGGGGCGCCCGTTCCCTTTGCAGGTGAGCCAAGCACATTTTTCTCAAGAGCTCTTAACCTACAGAGGAAAAAATAGTTGAGGCTGGCGGAAACAAGGTGAGGTTAATTTAGGGTTTAGCTGTGCTTTTAGAGATTATCTCAAGTGTTTTCTCATCTGTTTTTCAAATTAAGAACAGGAGGTATTAAAATACTCTCCAGTGTTATCCAGGGGTGTGGACCAGGCCTGCTTTGTAAGCTCCGTGGCGGCTTTGCAGAAGCACCATGGAAACGGCCCGCAATGAGGGGTCTTTGCGTTTCAGTTCTGGCTGCGGTGGGGGGGGTGGGGGTGAGGAGGAGCCCAGCCCTTGCCCTGGGCGCCCGGGCTGCTGGGAAACAAGCCGGAGCAGAACGGAGAGCATCTCTGCATCTGCGCCTTCAGCGGGGGGGGGGGGGGGGGGGGGGGGTGTCGCGTGGCGCCCGCCTGTTGGCGCTTAAATCCATTACGCTAAGTGCTTCGGGCTTTATATGCTGTGGGACTCTCAGTCCGGCAAAAAAACCTTTTAATAACTCATTATTAAAACCATTTGGCTTTCGACTGTTTGCATATATGATTCCTGAAATATCTCCTCGCTAATTGTCCAGGAGAGTGATATTCAGCAGAGCTCTCTCCCCTTCGAGGCCCCCCGCCCCGTCATAAAGCTGCCGTGGTGGGCATGCAGTGGCTGGTGCAGGTGGAGGGCTGTGGGCTCACCCCACGTCCGCTGTTCAGGGACCACCTGGGGGGAGCGAGGCCATTCCAGCCCCGTGCAAACCAGGAGGCCCAGGGGCCTCAAAGTATCCACATGAAGTTGTAGGGAGAGTTCCCAGAATGTCCCCCACTCCATCGTGAGCCTGACAGCAGATGCCACCCACTGAGACCTTCCTGCTCCTGGGGCTGCAGGCGGGGCCCCCATCATCGCAGTGGGACAGGTGTCATCAGGCCTGGGTACGCAATTTATGGTGCTCAAGGCAAAATGAAAGTGTGAACCTTTGTTCAAAATGTTTCCAGGCTCTCAGGACAGGGACAACAGGGTGTCACACCGAGTGAGGGCCTTCCGAGTGAGGGGCTCTGGGTGACTGCCCAGGTGGCACACCCGTGTGACTGTCCTGCTCCTCCTCCCCTCCCCTGCCTGTTTTTTAGGTTCAGAAACAGGCATGGAGAAGTCCTGGTCCCACTGCAGTTGGTGTCAGAGCTGGGCCTGGAACCCAGACAGCTGAATCTGTAGGTCAGCTCTGTAAACATATATTTTGTACATTTCTTCTTTTCTATTTTTAAGGTGTCTTTTCCCATGTAAATGTTTTCTTATTTTATTTTATTTTTTGAGAATATAATCAATATTTTAATAACTATAAATGGAGTATACTTTCAAAAATTGTGAATCACTATTTTTTACATCTGAAACTTGCATAATATTGTACATCAACTATACCTCAACTATTTTTTTAAAAGGTGATCTTGCTGGATATAACTTTTTGGTTTATATTGCAGCAAAAGAAGTTCAGATTTGTAAAACAAACTTCATATTATAGAATTAAATACTCTATCTTTGACGTATACACCCGTCAGCTGTTACAGTTCACCCCACTGGTGGTGCCTTTTATGGAGGCACCAGCGATTGAGCCCAGGACCTTGTGCATGCCAAGCACGCACTCTACCACTGAGCTACACCAACCTCCCAAATGTTTTTTCAAAGTAAACTTAAAGTCCACATAAATACAGAAAAGTGCAGACATTGCAAATGTTCAGCTTGGTGAGTTAGACAAAGCGAACGGGCCTGTGTAATCACCACCACATCAGGGCTCAGACGGGCTGGCAGAGCACAGCGCCCCCCTCCCCACCTGCGGGGCGAGCCCCGAAGCCCGCACCGCCCGTGCTGGGGCTTCGTATAAATGGACCCGCACATCGAGCTCTTTTCTGATAATGAAAATAGCTTAGTCATTTAAAAAATTTAGAAAATACAGTGAACTATAAAAAAGAAGATATTGGTGGCTGTGGTTTAATATGTATTAATGTAATTTGGGGGCATTTCTGTGTTTTTCTTCAGTGAATTTGCTGTGAGGTCTTTGCCTCTTTTTTCTATTGGAAGCTTCCCTCTTAGGAAATAATTATGTTAAAACGTCCTTTCTAGAGTAAGGTATTAGCTCCCCATCACCTTCGTCTCCCGCGGTGTTTCCTTGACTTGTCATTTGCTGACTTTCACCGCCTGAGGTTCAGAGACGTGCACGTTTTGGGTAAGTGTCTCCCTTGCTGTTTGATTGTTTCCGCACTTGGTAAGATCTTGCTTCACTTACCAGTGAAGTCAGTTAAATATTCAACTATATTTCAGTTAGAAATTGTTATGGTTTCTTTCTATGTTTAGCTTTTCCGTCTATTTGGAATTTATTTTGGAATATGGTTTGGAGTGAGGCTCTAACTTAAATTTTTTCCCAAAAAGCCAATTTTCAGATGCCATTAGCTGAACATTCCGCCTCCCGCCAGCACATGCAAGGCTTCGCTCTCACATAGTAAGCTTCGCTAGTGGTGTCTTTTTCAGGCAGCTTGAACCCGCCGTCGGTCTGCTAATTTTCACACCATTAAGTTACAGTTTTTATTGCTGTAACTTTCTCATGATTTTTAATACCCCAATCGGCAAATAGCCCTCGCCACCCCTCTTTTCCAAAAGTCTTAGTTCTTCTTGTCAGTTTATTCTTTCAGATAATCTTTGGAATCCTTTAGTCAAATTTTTTGGAGTGGCACACAACTCATGAAAATTTGGGAAAAATCTTAATTATTTACAACACAGTTTGTCAGAGGCACGGTGCACCTCTCCGTATTTTTTCTTCGCCTTCGTTTCTTACTAAGTGAAGCACAACTTTTGGTTCCTGCTCCCTCCCTCCCACTGGAGGCTTGTCGGTGCTCTGGGTGCAAAGGCAAGACCACATGAGGTGTTTTTATGCTCGGAACGGGGCGCAGCACTGGTGTGGGGCTGGGCTCACGCAGACCCCTCCTGAGGATGCACGTGGGCGCGTACCGGGAGCTGGTGCCCCACTGGAGTTAAGTTTCTAAATTAGGTTGCTGAGTAAGATTTCATTTTACACGTGATTCTTATGCTTATAAATGTTTGAAAGCGCCTAACTTGGTATGAGACGGAAGCTTTAGTAGTGTGATTGAGACCCCAGCCCCCGCGCCCACCGTGTGGGTGGCCCAGGCCCCCCTTCCCCGTAAAACCTAAGCGCGCAGGGCTCTTTGAGAGGGGGCGGGAGTGGTGGAAGTGGAGGTGACCACACTGTGTCCCTCGCTCCCCCGGAACATTCCAGTCACGTGGTCTCCCGTCCTTGGGAAAGAGGGCGGGGCCGCTCTGCTGGACTCAGGCTCTGGGCAACGCGAGGCCACCCAGAGGGCTCCCCCGGTGACGGCGGGGTGGGAGCTGTCTTCATCCCCCCCAGGAGCAGGAAGCACGAACCCCCTCTTTTTCTGCCGGCTTCAGAGAGCACTGCGCGTCTCCCGGAGGGAGGGGCGGCTCCCGGCCCGGGGCCATCCTTGCTCCTTCCGCCCAAGGAGCTTCCCTCCTCTCTCTGCCCCGGGGCAGAGGTCACCGCAGGCAACCCGCTTCCTGAGAAGCAAGGTCGGCCCGTCCAGGGGTCTCCGACGGTCTTGCTCTGGACCCTTTCCTCTGCCTTTCCTTCAGCCTTCCCTGCTCCCTCTATGAATTCTCCAGAGAAATTGAAATAGCAGCTCAGAGTCTTAAAACAACGTCCTTTGATCTAAACGTTCCAGGAAATAAAACACCTTTGCTGCTATGGCGTCCAGACAGGGATGCGTTTTCAGGGGGTCCCTGAGCTGTGCTCGTGCCCTCACTTGTCCAGAACTGCACCCCCAGTCCTGGCCAAGGCGGCGAGTCCTCCTGTGCAGCCTGGCTCTGCTCCCTGGTCACAGACATCTGTGACCGAGTCCCTGGGCGATGGGCACCCCTGTGGCTCCGGCCATGTGTTTGTCCTAATTCCCTATCGCCAGGACTACTGCAGCAGCCTCGGGGTGCCTCCCCTACGCCGGCCTCTTCCTGCTCAAATCCATCCTCTCCCACATGACAGACCCGTTGTCTGAAATCTGTGGGAAGTGTAGACACAGCCAGGGTCAGCTGTGTCAAGGCAGCTGGAGCAGGGGCTGCTCGCTGGGGCTGGTCCTCCGGGTCGTGGAAGCCGGGCTGACTCTGGTTAGGGCTCATCCAGGATCAGGGTCTATCTCTGTGAAGACGAGGTTCTGTACAGGAAGTCCCCCAGACCAGCGCCAGGTGTCTCTGCTGGCCAGGCAGGAGGGGCCTGGCCGGTGTGGGCTGAGCTGCGTCCCCCCAGGTCCACGTGTAGAGGTCCTAACCCCGACCTCAGAATGTGCCTCAT
This sequence comes from Camelus ferus, assembly GCF_009834535.1. Taxonomy (NCBI): domain Eukaryota; kingdom Metazoa; phylum Chordata; class Mammalia; order Artiodactyla; family Camelidae; genus Camelus; species Camelus ferus. Next base: position 95,438,315 of record NC_045700.1, read on the forward strand.
TTGGAGGCCGGGTCCTTGCACAGGATACGTTAGTGAGGTCATCAGGGAGGGTATCCTCGGAAGTGGAGGCTGAGACCCAGGCACACAGAGGGAGTGCCACGCGAAGACACAGGGAGAAGTCGGCCGTCTGCAGGCTGCGGAGGGAGGCCTCAGGAGAAGCCGCCCTGCTGACCCCCTGACCTTGACTCCCGCCTCCAGAGCTGGGAGGAGCTAAACGTCCGTTCTTTAAGCTGCCTGGTTTGAGGTGCTTTGTCATGATGGCTTGAGCTGATCCATGCGCCGGCCAACCAGCCCCCGAGAGGTGCTTTGACTTTCTGAATATGACACAAGGATTCACTGAGGTTTTGTGAACCCACCCAGTGGGAGGGGAGCTGGGGACTATGTATGTACAGTAGTTTTACACGGATTATGGCGCCAACTCCAGCCCGTGGTCCTCCAGCTGGCGCGGATGGAGCCTCCCGGGCGGCTGCAACACGGGATCGGGAGGGCCCACCTCGGAGGGTCTGATGAGCTGGGCTGGGGTGCAGCCGGGGCTTCAGGCTTTTACAAGCTCCCAGGTGACTCTGATGAACATGGAGGATGCTCTGGAGAACACGGGGTGTGTCTGTGTCAGCTCCCAGGTCTCCCCATCAAGGACCCGCTGTCCCTGTAGAGGTGACCAGGACCTCTCCGCTGGCTGGACGCTGTCCTCACAGTGGCCGGACCTCCCTGGGCGGCATGTGTCTGTGAGGGGCTCTGCAGGGGGATTTAAAACCCTTGTTGGCAGGAAGACTCATTTCCTGTGCAGTGGGAACAATGTTCTCACAGGCCACACACGCAAAGTTTAAAAAGTAACTGCTTTATTGGGTGTCTCCAGTTCGTGAAAAATTCATTGAGCTCCACACTTAGAGAACAGGCGCCGTTTGTGTCTGTATAGTGCACTTCAATAAAAGGTTTCAAAAGGTAATTATTATTTTCCTATAACCACACTTATTTTTGGAATCAAGGCCCCATGAAGCCTGATAACCGAAATGCAGCGTAATGTCTTCCAGATTGTCCCTGTTGTTTAAACTGTCAGTGCAGGGGTTCTCCTCCCATCTCTGCAGGCCGGGTGGAGGCTGGGCGGGGGCAGGGGTGGGTCTGCCTGGCAGCGGTGGAGGGCGGTGTCCCATCCGACTCCTTGTCTCTGCCGGGCTCCCTCCGCTGGCGGGCATCCATCCTGCTGGGTTGTAATCCTGCTGATAGCCGGGTCCGGTACCACCTATAAACCCCAGCCTGGGGGCAGGGCTCTGCGTCCCTGTCTGGGATGAGACAAAGCTGCGGAGTGGGCGCCTCGGAGCAGCACTGGGCTTCAACTGGTCTGAAAGGAGGCAGGAAAGACGTGATGGCCGGAACAGCTGGAGCAGGAGCTGAGGGCCACAGTGGTGGCAGCACAGCACAGGGACAGCAGTGCCTGGGACAACTGTGCGAGTGGACAACTGTCAGGGGAAGGCACCGGTGCAGGTTTCCGCGCCCCCTGCCCGGAGAACTGCGGCTGCAGGCGCTGGGGGCGGGCAGTGGAGGACACCCCTGAGGGACACTGGGGAGCAGGCCACCCCCTCTGCTCTTGGCTGGTGGGAGGCCTTTGAGGGTCAGGCCTGAGCTAGGAGTGGGGAGAGCTTTAAACAGGATGAGAAGTTCAAGTTTTTTTTAAATTATTTTTATTTTTAATTTTTTTTCCTTAATGGAAGCACTGGGGATTGAACCCAGGGCCTCGGGCACACGAATCACATGCTCCACCGCTGAGCTCTACCCCCAGCCCCCTCAGATTTTAGTTTGGACCAGACTGGAGGTTGAGTGGGGAAGGGGAAGCCACGGCACAGGTGTGAGGACAGCAGGGCCACCCGCTGTCCCTTCCCTGTCACTCATGCAGGACCCAGGGGCACCCACACATCCACGTCGATGTCGCCTGGGGGCCCTGCCACGTGGGAACCAGGACTCAGAGACCTCTGCTGACCTCTCAGCCCAGGACGTCCAGAGAGGACTCCTGGGGTCCCTGTGGGCTCTCCTCTCAGCCCGCTTGGCACACTGAACCCTGACATCCTCACCGAACCCCGGGCGTGCTGCCTGGGCCCTGGTGGCTGCACCCAGCGCAGCGTGAGCAGACAGACCCTCCTGAGACCCGAGGAGGGCCTCCTCCCCAGCAGCCTACGAGCGAGGGTCCCTGTTAGCATCCCCTTCTGTCTCGATGCTCCTATGTGTCCGGACCCTGGTTGTCTTGCTGACATCAAGGTGAGGACACCATGGGACCCCCCGGGTGCCCAGAAGCTCTGACTTCTGGGCGGGTGCTGCTCAGTGTGTGGGGGTGGAGTCGGGGTCCCCCTCTCCCCCCAGGCTGGGCGGTCCAAGGCTCAGTTTGTCCAGGTGCCCTGTGCCATCTGCTGCAGGACCCCTCGCGCTCCCGTCTCTGCTCCTCTGGTCCCCAGCTCCTGTTGGGGGATTATACCCCAGCACAAGCCAGCCGGACGAGCTCTCTGCCCTGCACGTGACTCTCACTGGAACCTGGTTTGAGTCCTGCTTGGCGCTGGTCTTGAATGAGCCAGTACCGGGCAGCAGGTCTGTGGCCTGGAGGCTGCCCTGGGCCTGGGTTCCCTGCTGTCCCCCAGGCATCACGGGACCCAGGGGGCCTGGAATGGCTGATCTGCTCATCTGGGCCCCCACGGGCTGCAGCTGCACCCCCCTCCCATTCTGTTCTAGCTTCCAAGGCCTTACTGGGAACCCCTGGGGGCTGCCTGGGCCCTGCCTTCTGCCCTGATCTAACAGGTGGGGAGGGGCTCCAAGGGGCTAGAGAACTCCTGGGGGGTGGGGCAGATAGAAAGTGCTGACTCCCAACACGAGCTGCACATTTTGGATTCAAATTACTTAAAAGCCAGTCCACTCCTCAGTGCAGAGCGGAAGTGAAACAGACTGCAGAACTGAAGGCTGAACTAGGAGCCCCACTTGCCCTCTCTCCAGCTGTGGTGCCCGGCACAGGTCTCCTGGCCTCTCTGAGCCTCCCTCTGCATTTGTAGGAGACAATGACGTGTCTCAGGGCGTAGCTGTGAGGATGAATTAGATCACATGTCCCGAGCGCTGCACACAAGCGCGGGCTGCGTGCTGGGGTGTTATCTGCTCAGGAATCCTGCGTTCTCAGCCAGAGTCAGGGGCTTAAGCACAAGTGCTGGGCTGCTCTCGGGGGCTAAGGAATATAAAGATGTGGGGGCATTTAGTCCTCTACGGATAATTTCTTCTGAACAGAGTGTGTGAAGCCAAAGAGAGGGAGACCTCCCTTTCCAGAAGCATGGGACTGAACCCAAGCCTGGTTTAGGCAGCACGGCCCCCCATGGAGTGCCCCCGCAGGGCCAGCCTTGCCCCCACTTCTCCATCGACCTTGACCTGCCCGCTGGGGAGGGAGGCGGTGCGGTTGTAAGGCTTGCTTTTTGGAAAAATAAGAATTATGGGGAATGACATTAATTTAAAAGCTTTTAAAGAGCCAGCTCACCTGTGGAAGTGCTCCCCAGGTGAGAGCCTTCCTGTGTGGAAAACGGCCCGGTCTTTAAAAGGGTTTTAATTAATGTTGCTGAGAAACGTACCAACGGCATTCAAGGCTGGAAGCTCAGGAGCAAAGGTGCCAGCCAAGAGTTTTACGACAGGCGCTAGTTTTCTCAAAGGCGGTTGAAATAATATTCCCATGCACTTGGCCTCAGCGCTCACCTCTGATCGCGGCCAAGAATAAGCGCTGGAGCCATTGGCGGCCTGACCCCAGCCCTCCGGGCGGATGCGGCTGCCTCTGCCAGGGCCCCTCGGCTGAATTCCAGAGGTAGTTTCAGGAACTCGTCGCCTCCTCGCCCGTCGGGGGAACACACCTCGCTGGGTGGCGCCCCGCTCCCCCGGAGGCTGGCCCTGCACGGCTCACATCTGCACGGGATCTGACCTGTCATCAAGCTGGTGCCAAAGCGGGAAGAGGAGGGACGGAGAGTGAGGGATGCCCGTCGGACGGACAGTGGGCTTGGAACTACAGACGGTGGAGTCATCATGGCTGGAGACCTAGGGGGCCTGGCGGTCGGGGAGGCGCTGTGACCACAGCCACTGGGCCTGATGGCTGTGCGGAGCCGTGAGACGTGACATGTGGCTCCGGCTGCCCCAGCTGGGATGCGTGGCTGAGGCAGGTAGATCTGAGCAGACCTGGGGATCTCTCGTCCCTGAGCCGGGCGGATGGGAGAGACGATCCTGGCCGCGACCTTCTGGGCGGTGTTAGGATCCGAGCCGACCAGCAGAGGCCTCCTGCTTTCTGACGGCAGGGCCTTCAGGACTGGCCCCGGGCCCGGCCTGCAAAAGGTGCTCCTATTTATTCAGTGGATAAACAAGCACTTTTTATTGTTTCCTGGAGAACTTTCCCCAGAATGAAATTATAAAAATGTCTTCCTTCCAATAAATTGTTAACCACCAGCGTTTGCTTCCCAAGGGAACAGCTTGGTGAACAAAAGCACGTGGCCAGAGGCCCAGATCTGGGCCGCGCCCCTGACTAGCTGGGCCGCCTGGGGTGAGTTCGTTCACCTCCTTGCCTCAGTTCCTCCATCTTTAACATGAAGACAAGAACAGTAACCCCTTCATGGGGTTGTGATGAGAAGTGAGTCAATATAAGTGAAGCCCTTAAACCAGCGCCAGAGCTGGTTCTGGAGAAACGGGAAATGTGACGGCTCCAGCAGCCCAAGGCACCCATCTGTGGCAGGTGACGGAGGGGGTGTATCAGTTAGGGACAGGCAGTTCCAGTGCGGTAACAAACACGTCTCAGATGTCAGTGGCTTAAGCAACAGAATTTGCCATTCACTCTGCTGGCCAGTTGGCGAGGGGCTCAGGCTGTCTGGACACTTGTGGGTTGTGGTCTCACTGGAGAGGAGAAGTGGACTCACTGGCTCTTCAGTGCTTCCTCTGGAGGTGACCCAGGGCACTCCAGCCACATCTAATTGGTCAAAGTGAGCCATGTGGCCCCTCCCACCATCCAGATGCAGGGAGGGGCCATCCTGCTGTGTGGCCAGGAGGAGGAGGACCAGAGATGCTAAAGAGCTAGTTCCCCAAGCTCCCTCCCCTCAGCTGACTGCGGACCCGGGAGCCTCATTTAGCTCTGACCGGTGATGGCCCCTGTGCTGGAAGTCATGCCGGGGGCTCGGTGGGTCCCACCTGCCCACCGCTCTCAGTCCCACCCGCCCTGCTCCTTCCTCCTGGCCTGTTGCCTGGCTCAGGTGCCCTCGCCTCTCACCATCTTCCTGCCTGCCAGCCCCCCTTCTGATTCAGTGTGTAAGTTGCCCTTTTGCTATGCGCATCTGGTCCTGTCACTTCTGCTGTGAGCTGAATGTTTGCGCCCCCCCCCCCCAGTTCTATGCTGAAACCCTAATTCCCAGTGTGATGGTGTGAGGAGGTGGGGCCCTGGGAGGTGATGGGGCGTGGCTGAGGCCCTGAGGGCAGGCCGTGGTCTAGGCCTCGCTGGGGGGGGGGGCTCCCTCTCTCTGCTTGTGAGGGGCGAGGGAAGGCCCCGAGAAGCTGGGTCCAGGAGGAGGGCTCTCTCCGGAAGCGGGCCTCACTGGACCTCACTCGTGGGAAGCCTTCCTGACCGACCAAATCTGAACTTGGCTCTACTGCTTCCCTGCCTCCCCCACCTCCACTGGCAGCCCCACCCACTGGCAGCTTCCACTCTGCACTGGCATCCCAAGCGGATGGAGGCCTGTGTGCTGGCCCGCTCTGAACCCGGGGCCTGCGCGGTGCGGGCCGGCGGGAGGCCCTCCGCCGGCGCTGGCTGCTGACCTCCTGGTCTTCCCAAACCCTGGGGCCTGTGGGAGGCCTTTTTGCTCCCTGAATATGTGCCCTGAGTATTTTGGGGGGAGTACTAGAGTTTTCTCTCTTGAAAATTTCCCTCCCCTGTGCTCCACCAAGACCCCAGGCCTTCTCAGTCTGGGTGGTGGGGTCCTTCCAAACCCACGTCCCGAAGTTCCCCCAGAGCCTGGCTCTCTCAGGATTATGCGGGTGGTTTGGGCACCAGAGCCCAGAGCCCCAGCCAAGCCCCTTTTCTCACCTGAAGATTTACACCTTAGGGGGTCCAGCAGGATGTCCTTTCTTCTTCCCCCAACTTTTATTTTGAAAAGTTTCAATCCTGCAGAAAGTTAGGAAGGAGAGAAGAAATGAAGACTGAGACTCACCAATTGCTAGCGTTTGCGGCAGACTTCAGTGTCGAAGCACAGAATTTTTGATTCCACCTTTTCTCCTGGGCAGCAGATACCCCTTCTCCCCTCTTCCAGGTCATGGCCTGGCTCTCTGAGGGGAGACGTAGTACCAGGCCCTGCTCATCCTGACGGCGCTGGTGACTTTCTAGCTGGCATTTGCTGCCTGCTCACCACCTCCAACTCGATGTCTAATTGGCACCTCATATTTAAATATCCAACCTTGAACTCTCGATTTCCAACACTGGGTGAAGTCCTAGCCTTTCCCCTGGGCTCCGACCACACACCGACATTCACCCAGTGCTCAGGCCAAGGACCTTGAAGCTGATCTTGACTCCTCTCCCCCCTCACACTTCAATCACCCGTTGCTGTGTAACAAACTCACACAAAGCTTTGTGGCTTAAAGCATGGCTGCCATTTACTACTATCTCTTGAATTCTGTGGGCTGACTGGGCCCAGCTGGGCAGTTCTTTAGTTCTGTCAGGCCCGGGCTGGGGCTTCAGTCAACGGGAGGGTCGAGTCAGCTGGCATCTCTGAGACGGCTCGCCCTGAGCTGGGCAGGGTGGGGTTGGGGGCTGTCAGTCAGCGATGCTTGGCGGTCCTCCACGTGGCCTTTCCCCGAGGCCTGGCTTCTGCGTGGGAGGAGCAGCAGCGCACGTGGGGCCACTTTCCAACCCGCACGGCCTCCTGCACAGCCACAAGGTATTCACGTTTGTCTCATAAACAAAGTACTTCCACCCTGTCCATTCTGGCAGCAGACTCAGGCTCAAAGGCCAGGAGCGCTTCTCTAAGTCAGGTCAAGGTGTGGCCGGGCTCCTCGGCTGAAGCTCCTCTGAAGCAGTGAACTATAAAGATGATGCTTGACGTACTGAAGCCACAACCAGGCTGTTTGTCTTCCCTCACGGTTTTCTGGGTTGCCTGGGCGCAGCTGGCCTGTTCTTCCGCTCCTGCTGGTGCTGGGGGCCCTAGTCTCTGAGGGCCAGGACCTCCAGGGCGGCCCCTCGCTCTGTGGGCAGTTGTGCTGGCGGGTGGCTGGGAGGGGCCAAGCGGAGCGCCCCGGTCCTCCCCGCAGCGGCCTCTCCAGGTGGAAGGGGCTTCTCCCATCTCAGTGGCTGGATTCTGCCAGCAAAAGCGGGAAGGTCCAGCCTTGGGCCTCACTCAGGGTCACTTCTGTCAAAGAAGGGAGCCAGCCCAGACTCCAGGGGGAGGGAGAAGACCCCGTCTCTTGACTGAAGGGTCTGCGGTCACTTTAAACGCACCACACTGGTCTGCCAGGAAACCTGATCAGTTTCACATCCAAAAAATATATGTTTAATTATAACACACTTACCGATACTAGTGCCGTAACCCAAGTCGCTGCCCACTCAAGCTTAGACGTGGCAGTGGCCTCCTGGCCTTCCGCCTGCCCCCCGCCCCCTGACACAGTCCCCACACAGCACACACCCGGGATGGCCGGGGCTCTGCTGAGGTCACTGGGCTTGCTCTGGGCTGAGGGCTGGCCCATTTGGGGACCCCTGGGTCTGCAGGGCACACGGCTCTCACGGTGGGGGGCAGACGTGCAGGACCCCTTCGCCGCCTCTGCTTCCGCCGGGCCTGCTCACATCCCATTGGCCAAACCCGGCCCGATGGGGGCGGGGGGCGGAGAAGAGGAGCTTGTGCAGGGATGGGAGGGGTCACGGAAGGGGGCAAACAGTCCAGCCTGCCCCAGACCCGGGTGTGGGCCTGTGCGTCACAGCCATCGGTGCCGGCGTAACAGTGCGCGCTGCGCCGACACCTCTCTCTCTGTGTTTTCTTCTTTTAAGTCTCTGTCTCTTCCTCTAATACGGATGTCACCTAGTGTCCACGGGGTGAGGGGGACAGATACACTTTTATCGACTGACAGTTTTCTAGAAGGCAATGTACACATAAAACCTTGAGAATGTTTATACCATTTGACTCAGAAATTCCATTTCCTGCTACTTATTTTTAAAGAATAACCAGTGACACACAAACATTTCCATGCCCCGGGGGTTCTTGGCAGCGCTGTCTGCAGTAGGAAAAGCCTGGAAGCAGCCCCCGTCCCTGCGGCCCTCCGCTGGCCCTTGTCCACCTCTGTGTGCCTGGGCTTTCTTGCAAAGCCCAACCAGCTGAGAGTCCCCGCGATGCCAGGTTTCCTTGATCTGTTCATTCATTCATTCACTCAGTCAAGGCATTTTATTGAGCACTTGCTCTGGAGCATATTCTGGAATCTCATGGAGTTACAGCTTCGAGACGTTACCTAAATGGGTAAACAGACTGTAAAACACATCCTTGGAATTTATGATACGTGCTGTAAAAGGAAGAAATAACGTGCACTGACAGGAAACCACGGGCATGTTACCTAGATTGTGTGGTCAGGGCAGGCCCCCTGGAGGAGGAGGTAACGTTTATGTTAACTGCAACTTAAGTTGCTCCAGCCATGATAAGCCCAGGAAAGTGTTCCAGGCAGAGGGACACCAGGTGTGGGAAGGCTCCAAGGGGGCAAAGACCTGGGTGCCCGTGTGCTGGAGACACTGAGAGGGACTGGAAGGGGGTGCTGGGCTGGATCATAGGGGCTTCAAGCCTCGTAAAGCTGCTGTGTTTCATCTAATGTACCATGGAGAACCTCTGAAGGCTTTCAGTGCAGCCCAGCATAATGTCGAGAAAGACTACTCTGTCCAGCAGTGGAGAGAGACTGGACGTTGGGTGGGAGGAAGGGGAGAGGGGCAGGGGGAGTCCCAGTGGGAGCCGCCAGTGGAGCTGAGGTGAGGTGAGAGATGCAGGGGCTGGATCAGCACTGAGGAGGGGGCGTGGTGGCCCCCCCAGGGGCAGGTTGCAGAGTGCTGTTCATTCTGGGCACAACCTCTATCACACAGCCCTTCCCTCAAAACTCTCCAGCCGCCCGCGTTGTCTGAGACCCGTATCTCAAAGGATGGAAGCCCCCACATAACACTGGAGAGCCAAGGGGACCAATTTCAGCTTTTGAGTTTCAAAAGAAACATTCAAAATTTCCCAGATGAGGCTGTACGTTGAGAAAAGGTCTTTGTAATCTTGAAGAGGTTAAATTTTTGTGCATCCAATGTTATAAACACATTTATGCTGTAAACAACAGATCTGGGAAGAATGCAGAATGAGTGAGAAACAGTTTTTCCACCCTCAGTTGATAACTACTCCAGAGGCTGGAGGAGGGGGAGTCCGAGGAAGAGCATGTGAATGAGGAGGTGAAGACAGGACACTCCCACCGGAGGCCGTGGACACAGACGCCCCTGTCCGGAGGAGCTGTGGGCCACCGCAGAGGGCTTGCAAGGAAGTGGGAGACGGACAGTGGTCCACCCCCCTCTTCAGAAGAGCTGGAGCAGCCAGGGACGGGATCACGGGAGCCTGGAGGGGCTTTGCTTGGGGGAGAGCTGGCTCGGGAGCCCTGCCCTGGAGGGAAGGGGGTGAGGGCCATCTCCTACTGGCCCTGGGCTTGGTGACAGCCGCTTCTGGGATGCTGCTGGGGAGACCTGCTGTGGTTCTCTGGGCGTGGGAGACCTTGATTCCCCTGGGGTGAGAGGCTGTATGAGGGGGGCTGTAGCAGCAGAGCCGGGGGTTTTGTCTGCAAACAGCCACACTCCCACGGTGCTTTGGGGCTGATTCCAAGAGCTCGGTGGGTCCCACACCTTAGACGGCCGGCCGGGGTCAACCGCACAGGGAGGGACCGCTGGGGGGCCAACCACGGAGAGCTGGCCAGGGGTCAGCCTAGATCCTGTCCCCGAGGGCCACCTGGAGGGGTGGAAATCCTTGGCAGACCAGAGCTAGAGGTGGCCCCATCATCCCAGTGTGAGGGAGGGGTGAGTAACACTTGCCTTTGCCAAGACCCCGAGGTGGGAAATTCAGTGATGTGATCTGAGGGCGTCTCCAGGGAACTCCCTAAACATGAGGAGTCAGCTGTAAGCCCCAGGCGCGCTGACCTGAGGTCAGCGGGACGGACCAGCCAGGGCAGCCCTTCCCGGGCTCCCGTGTCTCCTCCCGCCCCGCCCCTCCCCCGACGCGGACCCAGCAGGGGTCGAGGGGAGACAGTGCTGGGAGGCGGCCCCTCTCCGCTTTCATCCGGCTCCTCATCCTTGCACACCACCTCGTCCTGCAGAATCTGTACTCATCCTCTGGGACTTAGCTTGCCTGTCACTTCTTCCAGAAACCTCTTCTGATCTCCCAGGAGTCACGTGTCTCCTCTGAAGCCCCAGACCCTGTACGTGCCCCAGTATCTCTCTGTACTGTCGTCGCCCGCAGACTCGTGTGTCCCTCGCGAGATCACAGCCTTCGGGGCCAGGGCTGTGTTTGCGGCTGGAATATTTCCCTTTTTCTTTTTAAAGAGTGAGTAGTTAAAGGGGAAGCAGTTAACCGCATTATGGTTCATTTATACCGATAAGAATATGCAGCCAATTAAAATCACGCCTTCAATGTATTTGGCAAAATAAGTCTGCTTATGTATAAATATGTTAAAAGTGTGGCTACTTTCTGTACCAGCACACGCTTACCATAAGGATTAAAATTAAAAAGACTGATAACACCAAATCTTGTCAAGGTCGGGGCGCGGGCGACCAGAATACACTGAGAGTGCACGTGGCAGAACAGCTCGGGGAAAGTTCCGGCCGCGTCTTCCCCTGTGACCCAACTGTTCTCTTCCAGGTGTTGATCTGAGAGAAGTAACAGCATGTGCTCACAAAAAGGCTCGTACACACGTGTCCACAGTCATCTCGTGAATAATCACCCCAAATGGGAAACAGCCCAGCGGTACATCAGTGAGGGGCTGGACTAACACACTGTGGCACAGTCACAGGATGACTTACTCCTGGGCAGAAAAAGGAAGAAACTTCTGACACATACAGGGGTGGAAAATTCTAAATTATGCTGAATTTCTTTTTTAAAAATTAAAATATAGTTGATTTACAATGTTGTGTTAGTTTCAGGTGTATAGCAAAGTGATTTAGGTACATGTGTGTATATATATAAATATATATATGTATTAGATTCTTTTCCATTATAGGTTATTACAAGATATTGAATATAGTTCCCTGTGCTGTACAGTAGTCCTTGTTCATCTATTTTATACATAGCAGTGTATTATGTTAATCCCAAACTCCTAATTTAACCCTTCCCCCTCTTCTCCTTTGGTAAAAAAGTTTGTTTTCTACGTCTCTGAGTCTATTTCTGGTTTGTAAATAAGTGTGTTTATATCATTTTTTTTTTTAGATTCCACATGTAAGTGATATATGATATTTGTCCTTGACTGACTTCACTTAGTATGACATCTCTAGGTCCATCCATGTTGCTGCAAATGGCATTGTTTCGTTCTTTTCTTATGGCTGAGTAGTATTCCATTGTGTATAGATCTACCACACCTTCTTTATCCAGTCATCTGTCAATGGACATTTAGGTTGCTTCCATGTTTTGGCTACTGTAAATAGTGCTGCTATGAACACGGTGGGGTGTATGTATCTTTTTGAATTAGATTTTCATCCAGATATAAGCCCAGGAGTGGGACTGCTGGGTAATATGGTAAGTCTATTGAGTCTCCATACTGTTTTCCATAATGGCTGCAACAAACTACATTCCCACCAGCAATGTAGGAGGGTTCCCTTTTTCAGGGTAATGCCCCTTTCCTCCCCATCGCAAGATCTTTAACTTAATCATAGCTGCAAGAAGCCTTCTTCCAAATAAGGTAAGATTTACAGGGATCCAGGGATTAGGACCTGATATCTTGAGGGGCCACTATTCAGCCTAATACACAATGCAAACTTCTTTCAGTTTTGCTGTATCTTTAAATTTTTTTCAGTAAAGTATTGGGAAAAAAAGTGTTTATCTCTGGATGAGAAATTGCTAATGACATTAGTTTTAAATAGAATTTATTTCTTTGAGAAGTTTTAGGTTCACAGCAAGATTGAGGGGAAGGTACAGAGATTTCCCATATACCCCTGCCTCCACATACCCACAGCCTCCCCCACTATCAAAATCCTGCTCCAGAGGGCACGTTTGTTACAACCGACGGACCAACACTGACATGTCATGGTCACCCAAAGTTCACAGTTTATATTAGGCTTCAGCCTTGGTGTTGTGCATTCTGTGGGTTTTGATAAACATATGATGACATATATCCACCATTGCAGCATAAACAGAATAGTTTCACTTCCTTAAAAACCCTCTGTTCTCTGCCTGTTTGTCTCCCCTTGGCAACCACTGATACTTTTACCGTCCCTGCTGTTTTGCCTTTCCCAGAAGGAAACAGTTTTAGGAGGATCCAGTCTTATTCTTTTGCTTTTTCCTGTCCAGTTTTCCCAACACCATTTATTGACGAGACTATCCTTTCCTCATCGGGTATTCTTGGCTCCCTTGTCAAATATTGGTTGACTGTAGGTGCGTGGGTTTGTTTCTGGACTCTTGATTCTGCTCCATTGATCTATGTGTATGGATCTGTTTTTATGCTGATGCTATACTGTTGTGATTACTATAGCTTTGTAAAATGCTTTGAAATCAGGACGTGTGATGCCTCCAAGATTGCTTTGGCTATCTGGGATCTTCTGTGGTTCCATGAGTTTTAGAATTGTTTTTCCTATTTCTGTGAAAAATGCCATTAGAATTTTGATAGAGATTGCATTGAATTTATAGACGGCTTTGGGTATTATGGAGACTTTAAAAATATTATTCTTCCAATCCATGAACGTGGGATGTTTCCACTTCTTTGCATCTTGTTCAATTTCTTTTATCATTTTATTGTTTATGCTGCTTGTAAATGGGATCGTTTTCTTTATTTCTTTTCCAGATAGCTCATTGTCAGTGTGTAGAAATGTAACTGATTTTTGTATGTTGATTTTGTATCCTGCAACTCTGCTGAATTAGCTTTATTAGTTCCAGCAGATTTTTGGTGGAGCGTTTAGGATTTTCTATATGTAAGATAATGTCATCTGCAAACAGAGGCAATTTTCCTTTTTCCAACAAATTGGACAGCCTAGAAGAAGTGGATAAATTCCTAGATACATATAACCTACCAAGACTGAATCATGAAGAAGTAGAAAATCTAAACAGACCACAATGAGTAAGGAAACTGAATCAGTAATGAATAATCTCCCCGCAAAGAAAATCCCAGGACCAGCTGGCTTCTTGGTGAATTCTAACGAACATTAAAGAAGAGCTGATGCCAGTTCTTCAAACTCTTCCAGAGGAGGGAACATTCCCAAACTCATCTTACAAGGCCAGAATTACCCTGATACCAAAGCCATATGGGGACACGGCAGGGAAAGAAAACTACAGACTATTATCCCTGATGAATATAGCTGCAAAAATTCTCAAAAAAAAAAAAAAAACAACACTAGAAAACTGAATTCAACAGCACATTAAAGTGATCAATCATACATCATAATGAAGTGGGATTTACCCCTGGAATGCAAGAATAGTTCAACATACACAAATCAATAAACGTGACACAACACATTAATAGGGTGAAAGATAAAAATCATGTAATCTGTTGCAGGGAGGGGAGTATATACGTGTGGGTGGGGAGGGCTATGTGTGAACTCTGCATTTTCTGCTCAATTCTGTTGTGAACCTGAAACTGCTCGAAAAGAATAAAGTCTATTAAAAATATAAAAATCATATAATCATCTCAATAGATGCAGAAAGACATTTGACAAAATTCAACATCCTTTCATGATAAAAACTTTCAACAAAGTGGGTATAGAAGAAACATACCTCAACATAAACAAAAGCCATATATGGCAAGTCCACAGCTAACATCATGCTAAATGCTGCAAAGTTGAAAGCTTTTCCTCTAAGATTAAGAACACTAGGATGTCGGCTCTCATCACTCCTATTCTGCACAGTGCTGCAAATCTTAGCCAGGGCAATTAGGCAGGAAAAAAGAAAAAAGGCTTCCAAATTGGAAAGGAGGAAGTATGTGTCTATACATAAGGTGGGTTTCTTGTCGGCAGCAAACAGTTGGGTCTTGTTTTTTGATCCATTCTGACAATCTCTATCTTTTAATTGGTGAATAACCCAGACTTTCTGCTCTATCTTCAGTTTCAGTCTTTTTTTTCCCCTTTACTTTTCTGTTTCGGAAATGTTGACTTAAAAAATTCACAAACTGAAAGTTGAGAATTATGCTGTATTCAGTGGGCTTTTTGAGGAAATCAAGCCTGGGAGGCAGCTTCTCAGATAGCTCTGAGGGACTGCTCTGAAGGGGTCAGGGAGGAGCCAGGACGTATGGGGACTTTGCAACAAAGACCAAGTAGTTGGAGCATTGAAAGATGCCTGTTAAATAAAGAAGCCAGACACCTCAAGTTAATGAATTTGGAGCAGGAGTCTGGGCTCACTGAACTCGTTCCTTGATGTGCACTTAGCTGTCCAGGGCCAGTGCACTGTTCTTTCCCACCCTGAGTGCCCTCATGGGGCACCGCTGCGAGCAGCTGCAGAGGCTGAGGTCTTGACAGCTGGTTCGTCTCCATCCTGAGTTCCCTCACGGCTCGCCACTGGGTGGCAGTAGCGCGGGCGGCTTGCCGGCCGCAGCTCCCTTCTCCGCTGATGCGGCAGGCACCATTCGCACTGACTTATCCTCAAGCTCAGACAGTCTTTCTTCTGCTGTGTCTAGTCTACCAGTCGGTGCATCACAGGCATTTTTCATTTCCGTCACAGTGGTTTTGATCCCTAGCATTTGTTTGATTCCCTCTGAGGCTTCTGTCTCTCTGCTTATGTTGCTCATCTGCTCCTGGGTGCTGTCCATCCACCCATGAGAATCCTTAACGTATGAATCATAGTTGCCTTAAATTCCCAGGCTGGTAAGTGTCGTATCTGAGTCTAGTTCTGATGCTTGCTCTGTCTCTTCAAACTATGGTTTTTGATTTTTTTGTCTGTCTCATAATCTTTCCTCGATAGCCAGACATGCTGCACCGGGTTAAAAGAACTGCTGTAAACGAGCCCTTCGTGATGTGGTGGTTGGGGATGGAAGCGTCCTGCGGTCCTAAGGTCAGGGCTCATTCTTCTCATTCTTTTTCTCATTCTTTGTGTTTCTGGACTGTGAACTTCACGAGTGTTTCTCAGTTTTTTCTCCTCCCTCAGGTGGGAGAGGAAGGAGTTGGGTATTTCCCTTCCTCCATGGTAAAACCAGTAGGTTGGGCTCTGGCTAACCAGCTTCTCCGGAGGACAAACCTCTCGCCTGTTGCAAAATGGCTTCTTCTCACCTCCCACTGCCAGGAGCTCAAGGGCATTCTTCTCCAGCATTTACTGAGAGAACCTGGTTGAGCTCCCGGAGGTACAACTCATAAAAGCACGGGGCCGCCTCCGACGGGACCCCCTTGGAGTTTTAGCTCTCGGACCTGTCCCCACTGAGCGTCCCGCAGTTAGTCAACTGCAGTTCGGGTCCCCCCCACCCCCGGCCCTGGTTTCTGCCGGAAGATTTCTGTCCTGGCGACTGTGAGTCTCTGTGCCCAGCTGCTGGTCTCTCCAGTTTTGGGAGCAGTGGTTTGCTCTGTGACCTCACCTCTCTCGGATCCAAGAAAAACCGTTAATTTTTCAGTTTGTTCAGGTTTTTGTTTCTGGTTAGGACAAAGCTCCGACTTCCAAGTTCCTACATGCTGGCGTGGAAGCTGGAAGTCCAATGCTACCTTTTTATTTGAATATTTTTTCTATAACAAAATTGTTATTTGAAATATTAAATTTAAAGGTGGGGGGGTCATAACCTTGACACAGTACTTACGCTTCTGGATAAAGGGAGACAAGCTGTATAAACAAAGACGTCCGTGGTGATCATCCAGAATCATCTGGAAATAGCACAAGTGCCTGAGGGTGGGAGAATGCGCGCATAAATGACGCTGTGGCACAAAGGCGGCCTGCAAACCTGAGAAGTAGGTTTAAAAGGCGTTCTAAAGCAACATGAAAAGGCGTGACCTGAGCTTGTAAATTTAATCAGGGTTTCAAAAGTTTTATAGATTCCAAATTTTCCATAATATAAATACTTGTTACTTTATATTTAGAAAAAATGTTATAAAATGGCACTCCTTGGAAGGCTCTCCTAGTCTTTCTGCCCTCCCCCGGGTCCCCCAGGGGATGACTGTGGCCAGACCTCCCTGCCTGGAGGTCCCCACTGGCCCGACGCTCCCGGGGAAGGGTGCGTTTGTGCACTCCCAGCTGAGCCGCATGTAGCTGGCAGCAGAATTTTCGGTCAGGTCCACCTACTTGGAGGAAATTGGTTTCCGTGGCTGCTGAGTCTAAGTGCCAGGTTCCACTGTTCAGTTCAGCAAATTTCCTCCTTTCCTGTCACCATGCTGTCAACCCAGCTTCTGTCTGATCCACGGCTTTTACATCCTTCCAACAAGAAACTGAAGACAGCCATGAGCTGGTTTTCAGGACGACTGAAAAGTTGTGAGGCTCTCTGGGCCAAGACAAACAGGCTGATGGAGATCTCAGTCCAGGCAGGGGGGTTCAGAAGGCAGGGCTAGGCGCAGCCGTCCAGGTGCAGGGCCAGCAGACAGCGGCGTGGTGGCCCCCAGGGAAGGGAGCAGGCTCAGGGGAGGCACGGCTGGCCCCGGAGGCTCTGTCTCCTGGCATGCGTGTCCCCTCCCACATGTGGGTCCAAGGCACTCCGCAGCATTCCTGCTTTGATGACGCGTTTCCCAGCTGGAAGGAAATCAATCCTGGAAAATCTCTGCCTCCAGCTGCCCGTTCTCTGCCCACGTGCGGCAGCCGCAGAGCAAGCCCCGCCCCGGGCGGGCCACAGACCGTGAGCTGTCCGTGCGAAAACTTCCAAGCATGAAAAGGAGGCACACTGGCCTCTGGCTTGTGTCTCAAGCCTTTGAATTAGCAACTCACCCGCCAAGAATGTGTTTCGAATGGCTGTTTTGCGTGGCAGGGGCCAGCGCTTTGCAGATTCAGAACCTAGATTACTACCAGAGAGAGCAGAGTGTCTGGTGATCTGGGAAGGAGAGCTTTCCAGACTTAATTGAGGACCCATGTGGTTCCCTGAGTTACAAAGAGCACATGTTACTGTCGGGTGGGAGGGGCTCACGCAGAGCCGCTGCCTCGTGTCACTTGGGGCGCCCCTGCAGACAGCCCCTCCGAGGAAGATGGGTGCGAGTGGTTGATTTGGGAGGGGACCCAGGTGAGGCGTGGGGGCAGGGAGGAAGCTGAGGAGGGGCCACTGGTGACACGTCCTGTGCAGACCGTGGGGCTCAGCCCCCAAGTCCTCGGAGGACCCGCTCGCTGTCCCCTTGAGAGTCTCGGAAGTTGGGGGTGTCAGTTCATGGGCTCCCGTCTTTCGCCAGCCTGGCTGCAAGTCCCTGGTGCTTCTGGGCTGTGCTGCCTCGGACTAAGCCAGCTCCCGTGGCCAGAAGAGCTCCCAGCAGAGACGCAGAGAGATGGGGCACTGAGTGACACGTGTGGGGACCGTCCCGGCTGAATGGGTGTAGTGTGTGTGGGGCATGTGTGTGCTGTGACACCCCTCTTCCTTTGGAAGGAGTGAGGCCCCCGAGATGCGGCAGGCACGTGACTTCTGGATGATTCCTTGACTTACGCTCAGCCCATCAACTCACAATGGCACACCAGCTGTGTGGGGCTGCGTCCCGGGGCTTGGGGGGCGATAGGGGACGAAAGAGACAAGACCGCACCCTCTCAGAGCTTCCAAGAATGTAAGTCACGTGTATGTGAGAGCCACAGAAACAGACAAAGCTAGGGCGGCAAGGGGACAGAAGCGTGCCCGAGGGAAGGGGGCTGCAGTGTCAGATGAGGGGTCACCTAAGCCTACACGTGACTGATCTGGGGGGCGTGGGCCGTGGCCATTGGCCACGAGAAGCACCGTCAGTGCAGTGTGTCTGGGGTAGCTCCGTGCCCTGGTCCCATCGCAGGACCACTGGTCACCAGGCGCTTCCTGCTCCAGTGGGGCCGGCAGCCCAGATGGCCCACCCTGTGCACGGTCCATGGAGCAAACTCCAGCATCTTCCCTGTTTCAGGGGGTCACGCACCCACTTCAGAGATGCACCCCTCATTTGCCCTTTTCTGGAAGCCTTACTACGACCGAGAGTTGGAGGGCAAAAACAGGTCAGAGTGCGGGAGGGCAGGGCCGCCGGCCAGTTAATTGGCGTGTCTCCCCCAGTGGGGCTCTCGGGTCTGTGCCGGTGGGCCGGCCCCTGGGGCTTCTGTAACAAGCCATCACAAACTCGGTGGCTGAAAACGACAGAAGTGTGTTGTCTCACGGGTCTGGAGGCCAGAGGTCTGAAATCAAGTCTCTGAAGCTTCCAGGGGCGAGTCGCTGCGGACCTCCCCTCCCGTTCTGGGCGCTGCCGGCCGTCCTTGGCGTTCTCTGGTGGGGGGGGGGGCACCCGTCCAGCCCGGCCTCTGCCTTCACATCACCTTCCCTGCTGTTACTCCTCTCCCCTTCTCTTCCCTTGTAAAAGCACCCGCCAGCAGACTGAGGCCCCACCCTCCGTGACGCCGCGGAGGTCTCGTCTCGAGAGCCTTGACCTAACTGCGTCTGCAAAGACTCTTTTGCCAAATAAGGTCACAGTTACAGGTGATGGGCGGGCATATCTTTTGGGGGCCACCGTTCAACCCACAGCAGCTTGCATGGGAAACTGAGAAATAAAAGGTCTTGAAAAATTATTTGCTACTTTTTAACCAATCAATATGAAGTAGGTCTCAAGGCAGCCCCAGGTGCAAACGCAGAGGCATGCAGAGGCCAGCCGGCTGGCCAGGAGGGCCGTGGGGCTGCCTTTCTACCCACCTCCGGGAATCCCCACCCATTTCCCCATCTCCACCACCCTATGCCAGAGTTTCTAACTGCTTCATTTCTCCCCAGCTGTCAAACAGCCAGGTGGTATAGTGAAGTAAAGAAGCAAGATTTCAAGCTCCAGCTACATCTGTGAGATTTGTGAACTCAGGCAAACGGTCTCTAAACCTCTTTGTGCCTCGTTTTCCCTGTCTGTGAAATGGAGGCAATGTCTGCATGATCTCCTTCATCCACAGTCAGGGATGCAATAGAAGTGGTTTGGAAATGATAAGGTGCCACAAAGCGTTATCTGTTTAGAGACCAACTCTGGCTTTCAGCTGTAACGTGGGAAATCTTCGTATCATCAGTCCTTCGATGACTCGATAGGGTAAGCTGTGCGGGAACAGCTGACGCGTTGCCCACGCTAAAGTGATGTCAGCTACAGGAACGGTGCTGAGAAAACGGCGTCGCCCTCCCGGATAATGCCTTGGCTTGTAAACTTTCCTAGAACACAGTTATAGGAAAAGAGACAGAAAATACAGATTAAGCAAAATTAAGAAAAATTTACATGAATCAGAGAACTCTATAAGTAGCATTTTATAGATCTTTGCGGACTTTTCCATGTATAGGAATCTATAATTATTTTACAAAAATTGGATCAGCAATATGTTTTCATACCACTACTTTCAAAGCTTGTCCAGAATTCTAATGAGCTCTTTATTACTGAATATTCAGGTCAGTTTTCTTCTCTTTTTTGCTATAATAATGCTGATGAAAACATGCTTGTAGCCAAATCCTTGTAACTGAAGGTTAATCACGTGGAAGAACAAACTACAAGTGGAAATATCAGGTCAAATCACACCCGTATATATTTAAAAAATTGTGGTAAAATGCACACACAATCTACCATCTCAGCCATTTTCAAACGTGCAGTGCAGCGGAGCTAAGTGCCCTCACCTTGCTGTGCGACCATCCCCACCATCTCCAGGACACTTTCGCCCTGCAAAACAGAAACTTGCGATTAAACACTCCCCGCCACCGCCTGCCCCACGGCCACCGTCTGCATTCTGTCTCCATGAATGTGGCCGCTCTAGGCCCCTCACAAAAGGGAGTCACACTGTCTCTGTCCCTCTGTGGCTGGCTTCTTCCACGCGGCATAACATCCTCAAGGCTCATCTGTATCAGAATTCGCTTCATTTTTAAGGCTGAATAAAGGCTAGACTGCATTTTGCGGGTTCGTCTGTCAGTCAGCGGACACTTGGGTTGTTTCCACATTTTGGATTAAGCTGCTATGAACACGCGTGTGCAACTATCACTTTGAATTCGTCATTTGAATTCTTTTGGGCATCTACTCAGAAGTGGAATCCCTGGGTCATCTGATACTTCTGTTTTTAACCTTTTGAGGAGCCGCCACACTGGTTTCCATAGTGGTTGCACCATTTCACATTCCCACCAACAGCACACAAGAGCTTCCATTTCTCACCTTTGCCAGTGTTCGTGGTTTTCTGATTTTTCTCGTAGTAGCCTTCCTGAGGGGTATGAAGGAGGATGCACATATTTTTAAGGCTTTGGAGCGAATTGCCAAACTATTCAGCGGAAAAGTAACACTCTGCTTCCCGGCCGTGGATAGAGCAGCCGCTCCCGCCATCCTCGGGGATGCATCCCTGCTAAGGTTTTGACGGGCATTTGCAAAAGAAAGTGTGGGTGTGGTGAGCCCGGAGGATGGCGCCTGCCTGCCCAAGAGAAAGAACGCGTGGCCAAGACCACACCCCAGCTTTCTGAGGGTGAGCAGGGCAATCAGCCCTTTCTAGGGTAAAAATCCTCTCTGTCAGCTTCATGAATTACGTCTTCAGAGTTCAGAGTTCCCTGCCTCCCCCCTTCCCTCCCTCTCTTTCTTTTTTCTTTCTTCGCTTTTTTTTTTCTCCCTCTTTCCTTTTCAAAGAGGAGGGAGGAGGGAGGGCTTCGGGCTTCGTCTTTTTCTTCTGTGACGCGCTTGGAGGAGGGAGGAGATTGGTCTTCTTCTCTCTTTCTCTCTTTCTCTCTTATCTTTCTTTTTCTTTCTTTCTTTCTGCTTTCTTTCTTTCTTTCTCCTTCTTTCTCTTCCTTCCTTCTCATTCCTTCCTTCCTTACTTCCTTCCTTCCTTCCTTCCTTCCTCCTTCCTTGCCTTCTTTCCTTCTTTCTTGTGAGCCCTCACAAGACTACTCCCTTAATGACTTCCCTGTGTGTCACACAGCGGTGCTAATCATAATCGCCGCTTGCACATCACGCCCTGGTACTTGTTCATCTTGTAACTGGAAGTCTGTACCTTTTGACCACCTTCCTCCGACTCCCCCTTCCCCACCCTTGGCCCCTGGTAACCACAGGTCTGATTGATTTCTTTTTATTGTAAGTTTGCTTTTTTCCCCCCTTTTTCAGATTCCACATATAAGTGAGATCGATTTTTCTTTCTGATGTGCACCCTGAAACCTTTACAAGTCGCAAGAGAAGCTTGCAGGACCAGAAGAGAAGCTGACTGGCCCTAGGAAACAGCCCTGCACCCCAAATCCGGAGTTAGTCAGCCTGTGAGGGGGACCGAGGTGAATCAGAGTGTTGCTTTCCCTTTGCTTCATTTTATAGTCTGAGTTGTGATTGCACGGCTCGCATTCCCCAAACCTCCGACCCCTTCACAACCCCAGACCAAGCAGGACACAGCGCTGTGTAACAGGACAGAGAGCCCCTCCTGCCCCCGGACCCTCCCTTCCCAGAAAGCCTGCTGGGAAGAGCGATGACAGTCTGTGCCTGCACCAGCACAGGCACCTCGGTGCACTTGGCCGCAGATGGCGCTCCCGTCGTCATTTCGATCTCGCTGAGTTGTGGGAACTGGTAGTCAACATCACGTGATGTGGAAATAAGTGGCTAATTAAGATGAAAGGTTAACTTGATGAAAAACACACAAGGGCTTATGCAGATCAGCCCTTTACCAATGACTCCCCGTGGCTTCCATTACCAGCTGGGCTGGGAGACTCTGAGCTTTTATCTGTGGTCACTGGATGGACCAGCTTGGTCTTCCCCAGGCCCGGAGGGCCCACAGGCCCCTGTGTGTACTCCACAGGAGTACTGTCCATGCTCCTTCTCCGCGGGTCCCGTATTTGCAGTCGTAACCCCCAAACCTGCACATGCGGTGCTTCCGGGCCGTTCGCGGACACACGCAGGGCAGCAGAAGCTTTCAGTTGCTCTTTGCCTCTTTCCCAGCTGAGGCCAAATAAGGAGACTCTCCCTTCTCGTTTCAGCTCTGACCCTGTCAACGCGTCCTTTTTGTGGCCTATTTAGTGCTATGCTTTTTGCATTTTTGTGCTTCTTGGTTGGTGATTTTGCTGTTGGAAACAGCCCGCAGCTTAGTGCCGCAGGACTGTCTGTGTTCCTGATGGCAAGAAGGCTGTGGTTTGCCTCATGGGGAAAATACATCAAATATATGTTACGGAAGCTTTGTTGGGCTCTGAGTTCCACACTAACGAACCAACACCATCTATTAAGCAAGGCGTCTTTAACTAGAAACACAGAAGACAAGGTCACGTGTTGGTCAGCTGATGAAGGCGCTGGGGCCGAGCCTAGGGGGGCGCCCAGCGCTCTGCTGCAGCCTCGGGACTCATCTCGTCTGGTGGAAGTCTTAGTGCGTGTCCTCAGCGGTTGCTCAGCCACCCAGGACTTGCGGCGCCCCAACGCTCCGAGCACCGCTAGCATTTCTCCGACCAGCTTCCAAGTCTGCTCCATCCCAACTTCTTGTCCGTGGAGTCTCCCAGGGCACCCAGCCTGGGTTGGGTCCCAATCCCTTAACTAAATAGATCTCAGGATTTTTAACTAATTACATCTGCAAGACCCCATTTCTGAATGAAGTCACGTTCTGAGATTCTGGGTGGACATGAATTTTGAGGCGGACGCTATTCAACCACGGCGGCATTATCTAGAGATCTGTCTTTCTAACGGTAGCAGAGCGCACTGGCTGCCTGCCCCATGCCCACTCCCCTACGCCCCAGGCAAGGATCAGCCGAGGGCACCCGTGTGTCCTCGCCCCTGGCTTCCCAGGGTCCCTTTCACCTGGGGGAGGCCGTGTGACCCAGTCTGGCCAGTGAAGCCGTATGTGCTGAAGGGCTTTCTGGGAAAGTTTGTGTGCCTTCCTGTGAAAGGGGACGCATGTGGCTGCCACCATTCCCACCTCTTCCCTTTTCTTTCTGGCTAGAATGCAAATGTGATGTCTGGTTCAGCAGCAGCCCCTTGCAACCATGAAGAAACAGGCTTGAGAGCAGCAGCTGATTTGCTGGGACGGCCGGTGGAAATAACAGACAGAGCTTCGGTCTGTGGCCGTGTCACTGAGCACCCAAGTCTGCCTTTTGAGTTCTTCTTGTGTGAGGCAGTCCCTGAGCCAAGGTGGCTCCTCATTCACCAAAATCTTTCCCCCTTATTTCTGGACACACAGCTGGACTACATTTCTGGCTGCCAGTGCAGTCAGGCGTGGCTGTGGGATGGGGCTCGAGCCAAGGGGGCGCCAGCGCAGGGACGTGTGCTACTCCCAGGCCGGTCTGGCCCCTGGACGCCCCGTGGTACTTTCCAGCCTCTCTCTCCTGTCTCTGCTGGGGGGTGCGTATCATGGTGAGGCCCAAGGGGGATGGAGGTGGCTGGTCCCTGAGTTTCTGGAGGTGGGGGGGCAGACATCTGCTGACCAGGAACACTCGCCCCAGAAGTTGCGAGAACAAGTCAGTTTCTTTCATGTCAGAGCCGTCATGCCCGTGAGGTCCGTCCCCGTGCTTGAGGATGCGCTAACTAAACTGAGCTTTGTGTGTCCACGCCAGGGCGCTCTCTGCAGGCAGATGGTTTCTGATGGGGGTGCTTCCACGCGGGCAGAATCCCTTCCCTGCTGTTCCTGTCAACTCCCCCAGGTTGCCCCTGGCCTGGCCCCACTGGTGAGCCTGCCTGTGGTCTCACCTCTGCCCCCCGCCCCGGGCTGGCCGAGTCGCTCTCCTGCACCCCAGTAGTTGGCCAGGATGCCTTCTGCTCAGGCAGCGGACAGGCCCTGGCACCGTGCCACCTTGGCCAAGTCCTTCAACCCCTCTCCTCAACCTCCCACTGCCGCTGGAGGCCCTCCCTGGAGGGCTGGGGTCCGGGCCACAGGGACGGTGCTTGCTCAGGGCTCAGCACCTTGTAAGCATGCGATAGATGGGCGCCGTTCTCAATGGGGTGTTATTATTAAAGCCAGAGATGGGGGCTCGGGGAGGCCTCTGCATCCTTCTGCTGGGGTGCGGTTTGTCCCTGAGAACTGAATACGGCCTGTCAGCAGCAGAGGGACCATCGTGGGAGGTACTGACGGGACAGAGATGACGTGGAAAGAGATGCCAGGCAGGTCACCGTCCATACCTGTGGACAAGGAGGGATGGTGGCTCTCTGCTCTGCTCATTATTCTGCCCATTTCATAGACAGAGGGACTGAGATTCAGAGAGGGGAAGACGTCACACAGCCAGGAAAGCGCAGGGCAAAGCTGGGGGCTTGGGGTTCCTCACCCAACTCGCCTGGACGTCCTTCTCCTGCGATGTTGGGTAGTGGAGGGTCCCACTCCCTCGCTCCTGCTCTCTGGGTGACAGCATGCCTGCAGCTCCTGGAATCAAGTCCCAGGACTGGCCTGGGGGCAATACACCGAAAGGAAGTTGCGAGGGAAGGTGAGCACCCATCAATAAACATCGGGCTGCGGCGGCTGTGTGTTCCTGCTGATGATCTCGGCAAATCCAGCCGGAGCTGGTTCCCCACGTGGAGCCGACCGGCGCAGTGCGCACTGGCCAAGCCCCCACCCGCATGCAGCATGTCCTTTTTTCTGTTTAAAGAACCAGCTTTCAAATGTTCTTAATAAAACATTTATACATCTCATGCAAGATACAAATAAATACTTTAATGTGATTGGAAGAATGCGGAGAATTGTAAAAAGTTATGGAAGTTTTACTTCTGATTGGCCGAGACTCAATAAACCCCGGTTTGATGCACTCTAATTTATAGGCGTGCAAAGCCAGCTCTCTGGCATGGGGAGAGGCTGTTAATGCCCTAATGATGTTTAAACGCTGACAAATGAGCTGCCTGGGCTGCACCCTCGACACTGAGATGGGATTGCTAGGGCTGGAAGATCTGCCTCCTCCCGGCGGTCCTTCCTTCCTCTGTGTTGATCACACAGCTCAAGGCACGGAGGAGAGTCCCCGAGGGGGATGCAGGGTCCCCGGGGGTTGGGGGGCAAGGTGTGGGCACCGGGAGAAAGGCCGTGTTGCTTCTTTTTCACTCCTGCCCCTAATTACGGGCTTTCTCATTAAAATAACAGGGACCATGTCAGCTAGAAATGCCAGCACATGGTTTTACTTTTCTCCCCCGATGGAAACCACATGTAGGATAGAGCCTTCCTTTTTTTCCCCTCCAAAATGCAGATGGGGACGCTGGTCCAGGGCTCCGCTTCCCGCCCAGCGCCCAGTGGAGGCTGGGCAGCCCCTCGGGCCCCCTCCGCCAGGACGGGGACCGGGCTTCCCGCCGCCCCGCCGCCGGCCCTGCCCCGGGCGTCCGTCCGCGCGAGCGGCGGGCGGAGTCTCCCCGCGACGGACCGCGTCTGCTCGGGGCCGGTCCCCTCGCGGGCCGGGCGCGGCCCGGGCGGACCTGAGCGGTTGTTTATAAACTCTCCCGCGTGCCAAGCCCCGGGAAGGACCCACTCCCCCCGTCCGCAGGAGCATATTTTCAGCATAACTCATCACTTTGAAGATGGGTCCAAACTTTTGTTAACATTTATGGGAAGGAAGCTGCCTTTCAGAGCCGCCGCCGGCAGGCGGCCCGCGCCCGCGCGCGGCACCTCGGGCGCGGGGGCCCCTCCGCCCGGCGCCCGCGCCCCCCGCCGTCCTCGCGCCCGCCCCGGGCGCCTGCACGGTAGGCCGGGCGCTTTCCCTGTGCAATGGGGCTTCCTTTTTGAACTTTCTTTTTAAAAGGGAAAACCAGTTATTGGAAACGCGGGAGGGTCCTCCCCTCTCTGAGATTTCTCGGGGTTTGGGGGCGCTCCCAGGCTCCCCTGTCCAGCATGGGCTACCCTCAGGGCGCCTTCCCCAGGAGATTCCCTCCGGCCAAGCGGCTCCGCCACGCCCCTGGCTGGAGCAGCATCCGGACCCCTCGCGTGGGTCCTGCTGCCTAAGCGGCTGCGACATGTGGGGGTCAGGGGGACGCCCACCGAGGCCGTGGGCCGTGCACCCTCCCTGGAACCCTCACCCTTCAACCTCTAAACAGGACTTCCAGGGCAGGCTCCACGGCCTTGTAGGGGGCCTGGAGGAGGACCTGGCGCCGTGGGCTCTCCACGGCTGCTTCTGCACCGTGTACTCCCCCTGTGGGGCCAGCTGGATGTCCCTGACCCCGGGTCCCTCGAGCGCCAGACTTACATGCCCCATCCTCTGCAGGACAGCTCCCCCTGAGACCCAGCAAGTGCCCCCAAGTTGCCAGGCCCCCAACAGAATTCCTCATTTCTCCTTTAACTTTATTATTTTTCCTTTTTTTCTTTTGGAGGGGGAGTAATTAGGTTTATTTATTTTAGTGGAGGTACTGGGGATTGAACCCAGGACCTCCTGCATGCCAAGCATGTGCTCTACCCCTGAGCTGTACCCTCCCTGCCTTCATTTCTCCTTTAAATAAACTCCCACTGACCCACCTGGAAGCCGGAGTGGTCCAGACCCTCCCAGCATCCCTTCCCTACCTGGTCACCAAATGTCCCTGGGGTCTTGTCCCCATTCCCCGCCCTCCACTGCCGCCCGTTTCAGGCCCTCCTCACATCTGCTCTGGGTCATTCCCAGCCTCGCAGGTTGCACTCTGGGGCTCCCGGGCTCTGGAAGCTCTGGGTAAGGTGCCTGTGGCTATTTTCTCCAAGGCCTCTGTGTTGTTACCTTCTTCCTCCAGCCCAGTCTGTCCTCACACGGCCACCAAGAGGCTCCTTTAACCGCACACCTGATCCAGGGTACTGTGCGTCCTCCCCGTGGGGCTCCGTGCCCCGTCCTGGGCTCTGTGATCACGGAATGTGTGTGGATGGATAAGATGGGGGGAGAGGCTTGGCGCCCATGTGAATTAGGGACCGGGTGGTCTGCTCCCACGTGTCCCCTCTCCTGAGCCTTCTGATTCTGCCTAATGACGGGCCTACCCAGTTTTTTCTTATTTTAGCTTTGACTCTGGCCCAGACACCAAAGTACGCCAAAGTCTTTCTGTGTCGGTATGCCTCTAAACTTTGGAACTCAGACAGGCTGAAAGCTGACGTTTTTGCTGGAACTGGGGAAAAGGGGAGAAGGGGAACTGCTGGGAAAAGGTTAGTAGGTCCAATTTGCTTGGGAGACACAGGGAGTAACTGGCTCATGGAGGGTCCTCCACAGCGATCCTGGCGTGGGGGCCTGTGAGGCCGGGGCCCGGCGGACACCCGGAGGAGGTGTGGGTCCCCCTCTTGTGGCTCCGCCTAGGAAGCTCGCAGCCACTTGCTGCTGGTGGAGGGCAGTTTGGTTCTGGAGATGGTGGCCTCGGTGGGGCGCGGTGCTAGGCGTGGCCGAACTGGGAAGGCTGGACTCCTTCCTGCCGCCTCGTTCATTTTGTTTTTAGATATTAGCAATAGGACAGAAAGCCCTGGTCTGCTATGAGCCCTTGCTGAGCCTCTGAAGCTCAGGAAGGAAGAGCTGCTTGTGGCAGTGGGTCCCCCCGATTTAAGTCGGTCAGCGTCTACTCGCCCACTAGACGTGGCACAACCTGCCTGCGTTTCAGTTTGTTTGTCTTGAAGTGGCAGTTAGACTGGCTGGTCCCAGGCATATTCTGGGCAGGGCTCTGTTACTCGTTCTGCTCACCACACGACAGGCCAATAAATCGGGAGACGAGGTGCTGGAGAAGGAATAATGACTTTACTCAGAAAGCCAGCTTACCAGGAAGATGGGGGACTGGTGTCCTGGAGAACTGTCTTCCCCAGGTCAGAATTCAGGCTCCTTTTATACTAAAAGGGGAGGGGGTGTGGTTGGTTGTTGTAAACTTCCTGGTGTTGGAATCCTTTGTTCTTGCAGCTGCCCACATGGGTCAGGTCATGGTGTTCCTGTAAACCTCCAACAACAGCAACAAGTGTTATTCTCTGTTCTGCAACTTTCTGTCTCTGTGTGAATGGCAAAGCGTTACAGGTCAGAGCCTTGAGAAGGGGCTCTCCCGTATATTTCAGGCTGTAGTCAACGTTCTTTTACAAAAGGTGCAGAGCCAGCAGGACTCAGCCCAGGAAGCAGAGCACAGGGTTAGAGCTGAAGGAGCAGATCTAACATGGAGTCAGGTTTGCTCTTCCCTATTACAGCTCCACTCCCACTGCAGAGCCTGCTCCTGCCCCCACGAACATGGCCACTGATGTGGCGCCGTGGACGTGGTGGCAGCTGTGACCGTGACCTGGGGTCCTGAAGTCCGTCAACCTCCCTGGGGCCAGCCTCCTCATATCTGTGAACCTTGAGTGGCAGAGAAAGTGCCAGAGCCAGCCATGTGGCTGCGAGGGAGGGGTACAGCTGGTGCCCACACTCCTGTCACCACTGTCCCCGCTGCCAGCCTCTCGTTGGGGGCTCTCTGGGCTCAGCACCGGGTGGCTGCCTCTAGAGGGCTCTCCTGCCTTCCCACATCGCCCCCCCCACCCCCATTTCTCTCGGCAGGCCCAGTGCCCCGCTCTCTGGTCCCTTTCATCCTGTTGGGGGGTGCTCCCTTGCATTCCCAGGTGGAAGCGTTTAAGCCCAGCCCCAGCAGCCGCCCCTCGGAGCTCCCCGCCCCAGCGCCGCGCCCCCTGCCAAGGGGGCCCACACGCGCAGCAGCAGCAGCAGCAGCAGCAGCGCAGGATGAGACTGCGGCGCCGCCTGCCAAGAATGCGCCGCCGGAAGCGGCCCTGGGTTCGGGCGACGCTGCGGGAGGGAGCTGTGCGTGAGCCCACAGGGAAAGCCGCGTCTTCCTCCCACCCGGAAGCGCCCGGGGGGGGGGGCCTCACAGCGGGAGGGTCTGTCACGGCTGCCAGATGCTGCGAAGTGGTGCAGGGACAAGCAGGGGGTGACGGGAGGGGAGGGCAAGAGGCACAGTGCGCAGCCCCGCCCGGGCCGTGGAGCGGCCCCAGCCTGGTGGCCCAAACCGAGTCAGACTTGGTCTCCCCAGCCCCCAGCTCCCGGGCTGCAGGACCCTTGAGACTCTTTCCCGTGAGGTCCGGCGGCCCCCTGCCTCCCGGGGCCGCCACCGAGGGTCCACACCTGCCCTTGGACTCTCCTTCCTCTGGGTTTCTCTTGAAATCACTTTAGAAACACACAACCTTGAGACACGTTATAGTCACTTCCATCCGATCCCACGGTAACCCCAGAAAGTGAGTCCCATCGCCACGTACGGGGCTCGTGGGGGTTAAGTGACTTTCTTGAGTCCGCGGGGTCCTGACGGCGTGGAGGGACTGGAACCGGTCTCCTCAGCCCCCTGACGTTTTTCGTGCTCCCTGCCTGTCAGTGCCTCAGGGGCGGGGCCTGTGCCCTGCCTGTGCCACAGAGTCTCCCTTTTAAAAAAATCGGTGGTTGCAGATTTGGGGAGAGGTGGCAGGGGACTGGGGTGTGAAAATCGGCTGAGCTGGGCTTGAACGTGACCAGGACAGGGAGGCTGGGGGCTCTCCTATTGGACAACCAGCTGGTCCAATCTCAGGAGCTAGGTCAGCCCGCAGATGCACCCCTGTCCTTGGCTCAAGTGGTGCCTTGGGCATTAATACACGAAGTGGGGACGGATGGGCGAATTAATGTTTGAATGAGTATGGACGTTTCATGCTCAGCGAAGAGCCTGGGCTGGGCGGGGGCCTGCAGGGTCTCTGTGCCATCACCTTGGCCCCCTTTTGGGGAGCAGGAAATCCAGCCGGGAAGATGAGTGCAGAATTCCTTGGGAGGAAGACACATACATGTACCACAAGCTGCTCACTCTGGCTACTCCTGTGCCTCAGCGGCTGCCTGCTCATCCTTGACACGTTCTGCTTGGACCCACCACTCCTGCTTTGTGCCCCGAGATCCAAGGAAAACCAGCCAGCAGCCTCTGTGCCAGTTTGAGGGAACGTCCTGGATGCCCTCTGCAGGTTCCTGCCTCTCTTGTCTGCAGACCGCTGGCTCTGTCCCCCAGCCTGTCCATCTCCGCCAGCCCCTTGGTCTGACAGTCCTGGGCCTCTGTTCCTCGTCAGTTCTTGTCCTGCTGCTCTGCTACAGCTGGTCTCTGAGAGGGGGCCCCTGCCTGGGTCAGCCCCCGTCTCATGGCCAGTGAGGTATGACGAGGCTGGGGCTCAGTTCTCCATGGCTAACTCCCTGCACTAAGACTTCCAGTTCATGATGGGGAGAAGCCAGGAAGCTATGACTCAAGCAGTAAAACCTTTGATTGGAAGCTAGAATTAGCTCTTTCCCCTTGAGGAGCAATTTCAGTCAGCACATTGCACCAAACGGATGGGGTCATGCCGAGTTATGGTACAATGGAAATCATTCCTGCCAAGGAGGAAGTGCAGATGACAGACGGCGGCTCACACCAGCTCCCCACGTCCCTGGCAGCAGTGAGACCCCTCTCCCTGCACCCAGCAGCCCATGACACAGATGCTGGCCAGGCAGCTCTGGACCCCAGCACATCCCCCGAGATGACGGGACATCCAGTTCCTCCAACCTCACCTTCTAGGACCCGCTCCCCAACGCCTGCACACCTCTCGCCCTCTTCTTGTTTACTCCCAAGCTCCAGACAATCTTCCCTTGGCCTAGAATCACTTGGCTAGAAATCGCACAATTTCCATTTTAGGACAGGATTTTAAAAGCTGTTTGATGTAACTTTCAGCGTTGCCTGAGCTCCTATGGGTGGTGTCTGTGATGGTGTGACAGCTGAGGACGGAGTCTGGCTTCTACTCTTACTTACAGGAATCTACGGACACAATTTTCTTAATTCCCAAAATAGTCACCTGCTGGCACCGCCGACAGCACACTCATGAGGTTAGGCCCTGAGCCGCACCCTCTTCATTCCTGTGGTGGGGGCTCCCACGGGGTGAGGAGCGAGGACGCGCTCTTTGAACTGTGAAGATACTGCTGACTGAACACCACTGTTATGGCCAAGGTGTTGGCGAGACCTTTGGCTTGGAGGCAGTGCTCTGATGGGAACTAACCTCTCTGGTGTTTTGGAAACACCAAAAAGGGCAAAAGTCTCACATCGTGAAAGATCCGAGAGACCGCTACCTAATTAGCGGCTGTTTCCTCCCATTCTTGTTTTTGGCATCTCAGATGTTCGCGGAAATAAGTAGATGAGTTCTCCGTGTCCTCCATCTCTTTATCAGAAATTACAAGGACAGAAAAGTCTCACTGGCAAGCTTATGGGGCAAGGGCCCAGGAACGGGACGAGGAAGTTTCCTTAGGATATAGGAGACACTTTCCCCTAAGCTACACATTTTTTTCATGGTTAAACTCGGCATGAATTAACCTGGATGCTAAGAGTTCGCTTTATGATGTTTAAATAGTTCAGTGTTAACACATATTTTATACCTCTGATGAAATCTGATGCATCAGAGAACAGGAAAACCATCTTGATACAAAATGCCTGGGAACGTTGGCTAAAGTATAAAAAATAGACACTACTCACTTAAAGGTATGTTTTGTAAGGACCCAAGCCAAAAAGGGAATGGAAACCTGAAATCTATGGGAACGGATGCTGGAGTTCTGCTGGGGGCAGGCATGAGGGAGTTGAAGTTATTTCATTTAATTACTGAATTTTTTATTTTAATGGCAGTGCAGAAACAGGAGATGATTCTTTGAGCTCAAAAAAGGCTGGCGCTTAGAACTGAGATTCCTGTACAGGAGCCATTCTGCTCCCTTGAAAAGCTATTCTTTCAGTGAAAAGATGGACCAGAAAAAATCAAGCTGTTGGAACAGGGAGGTAACAGGTTTGTCAGCCTCGGTCTGGTTCTGAAGAGAAAAAAAGTTTGCCTTGGAGATTTGTAATCAGTGGCTGTCTTCAAGGGTGTCTGGGGTTTGAATTTATACTGAGTGGCAGGGACCCCAATCTGAGAGATAGGATAGAATGTATTTCCCCCCTGATCTTTATTATTGCTTTCCTTCTGCTGGCTTTAGGTTTTGTTTATTCTTCTTTTTCTAATTCTTTCAAGTGGTGGGTTAGGGTGTTTATTTGAGATTTTTCTTGTTTTTCTGAGGATGGCCTGTATTACTATGAACTTCCCTCTTAAGACTGCTTTTGCTGCATCCCATAGATTTTTTTTGTGGTTGTGTTTTCACTGTCATTTGTCTCAAGTTATTTTTAATTTTCTCTTTGATTTCAAGGATAAAATTAAGCCCAGGCTGGTAATATCCCTGGAGCACCTGGCAGGAGAAGACACAAAACCTCTGTGTTGGACACAAAGAAGTCTCACAGATAAACCCCAAAGCAAATGAGCTCAAAATGCACAGGTGCCAATCCAAGGAGAAACATAAACTCAGAGTAGGTTTGTAGACAGAACAAACAGTAGGATTAGATCCCTAAGAGCTTCAGGAAACAATAGAACAAAGTTGAGATTTAAAAATAGTTAAGTTAAAGATACAATGAAAAAAAAAAAAACCCATAACATGAGAAAGAACAAGCCACCAACAAAGGAAAACAAAGGACAAGGAAGATTTAAAAGACAAAAGAGAACTTCTAGGAATACAAAGTATAAAGAGTGAAATTTGACAAAACCCAGAATGGTTTAGACACAGCTAAACAGAGAGTTAGTGAAGTGGAAGATCGCTCTGAGCACATGGAGGTAAAGAGATGGCAGCAAGGTTAGCAGGCATGGGGGAGAGGCTAAGAGGGTCCAGCAGAACCACGACAGGGATCCACATGGAGTGATGAGGAGAAGGGGAGTGAGTCAGTACTCAGAGAGATGATGACTGAAATTTTTCCAAAATTGAGGATAGTCCTGAACTCTCTGATTCAGGGAAAAAATAATTCTAAGAAGACTAGATAGGAGGACATTTACATGTGGGTATATAACTGTAAGCTACGTAAGAACACCAAAGACAAAGAGAAAATCTTAAAAGTAGCCAGAAGTAAAGGGTTACCTAAAAAAGAACGCCAATCAGTTTGGCTGTCTCTTCTCAACAGTAACCAGAGGTCAGTGAAATCGTATCTTCCAAGTGTTGAGAGAAAATTGAAATCTTTACCTAACTAAGTTGTTGCACAAGTATTAGGAAGAAATGATGAAAAATAAAGCCTTAGGGAATTTATCACTAACAGGTTCTCACTAAGAGAACTTCTAGGGATGTACTTTCGCAAGGAGGTACATGAATCCAGAAGAAAGGGTTGAGCAGAAAGCAGAGTAGTGAGCAAATGAATTAGCAAACACACGGGTAAACCTAAACAAGATTGACAACGTAAACACTAATGATATCAATGACTTACTTTAAATGTATAAAAATACGCAGGATCTGAACTACTAGATTCAGTAATATGTAGGTGGGAGGAGAATGATCCAAGGATTCCAAAATCCTTGAGTGATGCCATGAACAAATGGAGGAACCACAGACTTTGTCGGGTCAAGTACACAAGTTACAGTTTTTGTTATGACACTAAGAGGACAGAAGTAGAATTTGCAACTTTCAAAATAATAAAGAAAAAATGAAAAAAAAAAAACTTCTCTAATCCTATAGGACGAGGGTCAGCAAACCTTTCTGTCAAGGGCCAGATGGTGACTGTTTTCGCCTTTGGGGGCTGTGTGGTCTCCGTGGCAATGACTCCACTGGCTGCTGCAGCGGGAAAACACGCCGCGGATTCAAACAGGTGGGCGTGGCTGGGTACCCACAGAGCTTTACTTACAAACCAGGACTCGGACTGGACTTGGACTCCAGGCTGCAGCCCGCCAGCCCCTGCTCTGCAGGACAAGACAAGAAGTAAAATCCAGGGAGATGAACAGTGTAAACCGCAGCGGCAGAAACCATTCAAAGAGCGCAGTACCCACGGGAAATGCAAATGAGTTGAATCTGCTGGATAAAGACAGAGACTGATAGATTAGATAAATTAAAAATATATATAATCTTATGATTTAAGGAGACTTAAGCCGTAAGGAAAGCAGGAAGGTGGAAAATGAAAGTGGAGAAATAGATACCACAGACAAATACTGGTGAAAAAAAGGTCTGTTAATTACATTAGCACACAAACTAGACCTAAAAGGAAAAAAGCATTGGTAGTGATGAGGAGAGTCATTATGAAATGGCAGAAGGGACATTTCACCAGGAGAAACTCATAAACTTACATACTCCCCGAAACAGAGCCTCAAGTTACGTAAAGCAAGATTTGACAAAATTACAAAGAGGGGTTTACAATCCACCCGTGTAGTACGACACAGTAAGGGCTCAGACTTTTAAGAGACAAATGAAGAAGTTTGATCTGACACGCACCCCGATGTTCACAGCAGCACTACATACAGCAGCCAAGGCACACTAGAAACCTAAGTGTCCACCGACAGACGGCTGGATAAAGAAGCTGTGGTATATTTACACCACAGAGTACTACTCAGCCATAAAACATAGTAAAATAAGGCCATTTGCAGCAACATGGATGGACCTGGAGATCGTCATTCTAAGTGAAGTAAGCCAGAAAGAGAAAGAAAAGTGCCATATGAGATCACTTATATGTGGAATCTAAAAAAAAAAGAAAAAGAAGACACTGACGAACTCATCTACAAAACAGAAACAGACCCACAGACATAGCAAACAATCTTATGGCTACCAGGGAAAGGGGCTGGGAATGGATAAATTTGGGAGTTTGAAATTTGCAAATATTAACTACTGTACATAAAAATAGATAAAAAACAAACCTCTCCTGTAGAGCATAGGAGCCATGTTCACTACCTTGTAGTAACCTATAATGAAAAAGAGTGTGAAAACAAGTATGTGTATCCGTATGTATGACTGAGACATTCTGCCATACACCAGAAACTGATACAACATCGTAAACTGACTATACTTCAATAAAAAAAATTGAAGAGACTCAAGAAGGCTTAACAGAAGACTTTCTAATTTTCCTTCATCTGCTAAATGCTTTTCATACTTCAAGACCTGCATCAAGCACACCGCCTCTCTGCGAAGCCTTCTCTAATGGTTTCTATGAGAATTAGCTGATAACATTGTGGCACTCATTTTGCAAATAATTTTACAGGTAACATATACCAGTTGGTATACGGCACATCTCGTTAAACTTTTCAGCATAAAGAAGTTTGACCTAGTTATATTGAATGTTCCACCTAAAAATGAACAACACATATCCTTTTCAAACACACGTGGTGGGGGAGGGTCTAGCTCTAGTAGAGTGTGTGCTTAGTATGCACGAGGTCATGGGTTCCATCCTGAGTACCTCCATTTAAAAAAATAAAAGCAATCTAACTACCTCCCCCCAAACAGACAAACAAATAAACACATCACATTAAAAAATAATTAAAAAACCCCTTATTAAAAAAGAACACACTTGGAACAGTTATAATGATCACATATTGGGTCATAAAATACGGTTCAACAAATATTAAAGCTGGGGTCATGCAAGCCATATTTTCTCCGCTCAATACAATTGTTTGAAGCTGATACACTTAATAAAGTGATACATCTAGATATTCTAAAGCACATTCTTAGAAATAAGTCATGATTCAAAGAAGAAATTATAACAGAAATAAGAATGTATTAAGAAGTGAGCGATAATGAGAACACCACATGTCTGGACTTGTGGAATGCTGGTAAAGCAGCATTCAGAACAGAATTCATAGCATTAAATACATTCATGAGAAAATAGAAAGACTTGAAATGACAAGAGCAGCCCAGAAACCTCCACTAACGGGAAGGAAGGAATACCGCGTGCGGGAGCAGGAGTCAGTGAGCTGCAGGAGGAGGCCACCACGGGGGCCGTGCAAGCCAGACCTGCTGCTCTGGGAAGACTTGTAGTTTAGAAAATTTTCTGGCTGCTCTGAGAGAGAGAGAGACAAAGCCAAATGAGTAACCACAGTGACAGAAATAAAAAAGGGCACAGAGACACAGACATAGATGAGTTTTTAAAAAAAGAATAAGATGATACTGTGCGTAACCAGGAAAATGTGTAACAAAACCGTCAGTCCCCTGGAGAACGATGAAGCACCCAAACTGCCTCAAGGAGTGGAAAACCTGCACACGCCCCGTAACGAAGGTGAAGCAACAGGTAAAAATCCACCCACCAAATCCCTTCCAGACCCAGGCAGCTGAGAGCTGGGTTCCACCAAGTGCTCAAGAACACGGTCGGCTCAGTCCACACAGACTGTCCCAGGGAACGAAGACACAGCGCCTGCTGCACCGTTTTATGCAAGTGTGTGACTTGGTGCCCAAACTAGGCTGAGGGCAGCATAAGAAAATCAAATTCTTGGTTAAAGGCGCTCATGATGGTGGACGCAAAAGCTTTAAACACAACAGCAGTAAGTGGAACCCAGCACGTATAGACAGAAGACAGATCAGGACACAGCTGGATCAGTCACTTCCCAAACCTGAATCTGTAGCCTTTGTTAAAAAAGTTCAGTTTTGGTGGCTTATTTCACTGCAAAGCCACGTAACCACAGCCAGAACAACTGTCTCCCCGTCCAGGCGGGCCTCACAGCTAGCGGACCGACGAAGAAGACGCCAGCAGTCTGCCCAAAGCAAGCGTCACCAGGCTGGCGGACGGTTTCCCAGCGTCAGGAGGGTGCGGGTCAGAGCTCCGGAGCCTGCCGGTGCCCACACGCGCCCACCCCAGCTTTCAGTTCCCTTAGGCGCAACTCCCACCGAGCTTCCCTGGCCTGCAAGGGTCTGAGCCACCTGAGCTCGTCGGCTCCCCCCTGACGCAAACTTCCCGTCATGTCAGGTTCTTGGATGCCTGCTTTTATCTTCACTGGAAAAACCAGCTAGATAAATATTCCATTGTTTTGTTACAGAATTCATGTTCATTATGTCCAGTGTAGACATCCTGGAGAACACAGAAGACAATCAAAGCTCCCTCTGATCCAATCACAGAGTGGCACCGCGAGTAACGTTTGTTATAACTGCCCTCTCTCTACACACACACACACACACACATACGCACACACCCCACGTTATAAAACAGTCTGTTTATTCTTTATATAATACATATGATATTATACATTCCTGCTATATTAATTCTCAATATTAATTTTATTTGTTTATCTCTCTGTATTAATACATAAATACTTGTACATATCTAGAAATGTATAGAGGTATTTGTTAAAATTGGCATTTTATGAACATACACTTTTCCAACCTTTTCCTCCCTAGATAACCTAATGGAACGTGTCTCCGAGGACACCCGCCCTCAGCGGCGTGCTCAGCGCCGGCCCGAGGCTCTGCCCGTCAGCGCGCGTCATACCCCCGTGGCGCCCTGCTCCTTGATTTCGTCAAGGGGGCTGGCACTTCAGTGTCATGTGCCTTCAGAGCTTTGTAGCCCAAGCGACAGGCTTGCTCTCCTCGAGGCTCATCCCCCGCACTTCCAGGTCCCTGTCATCGCCAGACTCCTGGGCAGGGACCCGCACGCCTGCAACTCGCCCTGTCCCTGGGGTTTGCCCCGGGCAAAGTGCGCCAGCAAGTCTGATGTGCGGTTCGTCCACGACACCAGGTAGATTAGATCTGCTCCGTTCACGCCCTCCCTTCCTCCCCATCCCTGCTCAAGTGTCACTTTGTCACATGCTCCCACCTGGCCACCTGAGGTACAATGTCTGATGTGAAATGAAGAAAAACAACTTCTTCCAGTTCCTGAGCTGGAAACCCTTATCGGTCATTCCACTCAAAGCTTTACACACACTTACCAAAACCTAACAGAATACATGTGTGTGTATGTAAGTGTGTGTTTCACTCTGTGTGTCTAATTGTGCATCTGTACACTTTGGTGCCTGCCTATTCCATCCATCCATCTGTCCATCCGTCCGTCCATCCATCCAACTAATCTGTGTGTGTACGCGCACGTGTATCTGTCCCACCCACCCATCTATGCACGTCACTACTGTGGGGTCCCAAGCACCAGGTGCACCGCCTGGCACATGTTTGGCAGATATTTGTGGAGAACGTAAGTGTCCAAACATCAATTTCCCTCTCTTATTTTCTGTTATCAAAACCAATTAAAGTGTCCCTGAAACTAATAGGACATGTCGATTACACCCCAATAAAAAAAACAGTGAAAGTTTGGTGTCAGCGTGGCTCTAACACACACACATGCAGGCACTGAGATCACACGCATCACATGCAAATTTTTCTAGAGTATCAGCCAAAAGAACAGCACAAAGCATTATTTTGAATAGGGCTGTAAATTTGCTCACACAATGCACTAACGTGCAAACAAAGCGTTTAGTCCCTCTGTAAGCTCCTCCCACTGCCATCCTGGGTTGCAGCGGAAGCAATGCAGCGCCTGACAACAGCGTCGGCAGCTCCTCAGCTCCTCCGTGGATGCCTCGGGCAGATGCTGCATTTTACAGCATCCTCCTCCCTGCCCTGCTGGCCTGGAGTCGGCGCGCGGGACTGGGGGCAGGATCCCTCTGGATCCTCAGCATCGTGCTGGCCTCTGCGGCAGAGTGGCCCCTCTGCCCCCGGCACTGGTCCCTGTGAGGCCTTGCTGGTGTGTGTTTCTGACCGCGGTGGCGGGGGTCCGTGCTGGTCTGCTTCTCGTGCTGGTCGTGTTCCTGTTGGTCCCTGCCATTGCCCTTTGCTACGTGGCCCACCCTGGCTGCTGCGTATTAGGGAGCCTCCTACACGTCTGCCCTGGCCTCCTTTGTAAACTTTGCCGTGGGGTCACGCAGCCCCCAGCCCACGCCCCAGGGGAAGCCACCAGCTCTGACTGCAGGACTCTCCCGTTGGCCTCCTCAAGGCACGCATGGGTTTGGGTGTCTGAGGGCACAGTCAGGATGGAAGCCGCCACGCCGTCACGATGCCTGGCTTACAAAGACGTAGCCACCTATGATGGTCAGCATGCCAGGGCTGCTGCTTCTGGGGCTCCGAGGAGGGAGGCAGGTGAAGCTCCTCACTGCTGGCACCGCCTCAGCCTCAGGCACGC
The DNA here is from genome assembly GCF_009834535.1 of Camelus ferus. NCBI lineage: Eukaryota > Metazoa > Chordata > Mammalia > Artiodactyla > Camelidae > Camelus > Camelus ferus. Next base: position 95,477,328 of record NC_045700.1, read on the forward strand.
TCCTCTTCGCGCTGGAGTTGCAGTCTGCCTGCTGCCCACCCATCTCCTCTCCTTCTGGCTTTGTTCTCCCACCTGCAGTTCTCCTCCTGACCGGCAGGGGGAATCTCCTTCTTTCTCCCGGCGGGGCAGGGTCTCGTTTATAGAGAACTATTACAAAACCCGACAGATTGCCCCTTGCGTAGCTAACCAGGAGATCAAATCAGGAAACCCCTCTTCTGCCTCAGCAAAGTCCTGCTTTCCTACTGCAGATACAAAATTCCTGTTTTTCAAGTAGAAGGTGAGTGCTAAGTCTTTTTAAACAGCTTCCTTTCCTACTACAGTAATGCGAGTCTGCTTCCCAGGGCAGGGGATGCCCCCCGACTAAGGAAGAGATGCGATATCTCCTTTCAGTGTACAGTCTCCTATTTCTCTTTTTTTTCTAACTGCATTGGCTAGCAATTCCAGAACCATATTTTAATAGTAATAGTGTATGTAGCTTTGTTTTATTTTTTATGACAATGGGAACAGCTCTGCTATCTCATCATCAGTCAAGACATTGGCTGTTGGGTTAAATGATGAGAAGATCTAATTTTTTCTCAGCTCACAAGTTGAATGGCAGCATGTATCTCAGTAACACCTTGGCCAGATTCTACAAACTCCTGGTCAGTTTTGGTTATTAAACTCTGTCCAATCTTAAGTCCTATTTAAAGCTGTCCCCATTCTTCATGCTGTGATCTGAAGGCCTTGAAGTGAGGAGGGGACCTGGCGTGACCTTTCACTCCGTGGTCCCCTCCCCCTGCCTCCATGAACTCTATGCTTTCAGGAGTGTGCAGGCAGTGACAGTAAGGTACGCGTGTTGCTTCTCTGCCCTGAGATCCGACTGCAATCTACCCTGTAGGCTGTGGCCGCCTCACTGGCTCACATTAGTCACAGATACCCTGTGGGACAGGTGAACAGATGCTGGCTTTTCTATTTGCAAGTTCTCGAGCGTCCTCTGGCCAGCTGTGCTGTGTGGTTCTCTGACACAGGAGTGCAGCTCTGGCTGTCAGTAGAACTGCTGGATTTCGCCAGTGAAAACACAGAACACCCAGTTAAATTCGGATTTCAGACAACTACTAATTTTTCAGTGTAAGTATGTCCTATGAAATATTTGCAACATACTTACAGGAAAAAAACTATTTGTTGTTTACTTAAAATTCAAATTTATCTGGGTGTCCCGTCCTTCTCTGGCAACCCCACCCTTCACCCCCCGGATGCGTCCTGGTAAGATGGCATCTGACTTGAGGGTTCACGTTCTGGCTGCACTGCTCCACCCCACCCCTCTCTCCCGCGGCCAGTTCCCTCCAGGCCCCCAGTTCCCAGACGGGGACAGACCAGAGCCTCATATTCTAAGAGCAGACTGACCAGGGGATAAGACGCAGCCTTCCCTGCTCGCAGGTAGCCCCGGTCTTGGCGTGTGCACGTGCGCGTACCCATAAAACGGAGAATGCATATTAACTTTCATCAGCAGCCTTTTTGGCATCTATTGAGACAGTCGTATGGTTTTTATCCTTTTACCAACTGATGTGATTTACATGCACAGATTTCTTACGTTGCACCCCTGGCGTCATCGCTACGTGGTGATGGTGTGTGTTTTTCTCTCTCTAGACCACTGGTCCTCCTTTCATGGTTCTTTACAAAGGAATTGGGTCTGTATGTTCATAAGAGAAATCTGAAGAAATAATTAAGCTTGGTTTTAAAGCGAACTGTCGACATTTCTACTTTAATTTTTTCTTACTATGTTCTGAAAGACTAGTTAACACAGGAATTACGTGTGATTTGAAACTTGAGATAATTTCCCAGTAAGATCATCTTCACGAGGTGCTTTTGGAGGTAAGATTTTGCGTCTTTGTTTCTTCTCAGTTTCTTCCTCCTTCGCTGTTCTGTGGAAGCCCCTGAGAGAGGAGCCCTCGTCTCCCGGGCTGCATGACCAGGTGGAGGAGGCCGGCGCCTCCCTCCCGCCCTTGCTCACGTTCCCCGCGGGAAGGAGGGGTCTTCAGGCTGGAGGGGTGGTGAGCTGGACGTCTGCCAGTCCATTCTCCTAATGGCCACCGGGCTCCAGGCGCTGGGATTTGTTCCCCTGGAGGGCAGGAGGACGGCCGTGGTGACAGCGCTGCACGGGGCGGCCTGGGGGCGGCCTAGGGGCGGGTGGGTGCCGGGTGCCCGGACGCCCTCAGCCGCGACGCTGCCCGTCCTCGCTGGTGCGTCGGCGTCGACACCGGTCCTGTGCGCGGCGTCTGCCTGTCTCCCCGCTGTCTAGTTTTTAAAGGGTTCTGAACCCGAGAGGGAAACCACAGTGTAGTTATTAAGCCCCCCAATCTTACACATCGTCTTCCTTTTACAGAACAAGCATCAGCAATTTGTGTATTTTAAGGAAGTTTCTGTTTCAGATTCTTTCCCCCAAACACAGTAGCACGAGACGACTATCGCACTTGTTAACATTTAGACACTTCTGCTGCAGCGTTTGCGTCCCTTTGATAAAGCCAATGGCGTGTGCTCTTCTCTTCGTTTTCTAGGTGACTGGGCTTCTCAGAGGCTTACTTAGCATCATCTTTTCAGACAACTAACTATTGGATTTGTTCATCGAGTCCAGATTTTCTCTTTACTCACCCATTAGTTCCTGTTTTCCAACCTCACTGTTCCTTTTCGTAGGTTTTGTATGTTTTCCTTCAGGACTTTCTGATGCCCCTTCCCAGCCCCTTGATTTGGAGACTCCCCCGTTCAGCTTCATGCTCGTGATTTGCCACTATTGGTAGGATTTAAGAAATAATTAAACCAGATTGCATCGGATGTAGTATTCTTTTGCTGAAGATGACTGGTGTTGGTGGAAAAACTGAGGACGTGAAGACCTGCGCCCCCATCCGCACACCCGTTCTGAGGGAGGAACCTTACAATCTGTCTTCTCGGGGCCAGGCGTGCCCAGGGTTCCTTCTCAAAGATGGGAAATGATTTCTGATTCTCACAAAGCCCTCACTGGTAGTGATTCCTGTGTGTCCATATTTTTTTAAAAATTGCAGTATAGTCAGTTAAACCATGTCAGTTCCCCGTGTCCAGCATAACTGTGCTTGGTGATTGCATTTGCCTCTGACGTAGGCGTGTGACCTTCAAGCCAAAGGACCTCAGTATCTTGGAAATGTCTGTCCTACCTGAAGGCCAATAAACACTGAGCATTTGGAAAAAGTAAAAAAAATACAGTGCTTATCACTGGACTTGGAACATGAACCCTCTATACATAGCACCTAGTAATAAAAATGACAATAAGAACAAACAGAATATTTTAAGACTTGGATTGTTTTGTGAGTACAGTTTTGGGTACCAGCCATACCCTCTGATATGTAGCATTGTAATTACTTTTTAAAATAGTCTGCATCTGTGTTGGCCATTTCTTCCTACATCAAATATTTTATCAATTGATCTATACCAACCAACTGTGTTTTGTATGTATGTATATATTATCTTCAAGAGGCTGGAATCTCGGATGTTTTTATTTGTTTGTAATTCTACCAGTCTCTGTTTGATAATACGACCTGTATCATCTCTTTTCCCCTTCAATTTAAAAAATTATGGTAAAATATATGTAACATAAAATTTACCATCTTAACCACATTTGAGTGTACAGTCCAGTGGTATTAAATACATTTATAAGGCTGTGCAACCATCCCCACCATTCATCTCCAGAACACTTTTCATCTTATAAAATTAAACCTCTATTCTCCCTCCCCGTCATCCCGGAACCCATGGTCGGCTTCTGTCTCTATGATTTTGTCCACACTAAGTGCCTTACACAAGTGGAATCGTGTAGTCTTTGTCTCTTTGTGACTGGCTTATTTCACTTAGCACCTCAAGGTTCCTTCGTGTTGTAGCAGGCATCAGAGTTTCCTTCTTTTCAAGGCTGAATAATATTCCCTTGTGCGTTTAGACCACATTTGGCTCATTCCTCCATTGATGAACACTTAAGTTTCTTCCACATTTTAGCTATTGTGAATGATGCTGTTATGAACACGAGTGTACAAGTATCTCTTTGAAACCCCGCTTTCAATTCTCTTGGGTATACACTCGGAAGTGTGATTGCTGGATCACGTGGTAATTCCACTTGTAAGCTTTCGAGGCACTGCCTTACTGTTTCCCACAGTGGCTGCGTCATTCTACATGCCTGCCAATAGTGCTCCCGGGTCCAGTATCTCCACGTCCTCACCAACACTGTCATTTTGTTTTTGCAGGAGTAGCCATCCTAATGCGCGTGGAGTGGTGTGTCATTCTAGTTTTGATTTGCATTTCCCTGATGATTAGTGACGGTGAGCAACTTTCATGCTGACTGGCCATTTGTGTGTCTTCTCTGAAGAAATGTCTGTTCAAGTCCTTTGCCATTGTTGGACTGGGTTGTCAGTTTTTTCTTGTTGTTGTTGAGTTTCAGGAGTTCCATAAATTTTCTGGACATTAATTCCATTCTGTGAATTCCCTTTTTACTGTTGATGATAGTGCCTTTTCATACAGAAAATTTAAACATTTTCATAAAGTTGAATTTATCTATTTTTTCACTTTTGTTGTCTGTGGCTTTGGTGTCATAGCTAAGAAATCTCAGCCAAATCCAGTGTCATGAAGCTTTTGCCCTGTTTCTTCAAAGAGTTTTATAGTTTTAGTCTTACATTTGGATCTTTGAGTTAATTTTTTATATGGTGTCAGTTAAGGGCTCAACTTCACTCTTTCGCACGTGGCTGTTCAGTCTTCCCAACACCGTTTGTAGAAGAGACTGTCCTCCTTCATTGACGGGTCTTCGTGTGCTTGTCAAAAAGTATTTGATCGTGTATGTGAGAGTTTATTTCTGGATTCTCCACTCCATTCCACGGGGCTTTATTCTAAGCAGCCTTCTTATTTATATTATTTAGATCCTCAATATGCTTATTGAAGATTTGACTTTGACCTGTAAGGTCCTTATCAATATCTTCTATATAATCATGTTTTGTCAGTTTCTCCTTGTGTCATGAAGAATTTATATTTTAAATACTTTACTGTTGTGTTATCTGGCGCTGAAATATGCATGGTCACACCTTCATGTGGCATTCTAACCCTCATCTGTTATGATCGTATGTGGTATGTTTGGTTCTTCCTCTGACATCTGATTCTATTTTTATGAATGTACTTATGGTTCATTTATATATTTAGAAATTGCTCAGTACATTCTATTTCATGATCCCATTTTTAAAATAACTTATTTTTTAATTATAGAAAGAATATATTTTATTGTAGAAGTTAGGAAATACAGTTAATCAAAAAGAAGAAAATGCAATTCACTCATAGTCCCTGAAACTACTATAAACTCTAATTTTTTCCTTGAAGGCTTTCATGTCTATATGATACGTACTTCTATGTGTAAGGATGAAATTTCACTGTAACATGGTTTTGTATTCTTTGTTTTTCATTAAATGTGTAAAGAATTATGCTCGTTAGCACCTAAATTAATCCTAGATTAATTCCCAGTGGAAACAACCCCCAGTCAACAGTAAGATGTTGGGTTGTCTTTTTTCTACAATATGATTTTTTTAAATTGAAGTAGAATCAGTTTACAACGTTGTGTTCGTGTCTGGTCTACAGCACAGTGACCAAGCTACATACATACACCCGTTCTCAGGCTGTCTTTCATCACAGGCCATCGTAAGCTATGAGTGCAGCTCCCCGTGCTTCGCGGCAGGACCCTGTTGCCCACCCCCCGGCTGCGCCTTTCATGCTCTGGGCTCTGTGCTCCTTCCAGGGAGCTCAGGGGGATAAAGCGTTGCCTTGACGCCAGCACATCTGTGAGAACAGCCAGGGTTCGGGCTGGCACGTGTCTGGGGAAGGAGAAGTCCCCTGGGAAGTGCTGATGGGGTCCTCCCTCACGTGCAGGCTGTGCGGGGGGCTGGGGCTGTGCTGGGCCGCTGCAGGAACGCATCACCAGCCACACTGTTGAACCGGAGGCAGAGCCTTCCAGAGATCACCGGAAGGACTCTCTGTGTGGAAAGACAGTGCTTAGGGTTATTCCGCCGAGTGAGAGAAAAAAATTCCTGGTCCTGGACCTTTATTGTTACTGCCGTGTTTGTCGATGCTTCTTAGCTTGCAGAACACCTAGAAAAAACACTTACGGCTCACTCAGTCTTGATCCTTCATCTTGATGTTCTGTTGCCTTTTGAGGGGGGCTGAGGGGTGGGGGAAGGCAATTAGGTTTAGTGATTATTTATTTATTTATTTTAGTGGAGGTACTGGGGATTGAACCCACGACCTCGTGGTCACTCTACCACTGAGCTAAATCCTTCCCCCCTCTATCTTTTTTCTTTAAAATATTTGTTTTTAGGTAGTTCTTTTTCTTTCTTTCTTTTTGAGGGGGAGGTGATTAGGTTTATTTATTTACTTATTTAGTTTAATGAAGGTGCTGGGGGTTGAATCCCGGACTTCGTGTGTGCTAAGCACGTGCTCAGTTGAGCTACACCCTCCTCCACCTCGAATGCTCTGAATCTTGGCATCTCTACAGTGCTGCACAAGAGTGCACCTTGAAAATTCTTCTCAACTGTGACAGTGACCACAGCACACAGCTACAGCACACTCAGGTAAAGCGGTAAAAGCCAGGAAGCCGTTAAAGGGCTCAATGAATGCTTGTAAAGTTTCAAAATGTATCTGTTGATACTACACAGATTCACTGAACTTTCCATTCAAACACACTGGCCTCCTGTAAAAGGGTGGGGAGCTCGGGCGTGCAGGCCACGTCTGGCCCCCGCCTGCTTTTCTAAATAAAGTTTTCCCAGCGCACAGCCGCGCCCGCTGCTGTCCCCGCTGTCCGCCTCCAGCCTAGAAGGGCAGAGCTGAGCCGGGACCAGGCGGCCCTCGAGCCCAGTGCTGCCTGGCGCTTCCTCCGTCTGCTCCGTGCCCCGGGTGACACGGTCCTTGTCCTTAGCTCAGAGCCACGCAGCTGGGCGTGATGTTCTAAAGTACACAGTAAGCAAGGGTGGCAAGAATGAAAGCTGTCTGCATACAGCAGAAGAAGCCCGAATAGAGAACTCTGGCTTGCTCCGGAGTTCCTGTTCTGTTGTTCATCACGGAGCTGTGCTTTTCCACACACACAGGATGACGCTTAAAAAAATAAACTATTTGAGAAGGAGGTTTTCCGTAAACACTCTGCCTTTGTAAAGCAATAGGAGACATACTGGAGGCATTTTTTTAAACCTCCTTTTTGTGACCTCATAACCAAGTGGCCTGAAGTCCGTGTTCCTGTGATCTCGGGACAGGAGGACGAGGTTTGAAGTCCGAAGGCTGGATGCACAACCCACTGACCGAACCACCCCTGCGGCTGGGGCTCAGGCGCGTCTCCACGTGGCCCGTCTCCCTGCCTGTGAAGTCGGAGAAGCGTGGCCCTGCCGTCCCTTCCAGCTCTGAAACCCGGATGCCGTGTCTCCATCCTGATGGGGAGGGCGGCCCCGCGCTGACGCGGCCTCAGGAGAATGTGATGGCGTGACACGGCAGTAGTAAGGAAGCTCCACACACAGAAGTCCCCCGCTGCAGACATGCTGGGCACGAGTTCTGAGGAACTTACTCAGTTTCCATTCGGTTATGCAGCTGAGTGAGCGGACGCAGCCACCATTCGGGCTCAGCCACTGAAGCCTTTCTGGAAACAGACCCCCAGGGGCCAGGAAGCAGGAGGGGCTTCTGATGGCGGGGACACCAACTGGAAGGCCCACTTGGACTTCTCGAATTCTCCTACTTGTGGCCACGGCCCTCGGACCAGGCCTTGTGACACACAATATACCAGAATCTGTTTTGTATTTAGGAAAAAATTTACAGTGAATACATGACTTATTTGAAACACACTCATTGCAGATGATTTCAATTGTGTCGTTTTTAAACGTCTGCAAATCCCAACACCTTCCCGGCCTCCGGCACGGTGCTGCTCTGAACGGGGTATCTGATATTGTCCCCTCCTGAGTATGTGATCCTCTGCTAATTTCACAGTCTATGGACCCCGGCATCTGGGATATAGGGGGGTAGAGATGAGGTGACAGGCCAGTGCGTGCCCAATGCAACACTGTAATTCTGCCCCTCGTGAGTAAGCAGAATGCAGTTCACACAACACCTTGCTGGTAACACACTGCCTCGAGATAAACAGCTCTGGGTTGTAGTGCCTGCCTAGGGGGTTTGCTGAGGGCATTCAGTAAGGGTTTCAAGTGTTTAGTCCAGAGCCTGGATCTTAGCAACAGCGCAGTAAATGATGGATGTCCTACGGCAGTGGAAACGCTGTCTGAAAGCGTTAAAGAAAAGAGATCTATCCAATGGTATCTAGGCATTTCTGTTTATTTTGATTATGATGTATCCTTTGTGCTTAAAAAGCTGTGACAATGTGGGATGTGATCACTGGAAGGAATTGGGATTGCAGAAGTGGCTGCTGGGAGGAGGGTGCTGGGAGGCAGGGACTAGAAGCGGCTCGTAGTGGTCACAGGAGTAATTAATGGCAGGACGGTCTTTCATACTTTTTCTTATTTTTAATTGAAGAGTTATAGGAAGAGCAAGGTATGCTAATCTATGTCCCGCAAGAGCACTCAAGGACAGGTGAGCTATATGGCGATGTGACCACAGCCCGGATTTCATGGTCCACCCGGAGGCCCATGAACAGGTGCGGGCACGAGCCTCAGGAGACGCGGAGGGCAGGGTGTGCCCACACCCACAACCAGAACCTGCAGACTCGTGCCAGCATCCAGCAGGCCGAGTAACGAGGGTGAACAGGGGGGCCTGGGCTGCTGATCAAGGCTGCGCCAGTCCCCCTTCTCAGCGTCTGACGATGAGAGAAGGAAGTAACGACTTCCTCAGAACAGACGAATCAGCAGGACGCCTGGGGGCACAGCAGGTAGGTGGGACTACATTCAAAGCCGACCGTGGTTTCAGCGGTTGAGTTGTTCTTTCCTGGGAAACTGCAGGTCCAGTTCCAGGTCTAGAAGGTGATAGGAGTTAGAATCTTCTAGTAAATTTGGGAAGAACATGCCCACTGATTCTGGGAGACAGCTTTGGGTACCCTCTGGAACTGGCCGTAGTGGAATGGTGGAATTTCCTGACTTTTGTTCTGTTGAATGAACGGTCTTCTGGGATCCATCAACAGATAGCTTCCTACCAACAGCACCACTCACACCCAAAGGATCCTGGTGGTCACATAAGTCTGGAAACACTATATCCAAATTCCCTCCTGGAGTTTACTATGCTTAGATGCACAGGAAAGGCTCTGAGAAGTCCTGCAGTGGAGAGATGAGTGTTTAACTTTGGGATAAACAAGGTTTCTCAAACTTAGAGCCAGAACACTTTTTTCCTTTAGTACCATTATGAGCCTCTGCTTTTCTGTAGACTTCAGTTTGGGAAACCCTGAAATCCACGCTCTACTCCTGTGTCCTAAAAACATTCTTTTCTCCCAGGGAACCTAGTCTCTCCTTGCCGGGTGGTGAGGGGTCTCATCAGGTGACGGACTGAAAGTACTTGTTCCTGGTTTTTCTTTAAATAATGTATTCCTCGCTTTTTTATGCTCCTTATTTATTTTGGAAAAAATAAAAAAAAGTCCCCTGGCTGTTTCACAGGGAAGCACGCAGGACCGATGCTACTACTCGATGAGACAGACGCACCTGTAAATCCATCAGAAACTAGCGCCCAGATCCTAACAGGTCCGTCTTCTGGAAATCCGTGTTTAGGAAGGTTCTGCAGAGGAGGGGCAGTTAGGCAGACGCGGAGTCTTCCGCAAATGGCACGGACTCCAGATGGGGCTGATTCTGGTCTGGTCTCTTCAGGCTGAGGCCTGGGGCTCCCCTGGTCGCTGGAACCCGAGTGCCGGGTAGTGGCTGACGGCTGCCTGGGGCGAATTACGCGGGAGCTGGCGCGCCGCCGGGCTCCGCGCTGGGGAGACCCTGGTGCGGGGCCGGAGGCAGCACGGCTGTTACCGCGCCCAGACCAGGGGCCGGGGTTTAGCGCCCAGCCCGCAGCCCTCTCTGCCTCCTCCATCTCTGCACGAGCCTGGCACGAGGCTGGCTGAATTAAGGCATAAAGCATCCGCGCCGCACATGGTTGAGAATGTAACTTTTAAAGCCAGACAGATCTGGGTTTGAACAGAGAATTCCCCGCAGTGAAGTGGGGTGAGGTTGTGAAACCTGTCACATCTCCAGCGCTGTGGCTCCGGTGGATGCACTGTGGTGACAGTGACTCCCGCCTTGCAGGGCTGCTGGGAGCATGACACGGTAGCACCACTGCGACCCTGAGCCGGGGAGGGGGGGGGGTGGCGCAGGCGAGCACCGCGGCCCAAGGCGCTGCGCCCGCGGAGGGAGGCGCGTCCCCGGGCCCCGCCTACTCTCCCCGGGCCCCGCCTACTCTCCCCGGGCCCCGCCCACTCTCCCCAGGCCCCGCCCACTCTCCCCCAGGCCCCGCCCCGCGCCTGCCCGCGCCTTGCCTTCATTCCCCACCCCCACCCTCCCAGTGGGTCAGGGGTCCTGGGGCCGCGATGAAACGCTCGCTGTCTCACCTGGGTCAATGCCCCTTCCTCCAGTTGGGGAAAGAGCCACTGGACCTGATCCGGGCTGACACGGAGCCCGACGCAGAGACAGGCTCGAGGGAGACTCAGCGGAGCGGAGGGCGCGGCGACGCGAAGAAAGGCAGAAGAGCCGGCAGGGGCTGCGGTCCTTCTCCGGGTCCGGGTTGCTGCTGCCCAGGGCGGCCAGGCCCGAGGCGAGGCGCTGGGCACTGAACCCAGGACCTGGTGCACGCTAAGCACGTGCCCTGCCACTGAGCTCTGCCCTCCCTTGGTTTCATTTTGAGCCGATTTCTAATTGTTGAGCAACTGCCCGGGTCTGGGGTGGGTTCACAGGCATCAGGAGCACTGAGAGGGCTGATGGTTTGGTTTGGGGCATCCTGTCCTTCACGAGCACGGCACCTGTGCGGGACAGGGGCTCCCCGTCTTCCAGCGGGGGAGGCCGGGAGCCAGGGACGGGCCGGGGTCCCAGCCCGGGAGGCCAGGTGCCCACAGCCCGCGCTTCATCGCCGCCGAGTCCCTGCCCCGAACACGGGAGAGCAGACCTTCCTGGACACCGTCCACGCGGGGACATTGGTGCTGTTCTGGAGGAATCCCTAGTGCGAGGCAGGAGCTGGCCCAGCAAGACTTCGTGGGGAGGCGGCTGAGCTGGTTCTCAGAGGATGCGCACAGTGGAGAGAGCCCACCCTTCCAGGCACCGACCCCGCGTGGTCCCCTGGCACAGGGTGCTGGGGGGTCTCAGACCCCGTGGGCTGGGCCTGGTGCGGGGACAGGCCAGGGGCCAGGGTTGTGGTCTAGTTCTGAGGGACGCTGGTCATCAGTCGGAGACCCTATCCCCAGGCCAGAGGTTTCCCTCTTCATGTGCCCAGAGGACACCTTCTTCAGCAGGATCTGATGTGGAAGCCCTTCCTCCTACCTGGAGTGGGAAGGGTAGGGCTCCAGCCCCAGCTGCTGAGGCCAGTTCTTCATCCTTGACCAGATGTGCGTGTGGTCCGTGTGGTCTGCGTGTGTGGTGTATGGTGTGTGTGGTGTGGAGGGACTCCCTCCCGCCCCATGGAGCAGCCATATTTCCATGTGCTGAGTTGCTGTGGAAGCTTTGAGACCCAAGACTCTGGGGAATGATTCTTATCTAAGATTTGGCTTTTTTCGAGTTATTCAAAGAAAAGCCTCCTAGTCTTTGTACAGAGAGGAGCCTCTCTGGCTTTTCAAGTCCCCAGCTGTCCTCTGTCCCCTCCTGTCCCCCACCCTCCTGTCCCCCACCCAGCTCAAGGACAGAGCACGCCCATGCCGTGGCCATGGCCGGGGGCTTGTCTCTTCCAAACCATCTATCTCTGCCTTTTAAACTCTGTGACAGTCAGTGGATCCTCATCAGGACAGGTCTTAGTCATTTTCTTGTCATGTGTTTTACATACATACCACTCACTCTGGATTTTAGATTTTGGTTAAGCTTAATTTCTCATTTTAAAAATCCAATATTTTCCCCAAACCCCAGAGAGTCATCTTGTGCCCTCAGGGTGTTGCTCCTTCCCTGGGGACGATGGACCAAGGAACTCAGCTTGTCCCATATTGTTGCTGTGGATTGTGTCCCATTAGGTCCATGTGTATTGAATTGTCACCTCAGGCAGCAGTGAAGACAGTTGAGTCAAATGCAAATACACAGCTCAGTCCAGACACCTCCTGTAATAAGACTTAGTGTAAAACTCCCACCAGCACCTGCTCTGGTGGCTTTAGAATTGAGTCTTCACACCTGGAACTCCCACGAAGGTCACCGTCACCACCTCCTCCCGCCCCCCACCTCCGGGGCTTTCTCCTTGACGACGGAGACATCAGGGTCCCAGGTGCCCGAGGCCCATGTCTGGAGTGACCCTGAATCCCTCTCCTTCCGTATTTGCCCTGCTTGGTGAGACACTGAGCCTGGATGAACCCACTTCCTCAGCGTTGCTCAGGCCCTGCCCCACAGCCACCGCCACACCTCAGTTTGATACCTGCAGCTCCCAAAGCCCCGAATCCTCCAGTGGACATGGAATGGGCAGGTTTACCAAGCGCTCCCTTGGGACTAGACACGTCATGCTGGGGTCCTCTCTCCCAGCAGAGAGGAGACCCTTCAGGAGGCCCCCAGACTCCACTTTCTGGGACACACAGGGGACCCCAGGCCATCAGAGTTTGCACCACGGAGTTCTGCAGAAAGGGGCCTTCAGGAATCAGTGGATGTGGCCTGAGGGGAGGTGTGGCTTGTGGGGGCCTGCGGGGCTAGGGTCCCAGGTAAGGACGCTGCACACTTCTGCCTCCCTACGGGCTGGGAAGGACAGCACTGCTTTCATGGGCTCTGCTCTGTCTTGGACCTGGAGTCCTCTCCTGTCTGGCTGCAGACGGGGTAGAACCTGGGACCCACGACCTGGAGTTGGGTGAACCCCCAGCGCTTGGACACAGCCCAGCAATCTCACAATGGTCTGAGGAACTGAGTCCTTATGGGGAAGTGGGGACCCCTGGGAGGATGGTGTGTTTACCAAATACAGGTGCCAACTTGATGTGTGCCTGGTGGAAATTACTCCCCTTTCTTCTCCCCGGCTCTCCCCAGCCGCGACGCCGACCTGGAAAGCATCACCGTTGCTCTCACATGGAGCCTTTTTTCAGGACTGACACGCAAAACTCTGATGTAGAAATTGAAATTTCACACTCTGAAGGGCCCAAACGGCCCAAGAGGTCAGCAGGCGGCTCTTGCGTCCGCCCACTGGTGAGTCATGGGGCGAGATGCCGGCCCAAATTAACATCAGCAGACACTCGTGCGTCAGAGGTTCTGTGGGCTGAAAACGTTTGCTTGACATCTGTGTTCTCCACCCCCCAACAGCGCACACTCAACAATTTTAAGCCGAGGGGCACGTCCCACTCATCTGGTGGATACATCAGCTGAATGCAATCTGCCTTCACAAACAGATGTCCCAGGAGGTGGGGGGGGCGCTGAACATCGGTTAGACGTTTCCAGAAGGTTCTTTATGAGGCCTTGTTTTGTGGGATGGGGAGGGGAGCGGCTGGGGCTGCTTTAATTGAAACACACCTAATCTGGGCGCTTGGGCTGGGTCTCTAAAAAGACTTTGTTTTTCAAGTCCCATCCAAAGGTGGGAGTTTCTGTTTCCCATCTGCTCCCTGGGGCTTCTCGACCTGTTTTCCTGAAAAGACCAGAAAGATGTAGAAAGAGATCGCTGTCTGACCTGGGGTGGCTTGAAAGGTGGGGACGGGGGTGGGCCAGGCTGTCGGCTCACAGCGCCCTGCGAGCCTGCCAAGCTGCAGTGTGCATGCAGTCAGGCTGCCGTCTTGCCCTGGTGGCATCGACATCCTGTGCCTGCGTTTTGTCCTTGTTTTGTTTGAGGCCCACAGGTGTGACTGTCACCCCGTGAGCAGCGCATGCAGCAGGCCCCCTTGGGGACTCCCTGAGAGGCCCGTGGGGTGCAGACCTCTGCTCCCCACAGAGGCTGGCCTCTGTTTTATAGCTCACATTCTTCATGTGTTAGCAACTCTCCTGTTTTGTACAAGCCTCAGATGTTGCAGAGGGATGTTTAAATTATTACAGGATCCCAAAGGAGATGGCTATTTCCTTTCTAAATCTTCCCCATCTTGCATTGCTGTCTTATAAAGCGACTCCCCCAGGAGCTCCAGCCGAGGACCCCATGGCGGCTCCTCTCCATGTGGGCAAACCAGAGAAGGGTGACACGCGTGTGGTCCCTGAGAAGGTCGGAAACTGTTTAGATCTTTCTGGAAGCCAAGTGCCAGGACCTCAAGGCCAGCTGTTTTCAGTGGCAAAGGGAGGACCAGGTGAGCTGCTGACCTGACGTGGTAGATGCTGGCGGGCATCTCAGGTGGCCTGGGGTCCTGGGCCCTTTGGGATGGCGGAGCCCTGCTTCCTAGGGGGGCGTGGCAGGAAAAGCACCCTCGATTTCACTCCCAGGCTCGACTCTGGTGGGGTCCAACAGCGTTGCAGGAGCTTTTACTCTCTCGAGCCTCGGTGCCCAGGTCTAAATTAGGGGGCTGGACCTCACCTCTCCCCACTTCCTTCCAGCTTTCCTGTTACAGTCCTGGGGTCCAGAGCAGCTTGCATTCGGAAACCCCCCAAACAAGGGAAAAAGCCCAAACCAGTAAAGCTCCCGAGAACATAGGATTCCGGGAGGCTGGTGCTGGGGGTGACTGTGCCCCACCTCCTGGAATCCTTGCTCCTGTGTGATACCCTCCACTTGGGTGTGGGGCCACCTGCCGCTTGGTTCCAGCCATGGAGGATGGCGCCGGTGATGGGGTGCCCCCTGTCACGCTGTGCGAAGCCCTACCTTAGCCCGGAAGCAGGAGGCTGCCGTGCTGTGAGGTGGTCCACGGACACGGCCGTTGGGATGTCAGTCTCTGGGCACGGGGGCGGTCCTGCCTGGCAACCAGCGAGAAAAGGGGCCTGAGCTCTGCCCTGCGGGAGAGGAATTCTGCCAACAACCACAGGGGGCCGGGGAGGGGAATCTGTCCTCAGTCTAGGATTGCTGCTTGGGCAGCTCCTGAAACAGAGAACCCGGCTAAGCCGTGCCCGGACTCCCCTCCCAAAGGAGCTGTGAGGTCACGGGTGCGTGCTCTCTGAGTCTCTAAGGCTGTGGTATTTTGTCAACTGGAGAAACAACACTGATTAAATGGACGCCCTGGTGTCCCCGATGGTGGCCTGTCCCGTGCGATGGAGGCCGGTGTCTGTGCGGGGGTCTCCCTCCCCCACCCCCTCAGGTTGGCTCCTGCGGTTCAGAGCTTCTGCCAGGGTGTAGGTAAAGCATGGAAATGAAGCAGAAGCCCGACCACCCCAGCAGGACACCTCCCCAGAGGCCTGGGAACTGCATCCGGCAGCAGTGGGCACCGCGATGGCCTCTCAGAGCAGCTGCGTGTCAGAGCCGCCGGGGTGCCGGCAGGGTAGGGGCCAGGAGCAGGCAGCATGAGGCTGGGTGACGCCCACTTCCCGCAGGGCCTCTCCCCGGGCCGCAGCGGTCTCCTGCGGACACTGACTCATGAGATGGTTAAGGGGGGCAGTGGGGCACTTTTATTTTTATATGCAAATTATTCATGTGCACGAACACATCTGCCTTGGGAGGGTCTGTGTTTCAGAATTCCATCTTCCCCTCGAAGGTTCTGAGCACGGGGCTCCTGGGTGTGTCTGTGTCAGGATCTGGAAATTGCATCTTCTGCTGGGGCTTTGATCCGGTGCCTTGGCAACGCCAGAAGTTTGCTTCTGGTGGTCCTGGCCCTGCCGGGCATTCTAAGAAAGACAGAGGCTTCACAGTTGGAGCTTGTTCTTCTATGAAGCTCTTAAATGCTGTCTTGATGAATATGAAAAAATGAAAAGAAACCAAAACTGACCTTTGAGGGTGCAACTGGCATCACCCTGGGAAACAAGAGGTCGGAGGCTCAGAGCCAGGGCTGGCCTGAGTGCGCGGCTGGGGGCTCTGAGCGGGGACTCGCGGCTGCTTTCTGGTGAAGCCCCGCGGCTCGGGCGAAAATGCCCATCCCCTCAGCATTCCGTGTGAAGGGCACAGAGGCGTCACGCCTAACTTTCGAAGGCTTCAGGAATCTGTCCTCTGAGCCCTTTCCTTTGTCCTGACAACTGTCATTTGGACATGTAACAGTTGCGTTTGGATGTGAGTGTGTGTGATCCAGGCTGGCGCTTGACGGATGGGCTAAATCATCTGCAGCTGGTACTCCTCGCAGCGGTGCCTTTGAAGGTTTTCCGCCCTCAGAGAGCTGACCTCCCACGGATGCGGAGCCCCTGTGAGACATCAGGTGATGGAATGCCGCATGTCCCCAGGGAACCGAGCCTCGGAGCGGAACCGGCACCGTGGTGCCTTCTTCTGGAATAGCTCCTGTGCTGTAGGCATCAGTGGAGCAAAGGACAATTTCTAACTCAGCCGGGTGAGACTCCACATATGCGGGACCGAGTCCTGGACTTCTTTCTGGACACAGGTCTCCCTTCTGCCAGTGGGACGGGCTGTCTGGCAGTTACCAGGTGGGGGGCCAGGGTACTGACTCAACCTGCTGCCTTCCTCTCAGGCTGAAGTGCATATATCTGAGGAATGGGATTTGCTGTCCAAAGGCAAAGGGGACAACGTCCATCATGAGACACTGAGATGCAGATTCAGGTAGGGCAACTGACAGGTTCACGGCCGCCCAGGTGCAGATGCAGCTTCTCATCCTGGGGAAAGGATTCAGCCACCTCACGCCTCGGGCACACATCTCAGCGGGCTTCTGTGGGAGGACAGCGTCACCAAGACACTCCCCTTACAGGCGAGGAGAGGGGCCTGGGTGACGGGCCAAACTGCCGGTCAGGTGCCTGGAGCAGGGAAAATGCCTTTGCATCCACACTGGCAGGACAGTCTCCTCAGGCTCTCTTTTTTAAGAAACTCTGAGCTTATGAACAGCTCAGAACTGCGTTTGAACTACCTGGTTTCCCTTGCCCGAGACCACCAGCAAACCCCCCCCTCTGAAATGCAGATTTTCTCTGCTTGGTCTCACTGGAAGATGAATTGTCTTCAGCGTTCTGGGGAGTCGGGACGAGAAGTGCTCTGCTCCTCGAGGTTATGGAGAAGGCAAACAAAGCATCTTTTCACCATCGTAGGATTTGCCCTAGACAGCTCGACAGCCTGAGTTCTGAATATTCACTTCTCCTGTTTCAGTTCTTGTCGAAATAGAATTTCCGAGTCCATCTCCACCTTGAAGCTAATGTCTGTGCAACGATTCATCTCGGCCACCATTTAGAACTCAGTCTGCAGGCAAGAGATCTTGAAGCGATTTGAATTCAAATATTAGAAACCTTCAAAGAAATGGAAAAGAAAATTCAGTACATTTTACTTTCCAGGAGAAGGAAGAAAAGCATGAGGAATAGAACTTATCATGAGGATTCACTTAAACGAGGGCAAACTCCGTCGCACTCGGCCCGATGTCTCATCCTCCTGCAGCCGCCCGCACCGTGCGGGGGGTCCGCTTCCCCGGTCCTGTCGGCTCACTCAGGAGACGCGATCCTCACGTGGAATTTTGTGGCCTTGCTTTCCTGTACAAATTAAAGCAGAGATGTGAACTAAAGTATTTTAGGTGAGAAAGTTGGAAAGAAGTGTTTTCTGGGTACCTCCCCTTTACCAGAAGGTTCTATGAGTCCGGACTGAGCTGTCACCTGCGTGTCCTGCTGCACTGGGATTTCTGACATCGCAAAGTCTTGGCCGCCGTCCACAACTCCGTGGTCAGCGCACGGTCATGAGTCTAAGGAAGGGACCAAACGCTTTTGGTTTCCTATTGAAGTGGCCAGCTGTGGTGCTTATAGCTGCCCGGGCCCATCCCCAGAAGCCTTACCAGGACGGGCTGCAGAGGAAGGCTGCTGCGGACCCCCAGGACCCAGCCTCATCAGATTGCCTTTCAGGCTACGTCATTCTAACAAGGCGCCGCGAAGATGGACGTTTCTTGAGATCTGAGAACGTGCTGGTTCTGCTTGGTCCCATCATGCTAAGTACCGAGAAAAGAAGTAAACAGTTTGTCAACACATAAACCACTTAAAGAAGTTCTCAGGAAACAAGGACGCATGGAACAGCTCAGAGAAGTCATTAGGTCACCTCAAATCCTCCTCCTTCCATTCATAGGTAACACGGAGACCCAACTGCTAAAAACCCAACACATGACATGCTGAAGATATAAACCAGCAGGAGACCAGCTGGGGAGGAACTCTGAAATAAAACATATTCAGATGTGCTTGAGTTATGCATTGGTGAAGACATCCAGAGTTTCCATGACTGCAGCAACAATGATTGCTGTTTGTTTTGAAGGGCAACACACATGTTTCAAAGATTTTGTTTTGTTGTGTTTGTTTTTCCTACAAAGCTAGGCTTTGCAAGACAAACATGGCTTATCCCTTAGAGAGACAGGATTAACAGAATCTATAAATAAAATGCCAAATTTACAAACACTTTTTGAAGATTATTTCCTTTCTGATTTCGTGAGTATTCGCATTACAATGAAAAGAACACAAGAGAGAATTACATTTCTGGTGAGCTCAAAAATCCTAAGCGACCTTCCTTGTTGAGGAAGCTTGAGGGATGGGGCCAGCTCCAGTACTGGATCAACAAAAAAGTTCTAGCTGTGAATCCTGGGTCTGCAGCTAACTAGCTAGAGACATTAAGGAAGTCATTTTCGTCATCTGTAAACGGTTTAAAAGGAATACCTGCCTGTCTCATGGGTTATCGCACTCTGAAACCCAGCCACACAACTTTCTCTTCTCAGCCACATCCAGGATCCTACAGTACCCTAAACCCTATGAAACAAAGTAAAGAAGAAAAAGGAAAATAAAAAATTGCCCTTCTCCCTGTGCCTGGCATGGCCATTGACCAATGGCCAACACGTGTAGCACTGAAAGCTGCAGACTGATCCCTGGGATTCACACGTGGCCTTGTGAGAGGAGGCGTTCATAGATCAGCGTGTGTTCTTCCTATATGGGCACGCGCTATCTGCTTGTCGCTCTGCGATGGCGGTGGGCGTGGATGCTCACTGCCAGATCTGTTATTTTGTGGCAACATGATCCTACTCCTAGTCCATCATTTCTCTACTTAATTAGTTCGAGTACTTCCAGGAAGAGAACCTTGCCTGCAGTTACTCCGAGGGAGGGCTTGTATAGGAAAAGCAGGAGAGAGCCTTGATCGTTCCTTTCTGCAGTTTGCGTTGACTTGCTGGCATTCTCCAAAGCTGACCGAGGAGTTGTTTTGGAAGCATCGTTATAAACTCATCGATGCAAATATCTTTGGTGATTCCTAGTATCACAGCTTTCCCTTTACTGATGTCCAATCGTCTCATCTTTGGGCGGTGGGAGCCCCCCGCCCCCTTCTGACCCCGCCCCTGTGGTCCAGGTGGCCTCCTCGCTTCTGGCTGTTGGAAGGTGTTTCGGGCTCATCCTACAAACTTCCTGGCTCCAGATCTGGAGTCAGCCGTTCCTCCGAGTAACCCTGGCTTCTTTTGATGGGAAACGGTGTCTCGAGATCAACGAAGCACTCAGGTCTAGAGGGCGGGCTTTGCGTCTCCGGACTTCCAGCCGACAGAGCTGGTGATTTTTAATTTGTTTGAGATAAAATGCATTCTGAGTTTATTCTGTTATTTCCTGTTTAAATTCAGGGAAAAAAATCTAGGTTTATTTAAACAGATTGATCTTAGGTTTCTGTGTGCTAACATTTTAGTTAAGATACTTGCACTGATATTCACAAGTGAGAGGACAAATGCTCTTTGCTTTGAGGTGTTCTTTGCTGGATTTGGGAATTAATGCTATACATGCTTAATGGAAGGTCTTTGGAACCTAGGATAATTTATTTAGCAGTGGGATGATTTGGTCTTTAAAGGTTTGATAGAATTTCCCTGTGAAACCGTCTTTTTACAGTGCTTTTTGAAGGGAACACTTTACTTCTGTGTCTTCTGTGGTAACTGGCTTGGTTGAGCTTCTGTTTCTGCGAGGGTCAGTTTTGGCATATTGTACTTTTCCAGAAAATTATCTGTTTCATCTGGGTTTTTGAATACACTCACATGGAACTGCAAATCTGTGCTTTGTCTCTCTCATTTTTTCCTTAATTAGAATCACTAGTGAGCTGTCTGTATTGTTGAATTTCTAGAAGAACAACGTTTTAGGTTTATTCATTAGTCCTACTGCTACCCGCCCCCCCCACCCCCCAGCTTACTCACTTTTGCTTTTATCATCATGAATTTCTTCCTTCTGCCTTTTTGGTTATTTTATGCTTCTTTTTCTCTCTCTAACTTTTGGACTTGGTTCTTTACTTCACTTACTCTCATCTTTATTGATGTCCATATACACATACACGTGTGTCAGTGACACTGTAACTTTTCCTTTGATGACTGTTTTAGCTGTATACCAAAGATTCAGATGTGTCATGTTTTCATCTTTGTTCTCCAGAAAACCTACAATACGGTCTGTTTTTCTATTTGATCCAAGAGTTTGAGATTTGCAAATGCTAACCAGGAGAAGGAGCAGAAAGTTTAAGATGCCAGGCATGGAAGTGGTGAAAACCACACGCGCGCATGTTGCACTGGGCAGAATGTGGCCCACAGCCCCCTGCCAGCAGGAAGCTGGGGAAAATAGGTCTGAGTGCTGTGCCCTATACATAGAGATAGACAAAAAACAGATTTCCTCTGTACAGCACAGGGAACTATATTCAATATCTTGTAACAACCTTTAATGAAACAGAATATGAAAACAAATATATGTCTGTATCTGTATGACTGGGACACTGTGCTGCGCACCAGAAACTGACACATTGTAACTGACTATACTTCAATTAAAAAAAAATAGCATTAAATTCTTTTCTAGATAGAAGGGCCTGTTTATTTTTTGATTTTGTTATTAATTTATACTTTTACTGATAGTGGTAAAAAATGCCTGTTTATATTATTTTTATTCTTTGGGATGTATTGAGGTTTTTTGCTCATAGCATTCTATGTACACTTGAAAAGCAGGCATATTCTGCAATACTGGAGGTCGGGTTTTATATATGTGGAACATCGACTTATTATTTAGTGGGTATGTTGTTTAGTCGCCTATGTCTGTCATTTTTTTCTACTTGGCCTATGTTTTATTGGGAGATGTGCGTGAAATTCTCCTCTAATGTATTTCTGTCCGTCTCTTCTTACATCTTGTTAAGTTTGTACTGGAGCTGGTGTGCACGGGCAGACCTGGAGACACTGCAGGTTTGGTTCCAGACCACTGCAATAAAGTGACTACCACAATAAAGTGAGTCACAAGAACTTTGGGGGTTTCCCAGGGCCTGCAAAAGTCATGTTTAAACTATACTGCAGTCTATTAAGAATTACATTTAAAAAAACAATGTATACACACCTTAATTAAGAAATACTTATTGCTAACACGGTAACCATTATCTAAGCCTTCAACAAATCACTGTAGCAACATCAAAAATCACGTGTCATTGTAGCAGATATAATGATGATGAAAAAGTTGGAAACACGGCAAGAATTACCAGCATGTGACACAGAGTCATGAAGTGAGCAGGTGCTATTGGAAGAATGACACGTGTTCGCCACAAACCTTCCACTGGCAAAAAACACAGTGTTTCTGAAGTACAATAAAAATGAAGCAAAATAGAGTGATGTCTGCCTGGGACCCTCCCTGTGAGCGGCAGGCTTGGCTTTGTAAATTGTGCTACTTTGTCTCTTTTAATTTGGTTTTGTCTGAGTTCTGTCTTCTCAGATACCAAGATTGCTGTCCCTGTTTCCTTTTCATTTGCCTTCGGTCCACCTTTGTCCACATTTTAACTTTTACTTTGTCTGAGTTTCTTTGGTTTTGTCTAAAGCAAACTGTGTCTTGCAGGCACGGTGCTGGAATCTGCTTTGCTGTCCCGGCTCGAGCTCTTTCCCTGCTATGGACGCGTTAAGCGGACGTACGTTTGCTTAATATGATTACTACGTTCCCTCCGTTCTGCCAGATTGTCTCTGTAATTGCCTTTCCCTATGCGGCCTACTTTATTTGTCCTCTTCTTGTTTTTGGCACGTGTTTTTGCCTTTGGGGGGTTTCATGAACTCTTTTTCCAGCTTCCCTTTACACTGAGACCTTCGTGTAACGCCGTTCGTATCATCCTGGGTCGAGCCAGGAGACAGAAACACACTAGTGATTTGATCGAGGAACATTTAATATGAAGAATTCCAGCCGGTGAAAGAGGCCGCCGGATGAGGGGTAGAGAGAGCGGGCAGCGCGCGGCAGGGCGGGGAGCAGGCAAGAGGCGAAGTCGAGGGGACGCACACCCTCCCTTGAGACCTTCTTGGGAAGGACGCGGCTCCGTCCCAGTGGACGCTGTGCTCCCTAACGGCCAAGCTCTGTGGTTACCCTGCGACAGCTTGTCTATCAAATAACAGCGGTGATGAGACGGGACAAGAGGAAACAGCTCCTGTAAGTAAAGCGCGCACAGCGAGCAGGGACAACGCGCAGCTGCTCCCGCGCCCGCTTCCTTCCTCAGGGACCCGCTCAGCGCGTCCCGCACTCGCAGCTGGAGCCTCAGCTTGCGGAGGGGCCCGGACTCTCACCCAGCTAGGGTCTGAACCCTTGATCGTGCGCTCTTGTCTTTGGTTGCGGTGATTCTACGGTAACACGTACTGATGAGCGTGGAGGTGCTGCGAGGCCCCTGAAAAATCTCCTGGATGCCAGACGTGATCACTCTACTGGCTGGAGAGGGCTGCTGCCGCGCGATGGGCACGCGGATGGCAGCCGGGGGAGCCCGCCCTGTGCAGGGCAGGCTGAAGACCAAGCCTGAGACTTGGGCCCAGCAGGTGGGGCAGCCCCTCTGCTAAAGCCTGCGCCCGGCCACCTGCTCCAGCAGAACTTTCCCAAAGCCCCGCTGACACCAGGCGGGACCTTGCTGCCGTCTGCTCCTGGCCTTTGCGGGTCTGTCCGAGCAGAGCCCTCCCAGCCACACGGTGGGCACCGCACTCAGGTGGACCTCCACCGTGGGGGCCGGGGAGGAGTGCAGGCCAACGAGCCCTGCCTTTCAGAGGAGGCTTTCTAATCCAAGCAGAAGGAAGAGCCACCCTGGGGGGTGGGGGAACCCTCAGCAGACGGTGAGGGTGCTTTATTTGCTCATTGAGGCGCTTGGGTAAACTCGGAAGCTACGGAGAGCCACAGATGAAGACGACCGGGGCAAATCCGGGCCAGGCTGTGTCCGAGAGCTCAGCAAACGGACTTCCTGGGTCTCTTTGAAGAGGGACACCCTTCTTTGTGAGGGTTTCCTACGGCGTCTGCTTAGCAGCACCCCTGTCCCCCACCATCAGATGTGGAGAATGGGCAGCTCCCACGCTGGCCCTGCCCCTGGACGGCCATCCCAGGACCCTCACGGGCCCACTGTTGGAGACCTGTTTGTTTCAGTCATTCTGCTGTCCCGCATCAGGGAGAAGCGGCCCTGCAAGGGGCATTCAGTCACCTGCCGGGTGGGACTGACCCCATCGGCTGCCCTGGTGACGTGGACTATGGATAGCCTCACTTGGGTCGGAAGTGGGTCACGAGGCACCAGCCAACTGGAAAGAAGGGTCTGAGGAGGGAGAAACAGGTCCCCCAGGAGAGGTGGGGGTTGGGGACTGTCTTCTCCACAGGCTGACCGGCTGACCCGCTCCACACGCCCCGTGTGAAGGACGCCCCGGTCCGGGTCAGGTCCTGAAGGCCCAGGACCGCTCAGGGTGGACTCGCCACCCTCCACGTCTGCGGGGAGCTGCAACTTACAACTGGAAGTTGCTCTGGCTTGATTCACAGTCTTGGCTTTTAGCAAACATGCAAATTCCTGTCAAGGGAAACAATATTTATTTCTTACTGAAATACTTGTGGGTGAACCAAGTTCAAGTAAGTATTCCAGGGTTCGCTTCCTTTTTACTCTGCTTTGCTTCATACACACACACGAGCCGTACGTTCAGCTTTCTGAAAGTCAAAGAAGAGAAAATAAACAGGCGTCTCCAAGGAGCTGGAACACGGGTATTGTTTTAATCAAAACTGTGAAGACAAAGGAAGGAACAGAAACATTTGGGATTCAAAAGAGCAGATCTCAATGGCAGACAATTCGAAGACCTTTTCAATTCCCCGCTCCCGCCTGGGGACGCACATCTTACGAGCGAAGGGAAGAGGCATCTGGAAGCTGCTGCACGGCATCGCACACAAGAGCCCCAAGAGAAGGGATTTGTTAAAAAAGTCTGGAGGTCCTGAAGCACCTTAAAAAGTTTATATAAATATGAAAGGGTTAGAAGGCTGTACATCAAAACATAAAATGCCATCTCTAAGTAGTGAAATTATGGATGATTTTAATTTTCTTTAATATATATTTTCAAGATATGATTTTATTAAGCAGAGAAAACTCTGGGTTCTCTGGCCTCATCGGACTGAGTAGCACTGGTGGACAACCTGCCCCAGGTCATCCAGCGACTTCAGAGCAGAGCTAGGGAGGGGGCCCCAGCCTGAGAGGTACCAGATTTGGGCTTTGCCCGCTGGGTCATGCACCATATGTTCCCACCACCCTCGCCCAGAGCCGATGAATCTTGCAAGCTGGAGGGGACAGACCTTCGAAATGATTTTTAAAATAGTTCATTGAGAGGAAATTGACACAATGGAAAATGGACCATTTTCAAAGTGAGCAACTTAGTGGCATCGTGTGCATTCACCACGTTGTGCACTCACCGCCTCCATCTAGTTCTGACACTCTCCATCTCCCCTGAGTGAAACCCACCCCCGGGTAAGCAGTGTCTCCCCTCCCCCCTCCCCACCGCCCCTGGCAACCGCCAACCTGCATTCAGTTGATACGATTTTTTTTTTTAAGTGAAAATTTTTACTTTTTTTTTTTTGTAAAGAAGTTTTGGACATTAATAGTAACTCCGTTTCAACCTCCACAGAGGCAAATATTCTGCTAATGTCCAAGAGTTGTGGAATTTCTGGGCAACCTTTCCCCGTGCAGCCCCCCGGCGTTGGCTGGATTTCTGGCTGTCAGAGCTTGGAGGGCAGGGGTCGAGAGCCCCGCGAAGGCCGCAGTGTGCCC
This sequence comes from Camelus ferus, assembly GCF_009834535.1. Taxonomy (NCBI): domain Eukaryota; kingdom Metazoa; phylum Chordata; class Mammalia; order Artiodactyla; family Camelidae; genus Camelus; species Camelus ferus. The sequence goes on from NC_045700.1 coordinate 95,502,423, forward strand.
GCCGGGCAGCCTCTCTGGGAGGCTGTGTCTCCTGCTATTCATTCCTGCAGGAAGCTTCTAGATTCTTGACTTTGCAGAGTTCACTGGTGAGCTCTGTGTTAAGAATGACGCCTGAGAAGGCGTGCATATGTTTCAGACCAGGACATGTGATTTCCCCAGCTAAACCTGATGATGCGGACAGTTTCCAGGGCTCTGCCACATCCCAGAAGGGCCCCGGCGTGGACCGTTTCGCTTCAAACGGGCTCCAAGGGGTTTGGAAACTCCATTAAGGAAACATTCTGTGTGAGGGAGTTTTGAACCAATTCAAGGACTTTGAAGGTGAAATTTCCTGACAGGCTTAAACTTCTACTTCAAAAGTAAGCATCTTCCATAATTTAAAACAATGGGACTTTCCACTCTGCAACTGCCCTTGGAAGGAATAAAGTCTAACTACCTCATCCCGGCGGTTGAGGGGGAGAAGGTGGAGGCAGGCGCGACCAGCGGCCCGTGTGCAAGGCATCGAGCCTGACAGCCTGCTGGGCTGGGGCAGGGGCGGGCGGGCGGGGGGGGGGGGGGCCCGAGGGCCCCGCCCACGTGTCTGTTACGTCACTGCAGCCTTACAACATCCCTGGCGGGTTGGTGGGGGAACGTAGGGTCTCTGTTTGAGGGATAAGACGCCAGTCCTGGGGACATTCCAAATGTCTACCCCCAAGCTCAAAGGTCCCCGCTTAGTAAGTGGTAAATCCTGGTTTAGGATCCAGCCCACGCTCAGGTTTCCAGCTCATCGGTCCTTGACAAGACCTTGATGGACAATTTCAAATGTTTTCTGAAACCAAACTTGAATACGCTGTCTGTTGCGTCCTCCTTTCCTCTATTTTTTTCCCTCCCTGCTTAAGCCACCGCAAGACCACCATCTTGGCCAGGACTGAGTTGCTGTTGAGGACAGAGCCGACGTGTTGGATTTCTCCTTCCTTGTTCCAAAGGAGCGTAAGAGGAGCATAAGAGTCAAAAAGAGTTGGAGGGGAAGGAGGCGGGAAGGGCTAAACTGGGAGTTCGAGATTTGCAGATAACATCTACTACATATAAAATAGATGAGCAACAAGTCCATACTGTGTAGCACAGGGAGCCATATTCAATATCCTGTAGTGACTTATGGTGAAAAAGAATATGAAAACGAATACATGCATGTTCATGTATGACTGAGGCATTGTGCTGCACACCAGAAACGGACACACACAACATTGTAAATAACTACACTTCAATAAAAATATCTTTTTAAAAAAAGAGGGAAAAGAAAGCTCCAAACTGCTCAGAAGTAACCTGGCCACTCATCTATCTGGTGTCATCAGTAGGCGTGACTCCTGGGGACCTCATGTGGACTCCTGCTTTATTTTTTATTTACCTTGAAAAAGTAAAGCATGATTATTGTGCTTCAGTAGGGAACTTTGAAAAGTTCCTTTTTCGTAACACTGTGCTCTTGTTTCATGGGTGCCAAGTCTTCTCTTCTCTCTCTGAGGGTGTTGTTTCTATTTCTTTGTATTTTTTCCTGACTTTTTGTCTTACGCGTTTTTTTTTTTTTTTTTTTTTTTTGAGTTCCTTTTTTATTTTTCTATTGGTTTCGGTTTTTGCCTTTTGTGTTAAATGCTTCACTCAAATGAATGGCGAACCTTGGCTATCCATTCATATGAAATGCCGTGTGTGGGGCTGGTGGCCAGCGGGTCTCACCACAGGGTGGTGGAGGGGAGCTGCCTCTCCCCTCCGTCAGTGTGTGTGTGGCTGTTGCCTTGTGCCAGCCAGCTTCTGGAGAGGGGAGTCCTCTGATGTCCCAGCCATGTCCTTGGAACTTCATGACAAAGGGGACTGGGGGTCCTTACCATCCAGCGTGTAGAACTCCACTCCGACCTATTCAAAATTTTCACTGAAAACACTCAGAGGCCAAGGCATCATGTGGCTCCAGAAACACCGACAGAACTGAAGCCTGGCGCCCTACGATGGCTTCACTTTGGGTGGAAAGTAACAAGGGATCTTGTTCAATGACTGTTCCCAGGCCCCACTGGCAGAAACTGATGGCGAAGGACCGGGGATGTCCCATAGCCTGCGAGTCCACCTGGTGTGTGGTCCACACCCTGCTCTGACCTTGACCTAGAGACCTCCTCTGGCCATGGAGGCACGGGCGTCCAAGGTGACCACGTGACAGGCAGAAACGGCACAGGTGTGGAGAGGCCACACCTGCAGGCGGAGCGCCTGCCTGTTGGGGTGGGGGGCGGTCAGCGTGGGCCTGGGAGAGGAGGCGGGGCGCAGCCCATGTGGAGAGCAGGGGGGCCTCCCGCTCCGGGGAGCAGAGCCCAGATGTGAGCCTGCAGCACCACGTCACCGGGCAGGGGGTCCAGGTGACAACGTGGGGCCCACTCTGGGGCCTTTGTGAGTTACAGTGTCAGTCAGGGGCCCGACAGGAAACAGGCTGCATCCCAGTGAGGATCACGGGGGAGGGCGGGGTGAGGGAGCCCGCAGGGGGGTCCGCTGCGCCCTAGGGCTGCCCGGAGCCCAGGGAGCTGGGCGTGGAGGAGCCGAGGCTGCACGCGCAGACGCGCACCGAGGTGGGGAGGGCGCCGGAGGAAACGCCCCGACCCCCACCCCTTCTCCTGCTGGCGGCACCTGAGCGGACCGCCCCCAGAGACCTGGGGGGGCGCAGTCAGCAGAGCTGGCGGCTGGACGGACGGGGCCGGGCGTCAGCCAGGGGATGGCCAGTATCCCGTGTGCCCGACGCCCCCCAGGACCCATCCTTGCCCTTTGCTCGGATGAAGAGCACCACCCGCTCCCGGGGCTGGGGGTGTGGGGACGAGCCTCGTCGGCCGCTGAGTCATTGCAGGCTGAGCCCCTCAGCCACTCCCCAGCCTGAGCCTGGCACCCGGCTCCACTGCGGCCCTGCGTGCGGGGTGCAGGCGAAGCAGAGGACGAAGGAGAAAAGAAGTAACAGAAACCGTCCGCAGCTGCTCTAGGCCCCTCTGCAGCCGGCCGCCAGCCTAGCTTCCTGCGCCCCCCAACCCCGGGAGCACAGAGCCCCGCGCCGCCCGCAGCCTGCGCCACCCTCCGTGGGCTGGGGGGCCGGGGTGGGCTGGAGAGGTCTGCCCTGCGGGAGGAGCGCCTTCTCCCCGATGTTACTTAGAACAGCCAGCGCACAGTGACCATGAAAGCAGATGGACCTAGACGGTGGTGTCATTGTTTCAAAATCCTCTGCCAACACAGCACCCCTACTGTCTGCACCCAGAGCAGAACCCGCCCCCGTCCCTGCCCCATCCTCTGCCGACCGTAACTGTGCTCCCGTGACTTCCAGAGTTTGGGACCTTTATTTGTCCTCCCAGCCCCCCTCGTTTCGGTCTTTTGGTCTAAAGTAATTCAAAGCTACTTTATAGAAACCTCGGGCAACCAGATGAAGTGGCTCCGGGCTTGGCGTCTTGACTGACCCCTTCTGCACCAGCTTCAACCTCAGCCCAGTGCCCTCCATTCCCCCTTCTTTGGTCTCCGCCCTGTCCTACCTGCAGGGGATTTGTTGTGGGAGAGAAAAGACTGATTGAATTGAATCGGGTTCATTTCCTCGCCTTTAGACAAGCAAGGTGACGCACGAGGACGAGCACCGACATTCACGCCATCCCCCCCACAAGGATGGGGCTGGTTCACGGCAGGTTCCAGGAGCCACGTCCATTCATCGCTGGTCGACTTGCCCCCCCCCCCAAAGGGGAGACGTTTCAACCCCTTGCCTCCGGATTTGACCAAGGAGCAGATGAAGCTGACTTCTGAGCTTGATGTTTGGCTACTGGCAGGCCTTTTGCAGGAAAAAGAGTTTCCTCTTCCCTGAGGCATTATTTTTCTAAGGAATAACTCAAAAGCACAGACATGAATCACAAGGGAAATCAGGTAGAAACGGATGGAGCCGCAGCTGCACAAGGAGATAGAAATGGCCTTTTGGGACTTCGAAGTAAAGTGCTGCCAAGGAGGCTCCAGATGCATCCAGATGTGACCCAGACGGGGACCTCAAGCAGAAGAGAAGCTTTGAGAAGGGGCACCGTGTGGGGTTGCCACACCGTTGGGGGAGGCGGGCCACTGTCCCCCGAGCGTCCCGTGCTGTGCTGTCCTGTCCCATCCCTGGCACTGAGCAGTTTCTCTAGCCGGTCCCGGAGGCAACTAGGTAGGTCCAGTCATGGTGTGACTACTGCTCCTGGGGCTCCCGGGAGGGGTGGGCGCCGGGAGGCACCACCAGCAGTGTGGTCTGGGAGAGGCCCCAGCTGGCAGTGAAGAGGCAGAGGAGGACGGCTCAGGCTGGCCCTGGTCTCCGCTCGTGATGCAAAGGCTTCACAATGAACCTAATCCCATCATGTTGCACATATGAAGAAAAGGGCTCCAGAGAAGCACATGTGTCTGGGTGTCCTTTGATTTAATACTGGTTATAAATGGCGTTCTGTTATCCCCGGTTACCCAATCAGCTAACCAGCGTGGGCTCAGGCTGCAGTGTCAGTGGTAAACTATTTGTTGATAAGTCAATTTTATTTTTAGCTGTGAAGTTGGCTCAGGAGGAGGCCACATGCCGGAGATTAAGGTTTAACAGGAACCATCTCATCAGATGGTGCAGAAGATGATTATGGATGCTGATAGGAATCCCATGCGTGCTGGGGAGACGCGGGGCTTTCCCTGGCGGGATTCTGTTGCCAGAAAATAAAGCTCTTCGGTCTTAATAATCTGGAAGAAACAAGTGTGTCCTTCCACCTTCCAGCCTTTGGCCGGCTCAGCTGGACTGGCCTGCGGGTTCTCCAGATCTCCTCCCCCTCTTCTCTGGGCCTCTGCAGTTTCCACTGTCTGACTTCCTCGCTCTGCCGGATTCTTCCTGCCGTGAGCCCGGAGTCCCACTGCGGGAGCACAGTCCCTCCGGGAGAGGGCGCAGGCGGGGCCGCTGGGCTGTAGGAGGGGCAGGGTCCCCGCCCCAGCGAGCGCCCCGCTGCCCGGCCCTGTGGCTAAGCCGGCTCCATCGTGACCCAGTGCAGGGGTCAGAGTTTTAGGTCTCTTTCAAGCAGCCCTTGGCAGGAAGCCTGGGAGCCTCCCTCAGCCCACACCGCGGGCTGGGGCAGCCCCCAGCTCCAGGGAGCCCCAGTCCCGAGTCTAGGTCAGGGGCCCATGGACACGTGCACTGCAGCTGCTTTGGGGGAGGAACTGGAGTAAACAGGACGAGAGTTCAGGGGACACCGCACTTCTGCTGCTGCCCGGGGGTTTGGGAGAGACAGTGACAAACGGGACAGGGCTCCCAGAATGGGGCTGGGTCCATCGTGGCTTTGCCAAGTTGGTTCCAGGCCTGGAGCAGCAGTAAGAGGTCCAGGGGGCCATCACTCGTCCAGCACAATGCGGTGCGCAGGGAGCTCCATTGACCTTTTATGTCCTTGCCACGGGGACGGGGAGGTTGAGAGGAAGGACGGAGACCCCCTACCCATTCCTCCCCACACCCACATTCAAATAACTTGAGTGTGTGGCTTGTTTCTTGTTTCCCTGGAGGTCACAGCATCCCAATGTGCACTTCAGAGGTGCAGCAGTGGTGACAGTTTGACAGGCTGCTCCGGCCCTGGGGGCTGAGGGCGGGGGAGGGAAGGGCAAGGGCGGCGCCTGCGCAGAAGGTGGGGTGCCTGGGCAGGCCAGGGCTTCGGGGCTGCTGAAGGGAGAGGGGCCCAAGAGCCAGGAGGACACCAGCCAGTAATGGGGTTGGGATGGGCCCAGGGCAGATGCCCAGCGCCGCCTGGGGCTCGGGCAGGGAGTGTGCCCTACCCCAACCCAGCACCCAGAGCCTGAGCATCACAGGGTCCCTCCCTCAGCAAGGCTCGTCTCAGCGAGGCCGCCAGCTCCCCTCGGGACTCCAAAGAAGCTGGGTAAGAAGGCCACCTTGCACCCCGGCACTGGGACCAACCCCCTGGGACCATCAAGGACAGGGGGCCTCTGGAGACCTGGCGCCCAGGCCGGGCCGCCTCGACAGCATGTCCTCCAGGGCGCATGGGGCCTTGCCACCTGCCGCCCCCATCCTGACGGTCCCCAGGTGTCACTGTCCCCCCACGTCCTGAAACCCACTCCCACGCCCACCTGGCCTTCGGGCCCTCCCCCACCCGCCCTCTCTCCCATCTACCCTCACGCCCCCTAACTCCCAGGTGGTGGCCCGTCCTGACGGGACAGTCGGGTTCTGTGGGAGAAACCAGTGCCACCCCGGTCGCCTGGGGCTGCACCACCACTGCTTCCAACACACTCTGGCCATCGACGCCGTCTGTCCATTTGTGAACCTGGCCCTGGGCACCGCCCCTCGCTGGAGCTGTCCAGAGCCCCGCCCGTCCCTGCCGTGGCTGCATGCCCATCCTCCTCACCCTCAGGAGTGGGGGATGCCCTCTCTTCACAGAGAAAACACAGGGTGGGATCAGAGGAACCGCCTTTCTCGTACGTTACAGAGCTGGCCGAACATCGGCAGTTTCCTACAGCCCACCCGCTCCCTGCGGCCACACGGGGGTGTGGTCATACTGTGCCTTTGTTTCTCATGCACTTAGGATTCTATTTGCTAGTATTTTATTTAGGATTTTTGAGTCTGTGAGGCTGTCCATAATTCTCCTTTTAAAATTAATTAATTAATTAATTAGTTTCCCCAGCTTTATTGAGGTATAAATGGCAAATAAAATTGTATGTATTTAACGTGCACAATGTGATGATCTGATGCATGTGCACACAGTGTGACATGATGACCGCAGTAGGGTAATTAACACATGCGTCACCTCACACAGTTACTTATCTTTTGTATGATGAGAATGTTTAAGATGATTCTCTTAGAATATTCAAGCATAAAATGCAGTATTATTAACCATGGCCGTCAGCCTGAACATGAGATTCCCAGAACTTCAGCTTTTTGACTGAATGTTTGTACCGTCTGACAAATGTCTTCACTTCTCCCACCTGGTAACCACTGTCTACTGTTTGTTTCTGTGACTTCTACTTTTTTGGCTTTAGGTCCCACGTATAAGTGAGACCACACAGTGCGTGTCTTTGTCGGGCTTACTTCACTTAGCGTAACGTCTTCCAGGTCCATCCACGTTGTCATGGATGCCAGGACTTCCTTCTTTCTCACTCATTGTGAATAATACTCCATTCTCAACTGATCGGTCATCTATCTACCTACCTATCTATCCATCCATCCATCATCTATCCATCCAGCCATCCACCCACCTTTATCTGCCTATCTATCTATCTATCTATCTGTCATCTACCTGCCTACCGCGTCTTTGCCCGCCCATGCATCAGCGGCACTCGGGCTGTCTCTGCGTCTCAGCAGTGGTGAATGATGCTGCAGTGAACATGGGAGTGCACGTGTCTCACTGAGACACTGACTTGGTTCCCTTTGGATACATACCCAGCAGTGGAATTGCTGGATCACAGGGTGGTTTTATTGAGAATTTTCTGAGGAACCTTCACACAGTTTTCCTCAGTGGCTGCGCCGACTTACACCCCTGCCCACAGGCGCGAGGGCGCCCTCCACCCCACACCGCAGCAGCACGCGACCTCTCCTGTCCTTCTGATAAAAGCCATCCTGGCAGGTGCGAGGCAACGCCTTGCCGTGGCTTTGACCTGTGCCCCTGGTGACTGCCGACCTTGAGCCCCTTTCGTGGCCTGTCAGCATCTGTGTGTCTTTTTGGAAAGATGTTTATTCCGGCCCTTTGCTCGTTTTGCAGTCGGCTGATCTGGTTTTTTGCTGCAGAGTTACTTGTGTTCCTAATACATTTTGCATATTAACCCCTTATCAGATGTAAGGTTTGCATATATTTTCTTCTACTACGTACGTTGCCTTTTCATTTTGTTGACTGTTTCCTTTACTGCGCAGAGGATTTTTCATAATTTTCTTTCTTTTTTCTGCCTTGTTTTGTTACCGTGGGGATGCTTGCCTCATGAAAGGAGACAGTCTTTCCTCCTTTTCTAGTCTTTGCTGCATGTGAATGAAAACGGAAGCCTCAGCAATTTACCTTTTTAAAGAAAATTGTCTTCCACGTGTGAGATTTCAAATACACTAGCACGAAATTTAAAATTTATTTTTGAATCTTAATCACAACTTATCAATAATTCTTCTTCTTTTTCATTTCTAATATTTCTCCATGCCTTTTTTTCTGGATTAATCTGTATTTTTATCATCCTTTCTGAAGAATTGTCTTTTTGATTCTTCTGTTTCTATTGCCTCTTTATTTACTATTTCCATAATTTTTACCTTTATGATTATTTTTTGTTTCTCCTTGGTTTTACATTGATTTGTATTATATTGTATTATATTGCATTAGCTCAATCATTAAAAACCTCTCTTTTTTTTAAAATAAATGTTTAATATTATAAATTCTTTATAATATCCCCTTCATCTACTTTCCACAGATTTTCCTGTATAGCTCTTCTGTTGTCATTCAGTCCTCCGTATTTATAATCTCCACTAAATTTCTTCCAGACTCATGAATTATTTAAAAGTGTTATTTAGTTTCCAAATGTATGGGTGCATTTTAGCCAGCTTTAAAATTTTATTTCTAAATTCACTGTGGACCGCATGTTTTCAAATCCTTGGTATTTTTCAAGACTTCCTTTGTGATCCATTATGGGTGTATTCAAATTTTAAAAACATATTTTATGTGTTTGAAAAGAATGTGCAGTCTGTCTTGTGGGAGCCCAGGCCATCTCTCTCCACCGCTTGTCTGCTTACATCCCGCAGCTCAGCCACGGCGCTTCAGCCTTTTCTACTCTTACTGATACTTTGAAAGCTTGCTTTTCTATGAGGACGAGAAGCATGCTCAAAGGGTTTATTCCAGCCGCAGATCTGTCAGCTTCTTGTATTTCTGTCAGTTTCCGCTTTGTGTGTGTTGAGGCTGTCTTAGCACCTGTGTGTGTTGACGATTGCTCATCTGAGAGGGTTATTGCTTTTATTATTAAAATGATTTTAATTCCTGATAATACCTTTTTCCTTAAAATCTTCTGTCTAATAGTCATGAAGCCACTCGCACTTCCTTTGGCTTAGCAATGGCCTGTGGTTCCCCGTCTCTTCACTTTCAGCTCCTCTGTTTGCTTGAGTTTGGGGTGCTCCTCTCGGGGAGTGTGCGCAGCTGAGCACCGTGTGACCCATGTGTGGAACAAGCACAATTTATGCTGAAATCAAAGCAGGACTTGAATTTTGCTCCCTGTCTCTTTGAAGTGTGTTTGTTGGTGGTCGTCTTACACAGCTGCCTCTCGAAGTCCTCAAACGCGTCTCAATTCAGAAATCCAATCAGCTCAGCTTAGCTATTAATCAAAACTTCCATATTCACTTACCACCCACCACCCTCACCCCAGCCGAGCCTCTGTGGTTGGTGGCTGGCATTCCTCAGGGAGGTGCAACCCCCGGCCCAGCTGGAGCGGGTGGAGGGGGCAGGGCAGTGGGGAGTGTTTCTGCCGGCGGGTCTAGCAGGGGTTTGAAACTGGCTCTGGTGGGGCCTTTCGGGGTTCTTCACTGTGGCCTCTGGCCTCACTGGTGCTCTGTGCCGGACCTCAGGGGTGTGCACCTCCGGCTGCCTCTGCCCAGATCCCCTGCTGCTCAAGGTCCTCAGACACTTCAGATGGTCCTCTGGGACAGGACCTGAAACCGCCTGTGTGTGTGTGTGTGTGTGTGTGAGTATCTGTTTCTGGCTTCTGTCTGTCTCTCACCCCCGTCTCCCTTCTCCCAGCCCCTCTCTCTTGCACAGCCCACAGCTGGTCCAGGAGAACAGCTTGTGTCCAACAAAACCGGCCTGCGGAAGCCTCCTCCACGAAGCAGCCCTCTCTTCCCGCTCCGGCTCACGCGGCTGACCTGAATCTCTGTCTGGGGCGGGAGGAAGTCAGCGCAGCATCACACGTGCGCCAGGCTCCCAGAGGCACAGCTGAGCCTGCTCTCTTGGGTTCAGGAAGGCGTGAACTGTAAGAACCGCTTTGACCAAAGCTTGTTCCACAAACCCACACTCTCTCCATCTTCTGGTTCTCCCTATGTTTTTGAGCTCAAAGGCAGTGTGGGCTGGTCCCCAACCATTTCCTTTGTGAACCTGACACTTTATTCAGGATTTTCACATCCATTTATCTTGGTGTCCAATCAAAAGCTCAATTTTAGGGTCTGTCTGATTAAAAAAAAAACTGTCTTTAGAAAGGCGATTTAATTCATTTACATTTATTGTGGTTGCTGACTCATTTGGGATTATTTCCAGCATTGTTTTTCTGTTTTCTGTTCAACATTATTCTTCGTGTTTCTCTTTCTCTTTAATGACTTCATTAGGTTGAATGCTTTATTTCCCTGTTCCCTGCTCTGCCATTTGAAAGGTAAACATTTTGTATCTGTTCTTTTAATGGCTACCTATAACTTTTTAACAAGTGATTTTGCTTTATAGTTTCAAGTGAATTTGATAGTTAACTCTAAACCCTCTTCACAAAGAAGATCAGAAACCAGGAGCACGTTAACTGACCCCTGAACTTCCTGCTTCCTATTGTCCACATTATTATTTAGAATTTTAGTTCCTGGCATTTATCTAATAAATATTTTTACTATTATTTTTATATTTTATAATGAAGATTCAATGTGGACTGTTTACTGTATTATTTAAAGTTTAGTACTTAATTGGCTAACACATTTCTTTTTCTGATTTCTTTGCTCACTCTATTTTATTACACTCCTTTATTGGTTTTTTTTTAAGTTCATTTTTCTTTTTGTTAGAGCCCATTCTTCAGAAGTTAATTCAAGGGTCTATGCCAGTGATTGCTAGACTTGTCTGCACGTTAGAAAAATCCAAAGCCCGGGCCAAGCCCTGTCTCAACGCAGCTGTAATCTCTGGGGATGGAACAGGGGCATCAGCATTTAAGAAACTTCCAAGGCGATTCCAACATGCAGACAAACTTGGAGACCGCTGGTCTAAGCACAGGAACGCCCTTAACTGTTGTGTGTCTACACAGTTCCCTTGAGCCCAGGATCCTCAGTTGATGGTTATTTTTCCTTAGTGTTTGGAGCTGTTACTTCAGAGCTTTGGCATCTGTTTTCATGGATGAAACCTCTGCTGCTTACCTGTCATTTCTTTCTGATGTTTTAAATAGTTTAGTTTTCCCCCTGATGTTTCTCAGCATGTGTCTATACGTGGATTCCTCTAAAAAAACTGAATCCTTCTCCTCTCTAAGTGAACTTTAATTCGAGGACTCAGATATTTCTTCTATTATGGGTAACTCTGTGCTGTTGTCTGCTGAAGTGCTCCCACTAACCCGTCTTTATTTTCTCCTTCTGGAACTGCTGCTAGATACAGCTTGGGTTCAACATCCTTCATGTCTCTGAACTGATTTTTCAGCTCTCTGCTCTGCATCTGAGTGATGTTCTTACTTCTGTTTTCTAATTCATTGGTTCTCTCTTCTATTGTATCTATTAATGTAACAAAATGTAAGCCAAATCTATTGGTTTTGTTTGTTTCAATGTTTTCCAGTTCTGTGACTCCCAAATGAATCCTTCTTAATCTTGAAATTTCTGTTCACAATTAGTGGTTGTTATTCCTTCTATTTCTGTAAATTCTAACAATTTGATTTTAAAGTCCTTTTAAAATTGCTTCATTTCCTCCTTATTTCATTAGGTATGAATTTTCCCATGATTTGGTTCTATTAACTGTGTCTGATGGAAATAGATTTTGTCAAGTGTTTTATGATTTTTATTGGAAAGTTCACCTTGCCTGGGAGTTTTCCCTCATGCAAATTTGTGTGTAATTAAAGAATAAGAAAACAAACATCAGTGAAAGATAAAGGTTAGTATCTAAAATCCTTATTAAGAGAAGGGCTCTTGCAAGTAATAAAGAGCTAAGTTTCCAAGAAATTCAAAGCAATGTCATAAGCAGATCATCTATTACAGAAAATGTTTAATAAACTACCCAATTATGCAACCTCACTGGTAGTCAATAAATGCAAATTAAATTAACAGTGAGTTTTATTTTCACCCATTAAATTACAAAAAAGTGAAGAGATTTACTGCCAGTGAAGGTTTTATAAGATAGAAACCCTTTCATGCTGGTGAGAGTTTAACTTTTCAGGGAAGCAGCCTTAAAACATAATAAAAGGACTTTCTGATTTCCTGAGCACTTACTATGCACTGAGCTATATGTGAGCTAAGCATATTACAGGCAGGAGACACACTTATCAAGAAAAAAAATTGCTTTATTTTGGTGACTTTCATAAAAGCCCAACTATAGGAGGACAGTTGATTAAATTATGGTACATTTTGCTTCCAAGGAATTTTCTTGACAGGATGAGAACTCTTAAATACAGAATTTTAAAGCAAAATAAGCAAGCTCAACAGTGAAAAAAACATGCATAGAACATCATTCTGGACAGAAATATACACATATGTCAAGAGGAATTTCTTTTGGTCAGATTCAAGGTGATTGTTTTATGTCTCTTTGTACTTTTATGTGCTTTCCAAATTTTCTACAATGTGACATTATTGCTTCAGTCAACCTAAAAACGATGGAAAGCAGGGCTTTAAGCAGTTAATGTTTTACAGATAGGTAAGTTTTTTTTTTAACCAGGCTGAGGCCAGTCTCTTGAACTGAGATGGCTAACTGGTCTCCTGGCCCCTTCAACCTGCAGTTAGCAGTCCCTCTCCACATGAGTCTGTATCACAGTTTCCTGGCTCCCCTTCCTCTTGGGCACATCTGTTGAAAACGATGTTCTGTTTCCTTGGGCAGCTGATTCCTTTGGGCAGCTCTGCCTGTTAGGAAGTCCCTTCCTTCCTTCCTTCCTTCCTTCCTTCCTTCCTTCCTTCCTTCCTTCCTTCCTTCCTTCCTTCCTTCCTTCCTTCCTGTTTGTTTTTTTCTTTTTTCTTTTCTGAAGGGGGAGGTAATTTGGTTTACTTATTTATTTATTTAATGGAGGTGCTGGGGATTGAACCCAGGACCTTGTGCATGCTAAGCATGTGCTCTACCCCTGAGCTACACCCTCCCCCACCCCTTGGACATTCTTTAAGTTGCACTGTAGAAGTGCGTCTGGTGACATCAGACATTGATCTCACTGTGAACCTGCCTCCCAGGGCTCCCTGGGTCTGGGCCATAGCAGGGTCTGTGCTCGTTCAAATCTGAAATGTGCTCAGTGTTCAGCTGGATGCTGACCAGGGCCATTTTGGCCCCAGGGGGCATTGGCATTGTCTGGGAACATCACTGGTCGTCAGAACGAGGGGGAGGGAGTGTGCTCCTGGCCTCTAGTGGGTGGAGGTCAGGGATGATGCCAAACCTCGCCCAGGGCGCAGGACAGGCACACACAGAGCTATCTGACCCCCAGTGTCCGTGGTGCCAAGGTTGACAGATCTTGAATTTAAAAGGCATTTAAAGGTTCTTGTTTCCCAAACCCATACACTTTAAAAATTGGTTTTCATTTTTTGTACCAAAAAGTACTATCAATACTTTATGCCAACACTTCACACTTAAATGGGTTTTTTTTTGCGAATCATTCTTAAGCTTCAAAATGTCCCTTATTAATAAGGAAAAATAGCGTTAAACTACTGCTGACTCTCTGGTAAGAGGCAGCATAGGATCTAAGGGCAGAAGGAGTGAAGCGGCCCGCCTGGGAAGTCATCCCGGAGGCGGCAGTCCTCAGACTCGGGAGCGAAGGCTCTGGGGGCCGCCTGCCACCCCGAGATGCCCTCACCCTCACTGGCTGGCCCACCCCGCAGAGGACCGTCAGGGTGGATCCAGGGCATGCTCACGCAGGAGATTCTCCTGCAAGGGGCAAAGTGAAGACAGATGCTCTGTCTTTGTTCAAAACAGTAACACATGAGAATCTGCCTAATTTACGTCATTTCGCGTTTCCGTTAGCAACACCCTCTACATGAAACCAGAAGTGGGTTGGAGACATCTTAGGGTGGCTCCTTGGTCCTATTCCAGGGGTCTGGGAGATGACCTGGCCACATGAAGAGCCCGTGGGAATCGGGACTCCTGGGGCTAGCCACTAACCAGACCAGCCATGCGGCTCCGAGGGCTCACTTCCTCTCGCGGACTCAATTTCTTTATCTGTAAAAACAAGAGGTTATGTCGGAGCATCCTCTGGTTTCTTTATGCCTCCAAAATGCTAAGGTTTTAAGGCTTTGTCTCAAAGACAAGGCAGGCACCGGCGACTTAGCCCTGCGGTAGGTACACTTTATAAATTAATCCTTCACCACTCTTTCCTCTTTGCCTTTGGAAATGGACTCAGTTTTCTTTCTGTAGTGTTTCTTTAACAAAAGCAGCTTGACTCACTAGTTAATGTGAGTTTATTTGGGATGATTTTAGAAGGAAAAACAAGTTCAAAGACTCGTTTCATAGGAAATGAAACCAGAAGTTAGTTGCATTTAGATGTTGAAACTAAATGTATAAGCGAAAAGGTATGGCACATTTTTCTCCTACCCAGTGTTTCTTTTTAAAAAAGATACTTCAAAATAAAAGAGTTTGAGCTCTTCACATTTGGTTGCTGCATTTTCATTTAATTAATAGCTGTCTGTGGCCATCTATCATCTGGTGAAGCAACCTAACCAGGAAATAACAGGGAAATCAGGAAAGCATTACTCCGCACGTTGCCAGCAGCTTAGAACACGGCAGCTGAAGACGTCTGCGTCTGGCTGGTCCTTGATCTTTTCACGGGCCATTAGGAGTCATTTCCACATGGTTCTTGCAGGTGGAGGGAAAAGCAGGAAATACTAAAACTTTGAGTCCAACCAAGAAGGCAGAGCAGGGAATTGGTTATGGTTTGACTGAACTAGAACAGCCTTCTCCTAGCTAGAAGCAAGTTCAAATTCACCATGGTGTGCAGGTCTAGGGAGCCGGCCTTCCTGCCTTCTGAAGTCCTTCCCAGCACTAACGATGGCTGCAGTGACGTGGTGCTGAGTCTGTGGACCAGTGTTCAGGCTCCCTGGGGCTGTGTTGGGAGGGTGCTTTTGGCAGAACTCTAAGATAGCCCCCAGATCCCAGCCTGCTGTACACCCTCTGTGTAAGATGTGCGTATAATGGATCTCACTTCCATGACTGGGTGGTTAAAGGCACAATTTCCCTTAAGAAGGAGAGCCTACTGTGTGGATCTGACCTAAGCATGTGACCCTTGAAGTCTCTAGAGATCAGAGACAGGAAGTCAGTGCATCGAAGCACGAGAGGGACCCTGCATGCGCTAGAGGGGGCTGCGTGGTGAGGGATGCGGGCTGTGCCTGTGAGGGGGTAGCTGTGCCTGTGAGGGGGTAACAGCTCCTGGCTGACAGCCAGCGAGAGAGCAGGGGCCTCCCCCCTGCAGCCACCAGGAGCTGAATTCTGACAACAACCTGAATGAGCTTGGAAGTGGATCCTTCCCTAGTTGAGCCTCCAGATGAGAACACAGCCCAGCCGACACCTGGATTTCAGCTGCTGAGACCCAGTCACACTGTGTGTGGGCTTCTGTCTGCAGAGCTGTGAGCCAGTAAAGGGAGTGTTTCAAGCTGATACGTTTGCAGTAATTTGCCACGTGGCCATGAAGAACAGTAAGTAGCCACACACCCAGGCTGAGTGAGTCCAAGTGGTGGTGTTAGCGATGGGATGGAGGTGCTATCTGCACATGCAAATGTCATCCCCTTACAGAAATCTTAGCATCTTCAGCGCAAGCAGCTCTCCATCCTCTCCAGGGTGGCACAATCCACTCTGCACTGAGACAGCCCCGCATCAGAGATGGGAGGGCGCGGGTGCTACTGTTTCCTGCTTTGCAGCTGCCTGGGGCACTTGACCAAGCGGCTTTACACTGGGGCTGCAGTTCCGTCCCCTGCGCGAAGGTACCTGAATGAGATGCTGGTGAAAGTCTAAGAGGCTCATAGGATCTGTTGTGGTTTTGTGATGGCTCACGCCCCGCCCTCCCTGGGCGGTTAATGAGTCTGTGCCTGCCCACCTGGGGCAGAGGTGTTGGCAGCTCCCCCGACAGGTGCTGGCCTTGTACTGAACATAAGCCAGTTATTGTCCTAGACATTATGAAGTGTTCAAAATTGCATTCTGAGAACATTCTTAAAGTCTGCAAAGTGGAAGGGGCCAGATTGAAAATAGCACGTGCTGGAGCATCAGGGGAAATTACTCAAATGGGGCCTTTTAATCTCCCGGCTCATCCCTGGGACGTGCTTGTTCTGCAGCAGAGTGAGGGGCGAGGGCTGTGTGACCCGGGGTAGCCCCTCCTACCCCTCCCGGCCAACCAGCGCTTTGCGCTGGAGTCCCTGCTGGCCAGACAGGAGTGGGTCAGACATGACAGGAGTCGCCTGATGCTTCCGTTATCTCTAGATCTGGTTCCTGGATATAAGACTGTCAATTATTTGTGTTTGAAATATCTCCTCCCATGTTGTGTGGTTTGGCTTTTTACTCTTAAAATTTTTTTTTGATCAACGAAAGTTTTCAATTTTAATGTGGTCCAATTAATCAGTCTTTTCTTTTATGGTTAGTACTCTCTGCGTGTTGCTTAGGAAATAGTTGTCTACCACATGTTTATGAGCACATTTGCTTATATCGTCTAAAGGCTCTTCTGGTTTCCCATTTTGATCCGCAGTCTATCCAGAATTCATGTCTTTGTACCGTGTGAGCTATAAGTCCAGATTAACTTTTCTTTACATGAATACCTAATTGACAAGCATTGTTTATTTAAAAGGAAAGTCTTTTGCCATTGCTACGTGGAGTTACCTTGGTCATAAATCAGGTGTCTGTGTATGTGTCAGTCTCTTCCTGGACTCTCTGTTATGTCCCATTGTTTTTTCCCCCCATCCTTGTGTCAATACGACTAAATTAGCCACTATAGCTTCATTGTATCTGGTACTGTAAGTTCTCCAATTTTATTCTTCTTCAATATTGTCTTAGCTTCAATATTGTCTTGGCTTCAATATTGTCTTCAATATTGGGTGGTCCTTGGCACATCCAAATACATTAAAAAAAAATCAGCTTGTTCAGTTTCTTACCAAAATCATGTTGGGGTTTTGATTAGGATCACATTGGATCTATAGATCAAAGAATGGACATCTTCACAATATGGAGACTCTAAGTCCAGGAGCACGGTACACCTCTCCATCTGTCTGGGTTTTCTCTAACTACTTCCAATAATACAGAGTTCTTTCCAGATATCTTAAAATATTAAATGTTATTGTAAATTGTAGCATCTTTATTTCAAATTCAAATTGCTTGTATCCAATTACAAATAAAATTGGTTTTGTTCATTTAGTGATTTAGTGCACTTAGTGATTTTGCCAAATTTGCCTATTGATTCTAATTGTTTAGAGCTTGTAGAATATTTTTTTCTTTAAATACACATCAATCATCTGCAAATCATGACAGCTGAATTTCTCTATTTCCAGTTATTATACCTGTTATATCTTGTTTCATTCTCAATGAAAATATATTCTTACATTATTTTATGGGCTATGACTCGAACCTACAGCATAAAGTTGAATGAGAGTGTGATTGCCAACATCTTTTTTCCCCCATGTTTTCAGTATTTCACCATTAATTATACTGTTTGCTATAGCTTTTCTGTAGAAGCTGTCTATTAGATTTAGACAGTTCCTTCTAATATTAGTTTGCTAGTAAAAATTTTTTATTTTGAAATAAAATGTTTGTAATATTAATAAAATATTTTGCAATATAAATTTTTATTATGAATTGGCATTGAATTTACAAGTACTTTAAAAACATTTATGAGATGATCTTCAAATTTTTTCTCCTTCAATGTATGTGGTGAATCAGCACCCTTGCATTCTTGGAAGGAAAGCAACTTGGTCATGGTGTACTATCCTTTCCATATATTGCTGGATTCTATTTACTAATATTTTTATTTAGAATTTTGATGAGATTAAAGTTTTCATTTTTCTTTAAAAAAAATAAGAATGCTTCATAACAGTGTGTATTTTGATCAAAAGGCATCAATTTTTGGTGTTGTGTTCTATTTGTGATATTAGAACCATTAATTCTGCAATCACTGTCTAGCTCCATTACTTCAATGGTTTGGGGGGATGCAAAATTGTTACATTCTAATTCTATTATTTCTTCTTCAATGATCAATGTAATACATACATGAATAAAACTTCCCCTCATCAGCTTTTCTTCCCCTGAGCTACGGCTCATACAGGAAAGACAGGGTACGTGTTTTACTGTTTTTCTTTATTTGTCAATTTTCTAAGTAATGAGTTGGCTTCCAGCATCCTACAGAGCTGACCAGTAAGACTTCTTTACTAGTATAATTATGAATTCATTGATATAAACTGTGAATGTGTTTCGATCTATTTCAGTTGTCATCCATACTCGAGCTCAAATTGTCCCATCTTTGGCCAACAGGAGCCTTTTCAAGTTGAGTCCTAGACTGTTGACAGATCCTAGTACTATTTGATAGTTTTCTTGTTTCGGTATGACAAAATGTGCCAGGATCACCCTGTGTTTCCCTGCAGCCCCTTCCTCAAGGAGCTTTGGTTCCTTTTAAAAGGAGATGGTGTATAGAGAACAACATCCAGGCTTTAGGAGTGCTCATTGCTACCATGTTTTTCCTGACTCCTGGGCCTTTCAAATGGACAGGCTAGGAAATGAAAGTTTAAAAAGACAAAACGCATCTAGCGTTAAATAATTCTCCTTCCAACTCAAATTTAGGACTATTACAATTTACTAAACTTAATTGATCCATGTGTATCTCCTTTCTCCAAAGTGAAAAATTCTGGTTCTTCATGACACCAAAGTAGTCACTAATTTGTCTTGTTCTATGATACACACCCCCCCACCTCAGGATGACAATACCAACGTCAACTAGCAACAGTACAGTTACTGAAAGTGGGTTAATCTGTGTGCGTGGGTCTCTGGGGCGTATCCCACCAGGGGTGGACAGTCAAATCCCTGCGTTTAGAAGTCACATTGAGTACTTGCTCTATGCTTGTTTTCTCACCAACCTGACACACGGGCAGTTTCATGTGCTTCATTTTGCTTTAGATTTTCGAGAGTTGCTTTTTAGGTGATTTTTGGTGTTAAAATTATTTACATGGTTCCTAAGTCAGAACTTTAAGACAGTGGTATATTCACAGAAGTACAGCTTCTACCCTGTCCTTACATCTTATCCCTTCCGCCCTCCTCTAGGTAATTTTGTGGAAATTTGTTTTATCCTTCCATTTAAAATATAAGCAAACACATGTATATTTTAATATTCTCCTATTTTTCCCAATATATAATAACATACCATATATGGTTATCCATCATGAGTTTTTCACTTAACAATATGTCCTAGAGATCAAACCATAGCAGTCTACAGATATATTCATTCCTTTTTATGGGTGTATAATACTCCGGTGTATAGACACACCATAGCTCATTTAATTAGCCCCCTTTCGATAGGCCTTTGTTCCCAGTCTTTTGCAATTATAACGAGTGTCACAATGCTCAGTCTTATGCATGTATGTTTGTGTGTTCTTTGCAGTGTATCTTTCGGAATGTTTCTTTCTAGAGCTGGAATTACTGGGTCAAAGGGTAAATGAATTTGCAGTTTTGCTAGGTATTTTGAAATCCCACCCACAGGAGAACATGCATTTTTATTTTCATCTGCAGTGTGTGAGGGTGACTGTTTCCCCATAGCTTTGACAAAAATATGTCCTCAAACTGGAAGAGTCAATGTATTTTCAACAGCTTGATCAATACGCTTTGAAAAAATCTGGAACGTTTGATCTAACATGACTATAACCTTTTAATATATGAAAAATTTGCAACTTGAATAAGCATTTAATCATAGAAATTAACAACCTGATTAAAAAGAAAGGGGCCTAAAGCACAAAAGTTTGTGAAAACAACTCAAAGAACAAAACGCGACCCCCACGTCCCCTGACGGCAGCCTCACTCCTTCCAGCCACCCCCATTTCGGGGACTGTCCTTGTTTGGTCGACTAAACCCTCTTGCCTACCTTTTCACTCTTCACAGCCTCCCTCACAGCTGCTTACGATTATCACCCGGGAGCCTAATCCCTTCCTTAGCAGGGCCCATAATCACCCCTTTATTGGGGAACCTGGGCTGGTACCTCTGGTCTTCCCGCTTGTCCGTGCGCTCCCGGCTCCCTCGCGTCCCGCTGCGGACGGCCCGTGTGCGCTTACAGCTTCTTGCCCTGACGCGCCCTCCTCGTGTCCCGTTTCGCCCTGGACAGTGTGAGGGACCCCGGAGACCCCCAGATCTTGAGGGCCCAGAGTCTAGAGTTCGAGTCAGGGCAGGAATTTCTTTGACCTAAGTCTGTGGATCTGCCACAGCAGACTTTAACTTTTACCTTAGCCTTATTTCAACCACCTGTCATTTCTGCTTCCAACATTTTCACTGAAAACTCTATTTACTTATTTTCCCTCATATTATTTCCAGCATAAATTTTTTTAGGTTATGAAATGAATTCATGTTCATTGTAAATTGTAAATTGTTTGGAAGATGAATAAAGGTATAGAATGACAGAAAAAAACACAAACTCAGTGCCCAGACGCGGCCAGTGTTAACATCTTGGCATGTTTGCTTCTAAGTATTTTCTGTGCTTTAAAACATAATTGAGATCATAACGCATGTGCACATTTTTATTCCGCCTTTTTTGTCTATTTATTGCTTTTTCAGAGAACACATGGTTTTATTTACCCATGGCACTGTTCTCTTTCATAATGTCTTAATTTATCTTTTAGTCCTTATTATTTCCTTCCTCTTAGATTTTTTAATTAGAAATATTTTCTCCTTCCAGTTTTAGTTAAATGCATAGTTGATTAATGTTTATTATTTTTATTCAAAATTAAATTTCAAATATTGGTTTTTTTTTCTTACCCCCAAGGTAATTGATTTTTATTAAAGCCAGAAAATACAATGGGACAAACCCATGGCAATCCTGCTCACTAAGAATAACTGTGAGTGGCCTTCCGATTGTTCTTATGTCAATACACACCCCCCTCAAAAGGTTCATAACTTCTGATCTCACCTAGCATTGTATGAGCATTTTCTGTGTCAGCACACGCACCGCTTCCACCAAGTTTTCACGGCTGCACAGCGTCTGACCGTGCACGAGCCCTGCAGTGTATTTAACCACACCCGTGTTTCTAGATGGCTAAGGTGTTCCTACCCTAACATTGCCTGCTAGAAATACTGCCTTGCAATGAGTATTTTTAAAATATCGTTTTTGCACTGTTATGTAGTTTACATTTAGAGAAAAAGAGTACTCAGTTTAGAGAAGTAAAATTCATGGATAAGGGGCTTACCTTCTGCTGCCCATGTGATTGTCAGTTCCCAGTTCAGAATAATTTCCACATCTACCTAGACCTCAGGACAGTGTTGATCTGCCTTCTCACACTTCCATCCGCATGGGCCATGGACACCTAACAGACCTTTTCTTTTTGATAGGAAAGCACATATTTTTCTCTAGTTACTAGTGAGATTAGACTTCCTCCTAATTTATGTAGCGTTTATATTCGTGTCCTTAGCCCATTTATAGTCCGTTGTTCATTGTTTTTTAAATGCCGTCTCTACATGAAGACCATTCACAATTTGTCCTGTGTATTGAGAATACTGTTCCCATTTTGTATTTTCTTTTCACTTTATTGTTGCTGTAAAGAAGTTTCAGGTGTCTGTGTAGACATCGTTTTTTAATAGCTTTTGCTTTGAGGTGACTCTGAAAAACCCCCCATCCCATTCTATGGTTATATAAATATTCAACTATCATTTCTTTTTGGACTTTCATAATGTCATTTTTCTTTAATGTTTAATTTCATTTTTCTTCCATGTTTTACAATTGAAAGTATTTTCGTTTAAGACAAAGCAGTATTTAACTTAATGAATCTGTAAATGTTAGTCACCATGTTGCCCCCTTGATTTGAGATGCCATCACTGTGTGTCTCTCGTGTATAATCACACGTATGTGTGATGTAAAACCCCTGTTTACAGACGCAGCTTGAGTCAGAGGGTTAATCAATGGCTGTGAGGTTTTAGATACAAGCACCTCTGGGTCTCAGGATGCAGATTCCAGCGGGGCTATCGTTTCCTCTCGGGACTGGCAGGGCTGCTCTCCGAGTGTCCCCGCACAGCACGGCTGAGGTGGTTCTTCCTGGTCCTCAGGGCGTGGGCAGTGGTCCCTGGATTTATCCTGGCTTTAGCCTCTTCGTCTCCGACCATTATCAGCCCTCTCCCTTTATCTTCCTCCCAGGTTTTGATTTCAAGGTTCCAGAGGGCCACGGAGTTTCCTCCCCTGCAGCCTGACCGCCCCACTGCACCGACTCCTTAATTAGGTCAGGCGCCCCCATAGCAGACCCTGAGATAAGGGTTTGAGCACAAGTTATTTATTTTGGAGGTGATCCTGGGGAGCATTGGCAGCTGAATGCTGAGTGAGACATGCGGAGGAAGCTAACAGTGTTGCAGGAAAACGGGGTGCGAGAGAACGGTTGTGTCCCAGGTCTCAGGCGCGTCCCTGGGCCACACGCCCTGGCTGAGGGTCCTCGGCTTCACACGGGAAAGAATTCCAGCGTGAGGCACGGGGAAGCGCGAGCAAGTCTGCTCCAGGAGGCACTCCCCAGTAGCGCGTGGGCCGTCTCAGAAGGCAAGCGAGATGGTCCCGGTGTGTGGGGTGGTTAATTTTCAGGGGCCGAGTGATTTCATACGCCAGTGAGAGGGAGGATCATTCCAACCATGTCGAGGAAGGGGAGAGGATTTCCCAGAACTGGGCCGCCACCCACTTTTTGGCCATTTAGGGTCAGCCTCGGAGCAGTCATGGCGCCCGCGGGGGACCAGCCGGCATCTGCTGTGTTTCAGTGACACAAAGAGCCTCAAGGTCTGCTGGAAGTCAGAGCTCCTCCCTCTGGGGCCTGGCTATGTCCTATCCTCAATATTATGTCATTCTTTTAGTGGTTGTGCCCTTCCGTCCTGTCTCAGTAGAAGGAGCACCAGTGATGGCTGGGGCAGCTGGGCCCGGTCCCTCATGCCTCAGGGCTGGCCCACCCGAGGCGGGTGAGAGCTGGGGTGCTTATCCACCACCTCTTGTCCATCACTGGTTGCGAGTGTTCCCGGGGGCCTTAACTCCCTGGTACTCTGGCTGCTCCTGCTGCAGAGGAAGGGCCGAGACAGAGCTGCAGGTAGCTTAAGCTGCAGGCCAGGGGGGATAAGGCAAGGCCACCAACTGTGGCGGCTGAAGTGTCCCCAGTTGGCTGTGGTCCAGGCGCTGCTGAAGATGCGTCTGCTGTGATAGGATGTGGGGCGGACGGCACCATCACGGGGCAGCTCTGGTTAGAAGAGCCTTCCTTGGATTGAGCCCAGATACCCTTCTTAAAACTTGTACATTTTGTTCCATTCTGCCTTCTGGAAAAAAAAAATGGATCAAAACATATTTTCCAGAGGAGTTAGAACAATTACCCAGAAACAGCAGAGTCTCTGCTCTCACCCAGACGAGGGCAGAGCCCTCAGGTGCGTGACTGTGGGCACCTGCCTCGTCCTCCACACTCATCCCTTGTGGTCGTTTCTCAGCACAGCCTGCAGGATGCACACGTGGGTGTGGCTAGGGGGCTCCAACTGTCGCCTGCATTCCTGTGGGGGAAGGAACAGAGTCAGCTCTTCCTTCAGGCACCTTGGTTAGGTCAGCTGCTCCAGGGAGCTGGGGAACATGTACCCTGAATGACTCATCCATGAGTCATGGAATGTTTATTCTCATTTTCAGATTTTTTTTTTAAACTCACAAATGCTTCCTTCTCACAGGCAAACAATTGCCATTTTTGTTCTAAAAGGCTGTCGATGGGCCAATTCGATCATCATCTTAATCTCTTACCACATATTAATGGAATACATGCATTTAATTTGGCTTAGCAGAAGATGGATTCCCAAGATAAAATCTGACTTCGGTCTCTTTCCTTTCTTGCTCTGTAAGCAAATCCCAGATGAAGCCCCCGGAGGCCAGCACTCTCAGCCGCCCCGTGACGACAAGTCCACAGGCCAGTGACGCTGGGGGGGAGTTTATACTTTGCATTCACTGGCTTTACTTCAAGTATTTGAGAGGGGCACCTGCATCTCATTTTTAATGACAGGGAGAGTGATAAATGCGATCAGAGGATAAGTTCTATTGTCATCACTTTAGAAAAGTTAAGCAGGATTAATTACAAAGGAGCCGGGCGAGGAGCACCCCTCAAGGTCAGAAGTTGAATGCAACGGCTTTGCATTTCGTAAGATGCGCGAAGGTGCCAGGAGAACCCTAGCTTCTACCATTTCAGGTGGCCCGCTTTCCCAGGTCAGCAGGCAGACCTGAGCCTGTGGGACTCGGAATTGAGTTCTGCTCTAGGAAGCAGGGGACAGGCTGTGCAAACCCACCAAGGGAAGTTCCGATTTACAAAGGCAATCCCACCTTCCTGGCTGGCATGCCCCTGAACCCCAGCCCCCAAGTATGTGTCCCCAGGAGTCACCTCCTCTCTGAGCCCCCAACTCTCCCTCATCCTATCTGGGTGCTGCCCTGCTGGCTGGGCCTCCGAGCACACGGGCGGAGCAGCGCTGGGTGTGCCGGAGCCCCAGGGGTGCCCGGGGCCCTTGGGAGGACGGGCTGGCTTCTGGCTGCAGCCCCATCCCTCTTGGGCGCCTGAGGCAGCAGAGACTCCGAGGAGGTTTTCCGTCAAGGGAAGATGCAGGCAAAGAGCCAAGGACTGATGCTTGGGCTGTCCCTGCCCCTGGCACCTGCCTGTGAAGCCGGCCGCAGGAGGCCCAGCCCTCCTCAGCACTGCAGCAAGGTGGCGGGGGCCCGCGGGCCCCGGCGTCTCGTGACACACTGAGCCACCTTGGGAGCTGCTCTTCCGTCTCACGGCCAGTTGTTAACCGTGGCTTTGGTGTTGGGGGGATGGTGGGGAGATGGAAAGGGAAGGTTTTCGGAGGCCACGGAGGGAGGGCACTCCACACCTAAAGCACTGGCCCGACTCGGAAGTCTTTTGAGCAGAGATCCAGCGTCACTAAGACACCGGTGGCCTAGAAGCGCACCCGGGAGCAAGCAGGCATTTATGTGGTGTCATCTATAAGCTGTGGGGCGTGTGAGTGTGCGTTTCTGCAGATTTTGCTGCCACGCCATCAGGCAGGGAGTGGGCTTAAAATGGGAGCAGCCAGTGGCGTTACCTGCGGTGCCCTCCCTGGGGCGGGGACAAGGGGGTGTATGAGTGAGAACTAGGCGGTCGCATTGGGGGCCCTAAGTTCTCCCTGGGGACCAGCCATCACATCATCTCCGGATCCCTGCAGCCGTCCCAGCTCCCTAATTCATCCTTGAGCCGTAAAGTCAACACGGTTCTCACCTGCCTGGACAACACCTGGGGGCTAAGTGCCCCCCACACCCCTGGGCAGGACAGCAGCACATAGATTCCCTGGCGGGGCTTCTCCCCAGAACTTTCCAGAAGCAGGGCTCAGCCTAGCTCATTTCCTTTCAGAGAACTGAGACTTTTCCAGTGTTGTCACACTCATTCATTATCTGTTTTTATATTAAAAGAACAGAAATTTCACTAACTTGTAAAAACCAGGGGAAAATGTCCGCTGCCACTAATATTAGGGACAGATGTTTAATTTCAAAGGACACATAAATACACTGTGCTTTCCAGCAAAGTGGAAGCCAGACTCTCTGAGCAGCCCTTACCAATTAGCAGTGTCCCCTCTCCCTCCACGCCCACCGCCCGGCGCACACCACAGGCTGGAGGAACGCGCCGGCCAGGGCCGCCCTCCAGCCCCACGCGGAAGCTGGCCGCCGAGGGCGGGCGGGGTTTGAGGTTCCGCGTCCCTCCTCTGCTCTGGCAATGGAGATGCCTTCTAGATGTTCCGTGCATCAATCAGCAGAGCCAAGTTTATTTCTCAACCTGATACAAACACACACACACACACACACACACACACACACGCATATATATACACCAAATTAAGGAATATATACATTCCCACTTACTAATTTTCCTGAAATTGGGATGTTTTCATGCCCACTATATATATTTATATCTTAAATCTTATCTACTTTTTTTTTTCCTGGAAAGTGACATCAAGTTAGTGGTGCATCTTCAAATCAATGGTTTCTTCAAGTTAATGAAATGTGACTTGATTGAAAAACGCTTTTCATTTGCAAGAGAAACAGAGTTATTGAGAAGAAAGCACTCTAATAGTGAGCAATGTGAGACTGGTGGCGAGGGCTCTTCAGAGGGAGACCCGCGTTCTCACCTGGGAAGATTTCACACGTAGATGTGCCAGTTCTCCAGGGAAGGCACCTCGATACCTTGGGGATGGAATTCCGGTTAAAGTGCCCAGAGTCTACTTGGGGAACAAAATGACATGAAGTTCACCTGGAAGAATGTGCGAGAATCACTAGGAAGACTCTGAAAAACAACAATGTGAAGTGACCCAGAGAAGCAAATGGTGAAGCACCTTAAGGTAACGAGGAAGGTTGTGCAACCTCGTGCTCGTAGGAACAGAATTCTGGCTGCCGACAGATGGCTCCGAAACGGCTCGAGATGTGCTAGCATTTCTTACGTGAAAAGGGAGAATTAAGTCAGTGTGAAAAAGATGGGTTGTGCAATAAATGTTACTGGCACAGGTGGTTACAAGTTTTGGAAAAAAAATTGAAGTTGGATTCTTACCTCATGAAAAAAATAAATTCCAGATGCTTTAGAGAGATAAGTGTAGCACAAATGCAACAGTAAAGGAATTTGAGGGTGATTTGGGTGAATATTTTTACACTCTGGGGGTGACAAGGCTTTTCTCAGCAGAAGAATGAAACTAGCAGAGAGAATGGAAAAGTCACGTGACGCTTTGTGAGAACAGGACGCGGCCCGTGCGAGGTGGGAGGCAAACAGGCGACGACCTCACCGCT
This sequence comes from Camelus ferus, assembly GCF_009834535.1. Lineage (NCBI taxonomy): Eukaryota > Metazoa > Chordata > Mammalia > Artiodactyla > Camelidae > Camelus > Camelus ferus. The sequence continues at coordinate 95,529,255 of NC_045700.1, forward strand.
TGCGTCGAGACAAAGGCCGTCTCGGGGAGATGGACGAGAACTCGGCTTTGCCTTTGACGCAGCGCTGTCATCGGCCCTTGCGGAGTCCCTTATTTGATGTGGACACAGCCTGCGAGGTGGGCGGGGACGGTCCCCGTGCCACAGAGAGCGGGCGGAGCCCAGAGCGTGTGTGAATCGGTTTGAAGAATGACGAGCATCCTCAGAGAAGCATCAGCCAGCCGACAACAGAAGGAAAATGGTGAGTTAGTCCGAGGGGGCAAACGATTCAGTCACTGTTGATCAAAGAAGTGGGCACGGAGCCGCAGTCGGGTACCGCTGAGCGGCGCCTCGCTCACGTTAAAGACCGGAGCTGGTGAGGAGCGGGCCGTGCTGCCCGCCGCCCGGGACTTCTGCCCCGAGGAGGCCGGGTGCAAAGCGGGCAGAGCCGCCAGCAGCCTCAGCACAGCTGGGCAAGTTGTGTACCCCCTTGGCCTCGGTCTCCTCCTCTGTGAAGTGGGGCCAGCGACGGCACCATCACTGCGTACCCGGAACCGTTCCTGCGGGCAGCTGCAGGCGCCCGCGCCCTGTGGGTGGGGAAGCAGCGTTCGATGAGCGTGCGGTGGGTCGGGGCTGCCGGGGCTGCTGTGAATGGAAGTTGCATTCGTAGAAGTAAGTTGTCCACAACAACGGAGGGCGGCCGCCCAGTCCATCAGGGGTGAGAAGGACCCTCGCCAGAGCACCTGGCTCCTTCTCAGGAGGTGCTGCATTTGATCACCTTCCCCCCTCTGGTTCCAGAGTGATGAAGCCCAAATAAAGCTCAGGCTGAGGGTGGACCCCGTCTTCTTGCCCCCAGTGTCAGCTGCCTTTCTTGTCATGGAAAAGCATGATGGAGGAAGTCCTTCTGGAGTCCCTCCCCCTTCCTCCCCGAGGCTGGAGGCTGGGGTTGCTTCTTCCTGCTGGTCCCCTGCCTGCTGGTCCCCTGCCTGCCGCTCCCATCCCAGCCCCTAAAGTGGACCTCAAGTCCCTCTAACTGGGAGATACCTCAGTGCAAAGACAGAGATAACATGGCTGCAGCCACAGGCACCCGCCAGCCTCAGCAGGCCAGATTTCCCAAACTCACACTTCTGGTCCCTCACCGGTGCCCCATCCAGTGAGAGCCAGCCTTCCTGGGGTCCAACCTAGATTTGGGGTGAGGACGGCGGAGGTCTCAGAGTGGCCCCCCATCCCCCAGACTCGTCGAGCAGGCTCCGTCCTCCAATGTGACATCTTCGTCCCTGCGGAGGAGGAGGGAGAGGCGCCAGTGAAAGCAGCTTGGTGCCCCGAGCACAAACCCCGCTGTGGCCACATCGCGAGGGTGGATGCCCTGCTCTGCAAGGATCCAGTGGGTGGGAGTCAGGGGGAAAAGCTGGGTCCGAGACCCAGGGTAGAGCCCCGAGGGACGGTAGGCGGTGAGGAGGTGCCCCCTAATTCGGTGGAACAGACACCAGCAGAGCCGAGGGTCTTGGGCGGAGATGCCCAGCTCCACTGCCTTTTAGAGCGATGTTGTCATGAGATGGTGAATGAAATTCCTTCTCCAATGAAACTCAGACATGTGTTGGAATCCTCAGCCCTGGTACCTTAGCTCTGGGTCAACTAGGGGGTCAGACTCCTGAAACTCATGTGTTGCGGCCCAGACAAGCCAGACACTGGGCCGCTCAGAACGACGTGTGGTGCTCACAGCTCCCTGGCACTGGGCACGTGGCTCCCCCAGGGGAGGGGTCCGGCCCAGGCAGAAACACGTGGGCAAGCTTGGTGCTTCCAGGATGCCTCTGCCGGTGGAGAAATTCGGGGAACTCGGGGCTTCGGAATTAGTTATGCTCCTTTGACAAAGGGCTCTGCTGGACCCAAGAATCCAGGGCCAGCAGCCCAGAGGCCCCTCAGGGCCTACTGAAAGCCAGCACATCCAGACGGAAGATGGGGCGGTCGGACAAGATGGAGATGTGAAAAAGAAACTTCGAAGGGGGAGGTGTGCTGAAGCGGGTGGGGGTTCGGCTGGAGAAGCAGCAGGTTGGGAGGCACCCAGTGTGGCCACGGCAGCCGGTGCTTTGCGGTGGGAGCCCCGTGCTGGGCGCCTGCTGGCCTGGGGATGCTCTGGCACTTTCTCCAGCTTACGCCCCTCCCGCTGGCGCGTTTCAGTCCTCCGTGCCGCTGGCTGTCCCCAGGGACGTGGGCGCCCGTGTGAGAACAAGAGCTGCTCCATCGCCAGCGGCCCCCGTGGCCGGGGCGGGCGGGGGGGACACCGTGGGCGGACACGCCCATCCCCGTGGGGTTTGTTTGGAGGAGGAGGGGTGGCGCGAGCGTTCAGGTCTGGGCCCCCCTCACCCACCCCTGATCTCCTTCTGCCTCTGACAAGGGGGTCAGCCGGACCACAGGGGCCATCGGGGCGAGGACACTTGAAAAGTACTGAAGGAGGATCCTCAAAATCCCCCAGTTATAAAACTCAGCGGCAGGGCTCCGGGGAGTCTGTGCTTGATGGTGTCGGCGGCTCGCGGCGCAGTTTCCAGAGACTGCACCCCCTGCCCTCGGCCTCCTGCCCCGAGAGCAGGCACATGGTTTAGTCTCCATGAAGCGGCGAGGACCATCCCCAGATGCTGCAGGAGCAGAGACAGAGAGGGGGGCGGGGGTCAGGAGTACACACGTCAGCGCTAAAGGTAATTCCAGGTCTAACTGCGTCTATCTGCTGTTTCCAACCTCGCATCTGGGACACTTTCAGAGAAGCTAACTGCGTGTCTTCTTTTGCTGTGAGAGCTCAGGGGCTGAGGCTCCCCGGTTCTCGTGGTCGAAGGGGATTTGTCCCCACAGCCCGCCCTTTCCAAAGGACGGAGGATCGATAGATACGTTCTGTGTGTTGGCTTGTTACATTTCCATGGAGAGAGAATTGAAGCAACAGGGGAGAGGTAAACCCCACACTGGTCTGGCTGCCATGTCCCGACCTGGTCCCCAAGTGGCCTGCCCTAGGCTGAGGGGCTGAGTCATCCCCTGCCCTGCACACAGCACACGGCACACGGCACACTGCACACAGCACATGGCACACGGCACACTGCACACAGCGCACTGCACACAGTGCACTGCACACTGCACACAGAGCATACAGCACACTGCACTCGGCACATAGTGCGTCGCACACAGCATTGTCTCCGTCAAAGTCCTCTGCTCTCTGTCTCAGGGCCCTTGTGCCCTCATGTGCCTCTTTAATTTGTATTTGTCGAGAGGTTTTCAGCAACTTAGTGTGCACCCTAATTCCTCTCCCGACCCCTACTTCCCTGATTCCCAAGGATCCAGCCCGATTGTGACTTTTTTGGTGTCCGAGCTACCGGCCCCTGTTTCTCTTGGAAGTGCCTCCTCCCCGACCAAAGCGCTGTGTGCCCCGGGGCCGGGGGAGGGCTCCCAGCCTCCTCTCCCGGACGCCGGGCCTCTGTCCTCAGCACACGCCCTGCCCTCGCCTTGCCCCGGACACGGCGAGAGGGCTTTATTTGTGGTTGATTGTCATTTTGTCGGATGTCCTGGTTAAGAAATACTAATGCCCAACGTACCAGGTCGTGTGTTTCCTCAACCGACATGGCCACAGCTCTGGGTCTCGTGCCTCAAACCCCCGAACACGCCTCCGGGCGTCGGCAGCGAGGCCCTTACCCCGAGGGGCCCGAGCGCGCAGGGGTCAGCGCAGAAGCGGCGGGGAGGCGGCCCAGGCGGCCGCGGGACCGGCCTCTGGCGCGTCTGCCTGCACTGCCGGAGGGGGCTTTTCAAGCCCCAGTCAGTGTCTGGCAGGAGGTCGGACCCTTCATGCTTTCTGGAACTCATAAATCCTGCCGTCCAAGGTATTTACATTAAAATGCTGGCCCGCGGCTCAGAAACGGCCTTCTAGGAAGAAGGCTATTTCTGCTCTTGGACACATGCTGCATTTGCTTTGTCGTCTGTTAGAAAAGGCCCCGAAGAGGACTCTTCTTGGCTCCACTTTGCTAGAAGTCCTGAGTAACTGGACCCTCGGGAGCGGCCTTCGGTGGCCTCCTCGACACGCCAGAGCCAGCTGGCGGCCAAACAGCCACATTAGCAGAAATGCTTGTTTTCTGGGTCTGACTTTTAAAGGGCCGATTTCCACTAAGTTGCCGTGTCCTGTGACCACAGCAGAGCGGGCCCAGGACCTCACCTCTCCTTTGATTGTCACTCGGCTGGAACAGGAGTGGCCCCCGGGGCACAAGGTCGGGCCTCTGAGCTTTTGGAGGGTAAACGTTTGGGACCAGGCCAACTGGCTTTTTTCTTAGCTGCTCAGTGGGCTGCAAAAACATGTAGTCTTCGCACAGACAAATGCAGTTTCAAACTTGAAAGGTTATCCCAAAGCTGGAAAATAAAAACTGCTGAGCTCTTCCATTAAATGCATTTGAAATAATTGAAAAAAACAAGCCTTTTCCCTCAGTGAGCAAGAGAAAACCAGCTGTGTCGCCTGGGGCTCGCTCCGCCCCAGAGCCACCTACCGCCTCGCTTCCGATGAAACAGGCCAGAATAGAAATCTTCCCGCGTTGCCAGGGGCTCCTCTCCCAGGCGGAGCTGGGCGGCGGGGCCCTGACAGGAGCAAGGTCTTGCTGCCTGTGGTCAAGCCTGGTGGGACAGTGGTTCTGCAGATGAGCTTGACTCCCTGTGTGGTGTCCGCCCAGAGCCCCGCATCCCACGGAAGCAGAGGAGGGTGAAGAGGATAAGGTCTCACCTCTCAGCCTTGCCCCCCAAGGTACTCCATCTTGAATAGTGACTCTTCCTTCCCCTCCATCCGTTCCTGGTCAAATGACAACTGGGCGCTAACAGGCAATGCTCTTTGAAATCAATTCATACTAGTGTGTAAATGTCTAATAGAGCCCTAACAACCGCGGAGGCATTTGCTTTGGTAAATGAGCTGCTTTGCTCAGTTAGGGAATTCCTAAAAATTTAACTTGGAACCAACTGCAGACTCCCAAGGGGTTGCAAAAGTCGTGCAGCCTGTTGCGCTGCGGCACCGGGAGCAGGGAGAGCCAAGGGGGGCCGGCAGGGCGGGGAGCGCGGCGCAGGGCGGCGGGCAGTGTGAACGTGAGTGCACTGCAGGACGGGATGCAGGTCTGTAATCACTTCTCTTGACGAGGCTTGCCTTCCACAGCTTCCTTCTTTCCTCCTCCGACCCCAGGAGTTCCTCAAGCCCGCCAGTGTTCTTCTCACCCCTTGGCCCCACCGCTCCAGCCCCCCGACGGCAGCCCTGGCCGGAGGGGCCTCTGCTTTCCTTCCCGGCCAGTGGGTGTGGTTCCGGTCCAGCTGAACCGACTCCCCTGGCGTCCCCTGGCCCCGAGCTTCTCCCCACAGCAGCCTCCTCTGCCTGGCTGTCCACATCCGACTGCTTCCGGTCCCTGTCACCGCACCCTGCTCCCCAGCTGGGGCCGAGCACCCCTCGGGCACCTCAGCTTACGTCAAGTTCAAAGCCATGTTTGCACTTTCCCCAGGGCTCTGCCCCTGCTGGTGGGGCCGGCGCTGAGAGCCCCCCCAGGGCCTCAGCTGGACTCTGCTGCTCACGGCGGCTCCCCAAGGGCGCCCTCCTGGGCCTCAGGGGGTCTCCTCTTCTAAAACTGGCAAACCCGGCTTCTTGGGTGGTGGCCAGAGCGCGCCTCACCCCTGCCTCCAAAGCCTGCCTCTCAGCCCTGAGGCCCACGCGGCCCACCCCGTCGGCTTCCGCGTTTGGATCCACAGCGCGGTCGGGCCCGCTTGCACCTCGGACTCGACATTGCACCACTGCCTTGTCTATGCGCGTGTGTCGGACCGACAGAGCCTTGTCCCTCCTCTTGATTTCAACATTTCAGGACCACTTCGTGTCTGGAGAGATGAGTGTTACCTTCCACCCAACATGAGAGCCTTTGCCTATTAATTAAGGCACTTTCAACCACAATTATTGTCACAGCCGGTTCCACCTCTGTCCTCGCACCCTGTTTTCAATGCTTTGATTTCTTTCTCTTGCTCCTCTGCTGTCCCTCCGTGTTTCTCTCTCTTTATATGGTGCACACACTGTTTGCTTTCATCCTTGAGGGTCACACAGCATCCCTGTGTTTTTGCCGATGGCTAACCTCCTGGGGATAAAACATTCCATCAAATCTGGACCGTCATGGTCATGGTCACATCCAAAGAGAAGTTCTCTGTGCAGCTAGTGTGGTGGGTGCTGGGTGAGCCATGCGCACCTGATGTGTGCCCCTCAGACCCGGACTGGGGGCAGGCTGAGTGCCTCTAACCTCTGGTCAGAGCCTCCAACCTAGCCGGACATCCTCGTGGGGGCCCTGTGGTGGACGCAGCTGACCCCCAGGCCTGAGACTCGCAGCAGGAGGGGAGATTGCATGGCTGTCACTGTCGAGATGCACACAGGGCTCAGCCACCTCCCGGAGCTGGGGGCGGGGCTTCCTGTCCAGCCTGGTAACAGGGGGAACATGAAAGGCACGCAGGGCCCGGGGGCCGGTCTGTGCATCAGAAAACCTGGGCTGAGGCCCCTCGGGGCAGAGGACACAGTCCGGGAAGGGAGCCGCGCGGCACCGAGAGGGAGGCTGGGAGGACGGGCCGTCCTGCTCTCCCGGTTCCCTCCCACAGCCTGTGGTTCTGCCTCTCGCCAGGCACGTGGAGCGTGATGTGCACGTGCAGATGGATAGTGTGCGTGGCCGCAGGGCCACAGGCGACACAGTGCATGTAATGTGCATGCCCCCATGCAACATGCGTGTGCATGTGCAGACACACAAGGCACATACATGTGCACGCAGACAACGCCACACATGTATGTATACGTAGACACACAGCAGGGCTCTTGCAGACGGGATGTGCATGTGTGTGAGGCACAGGCAGACGCACATGTACACGCAGACACATGCACCATGTATAGATGCAGGTAGCCTGTTCAGACACGCACAAAACACGCGGTGTGCATGTGCGGATACAGAGACACACGCAGTGTGCGTGCACGCACGCAGACACACGTAAGGCGCACACCGGCGCGCAGCAGGCCCGGGCAGCAGCCCCAGCACGCGCCGTCGGAGGCCCTCGGACCCCCCTCGCAGGCCCTGCGTGCGTCTCTCCCTCTGTGGTCGCCGCCCCCGCCGGCCGCGCCTGCCCCTCCCGCTCGGAGAAGCCCTTGAACTGTGAGGACCAGAGTGCCCGGGCTGACGTCCCCCACGCTGCCTGGCTGCACGTGCAGGTGCTGAAGTCCCAGCTCTCTTGCCTCGAGTGACAAGCTGTGACACTGGAGGTGTCAGGAGGGCAGTGTGTGCCCAGGGCTCCCTGGACCAGGCCGGGCTGCACGGGCGGAAACCGCAGCCTCCCCTTCTCTTCTCCCTGACCTGCTTCCCCCACCATCTCTTGGGGATGTTGCTCAATGAACCCCTGAGGGATTCCTGCCTCGGGGCTGCGTCTGGCTGTGACCTCAGGAAGACCCGCTGGGGGGAGTCTGAGTTCTGTCAGGATGGATGTCCTGCCCTGACCATGCCTTCTCCCCAGCGGCACCCGGCTCTGGGCCACACAGAACCCCACCTGTGGCTGCCTGCTTTCTCTGACCCTGCACGGGTGAGCTGGAGGACATGTGACTGCGTGCCTTCCCAGACAGTCCCCAGGCTGACCACCGTTTTCCTTGAACTGGGAACATGGCTCCTGGGACTTTTTTCAGCAAATGTGTCCTACAGGGAAAAAAATATTTAAGATTTTACAAGCTTTTTCAATTCTGTTCATGTCGTGTCTTAAGTGCTGGGTCTGCTCCTTTGGGGGCTGCTTCGGGGCAGCAGGGTCGGGGACAACGTGGTGAAAAGTCATGGGAGCTGAGGTCTTGTCCCTGCTCAGCCATTTTCACCTCGTGGCCCCTGCTCCGCTCACCCGGACGTGTTTGTCCAGAGGTTTAATGTCCCGGAGCCCTGACCGCTGAAGTCCCTTTTGGTTGTGGCACTTCACGAAGATCTGTGTAAACACTGCCACACACGAGCACCAGGTGAAACTCACGTCTGGCAATGATGTGCCCTCTGTCCACTTCCTGCCCCTTTTCCAGAATGAATGAGTCATCATGGACTCATACACCCTGGAGGGAGAGGACTCTCAGGAAGAGGGAGGGCCTCACGGGAGCCGTGGGAGCGGCGGCCTGACGCACTGAGTGATTCACACGCACCGCTGGTGAGCCGCACACGAGGTGCCGCTGAGCTCTGCGGTGAGGCCGGGGGGCAGGACACCGGGGACCGCCCGTGCACAGCCAGGGAGGACTGGGAGGATGAGCATTTGGGGAGGCTGAGAGGAAGGCTGAACAGGCCTCCTATGTCTTTTTTCCAAAGCCTGGTTTCAATTGGATTCTGTTCCTGGAAAAATAAATTCATAATTATGTAGCAAAAAAAAAAAAAAAATCTTCCAGTGGGTCTGCAGGAAAAACAGCTCGGGGAAGAAGAAAGAGAGAAAAGCTCCCAGGAAAGAAGAGGCTGGGGAGACAGATGTGCCCCCAGCTGCAGCTCAGCCCAGAGAAGACTAGGGCTGGTGGGACGAAGATGGAAGAGATTTACTGTCCTGACGGAGGCCAATCCCTCTGCCATGTGTCTGCAGGAGCTGCAGGCGGCCGCCCCAGGCAGATAGTCCTCCCTTCCTGATCACCTGCTGGTGGTTCTCCCCGAGGGTCCTGGAAGCCCTTCCTGGCTGGCCACTCACCCCCCAACTCCGCATCTCTAACAAAACCTCTCTCCATCGTGGAAGGACAGGTCTTGCCTCTCCTCCCCTATCCTGCCCCATTCGATGCCCCAGGGGCCTTCACACCCTGCATCTGGGTGGCACTGCCATTTGTCACCCCCCAATCTGGTCACATCCCTTCTTCCATCCTCTGCCGCTGTAGCTCTAATTTCTGCTTTGTTTAGGGTAGGTCATCGCTCTCTCCAGCTCCCGTGAGCCAGCAGTGCGGGAGCGTGTTCCCCTGGGGCCTTGCAGGATGCTAACCACTGGAGCCAGCAGAGCGCCCTGTACTAGCAGAGCCTCCCTGGCCGGCCCGCGCTCCACGCCCCGGGCCCAGCAGCCTCAGGGCTCGGTCCTGTGGGCCCTCCGTTGGCTCTGCGGGTTCATAGTGGCTGAGTTCTGTGCCTCCTCTGGGGTGTGGCCCCTCGCTTCCCTGGGAGGCCAGCTGGTTCTTGCTGGGGCAATGACGGGACACCCCTAGCCCCACAGCTGGAAGGAGCCGGCTACGCAACGCGTGGCTCAGTCCCAGCAGCTCCAATTTCAATTCGGGTCCGTGGGGGCCTCACTTCCTCTTACAGGTCTCGCATCTGTACCTTTTATTTTTCATGCTGCGGGTCCCGTCCCCACCAATACCATGCCTTTGTTTCGTGTCGCAATACACATTAAGACTCCCTGAGAGCCACGCCAGTATCTCCAGTGACAAGACAATGACTAAGAAGACATGGAGGGGTTTGCACTTCCTTTTGTCCTTAAGGTTTATCCCAAGAACAACAGATCTTTCCATTTGCTCCCAGTCTCACTCGTGTCTTTCAGCAGAATTTTTAAGTGTCCCTCATAGATTCTGAACATTTTTGGTCTCATTTTCCCGGGTCTCTATCTCTTTATTGCCATTGTCATCTTCTCTCGCATGTGCTTTCCGGTCGCCGTCTGTATGTAAACAGCTGCGTGGCCCCCGCGTGGTTCGGGGGTGGATTCGTCCGCCACGGGCGTTCGTTCTGCCGCCAGGGCCCCGGGCGGAGCTTTCGGGGTGGCCGCTCAGCACCTGCCTGCGGGGATGGCGTTGCCGCCCCTTCGCTGTTTCTCCAGCTTCTAACTGCTTCGTGGGTCTGCCTTAGCGGCGTCTCCCTTTTCACGCGCTGCTGGGTCATCGAGGTGGGGACGCGCCTCTGCTTTCTCTGATTCCAGGGAAGGCGCCTCCAGCGCTCGTCCCCGAGCGCGTCGCTGGATTCGAGGGCTAGAAATGTACACGTCATGGGTGAGTGCCAATGTTATGTTTCATTGAAGTCGTTTTAAAGTTGCCTTTCGTTTCCTGTGTCTGGAACAAGTTAGGCAGCGTGGGAATTACCTGGCTGTGAAAGCTGGTGGAACTCTCTCTCTGTGAAACCACCCCGCGGGCCTGGTGCTCTTCGGGGTCTAGTTCTCAGATAACGTTCTATGGGATGGTTGATTTAAACTTTCTGTCTCTGCAGGGGTTAATTTTCACAAATCATATTTCTCCTAGGAAGTTGTCAGTTCTTTGAAGTTTTCAAATTCATTTGTACAGAGTTTGGCAAAGCAGTTTCATCTTTTACAAACATTCTTTTATTGCAATGCTATTTCACCTGTCATTTCCATTTGCGTGTTTGCATCCCCCCCCTTCTCACGACTAGCTTAGCTTGTGCGTTCTCCCCCCTCACCCCGTTTTCCAAATAACTGGCATTTCAATATAGTTATTAGTTCCATGGTTTTTAATTTTTCCAACTAATTAATTTTGGCTTTTATCTTTATTCTTCCCTTCTTTCTGCTTTCTTTTGAGATTACTTTCTCCTTAGAATTTTTAATGTTTCTTTTTATTGTTTCATTTTTTTTTGTGATTCAGGCGTTAAACAAGGAAGTTTCTTCAGATTACGGCTTTAACTTTGTCCTTTCCATTTCCCTGTAGCTTTCCCGCTGTCGTCATTTTTTAAAAGAAATCATACAATTTAGATTTGTTTTTAGCCTTTGACCTTAGGGCTTTTAATTGCCCGGTTTTTCTGATTGTCTGGCAGCAGGGTCCTGTGTTATTCATGTTGAGTTCTGTTTTATCACAAACAGAAAATACTGTTTGTATGGATTCTACTTTCTGGACTCACTGGGCTTCCCTCTGTCGCCTGAAAGGCAGTTTGCGAAGTGTTTTGCCTGCACGCGGTTCTCCGGCACTGAGGTCGGGTTTTCACGTCTCCGCTGAGTCTCCTGTTCAGGTTTCCTGCCTCCTCGCTGACCTGGTGCTGCTGCTCGCCGGCCCCGTCTGTGGCTGAGAACAGTGGGTTGACGCCTCTGAGCATCAGCCTGTTCCCACGTCGTTCTCCTCCTCTGCCGCAGTGGCTGTTTGCCAGTACTTGGCATCGTTGGAATGCGGACACCAACGCTTGATTTTCACTCCGAGCTACAGCTTTCAGCGCTAGCGACTGTCATTCTCGTCCCATTTAATGCTTTCAGCTCAACTCCTACCTTGTCACCCAGCAAGAGCACAAACCCTGCCTGTGGCCTGTCTGTATGTTCTTTTTATGTTTAGCTTTCCTAACACACTTTAGCCGTGCCTCCTCCAGCCGGCCTGGAAGTGGGCTCGGCTTTTTGAGTTAGTCTTGAAGTATTTTCCTTCTAATTCATGAGTTATCGCCCTTTTAACTTTCTGCTACGACTGACCTCTGAATCCTCCAAGTCCGTCATATTATTTACCGTACATTTACTGTGTTAAATACGTTGCATTTACTGGAGCTTTTTTACCGTATTGTCTGTTTTACTTTTTCTTTGTGTTTTTTGTTATTTATTTCGTACTGAGGAAGATGTGCATTTTTTGTGTGATTTCGTGGATCACTTTACATTTAAACATTTATAATGTTGGTATTTATACATTATCTGCCTCATGCAACGTCTTTACGTGTCCGCCCTCTTTCATTTACTCAGGCTTCTTCCGTTCGGTTTGTCCGTCTTCATCACGTCTGCTGACCTTCACCGTTGCTGCTTATTAGCTGCAAATCAACTAATGACCTTATTCTGTTTTTCTCTTTATCCTCCCAAATTTCCCCTCTTGTCAAAGCATGTCACTTTTACATACTGTTTTTCGCTTCTATCTCCTCTGCTTTTTTGGTCGATGGCCTTAAGTCTACATGGTATCCACAAATCTGGAAATGGAGATAATATACTTTTGTTTTTACAGATCGGAGACGTTCTTGAAAACGTTGTCTACATTCGTCTGTGTTCCCCGACTTTGCAGAACTCTTGTGCAGTTCAATGCAGGCTGTACCTACTGAAGTTCTGGCATGTTTTCTCTCTTTTCTTCACCTAGGAACCCAGTTACACCTTAAATCTTGTTACAAAGTGCTATTTGCCCATCTCTCTGGTCCTCCTTTGCCTCTCTGTGTTTCAGTTTGGATAATTTCTTCTGCTCTCAAATTCTCTAACTCTCTCTTCAGCTGTATCAGACCTATTAAATCCATCCAGTGTGTTCTGGGGTTGATTGTATTTTATCACTTCTACAGTCTCCACTTTTACAAATTTCAAGTTCCTTGTGAAAAATTTCCATCTTGCCTTTAATCCACTCAAACACATTATAATTATTTTAAAGTAGGTGTCTGATAATTCCATTATTTGAATCCCCTTTGGGTTCATTTCTTTTGTCTGTTGTTTTCCTTGGTTTTGTTTTGTTTTGCCCTTGTCTTTGCATAAGGCTGGTTATTTTTGCCCAGAGTGCCGGGTGCGGTGTATGAAGCCCTGTAGAGATAACTGAGATATGGAAAGATTTTACATTTCTGCACAGGGCATTAGCATTTGTTTCTGAAAGGAGATTACAGGCGTTGGTAATCTCAGACGGCCTTAATACAATCAGAATTTGAGAGAAAGCTGGGTGCTGTCCTTGCAAGAATTATCTATTTCTGGTTCACCCATGTTCTATAATCTTCAGACATCCAAGACCTCTGCTTGGCAGACTCGACTTTTCCTCTTTTTCCTGTGAATTTAAAGCACTGCTCAGATCCTCACCTTTTTCTGGAATGGATATATGGCTCTGGGGGAAAGCTGGGCTCTCTGTGAATTTTTTAAAAATTTTCCTGGATCTTTGCCTTATGTTTCTTTGCTTTGTAAGCTGTCTGATGTCTTCCAACAGAGTTTTTGGGATCTAGCTTTTCTAGTTTTTCTCAGCTGAAAGGTTGGCAGGACTTATGTATCCTGTTAATCCTGGAAGTGGAACTTTGGGATACTTTCATACCATTAGAAATTTCTATTGATTTCATACTATTAAATTTTCCAAAGTTCCTACAGTAAACATGTATTTATTTTATAGTTATAGACAACTAGGCATTAAAAATGACGGATAGAGGTAGAGGAATATGTCAAAGGATGGTGGATGAGAGTCCCTGGTCATTGCGCTCTGCATTTCATTAAAGACATAAAGTGTTGACGTGTGGGGAGCCTTTTGTTCTCCGCTCCATGGGGCTCTCCATCCATTAGTTTTGCAGGAAGAAACCAGAACGACTGGGAGACTGAAAACACGAAGGAATGTGTACTTGGATGCTCTGTCTACCAGATGTCTGTACTTGCCCTAAAATATATCAGAAACCTAACGACTTTCTGGAAATCGGTCCAATATTTGTAAACAGAAAAGTTACAATATGGACAGTGGGGTCACCTGCGTTGTTCTTAAAAGTAAATATTCTGAGTATTTCTTTTTCACGTATCTTGAGATTTCACTTCCCTTTTATTCAGCTTACTTTCTTCTCTTCAGCTTTTGGATCAGTCGAAAAGCCCATATAAGTTTACAGCATTAATAGCATATAACATTGTGATATTTTGCAACTTGAAGCCAAGTTAAACATATGGCCATTTTAATGTTATATTACTGAAGACCTTTTTTTTTCCTTTGGAATGCCTTTTATTCATTTCTAAGCAGATCTAATTATAGATAGATTTCCAGCTTGCATGTTAAGCACATGATTTGGTATGTCTGAACAAGCAAGAGGGGCCAAGTCTCTCCTGTGGGAGCAGGCAGATCTTCGGTTGTACTGGAATTTTTTTATACTGACTATTCCTCCAGTGATACTAGTCATTCTCCTGGGCTTCCACATACCTGACCTATTTCACTGATCATAACGCCCTCAAGGGCATCCACGTTGTTGCAAATGGCAGGAGGTTCCCATCACTCCTATGGCCGAATACTGTTCCGCTGTAGACACACCATGTCTTTATCCACGTGTCCATCGATGGACCCTAGGTTGTCTCCATGTCTTGGCCTGTGTGAGTTATGCTGCAGTGCGCCACGGATGTCATCTTGTGCCTTGTCCCCCGTCTCCAGGAGGATGATGAGGAGAGGACACAGGTGAGAACACAGAGACCGGAGACTCCTGGGGCAAGAAGCAGCCCAAATTGGGGGGCCCCGTGGTGAGGGGGAGCCCTGCGGAGAGGGGGATCCCGCGGTGAGGGGAAGCCCCACGGTGAGGGCGAGCATGGAGAAGAGAGCTCGCCGCGGAAGGTGCAGCCAGAGGACTTCTTCCTGAGCTAGAGGAGCAGTGCTTCCCCCTGGGGACAAACCTGTCTTCTCTCTAGGGTCCTTTTCCTTTGGAGTTTCCTCCCTCCCCATCGCCCCCTCCCCTCCCAGGCTGCCCCCCACCCCGGGACTCACAGCTGCCTTCACCACGTCTCCCGTCGTGCTCCTTGCCCCACACCGGTGGCACCTGGAGGGAGGAGATGAACAGAGCAGGCACAGCGTGTGCTCAGGAGGGAAAGTCTCGGGGGGAGGGTGGCATGGGGCTGTGACTGCAGTGCAGCGACAGAGTGACCCTGGGGGGAGGTCAGTGCCCAGTCTGGCTCCTCACTGGGCCTGGAAGGGGCAGGGCTGCCCCTGGACCGGAGAGGTGGGGTGGGTGGGCGTGGGGAGGGGCCGGGAGTCCCAGGCAAAGCACCAGCCAATGCAGGCCGCCAGCTCTTCTTCAGAGTCGGGGAAGGACGTGAATCTCCACGGCTCTGCTTAGGGATGGATGCGGCCGGACCCGTGGAGGCTCAAGGATACTCTGGGAGGAGGCCCCAGAAGACGTAGCTTTAGCCCCAAAACTAATTGACCAGAATTATTTGGGGGAAGAAATTTCTGTATCTTCTAAACATGTCAGATATGATCATTTATAAGCAAAGTCACTTGTGTAACTTTTCGCTCTTAGACCAGTGAAGGGATTCTTGACCTTAAGTCTTGCATATGCTTTCATTTTTTAAAAAAAATTCCCACTTCCATTCCCCCAACACAGACACACAAAATCTTTCCCCACAGCCTTACAATTTTCGAGAAAGCTGTTTCTCCTAAACGCTACCCAACTGGCAGACGGGTCTGGGGACATCTGTCTCCCCCGTACACAGGTTTTGTCTGAGGCCTTGAAACTCTCCAGGCCCTGGGAACGTGGAAAACCCAGGCCCCCATTTTTATAACTCCAATTCTAAATTGCTGATCCGTGTGGGGTTGGCTTGATCATGCTAAAAATTTCGTCAAACTAGAGAATTGCTGAAAGTATCAAAAAACCCAACGTGCAAGATGGACTGAAGTTTCTAAGGGAGCGATTTTTGCCCTTTCTATTTGGCACTAAGAAATGAAGCAACTCTTGTCTGAGGTTTGCCCGGGCTGCCCACCTCCCTCTTCCAGGAGTCTGTGTGTGTCTGAGGAAGAGCAGGGTGGGGGGCTCCGGCTGGCGACCCACAGCGGGCAGACTGATGCGCACCCAGGAGGCCAGCTCCGCCGCGTCCTCACACATCCGCCGAGCCTGGCCTGCATCCTGGAGACAATTACGTGCAGAAGATGCCAAGTTGCTGCATATTTCCAAACATTTGGAATCTTAATCCCTTCAGGAAGGAAGTTTTTTTCTCAGATGCCACACCAAGCCTAAATGGTAGAAATAATTCATATTGTTTGGAGCAGACTGTACCGTAACGGGAAAGAACATGAAATGGTGATGAGAGTTTTGGTCTGAAGACTGAGGGGGCACTGGGGAAGACGACTCCTGGGTGATGCGGCCTTCGTCTCCTCAACGAGACGTGGGAGGGAGGAACCAGACAAGGCATTTCAGAGCCTGGGAAGAGGATGAGCCTCTGCAAATCCCATGACGGCCGGCGTCTGTGGCCACCTTGCGATGTTTCTAAGTGGAAAGCCAGCAAGAACGTATCCAAGTTACCCATGAACGTGTCCCCCACCCCCACCCCCACCCCATCAACCGGACTGGAAGACACAGTCGGAGAAGACCAACGACCGTGAGTGGTCTCTAGAAACAGCTGCGAGGAAGCCCGCCGCGGGCGGGGAGGGCTCAGAGGCCCGGCCTCGGTCCCCAGTGGGGCGCCGCCTCCCAGTGGAGAAGCGGGGTGGGGGTGGGGGGGCGTGATGCTAAGGCAGGCCCACAGCCCCAGCCCAGCTGTGTGCTCCAAGCCGGGGGACCAAAAACTGGGCGAGCCGCTGCCCTCCTTGCCCACATTTATTCCTCCTCCCACTTCAACCCGGATGAGACAGCGGCTCCCAGCACACAGCCCGGTGCTGCACAAGGGGGGAGAACCGGCGGGTGGTCTCCTCCTCCTCGGAGGCCAGGGGGCGCATCCCAGGGGCGCATCCCGGAGACACGGGGTGAGGGATGAGGGATGAGGGATCGCACGTCCTGCGTCCGGACCAAGCAACCAGCAGAGCCCTGCAGAACGCGCCGGGTTCTGTGTGCGCTCAGACACCTTGACTGCGCGCCCACGCCCCTCGGTCTGCCGGAACCAGCTGTTGCCCAAAGGGAAAGCCTTTCCCCAGGGCGCCGTCGTGGCTGGGAGTGGCGATCCCTCCTGGTGCCCTGAAGCTCCCTAAAGCCATTTTAGAGGAAAAACAGGGATCAGAACTTTTTAAAAATTGTTTCTAGAAGAGAATACCCCTCGTTTCCTGTCATCTCTGCTTTAGGATTTGGCTTGAAATTACCCGTCGTTTTGTGCGGTTCTCTGCGGAAAACAATCCTCGCCTGGTCCCGCCTTTCTGGGCTCACGGTTCTGAACGTTCAGCAGGAGAAACAAAGCCATCTGTGTTTTTTTCCTTTTCCTCCTTACATTTTTTAAATTGAAATATAGTTGATTTACAATGTTGTGTTAGTTTCTGATGTACAGCAGTGTGATTCAGTCATACATGCATATAGATCCCTTTTCATATTCTTTTTCATTCTAGGCCATTACAAGCTATTGAATAGTTCCCTGTGCTTCACAGTGGGACCTCATTGTTTGTCCATTTTATATATAGTAGTGTATGTCTGCAAATCCCAAACTTCCAATTTATTCCTCCCCATCCTCTTCCTCCTTAAAAGTTTATTTTTCTATGTCTGTGAGTTTCTTTCTTTTTTGTAAATAAGTTCATTTGTGTCATTTTTTTTAGATTCCACATATAAGTGTTGTCATGTGATATTTGTCTGTCTCTGTCTGACTTACTTCACTTAGTATGATCATCTCTAGGTCCATCCATGTTGCTGCAGATGGCATGGTTTCATTCTTTTTTATAGCTGAGTAGTATTCCATTGTATAAACACACCACAACTTCTTCATCCAGTCATCTGTGGATGGGCACTTAGCTTGCTTCCCTGCCTGGAAAGCCATCTCTATTTACATAAGGGCTAATCATGGAAGTGGGCCCGGTTACATATAATGAATATCACTTTTTTTTTTCTTGGCAGAGTAGAATAAAATTAAAATGAGAAAATATATTTAACATTTAGTATGAAGTTTCCAAAAGAAACCTGCTATTGGAGGCTATGTACCCGATGGCAAAACTATGGTGATACCAAAGGGAAGTATTTTTTTTAAGGAAAAAATGTTTAAAAACGAACAAGACCCAGTCCCCAGACGAGCACTGGAAGTCTGGGCAGGAGGAAGGGAAGTCTGGGCTGCCGGCCCCGCTCCCGGCATCCGTGAGGGTGTTCCTGGAGGTGCACACAGGAAGGGCAGCGGTTCTGAGGGGAGATGGATGATGTTTCATGGCCACATGGAATGTGAGATGTCTTTCTGACATTCAGCTGGAGAGACTCACCCCGCAGCCGGCTCTGTGGAGGCAGCTCGGCGGATGGTCTGGGAGTCAGATGGAGGCGTTTTCAAAACAAAGTTCACAGCCTTTGTCTGTGGACAGACACATCCAAAGAGAGGGAAAGAGGGAAGAAAGGCGGAGGAGCATGGAGGCTTAGGGGACGTTCAGATGTATGTTTTTTAGTGATTTATTTTCTTTGCAAGATAAGTATGTGAATAGGTTTATATACTGTGTCTAAGCTCCTGAACACCAGCAGTGGGGTTAGGACTCAGCAGAGAGAAGTGGTTGTTGACGAAGCAGGGTTGACGGGGCTCCCAGCGAGGGCCGCAGTCAAATCCAAAGAGCTGGGAGCAAGCTTATCCTTTGGCAAGAAGACAGATCCCTGTCTTCAGAGGAGGGGAAGGACGGTAGTGTAGGGGAAGAATGGTCCCTACAGGGCCCTTGCACATCCCACGCAGACCATGTAGGCAGGGCCACCCCCTGTCTGACCCAAATCTTGGTGGAACACTCGGTGATCCTTCTGGGAATATGGCAAGCAGGGGGTCCTGGAGGTGCTCACCCACACCCCGGCTGGCTGGAGGCTGACCCAGCGTCTCTTCCACTTCCCCGTGCTGGTGGCACTGGGACTTGCCCCTGGTCCCCATCACAGCATAGCTGCAGCTGTAAAACCACTTGGGTGGATTTTAGCGTCGTCTCTCCTGGGACAGACATCCTCTGGTCATGGCTGTCACCCTTCCCCCCCAGTCTGGTGTCATCTCGTGAGACTAGGGATGTGGGACCCTGGCACCAAGATGGCCTTGCTTGTGCTGCTTGTGGAAGTAATGAACTGTCTGGAAGCGCCTCCTCGCTGGCGGGCTCCACGCAGTGCAGCACCCAGCCTGTGATGAAGCCGCAGGCCTGCTGCTCGGGGGCAGCCCGCCTGCTCCATGTTCTGTGGGGAGCCGGGTCCAAGCGCGGTGGTGCTCATCCTGCAGGCAGGGTTACCGGGGGGGGTGGGAGAGAGAGCGCCGAGGAGACGCTTCAAGTTCATGACGGAAACCGTGGTGCGTGAGGGACAGAGCTGACGGGCGCTGTCTGCGCGTTAGGTCGTGGGGGTATCTGTGTCCTGCCGGGGAGATGCACTCTCCCAGGTGGGTGCGCTGCCCTGGGAGACACGGGCCTGGCCGCCCTGCAGATGCTGCGAAAGCCCCTGGCAGGAGGAAGTTCAGATGACCCGGAAGAGGTGACTGTCCCACAAGGACATCACGTCCCCCTCCCGGCCGTGTCTGTGCTGGGCTCTGCGCATCAGTCATAGTTAGGGAGGAGAGGGCACTCGGGACAAAACCGCCTTTAGAGACGGAATCTTTTGTCCAAGCACCATCTTTCTCAGAAGCTGTGCACACAGAAAAGCACATGCAGCATGACTCGGGGGTGTGGGGTCGGGGCCCCGGGACAAGGACACCTGAGATCCTGGGGGGGAAACCATGGAGGGCTTCGTGGAGCACAGATCAGCAGCCTCTGTCCTGATCAAGCCTATCTTTGTGCAAACAGAGAACCCGGGGCCCTGAGCAGGGGAGGGACCCGCCCAAAGCCACGAGGGCGATTAGACAATCGGTGACGGGGTCAGTACTGTGGGGGGGACATCCCACGTAGGTGGCGGGAAACGTGGCCGAGGAAGGTTGGGTGAGGGGGTGCCATGGGGATGCTGGGGACCAGGAGGCGGGGGGGCTGTACCACGCTCTCCCTCACTGGACAAGTATTTACCGAGCGCCCAGGTGTGTGTGTGACGGTCGGCACAAAGGAGGTGGCCGCGAGGACCGTCCGCTCTCGTGGAGCATGAATGCTAGCAGGAGAGGGTCAGTCCCTGGCACTTCTGAACATGACACTCGCACGCGGCCACACAATTCAGATTCACCACGTGCTAAGGGCCTCCCCTGTGGGGCTGTGAACACAGCCGACATTTAGTTCAGGGAGGACAGCCCATCGCTGGGTTCTCCCACAGCATCCAGCTTTTAGGTGAGGGGTCTGGTGATGGCAGTTTCAGTGACCTGCCACGGTGTCACAGCCAGGAAAGACAGACACCAGCGTTCCGCCCAGGTCTGTGGGACGCCGGCCCCCAACACCGTTCTGCACAGTTTCTGAATGTTTGCAAGTCTGACCTTCCCTCCACCTCTGTGTGCACACCCACCGTGCTCGCCCTCGCCCTCCTCACCAGGCTCAGGGCCACAAGGGAAGGCTGCCCTCGGGGGGGTTGGTGGCCCAGGTCCCCCTGAGCAGGTGGGAGGGACACAGAACTCAGCATGGCGGCCTGTGCCTGGGAGCCTGTGGACAGCAAGGGCTGCCTTCCAGCTGGAGAGCGATGCCACCTTGTGTCACAGGAACCAGGGGTCCGGGGCCCTCACGCCGACTCCTGGGCCTCTGGACACCCAGCTAGTCCAATAGCTCATTTATTTTTTCCCCCACTTTTGGGCAAATTCCACCACCAAAGATCTAGCTGTTAAGATCGGCTCCCAAGTGCAGGGTATTTCTGGAACACTAAGTGCAGATGAAGAATGAAATTCCTCCCGGGGTGGGGGGCCCCCAGGAGAACTTTCGAGGGTCCCAAAATCTCAGCAAAGGGCGCATCTCACCGCACCACCAGCTGGGAGATCTCGCCCGCGCAGTCAGCTAGCGGCACGCCCCTTCCCTCTCATTTAGGACGAAAGGGCTAGTTTGATTTTCATCCTGTTACACAGAAGGGTGATCTCATTGCGGATAATTGCTTGGATCATTATAATCCGCGAACCTGGCGCAACTTCTGGGTCAACAGAGCATTTGCATCTGTCTCGGGCACGATGCGTTTCTGCAGGGTGGAGCCCCTCCCTGGGATTCTGCGCAGCCACGGTGGTGTCTCTCTGAAATCTGGAGAGCTCAGATGTTCTGAGGATGTAAGTTTTCAGTTAGGTTCCCCAGATCCAAGATTAGTCACAAACACTGCAGTAATGCTGGATCCAGTCATTCTGATTCTTCTCCAAACTTGACTTATCTTCTGATCACCAGGACTTCGATGAAAGGGGAAAAGCAAACTCATTTTTCTTTTAACTATGATTCATGTAGCCACATTCCAGAGCCCCCGCCCTGCCCCGTCCTGGCCTTCCCCTTGGCAGTGGCTTCCTTTGGCGTAACATAGTTTATGTGGTCGTCAGCCCTCATTTCCCCCTAAGCTTTCTTAACGTTCAAGCCAGTCTTTGTGTCCTTCCCCAGCCGCCTCGAAGCTCCTGGTGTAACAAGAACTGTCTGACCTTCTGTGAAACGTGGTTTAGTGCTGACGTCCTGCCTTAAAAAGCAGGGTTTATACAAACAGCACATACAACTCAATAACAAAAAACAAACAACTCAATACGCCAATAAGCTTAAACGTAAGCTTAACGCTAGTAAATTGCTACAATTGTTTCAATTGATGAACCAACACTGACTCATTATTATTAACAAAATCCATACTCTCTGCTCAGACTTCCTGCGTTTTCACCCATCGCGCCTTTTCTGTTCTAGGAGCCCGTCCAGGGCAGCACGCTGCATGCAGTCCTCCTGCGTCGGCGGGCTCTTGGCTGATTTTAATTTTTAGTTTATTAACTTTTAAACATTTATTATTTGTTATTGTAGGGCAGTTTTAAAACTTTTATTCTCTAGAACAGTTTAAGGCCACAGCAACGTTGAGAGATCGCCTCTGTGCCCTGCGATTCCCCCTCACACGTGCACAGCCTCCCCCGGTGCCCACGTCTCCCGCCAGTGGTCCGTTCGCGGTCGCTGACGACCCTCCCTGACGCACCAGCCCCGCCCAGAGCCTGCAGTTCAGCCTCCCGCCCACTTTTTGTGTTGCACATTCCATAGGTTTGGACAGATGTTTGATGAATGTATCTGCCGTTACGATGCCACACAGAAGAGATTCAGTGCCTTAAGCATCCTCTGCTCCTGCCTGCTCACTTGCCCCTAACTCCTGGCAACCACGCATCCTTTCACTGTCCCCACAGGTCTTCCTTTTCTAGAATGTCGCGCAGCTGGAATCATACAGCACACGTGAAAAGAAACCCTTTTCAGATGGGCTTCTTTCACTTAGTAATACGCATCTGAAGTTTCTCCAGGTCTTGTCATGGCTTGATGGCTCATTTCTTTTTAGCACTAAATAATTTTTCACTGTCTCGATGTACCACAGTTTATTTGTCCATCCGCTTACTGTGAGGCGGGAAGCCCCATAAAAAGACCAGCAGGACCCCCAGGCAGGGCTGCTGCTCTCCTCCCAGCACCATCCGGTTCCCCGGCCCAGAGGCTCTATCTCACTCCTTTGCCCCTAAAGCGGCTAACTTACACCTAAAACTCTATTGGTTCCCTGAGCTCATTTCTGATTGGTTATTTCACTCCTGATTGGTTATTACTCTCACTTCTGATTGGCCCACTTGTAGAACTTCATTTGCATGGAACTCACTCCTGATTGGTTATTTCTTTCACTCCTGATTGGTCCATTCCCCTCACTCCTGATTGGTTATTTCTTTCACTCCTGATTGGTCTATTTCTACAAAGCTTGTTCCCGGTTGGTCAACTTCTGTTGTTCTTTATTTGCATACGATGTTGCAAATTGTAAAATTGGCAGCCCATAAAGGCCTGCGTAAACCTACAGACGGGGTCCAGAGCTTGGAGTGTTAACTCCCTTTGGCCCGCTGGCGTAGGAAACCTGAGATCTCCAACTCTACAAGTGCTGCTTGGTCTCTCGCCGGGATCCAGGTTGCTGTCACAACTGAGCTGTAACACATTTTTCTGCAACAACTGAAGGACATCTTGGTTGCTTCTAAGTTTGAGTGATTGTGAGTAAACCTGATTTAAACATCTGTGTGCCAGTTTTTGTGTGGACCTGAGTTTTCAGCTCCTCGAGACCCTCTCTTTCTCTCTTTCCTGCTTTCTTTTTTACCTCCTCCTCCAGGCTTCTCTATATTTCTCGCTCCAGTCCTAGAATCAGCCATTTATCTAAGGAGTCCTTCTCCCTTCCATTGGAGGATGGTATTAGAAACTAAGATCTGTGTGGTTTTTTTTGTTTGTTTGTTTTGTTTTGTTTTTGTTTTTCTTTGCTATGAGGGAATTTTTCCTTTTAGGTCTCTTAATGAGCAGAGCAAGGAAGTGTATGTGTATGTACTAACCCAGGTGTGTTACACAAGTGTACAGATATTTCTCTGCGGAGCCATCTGTACACATGCTGGGTTAGACACGAGTCATTGCTGATTCTCTAATAGTAATCCAGTACCTCATGGGTCACAGGTCATCTGCCTCCTCTCCTTGCTGAGCTGTAAATGTCGACTCCAGCAGTGGGGACCTGGCTCTGCCATCTGCCACCTCTTTGCTCAATCATCCAAGTCCAATATCCACGTAGAGCAGTATCAGAACTGTTACCCACATCCCCACGGGAATGCATTTGACTGATGGCAGTACTTCTAAGCAGTCCCCACTCATTCTCAAACTTAAGTCAGCACTTTTCTACCACCCCGTGAGTGAGGTTTTTTCATATATTTGTAATAGATTTCTATTTTGTTATCAAAGTCTGCTTATCAAAGGATTCCCCTAGTTCCTAAATTTTTTTTAAAGCTAGCATACACTAAGACTCACTGAGTTGTAAAGCTTTATATTTTTGACAAATGTGTAATACCACATGTCTGACATTACAGTGTCATGCAGAACAGTTTCACTGCCCTAAAAATCTCCCACATTTCACCTGTTCATCTCTTCCTGCCTCCTTCCAAACTCCTGGCAACCACTGATCTTTTTGCTGTCACATGGTTTGCCTCTTCTGGAATGTCATATAGTTGGAATCATTCAGTATGTAGCCTCTCCAGACTGGCTCCTCCCATTTAGCAACACCCATTGAAAGCTCCTCCTTGTCCTTTCATGGTTTGAGAGCTCGTTTCTTTTTATTGCTGAATAATATCCCATTGTACAGATGTTCGAGTTTGTTTATCCATTCACCTATTGAAGAACATCTTGGTTGCTTCCAGTTTTGGCAATTACAAATAAAGTTTCTATAAACATGGGTGTCTAGGTTTTGTGCGGATGTAAGTTTTTGATTCAACTGTGTAAATACCAAGGAGCGCCCTGCGGGACCGTGTGGTTCAGACTATGTCCAGCTCTGTGAGAAAGTGCCGAACTGCCTTCCAAAGCGGCTGGGTGCCATTCTGCGTTCTTACCAGTAATGAATGTGAGTTCCTGTTGCTCTGTATCCTGACTAACATTTGAAACTGTCAGGTTTTTAGATTTTAGCCATTCTGACAGGTGTGTCCCAGTATCTCATTGTTATTTTAATTTAAAATCCCCTGATGACAAATGCTGTGAGTGACTTATGTGCTGATTTTCCATCTGTACATCTTATCTCATGAGGGGTCTGTTTAGACTTTCTGTCTACTTTAAAACTGAGTTTTTTTGTTTTCTTATTTTTGAATTTTAAGAGTTCTTTTTCTTTTGGATCCAAGTCCTTCATCAGATATGCATTTTGCAAATATTTTTCTCCCAATCTGTTGTCTACCTTTTCATTCTGTTAACAGTGTCTCTGGGAAAGCCGAGGTTTTAAAAGTTTAATAATGCCTAATATCAATTTTTCTATCATGAATTGTGCTTTTGGTATCATATCTAAAAAACTCATCATCAAGCCCAAGGTCACCTAGGTTTTTCTCCTATGTAATATTCTAAAAATTCTGTGGTTTTGCATTTTACATATGGCTCTAGGATCCATGTTGAGTTAATTTTTGCAAAACGTGTTAGGCCTGTCTTTCTCCCTACCTGTACATATGTGTACACACGTATGTGTACATATATATCTGTACATATTTGTGTCACATGGGCATCCAGCTGTTCCGTGGCTGCTTGTTGAAAGGATATACTTTCTTTGTTGAGCTGCCTTTGCATCTTTGCCAAGGATCAGTTGACTGTATTTGTGTGGGTCTATTTCTGGGCTCCCTATTCTGGTCCACCGATCTATTTGTAAATTCTTCCACCAACACTACACTGTCTTGTTTACTGTAGCTTTAGAGTAAATCTTGAGGACAGGTGATGTCAACCTTTTGACTTTGTTCCTCTTCTTCAGTATTGTGTTAGCTATTCTGGGTCTTTCCGTATAAACGTAGAATCAGCTTGTTAATATCCACAAAATAAGTTGCTGGGGATTTGACTGGGGTTGCACGGAACCTATAGATTAAATTGATAAGAACTGACATTTAAAAAATATTGAGTTTCCCAATCCATGAACATGGAACATCTCTCCATCTGTTTGGATCTTCTTTGATTTTTTTAAATCAGAGTTTTGTGGCTTCCCCCATAAAGCTCTTGTACATGTTTTGTTAGATTTATACTAAGTATTTCATTTTTATTCAAATAAACATGGTAATTTATATTACATTAATTTCAGGTTCCACTTATTCACCGCTGATATATAGGAAAGCAATTGACTTTATATATTAACCTTGTATCCTATGGCCTTGATTCTTTGGGACACTTTACATAATCATGTCATCTGTGGATAAAGCCTTGTTTCTTCCTTCTCAATCTGCATACCTTTTATTCCTACTTAATGTCTTGCACGAGGGAAGACTTCCAGTACATGTTGAACGGTAGTGGTGAGGGGGCACAGCCTTACCTTGTCTCCAGTCTCTGGGGTAAAGCCCCCGGTTTCTCATTAAATATTGTATCAGCTATTGGATTTTTATGTTTATTTTATTCTTTACCAAGTTGAGGAAACTCCCTTGTATTTCTGGTTGGCTAAGAGCTTTTACGTGAGTGGATGTTGGTTTTGTCTAAAGTTTTTTTTTTTTTTCCAAATTAATTGATGTGATCGTGTGATCATTTTCCATTAGCCTGTTGACGTGCTGTATGATGACATGAACTGACTGGAATATTGAGCCAGTTTGGATGTGTGGAGTAAATCCCACTTGGCTGTGGTGTGCAATTATTTTTATACAACGTGGGATTGATTTGCTAATATTTGGTGAAGGATTTTTGTATCTACACATAAGAGATATTGGTCTGTAGTTTTTCTTTCTTGTAATTCTTTGTCTACTTTTGGCATGAAGGTAACAGTGATCTCGTAGAACCAATTAGGAAGTGTTCCCTCCGCTTCTATTTTCTTGAAGAGTCTGTAAAGAGTTAGCAATATTTCTTCCTTAAATAGTTGGTAGAATTCACCAGTGAGACCACCTGGGCCTGGTGCCATCTTTTGGAAGATTATTATCTATTGATTTTTTTTTTTAAATAAAGTTATAGGTCTTTTCAGATCATCTGTATCTTGTAAGTTTTGGTAGTTTGTGTCTTTCAAGGAAGCGATCCATTTCACCCTAAATATCAAATTTGTGAGCACAGAGTTGTGCATAATACTCCTTTATTATCCTTTTCATGTGCATGAGCTCAGCAGAGATATTCCTTCTTTCATTTCTATTAGTAATTTGTGTCTTCTCTCTCTTTTTGTTGGTTAGCCTGGCTAGAGGCTTGTCAAATTTACTGTTTTTTTCAAAGAATCAGACTTTGGGTTTGTTGATTTTTCTCTATTTTCTGTTTTTAATTTTATTGCTTTTCTGCTCTATTTGTTATAATTTCTTTTTGTCTGATTGCTTTAGCCTTAAGGCCATTCGGTTCTTGTTTTTCTATGAACTTCTCAAGGCATTTTTCCCAACTGCATATTTTTTTCATTCTTTTCATAAAGAACAGGACTTGAACTGCATGGAATAAGGCAAAAGGGCAGATGTGTGGGCATCTTATTCCAGCTGCTATTTCGGGGTAATCTGGGGTCACCCCCAAATAGCAGCTGGCTTCAGTGAAACACCACGATGGCACTTGGAAGAGCAGGGCTTCTTCCTGGCCTGTGGCGCTTTGCCTTGTTATCACTGGAGATGAAACGCTGTAAGTACAGCTGCACCCTGTGTGTGTGCCTCTAAGACACCCACTCCTGTCAAGGGATATTTCCTCAGGGCCCCTTCCGTCCCCGTGAGACCTCTCAGGAGGCGGTCCTGCTGGAGTGAGCATCCCACAGCATGTCCCACAGAGGAAGGGGAGCCCTGGCTCGGGAGTGGTGGCACCCACTCCTGGCCTCACCCCCTGCAGCTCAGATCTGCTCAGTGCCACTTGGTAGTCGGAGGTGACTAAAAATCAGACCCTTGTTTTGCAGTCCCTACCGTTTTTGCTGGAGATTAACTGAAGGTGTCGGTTCCTTGGTGACAGCAGAGGTGATCTGGAGGACAGCTCCAGGACCGTGAAAGGAATCACTGCTCAAAATCTAAGGAAGCAACAACTGCCATTTCTCCCTTTCTGCAGGACTGTCTTCTTTTAAATATACGAGGCCGCCTGCATTGCCTATGGGAACTTCTAGAAGAAACCGAGCAAGTGGGCGTTGTGGGGGACAGCCCACCTGCAGTCTCATCAGCCAGTCCTAGTCAAGCTGAAGTTAAGGGCAGTTCTGGAGACTGACCCTTGGCGCTGGGGAAGGCTCAGGACTTTCTGCTTTAACTCCTTGTGGTTTGCTTAGACCCAGAACAATGGGATTGGAGCAAGGACTCGTGCAGTCAAATTTCATATTTGCGAATTCTAAATTTGTATTCACTCTAATTCTAAGAGTGCATTTAAAGCCCCTGGGGCAAGGCTGAGCTTTCTGCAAGGCAGGAGTGAGGCTCTGCTCCCTGTGCCCCCAAGCCCCCTGGATGGGCTGAAGAAGAAATGCCCACCACCAGGAAGCGACTTGGGATGGGGGACGCCTTGGGGTGTGCAATGGGGAGTAGCTGAGCAGTTTCTACACAATTCAAAACAGGCAGAGTGAAGCCAGAGCAGCCCTGAAAGGTTCCCTTCCTCTCTGCTGGATTTCTGTCTTCCCTAAACCAACCAGGTCTGCATGAACTTCTCCTGGAAATAAAAATCAGTCTTGTTCCCAAACTACCCAAAGCAATCTACAGATTTAAAGCAATCCCTATCAAATTACTCAGGACATTTTTACAGAGCTAGAACAAATAATCTTAAAATTCATATGGAATCACAAAAGACCCAGAATTGCCAAAGCAATACTGAAGAAAAAGAACAAAGTTGAAGAAATAATCCTCCCAGACTTCAGACAACACTACAGAGCTGCAGTCATCAAAATAGTGTGGTGTTGGCATAAAAACAGACATATGGATCAATAGAACAGAACAGAGAGCCCAGAAATAAACCCAGAGGCCTATGGTCAATTAACCTCCAACAAAGGAGGCAAGAATACATGATGGAGAAAAGACAGTCTTTGAGGCAAGTGGTGTTGGGAAAGCTGGACGGCCACATGTAAATCAGTGAAGTTAGAACCCCCTCACACCACACACAGAAATAAACTCAAAATGGCTTAAAAACTTAAACATAAAACAAGACTCCATAAACCTCCCAGAAGAAAACACAGGCAAAACATTCTCTGATATAAATCACAGTAATGTTCCCCTAGGGCAGTCTTCTGAGGCAATAGAAATAAAAGCAAAAATAAACAAGTGGGACCTAATTAAACTTACACACTTTTGCATGGGAAAGGAAACCATAAATGAAATGGAAAGACAGCCTATGAAATGGGACAGAATATCTGCAAATGACGCGACTGACAAGGGCTTCATCTATAAACAGCTCAAACAACTCAATAGCAAAAAACCCCAGCCCAATCCAAAAATGGGCAGAAGCCCTAAAGAAACATTTCTCCAATGAAGACATACAGATGGCCAACAGGCACATGAAAAGATGCTCAATATTGCTAATTATCAGAGAAATGCAAATCAAGGCTACAATGAGGTATCACCTCACACCAGTCAGAATGGCCGTCATTCAAAAGTCCACAAATGGTAAGTGCTCCCAGCTCTCTGCCCTTAGAGTCCCTTGGACCCTGAGCCACTGATCACAGCCCGTCAGCAGCCAGACCTCTACCACTCTCCTCTTGCATGCTTGTCCCCCTTGACCTCCTTTTTCCTTCTGTCACCACCCACTATGGGCTCCTCCCCCTGGGACAAGGAGACAGGCCCCTTGGCCTCCTGGCTCCAAGAGCTTCCCCAAGTGCAGGGTTGCTCACCCCATCATCGCTGCTCTATGCTGTCCCGTGGCTTCCTGCCCCACCCGCAGCCCCACCCTCAGGCACTGCCCTTCCTGCACAGACTCTGAACCCACCTGAACTCACTTGCTTCCCAGGTGCCTGCACTCCCTTGGGGTCCTCCCCGTACTGTCTGCTGCCACTTCTGCCATGGGGGATGCTCAATCCCAGCACCTCCTTTACCACAAGGCGTGGCCTCCTCAGAATTCTGCTCAAGAACCTCCTCCTCCCTGAATGCACGTCTCATCCTCATGATGCAGCCTTGGCTGAGCTTGGGTAAGCAAGGGGTAGCAGCACCAGAAAGAGCTCTGGGATGGCAGCCCTGGGAGTGATGAGGAGACGGGAGATGGAGCACACCGGCTCCTGGGTCCAGATCCTACAGGTGCTATCAAGGGTCTCACTTGGCCAAAGGATCCGGTTCTGCAGTAGTCTGTCTAAGTAAGGGGGGGAATGGGCAGAGCGTGCCTGCTCACAGCATCCTACAGGAGCCAACACAGTGACCATGGCGGGAGCTTCCCCGGTCCTGAGCCTGGTCCAGAGACGTTATGTATCCTCACGATGACACAGCATCCGAGGAGGAAGGGACTGGTGCCGTCCTCACTGTAGAGATGGTCAAACTGAGTCACGGGGGTTGGAGGGGTGACTGTGCAGGCCACATGTCTGGCACAGGATGGAGACCCTGCAGCCAGACGCCAGGGTCCATGCTCACAACCACCATGCTCGTGTTGAGGTGCACAGGTGAGGTCAGGGGCCCTGGGCTCAGCCTCTGCAGACCCTGCCTTTAGGGACATCCCTTCTGCCACTCCACGGGCATACGCTTGGGAGCCTGTCTTCTCGTCCCCTCCAGGCCGCACCACTGCCGCTGAGCCCCCTCCTCAATCTCCCGCAAGCCACGCCGGCCTCCACGCCCGCACTGCCCCGCGGTGTCCTTGCCGGCCTGAAGCCCAGTCCCACCCTCCAACCTGGGCCCCACGTTGATGATTCTTCTAAATTCAAGGTGGGCCCCTCCCTGCTCCCTCCCTCTCTGTACCCCTGGGGTGCAGCCTCCTCCTCTGCCACCCCCAGCCTGGCCCTGCTGCAGCCAGGCTGAATTCCCCGCGTTCTCTGCAACAAAGCCCTCCTCCTGCACCCACACTCTGACCTGACACTGTCCTCGCTCTGCTCCTCCCTCTGTAGGTGGCTCTGCCCGCTCCCCAGCTCTCAGGTGGGCCGTCACTCCCTGTGGAGCCGCCCTCACCCCAAGGACTGGCTGAGGCGCCTGCCCGTCCCCACACAGCCCTGAGACTTCCGGCCGTAGCACGTCAGCAGGTGTGGCTTACATAGCCACGTGGCCCCCGTGCATTCCCGACTCCGAGCTCCCGGGGCAGGACCTGCCTGTCTTTGGAGGGGTCTGCACTCCGGGCAGAGGCAGCCCGTGCCCCGTCCGCCCCCAGGATGAGGGCCCTGTCCAGAGGCAAGGCCGCCCCATGCTGTCTCCTGCCGGCTGTGCTGACGCAGCTCCTGGGGCGCCCTGTGCATCCGCCTCCGGGGAGCTGTGCTCCCAGCCGCGCAGGCGCAGGTGGTGGGGGCCTCCCTGAGCCCGGGAGCAGGGAGCCGAGCCTGGAGAGGGCAACTGTGACATGGCCGGTGCCTGGAACCTGCAGGCCACCTTCCTTGGGAATGCTGATGTTGCCACTGTCCCCTGAGAGCGCCCCAGGCTCTGAGAGGTCAGGGGAGGTCTCAGCCAGGTTCTGCTCTGCCTGGGACAAGGCAGGTGGTACATCAATGCGTGAAGTTGTACATTTTCTGCCGGTGCCTCTCAGACCCGGCAGAGGGGAGCACAGGGCGCTGGGCCACCAGCCAAAAAGCCAGATTCCATCCTACCCCTGCCCCTTTGTAGGACTAATTCCATCTCCCCTGGGCTCAGTCTCTCTGTTTGCAGACAGGGGCAGTGGTCCAGCTCTGCCCCTCACAGGCCATTTGAGGACCAGCCAACACCAACAGTGCCAGTGGAGCAGCATCCTGGAAGCACCATGACCAGGAGCAATGCGGAGGCCAAGGCCAGGCTGGCTGAGGGTCCCTGGAGGCCTGGAGCTGAGTAACATGGCGCCCAGAGGGTATCCCGGCTTCTTGTGGTGATTGCCCGTGATGACGTCCTGGTCTGCATTCATGACCTCTCCAAGCATGACTGTCATACTTTTTACATCTTAAATATAGACCCTTTCCATCGAGGTCTTTTGATTAAATCTTGTCAACGATGCGGCAGACAAAGGAAAGGGGCTGCAGGACCAAAGGGGTGAAGCACAAAGCATCCTGCCTCGCGTCTTCCTGGGGTGAAGAGTTGGCCCCCATTAGTGGGCCGGCCCCAGAGCTCGCACAGACATCCGCCAGCTGCTGCTCTGGTTTACGTGTGAGCATCTGCCGCCTCACAAAGCAGCCGTCGCAAGTCACCCAGAGTCACCCCGTAAATCTGCACGGCAGCCCGGGGGGCTGGGAGGGGCCGGCAGGTTTATGAGGTGCCATCTCTGCAATTCATGGGGCCAGGGGTTTGCAGGAGGGAACGGGGTGAGAGAGCAGGGGGTCAGGAGGGGAAGGACCAGAGATCAAACTTGAGTGAGAATGCTCATACACTCACATGTGCGCACACACACACACACACA
Source organism: Camelus ferus (assembly GCF_009834535.1). NCBI lineage: Eukaryota > Metazoa > Chordata > Mammalia > Artiodactyla > Camelidae > Camelus > Camelus ferus. The sequence goes on from NC_045700.1 coordinate 95,560,675, forward strand.
TGCACACACACTCACATGTGCGCACACACACACACACTCACATGCGCACACACGGGATTGCAGGCCTTGCCAGATTACTCCAGGGACAGTGAATGCATTCCCTTTCAGAATTTCCTTCATGGCCTGCGTCCGCCCCATGCTAGAGTAGAACATTAAAAAGCGGGGAACGTAATGGGGAAATCCAGATACCGGCCATGTGTGAATTAGATGCCATTAGTACAAACTGGTTTTCTCCAGTTTGGAGTTTTATACTAGGTGTTCGGGTATTAAATAGGTGCTTTTAGGAAGAACCTGTTAGGTAGTGTTCTTAGTTGGAAGGCAGAGGAAAACGAGAGGAAGTAACCTTCACTGAGCACCTGCTACGTGCCAGAGCCCCTCGCTGTCCCACCTTTGCTTACATCTGCCATCTCATTTAATACTCACAGCCGCTCTTTAAAAGGGGCATTGCTTCCACATTTTCCAAGTGAAGAAAATGAGATCTAATGACGTGTCCCAATTGACGTAAAAGGACAAGGCTGGCTTGTCTAGTCCACCCCCTCAGGCAACGTGCGCCTATCAGAGTGATGACGCCATGTGACTGCAGCCCGACAGACCCCTGCAGAACCTGGCTGGCGCCTGCTGAGGGTGGGGCCTACGTGTGGAACAGCTTCCCCTTTGAAATCCTTCCCTTCGCAGCTTGTCGCTGTGCTTGGAGGCGCTGGCAGTGCCTGGTAAGCACTCAGCTTCTTCGATTCTCAGAGCTTGCAGCACTGAGACCAGCAAGGCCCACCCTGGGAGCCTCCTCAGGCCCCCGCCTAGGGCTGCATGGCTGAGGTGCTCATCAGATGCTTGTTAATCGAGGAGTGATGAGATGCAGGCACACATAAGTGAGGTGCACTTTTCTCAGTTTTACAGTTGAACAGGTGGGTGCACATTTGTCAAATTCAGGGTCGTTAGAAATGAACTAGCGTGTGACACGAAGGACCATCACTCTGGCCATCACCACTCATGGGAGCGGCAGCTCCATGGCCACCAGTGCCCCTGAGGCTGGCTCACAAGAGGCTCACAAGAGGCAAAGACTCACCTGTTTGCACACAGGGAGCAGCCATCCTCTGACAGCCTGGTAATGCAGGCAATACGTAGAAGCCACCATCTGCAAGAGGAAGGAGGCAGACGTCCCCCGAAGGCTGCAGAGCAGTGAAGAGCTGGAGACTCTACTGAGATGGGAAGATGGCTTGGAAGCTGCTGTAGCTGGTCCAGCAAAGGTGATGAGGCTGCAGGGGCAGAGATGGAGGAGGAGTGGGGACAGGCAGACGAGGAGGATAGCGCAGTTAGACTTCAGGTCCCCCTGCACGTGAGGGGCGAGGAAAAGTCTGGGACGGCTCTGGGTGTCTAGCTTGGTTGATGAGCTGAATAAATGGTGTGGTCTCTCTTGAAGAGAGGGGAAAATGACGGAGGAGAATATGGTCACAGAAACCAAAGGAGGAGAAGAGTTCAGAATGGAAAAGTGATCTGCAGTGCCAATCTCGGGTTCAAAACCACTGAAACATGGAAGGAAGCAGGGATTCTTCTGTTCCCTACTGTGCCTGGAGAAATCCTCACCACGGGATGCCCCAAACATTGGACGGAGCATAAAAAGAAAATGCTTTAAGTATGCACGACTGGGTTAGTGGAGCCGGAGGGAGATTGTCAGAGCCTGAAGCAAGCCTGAATCTGGATAAGGAGTCCAGTCACTGGAGACGGTACTTTCCTGGGGACAGCGACTCATCCCTGTTGGCCGACTGCCTGGGTTTAATAGGCCACGTGATTCAGGGAGAGAGCACAAACCTGGGGGCTTGAGACTGGCTGGGAGTCAAATTAAAGAAGCTTAAATAAAGCCAGAACCCCTAAAATGTGCCTCTTCAGTAGGTAAAATTTGGGGGAAAAACAAAACAACTTGTCTTGCTGAAAGAGACGGTCTTACCCTGGATGGATCTGAATAAAGGAAAAGAATGCTCTAAGAATTCCTAATGTAAAGCCAATATTCACAGGATTTGGGACTGGGATCCACACTATGACACTCCTTGTGTGGTGGAAAGGAGCCAAAAATTTACTTTAAAGAAGTCGCAGGTGGGTCAGTTCCCCAGGCACCTAGAAGATGCGAATTTGGAGGATTAAACTTTAGACTTGAGCCTCAAAAGATCAAATCCTATGGACTATGGTATTCACAGTCAAATACCCAGTTCACACAGAGAAACAAGCCGCCAAGAGCGAGAGTCAGCAGAAGCTACAAACTGCAGAATGTGACCCACAAAGATGAAGCTGTCGTCCTTATGCTAAGATATAAAATACACTTCTTTTATCTGTTTCAAGAAATAAAAGAAGACTTTGAAAGTATTATAACATGAAGTTATGAAAGAAATAAACAAGTAGATACAAAATAGAACCAATAAAACTGCTAAATAGGAAAGACATAGCTAAAATTAGAAACTCAATGGATGGCATCAACAGCTGACTAAATACAGCTGAAGAGAGACTAAGCAAATTAGAAGACAGAACTGAGTAATTTACAGAGAGTGTAAAATGTAGAAGAGATGGAAGTTATGAAAGGTGAAGAGATGGGAGGTAGAGAGAATGTGAAAAAGACAGTATTTGAAGAGATAAAGGAAGAGAATTTTCCATAACTGAGGCTCTAACGCTCAGATTAAGAAACTAGTGAACACCAAGAAGAATAAATAAAATCACCTGAGAAGTGACCTGAGGAACCCCAAGACAAAGAGCATCCAACAGCAGAGAGGGAAGACAGCTCCCTAACGATGCGGAGCAGTCTGAGCGCATTTCAGCGACAACAGAAACTGCAAGATCGAAGAATAGCATCTTCAAAATGTTTTGAGAAAACAATGATTGATCTAAAATTCTATGCCCAGAACAACATATGTTCCAAAAATAAGGGTGAAATAAAGATTCCTTAGATTAACAACAATGGAGAGAATTCACAGCAGATAGACTTTTGGGAAGGTAATTCTGAAGGATATGCTTTAGGACACATGGCCCCCAGTGTTCACAGCAGCACTAGTTACGGCAGCCAGGACATGGGAGCAGCCTGAGTGTCCACGCACAGAGGACTGGATAAAGGAGCAGTGGTGTATTCGTACACTGGAATACAACTCAGCCATAAAAAAGAATGATAGAACGCCATTTGCCGCAACATGGATGGACCTGGAGATCGTTGTTCTAAGTGAAGTAAGCCAGAGAGACAAAGACAAATGTCATGCGATATCACTTACGTCTGAAATCTAAAAAAACACTAATTCTATTTACAAACCACAAACAGAGTCCTGGACATAGGAAACAAACTATGGTTACGAAAGGGGAAAGGGAGGGGGAGGGATAAATTAGGAGTTTGGGGATTAACAGACACACATTAGTATATATTAAATAGATAAACGGCAAGGACCTACTGAAACTAACACTGTAAATCAACTACACTTCAATCAAAAATAAAATTAAAAAAAAAAGAAAAAGAGGATATACTTTAGGAAGGAGAGTAGTTCCAGAAGGAAGGTCTGAGATTCATGCAGAAACAGTTTGTGAAACACAGTAATGAGCACATGGGTCAGTCTGGACCCCATGAACACACTCATAATAATGCCTAGTCCGTGGATGCAGGGAAGGCAAGACAGCCGTACGTTAACGAGAGGAACAGCACACAAACTGGGGAGCAAATCACGCCTCAACAGAGGTCAGAGAATTTGTGTCCCAGACCACGTGCTTCACCCGTGCTGCGGTTAGGCTGTAAGTCAGTGGCACAGATGGTTTGTCTATGGACCTGTGACTGATTCTAGCACAGACTTGCTGCTAGGCTGACCCGGCAGGTCGAGGGGACCAGGTTAAACCATCACGTCTAGTGATGGATGAGAGGCAGCTGGTGGCACTGGTGTGGACTGGCTATTCTGCAGGCCCCTCATCCTGGAACTTATCCTCACCATCGGCCTGCATGCCGAGGGCTTCTGCACAAATGCCGTATAGTCGTTCAACCAATACCAACCAGAGTTTCTGAAATTAAACATGTTCCCATGTCACCTTCTTGTTCTTTTCCGGTTCCTGGGCAGAGCTCCCTGGACACCAGCTCTCAGACCCGCAGCCACCCTGGGCCTGGGAGCAATCAGCCCACCCCCGCCCCATTTCCTTTCGAGCGCCCCGCTCCGCAGGCTGGAAGGCTCGGCAGCCGGCCCCGAGGCAGTGGATGAGGTGCAGGTGTGCCCCTCTCGAAGGAGAACGCCTCCCAGGCTCCTGCCAACTGCTCCCCCGAGGAAACCATCACATCTCGTCTTCAACCGGGGCCTTGTGGCAGGACAACCGTGTGGCAAGTTCTCCTGCTCTGAAACTCCAGTTTATAAGGGGTTTATGGGAGATGCGGGGCCTGGGCTTCTGCCCGACAGCAGAGGGCATGGCTGCAATAACCACCCGAAACATCTGTTGGAAACAGAAAAAAATATTTTGAAGAAAGTACTTCCACACCCCCTGCCGTGGCTGTAGACCACATCTGCCCGGTCTGCGAAGGCTGAGGTGGGGGCACATGAGTGCCCGTCACGCATCCCCTTGCTGCTTTGCACTTTGATTCAAGGGCTGGTTGCACTTCGGGTTCCACAGGACGTGTGTATTCCGGTGTGTGTTAGCCAGGGTTCTCCAGAGAAACAGACCCATAGGCGGAGAGGGGATTTATTAGGACAACTGGTGTTACGTGGTTACCGAGGCCGGGAGGTCTGCGATCTGCCGTCCGCGGGCTCCAGCACCCGAGGGCTGTTGGTGCAATTCAGTCCAAGCGCAGAGGGCTGAGAACTGCGGGGGCCGCCAGCGTCCAAGGCCTGGAGTCTGAAGGCCAGGGAACTGGGAGCTCGCATGTTCCGGGACAGGAGAAGCAGGCTGTCCCAGCTCAAGAAGAAAGAGACAATCTGCCTGCCCTCTGCCTTGTTGCTTTGTTCGAGCTCTCTGCGGATGAGAGGGTGCCCACCCGCGTCGGTGGAGTGAGTCTTACTCAGTCTGAGACTCAGATGCTAATCTCCTCCAGAGACCCCCGCACGGACACACCCAGGAGTGACGTTCCACCACCCACCTGCGCTTCCTGCAGCTAAGCTGATGCATCAAGTGAACCATCCCATGAGGGGTCATTCACTTAGCATTTACTGAGGGCCTGTCAACTCCCGGCTCTAGTAAGATGAAGATGGGAAAACGGAGCTCCTTCTTCCTGAGCTGATGAACAGACTGAGGGGCTGGGGGAGCTAGAGACAGCGGGGCATTGCCAGTGATGGGACCAGGGCCTGGGGCAGAGCCGTGCAGGCGCAGACTGGAGGTTACTGCCCTCTGCTCTGTGTGTGCACGCGCGCGTGCATGTGTGTGTGTGCACGCGTGCAGTTGTGATCTCACCTGTGCTGCTACAGACTCTGCAGAAGCAGCGGCGTCTGGGGGAGGCCCTGCAGGGTAACTAGCAGCTTTCTAGGCTGAAAAGAAGAAAAAGAACTTGTTGCAAAGAAGGAAGAACCAAGGAGGAAAATGAAAACATGGTTTCACAACCAACACCCATTCAGCCATTTATTCCTCAGCCAGGGGCAAGCAGGGGCACGGGGGCAGTCAGACTGGGGTCTGCAGACACGATCTCCGGCAGAACTGTAAAATTTTGATTCATTTTCTGGATCCACTAGACGGCTGGCTTAGAACCAACCGAGCCATGTGATTTCAGCACCAAGTCTGCGTTGCGTCCCTGGTGGAAAGGAGTAGGCATAGCACTGCTCAGAGTTACAGAGAACGAACAAAGGGGCCCTGTGCAGCACAGGGCGTCTGCACAGGTGGGAGAAGCAGCTTTCCACACAGCACGTGGACCGGGGGGTGGGAGGGGCCCAGGGAACAGGTCCTCCCACCAAGCATACCGTTGTCTTTGGAAGAGAGACATGAATCTCAGCAAAAGAGCTTCCCCCATTCATCAAGCTGATGCTGCAAATGAGGCTCTAAATGGTTCTGTTTTATCTGTTCTTCTTACGCGTATCTTTTCATTATTTGTTGTATAAAACCTTTATAACAAAGGGTCAATGCTTTGGCTTATGTTTATGTCCTATACAAGTGTCATTGTAATAAAAATAATATTAGAAACACTGGGTATCCATAAAAATTGTTTTTCCTTAAATGGATCCATATATTCTTCAAGTTTGAGAAACCCCGATCACTTTATTTTTCTTTTTAAAAATAATTGCATCTATATACCATAACACTAATATACCATAACATATTGCTTTCCTCTTATTTTTTTCAATGTTTAAAACTCTGCTTTTCATTATCAAAAAAGCCAGGCTGCTCTCTTCTCAGATCCACACTGTAAAACAAAGAACATGACATTCCGTTAAATTAGGCTTTATAAAACATCGCGGCGCAGTTAAAAAAAAAAAAAAGATGATGAAAAATGTGAAAACATCAATGACTTTTTATCAGAGAAATTTCTTTCACCTCCAGAAAAGACTGGAATTAATTTATGGAGCCCTGGATGTAGACAAGGGGGGCTGAACTGGCCAGATCCTTCTTTTAAGTAGTAAAACGAAAACTCTTCAGGACGGATTTTTCGCATTGTTCTCATACTGGCCGAAGTACCGCCCTGGGCCCATGGCGTGCTCTCCCTCTGATCTGGACAGAGCGCGGCGCTGCCAGGTGAGTGATAACTCACGCGGGTGTGGGTGAAAACCAGCTCACCCCGTGGATCGAGCAGACTTCACTTAGAAGTCATTGCAGCTTTTCAAAAGAAGATCGTGTCCCTTTGAAATTCCCTTAGAGAAGAAATTCCATCTCTGCTTTTTATTATACGATTGCATTAACTCTTACATTGGGATAAAAAGAAACACATTCTGTTCTTCAAACAATAGAGAAGGAAAATGTCACTCTCACCCGGCTTTTCTTTTTGGGGGATTTCTGACACGTTCGTATCCTCAAAGGCATTTTTACTCTTTGGGGGAGATTTGAGGGCCAATTAATTTGGAAATAGAGTAAGTGCGTTCTTTCCTGTGCCTTGAAAACCACCCCCACTCTTCTGATTTTATCTTAATAAAGACACAGATACCACTTAAGAAGCTTGGAATCCAAATGGTCAGAAGCGAAGAACGTTGAGGTAGCTCTGTGCAGGGTTCTCTGGGGGGAGAGAAGACGTGACACGTCCTAACCTGGAACCTAGGAAGTTCTGGCGGTCACAACGCCTCCTCACTTCACCAGCCAGCCCTGGACAGCGGGTGTGGGTGTGCAGGGCACACGGGGGTGGGGGGGGTGCATCATTCTGTTCGGCTTTGGGGTAGAAAGTGCTCACTAAGTCAGTCCTCACGTCTTCAACATGGGGTCTTGATTAGTGTTACAAGAATGAGCAAGATTTTTTTGAATTAGAAAGTGAGTTTTGAATGGAAATCTCAGAGATCTCAGAGAAGCAGGAAATTTCAGAAGAAATCTCAGACTGTGAAGAATAGTGGATGATTTAATATTATTTTTAGGTCTTTACTGGCAATAACACTCTTTTTTTGTTTTTACATATGTGGCTTTCTATATATTTTACGTCTTCTAATCACATTTTCATTGCCACTGTTGTGTCTAGAAATAGTTGCCTTGAACATCCCAAGTGCAAGCTAAGCCACTGTCAGCGTGTCCTCTTACCAGGTATACAGTCTGTGATAAAAGATGTAAAAATATAAGCCAGCTTGTTTTTGAGAGAGTCTGTCAGCTTCATCACAGCAAGAAGCACTGGCATTTCGGGCACATGCTCACGGTGGTCCCAGGGTGGGCCTCCTGCCCGGGACTGGAACTGGTTGGTGAGAGGCTTACTGCTGATCAGCCGATCTGCGGAGATTTACCAGGCAGCGACCTTCACTTCCCAGAGATGACAGTCCCCTTTATTAGCTGGCTGTCGTGATAGCTTCTGCCTGCCTTCCGTGTCAGATGGCATAGAAGACGGTGCGGGAGTGCCCTGCAGTGTGCAACAGCCCCCCGAAGTGCGGCAGCAACGCCGTCTTTGTATTTATCGCCATCTCCTCCTCCTCTTTTCTAACTACTCCATGGGCGATGGGGAGTGTCTGCCTGACCGGTTTTATTCTCTTCTCTTGCTTGTTTTGCCTACCAGCCTCAGCCAAGTAATTTATCGGCAAATCGGTAATGTAGTTAGGTTTCTATGCCGGCCGTAGGTAGGTTGGAGCTGATTTGCAAGAGACTATGCAAAACAACCTAACTCTGAGAACTGAAAAGTGCAATATTTGAAATAAAACCTCGCTGGATGGGCTCACCAGCAGGCTGGAGTCAGCAGAATAAAGGTCTGTGAACCTGAAGACAGGTAAAGAGAAATGATTCTGTCTGGAGAGTAAAGAGGAAAAATAGGAAAGAGGGAACAGAGTTAGGGCCTGTGGGCGTGATGAGCCTCTGAGCGGCCGTCTCCACGCCCACCCTCCCCTCTTCCCCTTCACACCGCACGTAACCCCACTCTGCTCCTTCTCCCCGACTCAGGACTGGATCCCAGCTGCTCTCGCTGCCTTGAGACCAAGCACTGCACATCACATGTATCCAACACTCAGCAAATACGTGATACATGACTGGGTGGGCGCTGTTTGCAGACTTGCCTACAAGGGTGAAGCAATCCACATTCACCAAAGTAGGGAAATGCTTAAATTATGTAGATCTGTGTATGGAACAGATTACAAGCACTGAAAACTTTAATTTTGAATAGTACTGATGACATAAGAAAGCTTTCACAATATGGTGCTACATGACTATAGGAAGACAGACCACTTCACATACAGTGTGGCTTTGCCTTTCCTTGCAAACTATGTCTTTTCATTTATTCATTCAGCAGAAGTTGATTCATGCACAATATTGTGAAGTGTCACTGTCCTAGGTGCCAGCTGATGTGTGTGTGTGTGTGTGTGTGTGTGTGTGTGTGTTTGTGTGTGTACATCAAGCAAGCCATGTCCTCATGGAGTTTACGTTCAAGACAGAGCAGAGAGACAGCAAACAGAACAAACAGCTGCACATTTAATTAGGTGACAAGCACCATGAGTGAAAACAAGACAGGGAAGAGATGTAAGTGGTTCTCAGGGGAAACTTTAAACAGGGCTCTCAGGAGAGTCACACAAACACTGAACCTTGACTTGAAGGAGCCACATGGACATCTGAGAGCAGCCCATTCCAGAAGGGCTAGGAAGCTCAAGGGATCTGAGCCGAGAGGAGACGGGTGTGTCTGAGGACTGGCGGGGAGGCCGGTGGGGCAGCAGCAGGGAGGACAGGCACCGAGTGGCCCCGGATGCAGGCAGAGGGGCCCAGGGCACCAGGCTCCTGGAGGGCCTGGCTGCTCCCTGTAAGGACTCTGGTTTTTACTCTCTAATAAGGCAGGTCGAGCAGACAAGTGATCTGACTATCTGACTGAGTCTTGAAAGAGTTACTCTGGCTGCTGTGTTGAGAAAAGATTCAAAGGGGCCAAGACTACAGTGTGTGTGCATGTGTGTGTGCGTGCGTGTGTGTGCCTGCCATGTGACTGGACAAGGTGTGAGGCGGTCACCTTCAGGAGGAAGTCTCAGTCTCACATCTCGGAAATGAACATCATATCATGGCTTGTGTAGTTTTTCTGGGGGAAGAATTTGCACGAGCCTGCAGTGAGCTGTGAGAGGTCCCGGAGCGTCAGTCACCTACATGGTTGAAGGGGGGCTGTACTCATACTTTTGAAACATAACGACGTTTTCAGTTCTTTCCCTGAGATTAAGCCCAAGCAGTAGGGGAGAGAGCAGTTGGGAGTAGATCGGAGTGACCGTATCTTGGGATCCGGACCACCCTTGACGATGGGAAATGGTCCAGAGAACTTGTGAGACTCTGTGCTCACAGGAGCCCCTTGGCAGCAGAGTGTTTCCTCGTGCTTCCTCGATGGGCAGAGGCCGCGCTGGGGAAGTGCTGGGTGTCCTTGGGTCTCGCATAGAGTGGACACTCATGTGTTGTTTCTCAAAGCTGTAACCTCATTACCAGGGGAGTAGAATAAGGAGAAAGCTGACTGCCCCTCAGTGGTTCTGACGTTTGTTAATTGCATGCTAATTCCCAGTCCACAGCAAATTGTAGCTCTTATCACTCCTTGGTGTTAAGATTGTTAACTTTTTCTTTTTCACACCCCTGTCCCCTCACCCTAAGCACTTAAACATGTGAGCATCTTTATGTAGTTGCTCCTATGAATTTTAGCTGGAAATTAAACCTGAGGAAGGAGTTCAAAAATGACTTTAATACAACTTTCTGTTGAAAATTGCTTAAAACTCAATCCTTTCATTCTGTCCTCTGCCCTTCACTGGGGGGTCACCGCTGGTAATGCAGGGAACAGCTGCCCCGATCCCATGTGAATGCACAGCTGGGCCACCCCAGACTCCTGAAGCCCGTGCTGTGCGTCTCTTGGTTTCATGGGCGGCTCTGCCAGATGTGGTCTTGCTGATGCCAAGCACAGTGAGTCTCTCCAGCAAGGCAGACATTTGAGATCATTAAAGTAACACATTTTCGCCACTATGTATAAAAATAGATTCAAAAACAAATGTCTTCTGTAGAGCACAGGGAACTATATTCAGTATCTTGTAATAACCTTTAATGAAAAAGAATATGAAAATGAATATACGTGTATATATACATGACTGGGACATTGTGCTGTACACCAGAAATTGACACATTGTAACTGACTAGTATATACTTCAATAAAAATAAACAAATAAAAATAAAAATTAAAAAACAAACAAAAAATAACAACAAAAATAAGATAAAATAGATAAACAACAAGGACCTACTGTAGAGCACAGGGAACTATATTCAGTATCTTATAAAACCTATAATGGAAAAGAATCTGAAAAAGAATATGTAAATATAATTATAACTGAATCACTTTGCTGTACACCTGAAACTAACACAAAATTGTAAATCAACTTTATTTCAATTAAAAAAAAGCAAAATAAATGAAGTGACACATTATAGGTAGCCCACCTATGATTCTGAGCAAGACCTTTCATTGGATTTTGACTGCTGGGGCCCGACGGTCTTGAACTTCCCAGCTGCCACATCAGGGGGACAGCTTTCCCTCGGCTGCTCATCTCGGGTGGGTTAGTGGCTCCCGGGCACACCCCTGAGTGCCCACCTCTTTGAGGCAAGTTGCCGCCCGGGTCTGGGTGCCCAGGTCGTGCTGCGGGAGGGTAGTGCTGAAGAGGACAGCTCCCTGCGGGCCCCTTTGCAGGACGGCAGCCCCGGGCTTCAGAGGCGGTGCCTCTCTCTGTCCCGAGGCGTGGAGTCAGAGGCCAACATCAGGGCGAGGAGGTCAGTGCTCAGGCATCCCTGCCTTCTGTGAGCTGATGCCACGTTCTGACCCTTCCATATGAAAAATGGCCCGCTAAAATCAGCACCCTCTGCTCTGTGGCTGCCTGTGTTGCCTTGCTCAGTGACATTCTCATCTCAAGCTCTGACTCCAGACCATACGTAGGTAGACGAGAGCGTGAAGAGGGAGTGCAAGTTTCAGAAGAACGCCACCTGGAAGATGAGCAGGGAGAGGCTGGTCCATAATTGTCAGCCTGCGACACGTAGACAAATGCTGCTGTGCAGGAGTGTAACCATTCAAATTCACAATGGAGACAATTTAAATACTGTTTCAAAATAATATCCCACAGAGGGGTGTGCCAATAAATTGTATTAAAGGAACATTTAAATCAACATATTTCATAAATTCATAGAAAGCAATTGTAAGTCATTAATTTGAGGGTTATGAAAAATATCTGGTATTTGTCCTTGCTTTTGTCTGGACTGTATAAATTTAGATTTGAAAGGTCTTCACAATCCAAACACGAGTTGACAATACATATTTCATTGTAGATGGTCTTGAGGTTCTGTTCTTTGAAGTGTCATCAGTTTTAATGGTGCCAAAATGAATTACACTCACCTAACAAAAATGTTAGGCACTGGGAATTTTGAGTTGAGTTACAGATGAAATTTCTAATTACAGGAGAGTTACCTGGTGACTATTCGTCTGAAACACTACGTGGAGCCCTCGCTCCCAGCCTGTTTCACAGCTCATCACCATCGTTCCTGCCTAGCTCACCTCCCGTGCCCTCCCCCTCCCCGTCACCGTCACTGTCCTTACTTGCACAGCCACCTGGTGTCAGCGCCTTACCTGGTTTGTAGGAGGAAAGAGCACGACACGCCGACCGGTCTCTCTGCTGGCCTCCCTGACGCTCCGTGGGCCTCGAGCTCCAGCCGCGCCCCTGCTCCCTGAGCTCTGACCTCACCTGCAGCTCCCCGCCTTCTCCGAGGTCCCAACCCTCCCAGCCCCGCCCTCTCCACGGCAGGTGTCCAGACAGCCTACAGCTTGGGTAAGACCCCTCCTCCGCTGGCCTCCACACACTGCTGGCAGCAGGGAGGTGGGCCCTGAGCTCTGCAAGCCCCCGACAGGCCCACTGCCTCATCCCTCCCCACGTCTTCTCCTGACTCCCACCTCTGCCACGGCTTTGACGGCCTCCATCTTCCGTGAGGCCACCAGGACTAGCCCCAGGGTGCTCTCCCCACCTGCTTCCCCAGCCAAGAGGGGAGCTCAGGGGCCCAAGCCACCTGCAGCCCGGCCTCGGCTTCCCGCTCTGTGGGGAGCCAGGCCCGGCCCCCAGGCCCGCTGTCCCCCGCCCAGCTTCACGTGCCGCCAAGCGCTGAACCACCAGTGACCTGGGATTGTCTGTCTGTCTACACACCAGAATGTACGCTCCATGAGAGCAGGAGTTTTGCCATTTTATTCACAGCTGTCTCCCCAGTTCTTAGCTCAGTCCTCGGCGCAGGTAGGTGGTCACGGCGTTTATGTAAGAGACAAACGAATGACTGCTCGTGCTGCGCTACTGGCCTTGCTTCTGTTTCTTGAGAAGACAGAAGGCACCAGAGGAGAACTTCCACGTGCCCCACCACCTGGACCAGCAGGTAACTGTACCTGACTTCTCTCCTGCATTGAACACGATTCCACCTTATCTGCCCTGTTGGCTTGTTTGCTGTAAATCCATGCTGCACAACCACACGGGACACAGCGCTGTGTCAGACTCCACTTTGAGGCGGTGCCAGTCCTCGCCCTCCCGTACCATGCAAGGGGACACCCCTGTCTCCCTCCCCAGCCTCAGTGCTCCTGCCATGCATTTTACACCTGCGTTTATTATAAACCCATGATACAGTTCATTGATTTTTGATGACATTAAGACATTTAAAGCATCAAACAGTAAAACATTTAAGAAGACAACGTTCTGAAGATGGGTGGTAGTGATAATTTTCCAATAATATGAACAAACTTAATGCCACTGAGCTGTGCACTTACAAATGATTGAAACACTAACTTTTGTTATGAGTATCTAACCATAACTAAAGTTTTTAAAGATAACTCAAAAAAATTTTTAACCATATGTATATTATTTTATTTCTTAAAAGAATGATTTTTAAATGCTAACATTTTACCACAATGCTTCAAATTTTTTAAGAAATTAAATGTCAATAAGTAATTTTATTACATAAATACCCATCATGCACTCATGTATTCACACACCGATTACTTATTTTTATATATAAACATATAAAACATTATTCAATGAATAAAATTTTAGAAATGTTTTATCATTCAGCAACTTTATTCTTTTCCTTAACATAAGTTTTTATAATTCTGTATATTGATACATGTAGGCCTGATTCACTCTGCCTGTATAATATTCCATTATATGAGTAATGCAGCAATCTATACATGTGTAGATCTAAAAGATAACTCAAAATTTAAAAGGAGAGTTGAAGCAATGATTTTCTGTTCTCAGCCTGAGTTCCGACGTACCTGGGCCTGAGCCATCCTGGTCGCTCTGTGTGGTCTGCTGGCCCCGGGGCCCCCACCCTCACCGTGAGCGGGTGCCCCCCGATGCCCTCCCCCTGCAGCGGTGGATACAATGCATGCTCTGCTCCCTTGGAACTGAGGAAAGCGGAACTCAACACCCAGCTCAGACAGTCTGAAGCCAGGGGCCAAGCCCGTCAGCCTGGACCTGGACTATCTTCCCCTGTGATAAGCACCACTTCTTTGTGCCATGTTAAGTTTTTTAATAGTAAAACTGAGGCCTTTCAACTTTTTCCTGTGAAATGCTGCACTTGCGCTTAAACCGCCCCCCCAGGGGGCTGTGAAAGCGGGGTTCTGTGGCAGCGCGGTCTCAGGGAGAGACGCCCCGCGGTCTCGGCTGAGGATGCGGGCTCCATCCGAATCTGCAGTGAGAGGGGCTGCCAAGGAGACGCTCACGGCACCTGCAGACATGGGGGTCTGGAAGGGAACCGGGGTGGCTGCTGCAGTGTCCTCTGTGTCCCTCTGGCCTCACTCGGAGCACGTGTTGAGTCCCAGGGCCCTCACAGTGAAGGGGTGTTGACCCTCAGGGAAGTGAGGACAGGGGACAGGGAAGGAACACCAGGAGCCGTGCTGGAGAGACAGTGCAGACGCGTGGAGGGTTTTGCTTGGAAAACGGCACAGAAGACCATGCAGAGGCGGCCTCTGGGTAGCAGAAGGCATCACACACACCATTGGTCTCTTGGGAGATCAACTATTTTTATTTTTTTAATTAAAAAAATTAGCTTTAAAAAATTGAATAGTCAGTTTACAATGTTGCATCAGTTTCTGGTGTACAGCGTAGTACCTCAGTCATACATGAACACACATGCATTCATTTTCATTACAGGTTGCTGCAAGATGTTGACTATAGCTCCCCGTGCTGCACAGGAGGAACGTCTGTTTTATACATAGTAGTTATGTCTGCAGATCTCGAGCTACCAACTTATCCTGCCCCACCCGCTTCCCCGCTGGTGAACATGTCTGTTTTCTACGTCTGTGAGTCTGTTTCTGCTTTGTAAATAAGTTCACTTGTATTTTTTTTTTTTAGATTTCACATATAAGTGAGATCATATGATATTTCTCCTTCTCGCTTACTTCACTTAGAATGACGATATCCAGGTCCATCCATGTTGCTGCAAATGGCGTTATTTTATTCTTTTTTATGGCTGAGTAGTATTCCATTGTATATATACCACTGCTTCTTTATCCAGTCCTCTGTGGATGGACACTTAGGTTGCTTCCACATCTTGGCTGTTGTAAATAGTGCTGCTGTGAACATTAGGGTGCAGGTATATTTTTGAATTAAGGTTCCCTCTGGATATATGCCCAGGAGCGGGATTGCTGGGTCATGTGGTAAGCCTGTTTTTAGTTTTTTGACCAACTATTTTTAAATCACAAATAAACAGGGAGACAGAGTGAGTCTCACATACACACATGCAGGAAGGGCCACTCGGAGTGCACGGGCCCCTCCCCGGCACCGTCAGTGTGCGAGCTCTTCTGGGGACGTCAGCCGGACCTGCTCCCGAACGGGCGCAAACCCAGAGCCCCCAGCTCGCGGAGTCGCAGTGAACGGAGGAGCTGCTGCTGCTGCCGAGACGACGGACCCTCTCAAGCCTTAAAGGGGCTCCTGTCCCGTCGGGTGCAGGGTGAGGACTCTGCCAAGTGGACCCAACAACAGGAAAAGGAAGGAGGGAGGCAAGGACGGGGGCAGGGAGGTTCTGGGGAGGATGAGCTTGGGCGGAGGGGGAAGCCGGACGGTTGCAGAGACCTGGCTGGGGGGAACCTGGGGTGAGGGCGGATGCTGGTGGGTTTGCCTGGAGGACAGAGATGCGAGGGAGCCTGGGGGAGAGGAAAGCTGGGCCAGGAGGGCCTTGAATGCCGCATTGAAACGATGGGATGGGCTCCCTTCGGGAACCTGGGTCGGTCTGGTCCCTGCCTGAAGGCTCCCCTGGTGCCTCGGGACCACACGCTCCCCTGAAGGAGCCCCCTTCCTGAAAGGATCCTGGCATGAGTGGACCCTGAGATGCTCCCTCAGGAAGAAAGGGCAGCTTGGCCATCAGAACACGAGGCAGGTGGCAGGGGGTGGGGAGTGGAGGCATCATGGTGGCCCCATCTAGCTGGGTGATGACTTTGGGGGGACACATGGGGCCCAGGTCCAGCCACAGTTGCAGAGAACAGGGACAGCAGGTGGCGCTGCTGACTTGGTCAGCGCAGGTGATGGGGACCCCCCCCCCCGGGCTTGCCCTCTGGCTGTGGCCCTGCTGCTTCCTCTGTTGCCCTGGGAGGAGAGAGGTGGCCAGACCCCAGGCAGCTGAGGCCCGCCACTTCTGGGGCAGCCGTTCTCAGCCTGCCCCAACCCCAAGCAGCCCCGCACCAGGGCCCGTCCGCCTTGTCAGCTGGGGAGACCACGGGACACCACGTTTCTCTGGGACACGGGCCTTTCGGGGGGTGGGTTGGTGTCCCAGAGCACCTAACGAAGCAGTGGGTGGCTTAAATAGCAGAGGTGCACTGTTTCCCTGCCCTGGAGGCCAGAGCCCAAGGCCACGGTGTCGGCAGGGCTGGTTTCTCTGAGGCCGTGCGGGAGAAGCCGCCGCAGGTCGCTCTCCTGTTTCTGGTGGTTGCCAGCGACGTTTGGGTTTCCCTGTAGATGTGCCAGCCCCGTCTGCATCATCGCAGGGCGTTCTCCCTGTGAGCCTGTCTGTGTCCAAATTTCCCCTTTTCATAAGGACACCAGCCACATTTGATGGGGGCGAACCCTCCTCCAGCGTGACCTCGTATTAAGTAATTACATCTGTGACCACCCAGCTTCTAATTACGGCCACAACCTGAGGTCCTGGCAGCTGGTGCTTCAGCAGGTGAATTGCAAGAGGCCATGGTTCCGCCCAGCCCAGCTGTGGCTCCCGGCCCAGGAGCAAGCTGCCTTGGCTTTCCTTCTTCTCCATCCCGCCTGGCTTCCCCTGAAGCAGGCTGGGACCGAGGCTGCAGGTACCGGGCAAGGGGGCAGGTGTCGGGGACACTGGGACACACCCACTGAGCCTGCCTCAGCACCGGTTTCCTCCGCAGGAAACGAGCGCTGTCCGGGACGTTACTGCTCACGGTCTCGTCCCATCACTTAACCCCTTAAAGGGGTGGAAGATCTCCCCAGGCTCTAAAAGGAGACCCCATCCGCCCGCAGTTCCCACGAGTCACCCCCCTTGTGAGCAAACGAGGACAGTGTGAGGGGCAGCCTGACACCTGCCTCGGGTGCTGGGCCGCGCGAGGCCGGCTGTCCCCTGCAGTCACGTGGTGCTTCTCATTCAGCCCCTCTCCACCAGCCCAGCGTCCTCCCCTGCAGCCCGCTGCTCCCTCCCGGAGCACGGAGCCCCCCACCCCACCCCGACCACTTCGTTAGCGTTCATTAGGGAGCAAGTGGGGTTTGACCTCGGGCCCTCAACTCTGCCCACTGGGCAATCAGGGCAAATTCTAATTTCAGCCACGGAAACAGCTAAACTTCGCCAAAAGGGAGTCCCTCGCCCCGGCCCCCACACAATGATCCGTACTTCAAAAGACCGTGGATGTTTTCAGAAGCAATCACAGCCAGTCAAGAGGCCGTACGGAGAACGTGTGGGTTAAAAACATCACCCGTGAATGATCCAAAGGGCCAGCTCGCCGCCGAGCTCCAGGCCCAGGACCTTGTGGCCGGGGTTGGGGGTGTGGGGGGGGGTGCGGCTCCTTCCCATCTCCCTGGCTCTTGCCTTTGTGTCCTGCACACTCCAGATGCCCCACCCAGGCCCCTGTGGGCAGATGTGGGTGCATTCATGGGCACGACTCTGCGACTGCTCAGGAGAACAAGGGTCCAGTCTGCTTCCTCAGGGCAGCTTGCCAGCCCGACAGCCCAGGCAGCCACAGTCTCCTGGGTCCGGGAAACTAGAGACAATGCCTTTTCCATGCAGCAGACATCAGCAAAAGGCCAGCTTCTCAGCTGAAGGCTCCCCAGGCCCCAGACAAATGTGTCGCCAGATTCAGCATCTCAGGTGCTGCATCTCCAGGGGGAACTAAAAAAGACAGGGATTTCCGTGTCCTGAGCTCAGCAGAAGAGCAGAGGAAGGGATAGGAGAGAGCAAACAGTGAGCAGCGGACATCCTGGAAGACTTCCCAGGGGAGGTGATCTTTAAGGATTCCAATGGGCAGAGAGTCATGTGAAGAGATTTGAATAAGCATGGCTACTTCAGGAATTAACTCATTTGATTAATAAGTCTTTGCTGTGCTGACTGCACGCAGGGCAGGGCGCCGCGGCTGGGGGGGAGGAAGCCGGCCAGCCCTGATCTTGCGCGGCTCATACTCCAGTAAGAAAGGCCAAGCTGCAGAAGTAGCTAGTGTGATAAATTGCCAGGCACTGCTGCCAAGAAACAAACGAGACCTCGTGCCGAGGAATAATGGGGTGGGAGTTCCTCCTGAGACGGGAGGTCCTGCACCCAGGGGAGCAGAGACCTGGAGTTCAGGAGGTGGGAGTGTCCCAGGGAAACGCAGCCACGGAGTCAGCGCTGGGGCCAAGAGTGGAGGGCGGGGGCCAGCGGGGGCGGGGCCGGGGCCGGGGCAGCAGCTCCTGCCCGGGGGAAGCAGTTCAGGTTCTGCTCTGAAGCACTCGAGGCGCCAGCCGGCTGTCTGAAGCACTCGAGGGACGGATGCTGGCTGTGTGCTGAGGCTGCCCCGGCTGCAGCCGGTGTGCAGAGGCCAGCAGGGGATAGTCAGAGATGCTGCTGTCTGCGGCTCCGAGGCCGTGGGTGTGGAGAGAAACAAAGGAACCCAGGAGCTACTGCCTGGACGCAGGGGAGAGAGGAGGGATCGCGAGCTCTCTTGCTTCTGCGCCAAGCGGTGGGATGGACAGTGGACAATTTAAAGCGATGGAGTCATGGGCACTTGACCTGAGATGCGCCTGGCCCATCCGAGTGGAGACGCCGAACCCACAGAGGGACATGTGAAACTGCACCTGGGGGCCAGGACCACCCTGCGGTAGTGGGTGTTCAGGGGAAGAGCCACCCGAGGTGGAGGGAAGCTGGGGTTGTGGCAGGCGAGTTGCCCGTGTGACCAGAGGGATTGTTGGAGGTCCCAGCACCCCGATCTGGCTGCAGACTAGCCTGCGCTCTAGGGCGGGGTGAGCCCGCCAGGCACCGAGAGTCCTGCCCGCCACCCCCAAAGCCGGCCTCTCCTCTCTGGGAGCCAGGACCCCTGCCCGGCTTTGCTCCGACACTTGGGCCCCTGGGGAGGGCCCACCCCTCAGAGGACGGACCCTCACTGTGGGTCAGAGATGCCGTTCGACCCTGAAGCCACGTCCGTGTGGGGGAGCATGGTCACGATCCTCCTATTCTGGTCATTTCTGAGAAGGCCGGCATCCCTGGGTCTCCGCCCTGCGGCTCCAACAGGATGGCAACAGCAGCGCCGAAGACAGCCCTGAACTCGCGGGGCCTCGGACCCGGCGCCTGCCCCGCGCTTCCAGCCCGGCCGTCCCTCTGCCGTGACAGAAGCGTCCCAGAGGGTGGGACACTGGTCGCCCCTCCTCGAGCCTCTCGTCCCCCACCAGAGCTTGTGCTTTCTGCAGCCACGTGTCCGCAGAGGCCCCTTGGAGGAAGCGTGCCTCCTTCAGCAGCCACTTTCCACGGAAGAGAGTAGGGACACGGCCGGCAGCCCCAACCGGGGAAGGGACGGGGCTCCTGCTCCAGAGCCCGGCCGGGCAGCACAACTTGGTTAACGAGAAACACGCTCGCTGTTTCTGGCTAATTTGGTTTCCTGCCAAGACAAACCAACCCGAGGTGTTCCCACCTCCCTGGTCACACAGCTGCCCGTGGTCTCCTGGAAACTGAGCACGTGGAGGAGGATGCGTCCTGCGCTGTGGCCACAGGGGCAGCTGTCCCTCGCTGATTGCCTGGGTTTTTGCTACTTGGAGTGGGGCCTGGGGGGGCTGCCTCCCTTTGGCACCAGGCCTCTCAGCCCCGGCCTGGCCCTCCCCTCTGGAGTCCTGGGTGGAGAGGGTCCAGGAGAGAAGAGGGCTGCGGGTGAGCCCAGCCCCACTGGAGGGAGCGCCACAGAAGACACCGCACGGCCCGGGATGACAGCCCCCACCTCCCACTTCACCCAAGACCCTCTTGCTGTCGTGTGCCTTAGACAGGCCCGGAGCCGTGCCCCCGCCACACTGGCCCACGTCCCAGCAGAGAGCAGGACTAGGTGGCCTGCTCGGGGGCGTCTGAGGCCCGGCACGGTGGTGGTCCTCAGGCACAGCCCGAGAAGAACTGGGGTCTAACTTCATGCTGAGGCAAGACCAGCTCAGAGCTGGTGGTGCCCGGCTCACTGACGGACACTGACTGCGCCCCTGCCCTGGTGCCCGCCTCGGTGGGGGGGGGGGCAAGAAAGTGGGTCTCAGAGTGGTGGGGGCCAAAGACTGGTCCTGCCCCCTCCCATGGGGGCCAATGGCTGCAGGCCTTTTTGTGAAAGGACACCTAGACCTGGGGGTGAAAGGTCAGACTTGCAACTCAGGAGGGTAGACGCCCCGAGCGTGGGTGCGTGTGGCCTGACCCAGTCACCCACTCAGATGAAGCTCCGATTGCTGGCTGAGAGCAGTGGGGACACTGCTGCGACTCCATGCCTGCTCGCCTGGGCCTTTGAATTCCGGCGGACTAGTCTGGAGGCCGCCGTGGGCAGAAGAACCGGCCTGAACCAGTCTGAGGAGGTGGACGTACACCTGGTGGGCTGGGCACCATAAACCCAGACGCAGGCGGTCCAGCCACAGGTCTTCGGTGGCCATCGGTCGAGCCAGGAGGAGGCAGCGCCACGGTCTGGTTGGACTGACCTGGCGGAACAGCTCTGCAGTTGGAGAAGGCAAAGCCGAGGTCAGAGTGCAGCGTGGGATGGAATGGGGGGCAGGTAGGAGCTGGCCTGGGGCTGGGAGGACCTCCTCACCAGGGGCCACAGGCAGGAGCAGCACCTGGGCTGCTATAAGTCGTGGGCTTACTCATCCCTTGTTCAAGGAGGCTCTGTTTTCCGGAATTAGGCTGAGCCCACAGAGGACACTGTCTGAAATTAACTTACGTGTCCTGGAGTGAACTTGTTCCCAAAGGCACGTCTTCTCCTTCACATCTAGTCCTTCCTCCTGCTCTGCCGGCAGGTCCTTCCTCGCAGGTCTTTTCTGAACCGCCACGAAGACGAAGCCCGGGTGGTTCTCCGTCAGTCGCTCTCTGGGGTGTGACGCTCCAGGGCTGACGGGGGTGCAGCCTCTTCCGGAAACACGGGTGCCCGGGAGGCCTTGACCGGGAGGAGCTTCTGGGTTGCGTGGGGGCTTCCTGTTTCGGTGGCCTGGTTTTCTGACTTTGAGTGAGGGGCTTCGTCTGTCACCAATCCAGATTCGAGCTCATGTTACCTGTCGTTCCTTTTCCAGAAGCAGCAAAGGAGAAACTTCGAACTCCGGCCCTGTGACCCAGGTCCTGCTCCCGCCTCTGCGGCTGCAGGGTTCCTTTTCTCAGACACAGGCACTGTCTCCTTCGACACCAGCTGAATTTGTTGTTGGAAAGAGTTCTTGAGTGAGCTTTGGCAGTTTGTGTCTTTCAGAAAGACTTGGTCCATTTCATCAAAGACAGTGAATTTATTGGCATAAAGTTTTCATAAAATTCCTTTACCCTTTTAATTATTCTTTTAATTTCTCGAATGTCCGGGGTGGTTGAGCCCTCCTGATGGACAGACCCCTTTGTCGCCATGAAATAAGTTTGTTCTGGCTGATAGTCTTTGCTTCGAAATCTACTTTGCCGCTATTAACACAGTCATGTGATCACTGTAGGTTTGTGTAAACCAGCCTGGCTTGGAGTATCCTCTCTCCATCCATCCTTTTGCCTTTAACCTACTTGTGTCTTTATACTTCACGTGGTTTTTTGTAAGCGGCATAGTGTTTGGGTCTTGCTTTCCATCCAAGATGGTGACATCTGCCTTTTAATTGAAGCACTTAGACAACTTACATTTAACGTGATTATTGATATGGTTCGATTTGAGGCTATCTTCTTGATACTGGTTTTCTATTTGTCCCAGTTGTTCCTGTGGGAATAATTCAGTAGTTTCTATGATTTCTTTTTATCCCCTTGTAAGGCTAGTTAGCTATATATAGATCCTTGTTTTATCTGAGAAATTGCCTTAGGGTCTGCGCTGTGGTCCTAAAGCTAACACAGTCCGTGTGCTGTGGGCTGTCCCGCCCCAGGGAGAGCAGACGAACCTGACAGCACTGTCCTTCCACTTCTCTCACTTCTATCAGCTTATGTTTTGCTGGAAAAAAAGCGAAAAACGCTTTGTTTTACTTTCATTTGAGGAAGACATTGTAGTTGGGTATAAAATTTTAGGTTGACAGTTTTTTGGTTTTGTGATTTAAATATGTTGATTCATCACCTTCCCATTTGCGTAGTTTCTGATGTGAAATCTGTTCTTGTCTTATTTTTGTTCCTCTGCGTAAAACGCCCTCGTCTCTGGCCATCGTGTGGACTTCCCTCTCCTTCACTGGCCTCGAGTGATTTGTTATGATGCGACTCAGTGTAACTTTCTTCACACAGTTTCCTCAGGATGAAGGTTCACTGAGCTTCCTGGGTCTTTGAGTTGGTCATTTTCACATCAGATTTGGAAAAATTTTTATTATTATTTCCTTTTTTCTTCCAATAGTTTTGTATCTTCCGTGTCCTTCCTTAATGTTTGGAACGTATGGAATGCAGTTACGATGACTGTCTTGATTTCTTTGTCTGCTGGTTCTAACATCTGCACCAATTTCGGGCCTATTTCACATTATTGATTTTTCTTCTCAGTATCGGTTCTATGTGTTTTTTGTCCTGCTTGATAATCTTTGATGAGATGCCAAATATTGTAAATTTTATCTTGCTGGGTGCTGGGTGTTCTTGTATTCCTGTAAATGTTCTTGAGATTTGTTCTGGGATGCAAATGAATCGCTTGAAAACAGTTTGATCTTCTTGAATCTCGCTGCTGGTGGGACCAGAGCTTCGTTTAATCCGTGGTACTGATTCTCCATCACTGAGGCCCCCAGAGGTCTTCCGGTCTGGCTGGAGGAAGGACAACTCCCAGACACGGGTGAGCGCTGGGCACTGCCCCCTTACCCTTCTCCTCCTGGTCGTGGGGAGACTTCCTCACACACATCTGCTGGCCAGAAGTCAGCATAGCACTTCAGAGTTAGCTTCTGTGGACCTCCAGGTTCTCCTCTCTGGTACAATGCCCTGCAAAACTCGGAACCCTATCTTCTCAACTCAGCAAGTCTGCTGGGACCTGCCCGCCCACCCCACCATGTGTGGCCTGGAAGCCCAAGGCTATGGCGGGATTCACCTCATTTCCTTCCCACCCCATGGGGGTCATTGTCACAGCTTGATTCCAGTGTCTTGAAAGCAACTGCTGCCCATTTGTGGTCTGGTTTTTGTTTCTTTTCATTTCAGGTGGAAGGACGTGGCGAGGTCTTTATTGGATTTCAGCTCTGTCCACGTCCGTGATCTGTCTTCCTCAGCGTCCACACCCAGGGCTGCATCGGGGCTGGGCGCTCGGTGGGCGCTGGGCGCTGAGTACGTGTTGAGTACACGAGCACATGAGCACGTTAATTTAACCAGGGAGGAACAAGCACGTAGAAGGCATTCTTCACAAGCCTGAGGAGCAGCCTTTTGTGTGCGTGCGTCTTATTTCTTCTCAGTGCAAATCTTGAGGCCAAGGAGCCTGTTGAATGGACTCTTATAACACCCTTAGGGAGGAAAAGCTTGGTCTTGTGTACTTTAGGCCTTTAATAAATATTTGGTCAATGAATAAACAAACAGGAGACATTTACGTGTGTGTGTAAACAAATATGGTTCAGCCCCAAAGCTCACAAGTCTGCGTTTAAGCCTGGCAGCGCCGCCCGTTTACTCTCTGCCCGGCACGTGCCGTCACAGCGGCAGTCAGTATCCACCGAGGGCAAGAGGGCGACTCGGAGGGCGCAGCGGGCGGGCCCCTGCAGCGGAGGCTCTTGTAGTGCCGCCTTAGTCTTTTCAAGGGGCTTAGATTCTCTGGGGATGGAAAGTGAGGGCAGAAGTTAGCCACTATCGAAAATTAGTCACAAAAAAAAAAAAATGGTAAAAAATTAGTCACAAGTCAGTTGGAAAACAGAAGTCAGTCTTCACAAATGGGCTGGTGGGTAGCCACTGCTCACGACATCAGCCTGATTCGAGACTCAATGTTGCCACTGGCCCAGCCATTTGGAAGGGACTTGTTCATCTCAGGAACATTCTTTCAAGCAGGATACGTGACCCGGCTGACAGTGGGGGGTCCGAGCAGCATAGGTCTGGGTGCAGGTGTCAGCCTCGAAAGGGGGGGTCACAATCGATCAGCAGGACACAGGGTCCACCCCCAGTCCGGGGAGTGGCTGTGCTGTTCAGTTAGGGGACAGTGGGCAGGGACACTGGGAGTAAATAACCCCTCAGGCTGGACCAAAGCAGAGGCCGTGAAGACAAGAGAGTGGGTTGCTTGGGGAAGGAAGTTTTCAGTGTATCTCCCCTTACAGACGAGTTAAACCTGTTTCCAATCTGGTACCAGAACCAGTTCACCCGCACAGTGTTTTAGATACAGTCAAGATCACACTGGGATGAAACCAAGCTCGTGGCTGCGTGCTGAGCCCGGAGGAGCCTGGCCGCCCAGCCCGACCCCCACCGAGGTTTTGAAACTCATCACCCGGAGCCTGCAAGCCTGGGGTGGGGAGGCGGTGGATGTGACATTTGATTTTTAAGCCCTGGGCGCCTCCCCACCTAGATTACTTTGCCGTGAAATCAATACCTGACCCTAAGCTATTTTATAGCCAGTTTTATTTGTTAAATGAATTCTAGCTATTTGGTGACTACAAGATACTCTAATTTTGAGCAGTCTCAGCTCTTCAGCCGTCTCCATACGTGTTCTCAGTCCCTTGAAGAAGCCGTGGCAGGCACTGAGCCCCCGGAGAGAGGCCCTGAAAGGCTGCAGGAAACAGCAAACTGCAAGCCTGGCTCCGTCGCGTGCGGACAAAATCCGCTGCACGCATCGCCCTCTTGTGGTCACGCGGCAGATGGAAAACTTCAAAGGCGAGTTACAGGGAGGCTACGGTCTGCACAACAGAAACGTGTTCTCCGTTAGGGAAAGCCGCGCCGAGCATCCTTTCTTCCACGTTGTGCACACACACGAGTGTAAGCAGGCGGGATGTTGCGTCAGGTCACCCTCCTCTGTCAAAAAGAAATGAACGTTAGGTGTGTACATTTTAATCTTCGGACCCGCAGATCATCACGGTGGCTGCCAAAGTCACAGGGCGTCCAAGCTGCACAGCGTTTCCAAGACCGTCTTGTTCAAATCCTTCTTTTTTAAAAACGAGGGAGTTCAAAGTCCTCGGAGGCCGGGACTCAGGAAGAGCAGGGCAGGGCCTGGGCCCCGGTCGCACTCCGGATTCTTCCTCTGGCTTCTCTGCGCAGCCCTCCCCGGTCAGGTGGGCTGGCGAGGCTGCTCTGTGGCCTCACCAAACAGCCCATGAGTTTCGGTGTTTTCTTTTTTAGCTTGGTGTTTAAAAATGTTTTTTTTTAATTGTAGTAAAATACACATAACATAAAATTTATTATCGTAACAACTTTGAGCGCACAGTCCAGCAGCATTAAGCATCACTGTCCATCTCCAGAGCTCTGTTCATCTTCCCAAACTGAGACTCTGTCCCCACCGAACACCAGCTCCCTGTTCCCGGCCCACAGCCCCCGTTTTACAGTCTGTCTCTATGAGCTTGGCTACTCGAGGGCTTGCCTCAGAGTCGTCCAGGATTTGTCCTCTTGTGACGGTTTTATTTCACTCAGCATAATATCCTCCAGGTCTCTCTGTCTTGTAGCAGGTGTCAGAACATCCTTCCTTATTAAGGCTGAATAATATTCCGCTGTATGGATGGACCACATTTTGCTTATCCATTCATCTGTTGATGGACCCTTGGGTGGTTTCCCGAGTTCATGTGGTTTTGCTGAAGGGACACCCACCATCACATGAACGTAGAGTGAGGGGACGGAATTCAGTCACATCCTTCTCTGTGAGTGGGTGTGTCCCGTCCCAGCCAGGCATCCGGAGGCCTTCACCTGAGGTCCCAGGTGTGTCAGGCAACCTGCATTCCTTCTTCCCTGCAGAAGAGCTCAGGGACCCGGGGTCTGGCTCAGGCTGCAGCCCGGGATCAGATGCTGTTTGAAATTTGGAACTGGATTCAGAAGGATCCAGAGCTTGAAAAGGAATGTCCTTTCAATTGATCTAAAAATCGAGAAAAAAGTGTTGGTTTGCCGAACAGGTAGCTTTCAAATGAGCAACTGCCAAGTGCGTTGGAGAGAACTGGCATCAGGGGCAGGGCGGGTGGCGACGATTTTGCTCCTGCCCTGCGTCAGCAGCCACCACGGAGCGTCACATGGCTCGGGCACTCTGTCACCGTGGCCTTGCAATTCTCTTTAAAATAAGACTCTCTCTAAAACGAAAATCCTCCTGAGCTTGTGCTTCTCTCAGTGCCCACTCTTCCTGAGCATGGATGCCGTGGCAGGGAAGGGACTTGCACAAGTGTCTCCCGTGAACCGTTTGCTCTCTGTCTGTGTCTGCGGGCATCCTGCTTCAGAATCCACCGAGATACCCAGGGGCTGCTTCTTGCTGCAGCCTTCACACCAGCCAGGTGGGTCCCCAGATCAGAACTACGACACGAGGCCAAATTAAATGTTCCCTCGCCTTCACTGCAGTTTTCACATTTCCTTGCTCTTAGCCGATGCCCCCTTAAAAATCCTGCAACAGGCTCACCCTTTCCTATTAAAACAGACTTGCTGTTCCTTCCAGATCATGAAAGCTCCAGGCGAGACAGGTGATCTCAGCTTTCCTTTGGTTTTGCTGGACACCCTTTGTCCCTACAAGTGCAGAGGCCCTGACCGACCTGCGCTGGCCGAGCACTGGTGGCCGAGCACCAGGACAGCGCAGGCCAGACAGAAGCCCCCAGGCGACCAGGACAGGAGCACCCAGGTGCCCTCAGCCCTCTCCCCTCGGGCTGCAGTCAAGGCGGTTTCAGGTCCCCAGAACTCATTAGAGGGTCACCTAGGTTCAGACGAGTGGCTGGAACAGCAAGCAGGTGCAATGAGACAACGCTATGTAAAGTCAGGTTACATCCTCCCCGTGAACCAGGAACCACATCTCTTTATGAACACCTGCAATTTGCTTCAGAAAATAAATGCACCTTCGGAGACGTATTTCCACTGGGGACTAGGGGTGTCCTGCATGGAACGGTCACTTAGAAGTCTTCTAGAAGAGGAACCTATTTCTGGGACTTCAAAGTTTTGTATACGTTTGAAGCCATAGCCTCCGTTAATAATGACAGGCTTTAAAAAAAAAACAAAAAACCTCCCAGTTTTGCTACCTAAGTGATACTCTGCGTAAATCTTTTAAAACTAATTTTTAAAACCAGAAGTGTGTTCTCATAGCAATTTCTTAATTTCTAATAAACTCAATGGAGACCATTTTGCAGTTAATGGAATTCTTTTTTAAATTACCCTTTAATCTTCACTTGTTTGAGCTCTTAGAAAATGGCCAGTTGCTAAATTGAAGCTTAAATGAATTTCTTCTTTATAATAGTTAAGAAGGCACCAAGCCTTAGCAAACAATTTCATGTCTGATTAAAAATAAAAAGTAATTTTAAAGTATGTATGCAGGAAAAGATACCATTTAAATCATACAGATTTCTTAAAAAAAAAAAAAAAGAGAGAGAGAGATTTCTCTGGCTTAATCGAAGGCTCTTTATATTCTGGTGAAAATGTTGGTAATTCTCAGTGTAGCTTCCTGAAGGGGTTTCCTCAGAAGAGAAAGGAGATGCTTTCAATTCTCTTCTTCCTATTTTCACAGGAGTGTTTCTGACACAGCATGGTGATATTTTTTGATGAAAATGTCATAGCAAGCCTCTGGGTTTTCCTGAATTTGTGTAGATAAAAGAGAAGGACAAAAATATTTTCCATCTGTAATTTTTTGAAGTTAGAAGACTTTTTTTTAAAACCTGCATTAAATTAGCAATGGAAATCATATCCCCTGTCTCCAACCATTTCTAAAGTTGAGAATCATTTCATTTCTGGAATTCTGGTACATTTAATTCTTTGACAACACGTGTGCCCACATTTACACACAGATGTGCGAAGACAATCGTTGCAGAGGGGAACATTTTTCTAAAATATTAGCCCGCAGAGTTTAAAAATGAATGTGTTTGGCCCATTGACTTGTTATATAATAGACTTTATTTAAAAATCAGGCTTCGGATTATTGGCTCTTACTGAGACTTGTCACAGTCTATTTTATAATGAGAAAACAATGTAACAGGAGTGTAAGGTTTAACCAAAGCTAATTTGATGCAATATTCCAGTTAGCATTCTCTGTTTAGGTAAAGTGCAGACCCACCCACATCCAGCCTGCACTCTGCGTGCGAGCGGTCCTAGGCGTCCGGCTAAGAGTCCGCCGTCCCTTTGTCCAGGCGCGAGTCAGCCAGCCTCCCTGCTGGACTCTCACGCACTATTCCGTCTCCACGGTTTCCTAGAGCTGTCTTCTCAAAGCAGGAGATATGCTCTTTTATTTTGTCATGCAAGTGCTCCCCACAGATTTATGGTAGTGGACACACCTGCGGGGGGACCACCCCCACCCCGTGCACATCTGAAAACCCTGCCACGTCGTCTCTGTCTTTGAGGGGAAACAAGTTGTGCACTTTTCCCCCTGGATTCATTGCAAGAGCTGACTGCCTGAGTCCTGTCCCCGCGCTGCTCCTGCTTGTAAAACTGCAGGTGTGTCGTCGGCTGTCCTCAGGTCCCGCTAGAGAGAGCCACGCCAAGTCCCCCTGTGATCGGGGTGGGGGGGCATTCTTCTGCTCCTTTAGTCAGTTGCTAACACTTCGCTGTTTAATATCACAGCGAGCACAGCCACCAACAAGGAAGGACGCCCTCCCGAAATAATTTGAAAAACCTTCTGCTCAGTAACAAACGTAAAATCTATCATTATTCAATACAGAGGAATTTTCTTTTCTTGTAAGAAAATAGCAGTTCTGTTCCTGATGCTTTATTTTGATTGTGGAAATTCTTTTTTTTTTTAAAGCAACTTCTCTGTACAAAGAAACATTGTATCTTTTGTTTATTTTCATCCCTCTGATCTGACACAAAATAGGGAACAATGTTTTTACTTGAGAGCAATTAGTCCTGTTCCTGTTTCAGAAAAATGGTTGAACACAGGCTTAGAGAAGAGAATATGCCTTCAAAAATGACTGACCATTAAGTCCTAAAGACAACTTAGAGGTTTTTTTCCTCTAGCAAATAACCATAATTTCCTTGAAATCTAGTTCTTTATGTAATTAAAGTTATTTATTTAAGGATTTAAATTTGCTTTAACATTTTAAATGGCCTCAGTGTCTGTGTAAAATTCAGCATCTTGAGCCTGGTCGGTGTTGGGTCCGACTACACATATAACTTTACCACTGCTCTGTAAGACTTGCCATTGTCTTGGCAGGCAGCAGTTTAAAACGCTGGCCTGCCAGGGAAGGAACTGGGAGGTCACCCCTGCTCCAGCCGGGCTGGGGCTTTTATGGTCCTGGACTCCTCCGGTGCCTCCCAGATGAGTCTCCGAGTTTGATTCCGTACAGCGAGGCAGGGACAGGGTCTCAGGCTTGTTTATTGATACAGAATGTTCAAGACCAACAGCCAGGCTTTTGCGTCTGATCAAGCGACTTTGTGTGCAAATCTTATGGAATGTGGCATTCCAGACTTTAAAGGGAAGGGGGGATCGCCATGGCAACGGCACAGGGGCTGGGGCTGGGGGTCCCCGTGGGAGCTAGGAGGCCAGCAGAATTTTAAGCATTTGCAACTTACAAAAAGAAGAAGAGGGAAGCTCCGTCCCCCTGCCAGCTCTGTCTGCAGGAATGGACACGGTTGGAGGGCTCCTCGGAAGGGTCCAAGGAAACGCGGCTCGAGCCCGCATGTCACGTGCTGGGAAGGGCAGTGGGCTGAGGAAGAGCAGATCCGGCCTTTTCCACTGAAGAAGGAGCCGCTGTTGCTGCCTTGGCTCCCAGAAGGAGCAGAGTCTAGGAAAGAGGCCAGTGGCTGGTCAGCAGGTGTCCTCTCCTGACCACCAGCTCCGTGTGCCCAGCTGGACTGCGCGGCGGCTCGGAAGGCTGCCGGAGGTGGAGGCCCGGGCTGCGGTCCCCGGGCCCGGCCGGCGCCCTGCCCGGCGCCCTGCCAGACGCACGCGGAGCCGGCCAAGCGCGGCCCGCGGGGCTCGTGGCTCCCGATGCTGTACGTGCGAGAACAGCTTTAATGGGCATGGAAACTGCAAATAACAAATACAAGTGAGTGGAGTTTAACAGTCACTGCAAACGAGCGTGATTTGTGGTTGTAGCTTCTGAGGAGGGAGGAAAGAGCAGACTGATAAATGCGGCTCATTCAGATGCACTAGGGACAGAGCTTTATCATTCCCCCTTTCCCCCCGAAAAAGGCCATTGTGAAGGTGAAAAGCCCAAGCGCGTGGTGCCCGCGTCTGCGTCAGGGCCTGCTGGCAGCCCCTGGCCGCGGGGCAGGAGCCTGGCGCCCGGCCCGGGGCACCTGCAGGGTCTCGGGGGAAGGCTGAGGGGGAGGCAACGTGGAGGCAAAGTGCACTGAGGCCCCCGGGGAAGGCCGCAGAGGCCGGCCCCTACTCTGCTTCCAGCCAAGTCAGCCTGCGTGGGGAGTGAGGGCGGGGCTGCCGGTTCCCTGGACGACGGAGTCAGAGGGTCGTGTCCTGGACGTCTGGGGGGTTAGTGGTGCTCTGCTTTGCACAGTGGTGGTGAGCACGCACTGGCCACACCCCAGACCTCGCTGCCACCACCGCGATTTCACACTGTCTCAAACAGGCACAGGCTCAGCCTTTGGAAACAAACTCCCACAGAGATGACGGTCGGAGACGCAAGGGTCCCGCAATCCACCTCTTGCAGGAAGTCAGGCCTCCTTGATTTCAGGTTTTCCCTCCTATCTGGTGACCGTGGGTGACTCATGTTGCCTCTGATTCTGCAAAGTGGGTCTAATTCTATTTTGCCCCCTCCAAGGACAAGCCATCAAGGAGAAGAAAGCAGGTGCTGATGGGAGCGGGGAGGGATGGGGGAGGGGTGAGGCGGGAGGTCTGGGATTTCAGCAAGTGGCCTGTGGCTGTCTTGGAAGTACTTAAGGAAGTTTGGAGAAGTGTAACGGAGAAAGTAGAGGTAACCCCTGACTGAGCAAACACCAGAGAGCATTTGATCATCTCTGCCCTTCCTTCTTTCTTTCTTCTTCTGTCACCTGCAAACAGGTTGATGACATACAACTTTTTTATCGTAATAAAAATATTCTTAGCAAATATATATACACCATTTTAACCATTTTTAAGTGTATATTCAGTGGCATTAAGTACACTCACATTGTTGTGAAGTCATCACCACCATCCATCTCCAGAACTTTTTCATCACCCCAAACCGAAACTATGTCACCATTAAACACTCCCCATCGCCTCCCCCCGCCCCTGGCGACCCCCACGTACTGTCTGTCCCCATGAACTTGACCAAGTACTTCATACAAGTGGGATCATGTGGTGGTTGTCCTTCTGTGGTGGCTTATTTCACTCAGCAGAATGTCCTCAAGGTCCGTCTGTGTTGCGGCACATGTCAGAATTCCCTTCCTGTTTAAGGCTGAATAGTCTTCTATTGTCTGGATAGACCACATTTCATTCCATTTATCCATTTATTCATCTGTTGATGGATTTTGGATTGCTTCCACCTCTCGGCTATAGTGAATAATGCTGCTGCAAACATGGGTGCACACATGTCTGTTTAAATCCCTGATTTCAGCTCCTTTGGGGAATACCCAGAGTGGAATTGCTGGATCATATGGTGACTCGAAGTTTAACTTTTTGAGGAGCTGCCTTACCATCTCCCCCAGGGCTGCACCATTCCACCTTCCCACCAGAGACGCACAGGGTTCCGGTTTCCCCCTCCTTTGCCAGCTCTGTGTGTTTGCTTATAACAGCCATGCTAGTGAATGTGAAGCGGTGTCGTTGTGGTCTGGGTTCGCGCTTCCCGAGCAGTCAGTGACGCTGAGGTTCTTTTCACGGGCCCATCGGCCATTTGTACATGCTCTTTGGAGAAACATCTATTTAAGCCCTCCCATTTTAAAGTCAGATGGCTTGGGTTTCTGTTGTTTGATGTACCTAGATTTACAGAAGGTTCTCCTATCCTTGTATATGGGGAATATCTTTCTAACCTGCTTTCCTGACTCCCCACTGTCCCCTCGCTCTTGAAACAGGGGGTCATGTAGCAGATGGAAAATGCAGACCTGGCTCAGACCCTACTCTCTCGCTTCCCAGTTGTGAACTCCTGGGCAAATGACCTTCTCTGTACCTTGGTTTTCTCACGTGTAGAATGCGGATCTAGTGTGCTTGCCATAGACGCTGATGGTGGCATGCTCCTCTCGTCCTCACAAGACCCCCTTAGGTGGACAGCACCATCCTCTGCATCTGTGGGTGGGAAAACCTTAGGAAGATCAAGTTACTTATCCAAAGTCACTCAGCCACGGGGGGCGTGACCAGGACGTGAAGCCAAGGGCCGTCCCATATCAGAGCCATGTCCTCAGCCAACCCTGCAGGGCTAACAGCTTGTCCTGACCTTGAACAAACCAGAATTTATATCTTGAGAGTGGCAGTGGTTACATAACTGTATACATTTATCAAAAGTAAAAAGGATGAATTTTACTAAATGCAAACTATGCTTTGATTTAAAAAAAATTGGAAAAACAGGTTCTATAATTTCCCTGTTTGTACAAACTTTTTTTTAGTTTGTTGCAGTTTGCAGGCATTTAATGGTGTTCTTTGTGCGGTTTGCTTCACAGGAGACCCTCACTTGCCAGTGTGGAAACAGCAGCATTTACCAAGCTGGCAAGGCCTTTCCGGGGAAGGCCTGAGCCTGCCGGGTGGCAGACATCCTAGGCTGAGCTTCCCTGGGTCAAATGAGCGGCTCTGCAAGTCCAGCGCAGGGCGAGCACCGCAGAGAGGAGGCTGCCTCGTCCCGCCCAGCCTAATTCTAAGTGCTGTCGCTGCGCCCAGAGGCTTGTCGCTTCGGCCTTGGCTACCCTCCTTTGAGAATAGAAAGGTGTCCCCTGGCTCTGGCTCGGTTCAGACCGGCTTAGCCTGAGGGTCTCTGGCCCTGCAGTCATGTGTGGGACCCCTTTGTCAGAGCGGCTAAGCTTTGTCGGGAGGACGTGTGCAGAGAAGACTCACGTGTGTGATCATGTGTGCGTGTCGGAGAAAGACGAAAACAAGCCAGCAGAGCTCTCCTGGTGGCCCTGTCTTCACCTCTGAAAGGCTTCACTCAGACTCCCACGCCGGCCAGCTCTGCCGGCACAGCCACCAGCATCGCGGCACCTGCTGGCCCCCCGCAGCCCAGCCCCACGCCTGCTCGTCCCCGCGACATCGTCTGCCTTCTCTCTGCCCCTGAACCACTTCCGCTCTGCCCGCTCCCCGCCATCTCATCCCTCTTAACCTTTCTCTGGAAGCCTTGCACCTTTCCTTCTGCGCACAAGCCGCCCCTGCTCTGCTGTTCTGGAAAGGGACTTGCAGCTCGACCTGGGTGGGCATTGCAAGGACGCGGGACTGTGAAATGCACATTGGCAGGAGAGAGAATACTTGGGTGGCTTTCGAAGGCAATTTTGTTGAATTAGTGCCTCTGGCATGAAATACACACACACATTCATTCTACTATGTGCACATTTAAACACATTCAGTGTAAATGTGATGGGGGTAACCATGAATATATCTTTACACGTTAAATATTTTAAAACTAAGTCTCATTTTCTGATGAACCCCTGGTTATATCTTCTTGACTGAAAATTGGTTAGGAATTTCGGACGGTGATGGAATTGTTTTACATCTTGATTGTGCTGGTGGTTGCACAGCTATATTCACTTGTCAAAACCAAAAATGATTAATTTTACTGAGTAATCCATTTTTCTTAATAAAAAACAGAGAAACAATGGGTTACAAAATGAGGAATTCAATGGGTCAGACAGATATTTGAGCTGCATGACACCAACAGCCGGCTGACAGTGTATTTTCATTTCATTAACTGACTCAGTGGTCATTCTGAAACCTTGGAAAGGACCAATGTCCACTTCTAAATGCAGACCAGGCTGTGGGGCACACTAGTTTGGCTTTTCAGTTCTCCTCCCTCTTCTAAGGACCACACTCCCTCCTCCACCCCCACCAGGAGCCAGCGGTGCTGGCTGGGCTGATCGCCAGAGCAGCCTGCCCTCAGCCCATGTGAGTGGGCACAAGGCCCAGCAGAGCCAGTCAAAATGCTTCCCCTGGAGGCGGGAGGGGGCTGGTCTCCTGGGAGGGTACAGGCAGCAGAATGCTGGTGGCCAAAGCCATTGCAGGAGAAAGGAGACAAGATGCAGGTAAGGGAGGTGGAACTCATGAAGCAGGAGAAATAAGGACCAGAGGAAGTGCCAGCAGCGCCCTGCCTGGTCCTGCCTGGGTCTTCACGCAGAACCTCAGATCTGGTCCAAAGCAACGCAGTGCAGGTCTAAAAGAGAGGGTACGTTGGAGGAAGGAGGAACTTCTAACAACTATGCTGGCAGAGAAGATGGACTGAGAAACAAAATGTGTGCTCGAAGCAGGCTTTCTCTCAGACGAGAGTAGTTATGACGAAGTAAAAGGATGGACAGTAATCCCATCCCATTTCCTCCTAGCTCTGGGCCCCCCAAGTCGGGTGAAGTTCAGTCTCAGGGAGGAGGGGCTGGGTGATGGGTCCACTGCCAGCTGAGTGTGGGAAAAAGAGACCACACAAAAGCTGCAAGTGGAGGCAGCAGACACTGAGCTCACCTGCGGAGGAAAGGTGGATTTGTAGTGAAGAAAAGAAGCTTTGGAAATGTTATCTCAAAATGCAGATAAAAATAAGAAAACTGTAAGAGAGAAAAGGATCGACAAAGAGGACAGAGAATGAAGACCCATGGAACCTGTGCAGAAAAGAGAAAACAAAACACAAATCAAAGTTACAATAGAAGAAAGCTTTCCTGAGCGATCGGAAGATACCTGAAGATGCAAAATCAAGGTGATTCCTCAGCTCACTCCCCAGAATGTTGCCGCCAGGAAAATGAGCATTTTGAAAGGAAACGGAAGTGTGAGAGTAGACAACAGGAGAACGAACACGGAATGTGGAACTGTTGACGCTGCGCTTCCAGGGAGGAAGACTGAATATCATAAAGACACAGATCCCTCCTGAGCTAGTTCAAACTCAGATTCCCACAGAGTTCCTCAAACTTCACAAAAATAGGTCCCCCTGGAAGAAGTCGTGTGAAAAGGGCGGAAAAAGGAGAAGGAAGGCAAGAGTGAGAAGGGAAAGGAAGAGAGAGGACCAGTCAACTCAAGCTTCCCGCAGTTTTCAACCCATGGTCACTGAGTCGATTCCATTACAAAGGACCCAGCAGTCATGAGATTTGTTCACGCCTGTTCCAAACATTTAGAACTGCTGCTTTAAGCTTAAAATATTGAGCCAAGATAAAAAGCACGAAAGGCAAATCTCCAGTTCCCAGAAATAAGGAGTAGAAGGCCAGCTAGAGCAGAGAGCAGGAGCTGGCGTCACGCGCCAGGGTGGGTGTGCGCTGGGCTTGTCATCGCGGTGGAGGCAGCCTGTGACCAGGAGCAGTGGTAACCTGGCATCGCTCTCCTTACCTGAAGCTGGGAGATGAGAAGCTGGAAACCTCTTCACACACGTGAGCAGAGAGCAGAAGGATCTCCACACTCTGGCCCCAGGTCATGGCCTGGAAGAGAGCTTCCTTTAACAAGCTGTGAAATGAGCAGAAACTGAGCCCATGCTGTGTGCGGGTGTCAGGCCCCAACTCACACTTCTCTTGGCATACGAAACACCGTGCTGCAGTCCAAGTCCCAGGGGAAAATCAGCTCTGGGCAAGTCCAGCGTCAGCTGAGACAGGCCACAGAATCTGCTCCTCCAAATGGAGAATTCACGCCCAGAGAACTCAGTTTAACAGAATAATCTGAACGAAACTCTAAACTAAAAATGCTTCAAATATTCAAGACATCAATGGAAGGGAAAAACGCTTAAAACAAGAATAGGCAATTAGGAAACAAAAATAATCAAATCTGGAAATAATCAAGTAGAAACCTTAGGTGAGTGAATTTTTTTTTAAGCTCCAATGGTAGACATGATGTAGCTGAAGAGAGAAATAACAAAATGGAAAAAAGTCTGAAAACTCGTCAGCATGCAGCACAGAAAACTAAAGTAGAGCTGCGAGCGAGAAACTGAGAGCCGTGAAGAGTGAGACGCTTAAATGTGCATCCAGTAGGAGTTCTAGGAAGAGGCAATGTTGAGACTTGGGTGCAGGCGGTATCTGTAGAGCTGGTGCCTGAAAACGTTCCAGAATTGAAGGAAGACCTGAGGACTGTGATTTAAAAACTCCCCAAATCCTAAACAGGAAAAGTAAAAGCAAGAGGACAGAACAGAGCAAACTGTCAAATATCAAGGATAAGAAAAAAAGTCTTATAAGCTACTAGAGATGGGAAGACAGACACACAATGAGGGAACAGCAGTGAGATGGCTGTGCGGATCTCACAGGTAGACCAGATGTCAAACACAGTGAACAAACACCCACAGGCATTACATTGGTCAACTGACCCGGGACAGACGGAACAGGATAGATAACCCAGAAGGAAGGAAGAGGCGTATTTGGCAAAGAAGCCACCCCAAAGCAGTGAAAACTGGTGTTCATGTAACTCATTAGCTACTTAGAAAAACACACTCTCCATCTACCTTCTACAGCCACCATCACTAAGATTAAAGATTAGATTTTTAAATAACAACAGTACAAAATGTGGTCTGAGTAAATTAACAACGTGTTTAACATCGCAGATGATTAAAGAAATGCAGATCAAAGCAGCAAGTTATCAACAATCAGGGATCTCTTTTTAATGTCGACGTCCAGTGCTGGTGGGCACAGCTGGTGGAGGGAGGGGGTGAGCGACTAGGTATTTCCCAGATTACGACAGGGACGGGGCTACAAAATGATGGTGCGTCTCTGGAGAGTGATTTGAAAATGCGTATTTGAAATGAGCAAATGCCCGTTGTCTTTGACCCAGTGATGTCGTGCTGACTCAGTTACTCTAAAGAAACAATAAAGAACGAAGATGATGATTTATACACGAAGGTAGTCATCACCACCTCATTTATAATAATGAAATCTGAAAATAAAACACAGCGTCTGTCATCAGAGATAGGCCTTCAAATAAATCATGGGAAATTCAGCGATGAAACGCCATACAGTCAGTATAAACTCTTCCTCAAGAGTCTTTAATAACAGAAAATGCACATGGGATAAGATCAAGTGAAAAAAATCAGATTACACGACTGCATATAAAACCAGTCATGAGCTCTTTGAAAGAGCTCGCAGCTGCACGGTATTGGTGGAGGTTCTCTCTGAGAAGCAAGTCAAAGACTTCTCTTCTTCTCTTTAAACTTCTCTGCGTTTTCCAAGTTTTCCACCATGTGACTGTTTTATAAGCACAGCGAAATAATGACTTTAAGAAAATTAAAGCCCCTAATGTGAAGGGAATCCCTTTGACGTGAAGAATGGCTGGGACCCTGTGTTGCTGGGGTCAGAAGCCTTTCTCTGGGGAGAAAGGATGCCGTGTGACTGGGAGGACAGGCTTTGTTCTGGGACCCACCATTTGGTGAGGAGCTGCAAGAATATTAAGTGCCGTTTTCCTGTGGGTCTCTCTCTGCCCTTGACCTCTGCTCCCTGTCGCCCTCTCTCCCTTCCACCCCGGACTCGGACTTGCTCTCAACTCAAAGAATTGTGGCTCTAGCAGGAGGCTGCCAAGAGGGAGACCAATTAGCGCAAAGTAAACAT
Source organism: Camelus ferus (assembly GCF_009834535.1). Taxonomy (NCBI): domain Eukaryota; kingdom Metazoa; phylum Chordata; class Mammalia; order Artiodactyla; family Camelidae; genus Camelus; species Camelus ferus. Next base: position 95,598,457 of record NC_045700.1, read on the forward strand.
TTCTCCACTAGGAAAATGGATGGAGGCCACCGGAGCGCTCCTCTGAAGGCAGAAAGCGCGAGGTCTCGTACACCCTGGGCAGCCACAGCCAGAGATGAAAGAGACAAGAGGAGGTCCCACAGCCTCTCGGGCCAGGGCCTGCGGGGCAATTAGGCCTCACGTTTATTTATGGAGCTAATTTTGCACGTATAGCTCCCATTTCCGCCTGCAGATAAAAAGCAGAGATAATCAGCTCGGTGCTGGCCGCGGATGCTTCTGGAGCCCCTCACTGGGACCGCTGGAAGCAGAAAGATGCCAAAGCGCTTGGTTCTGAATTAGGTCAAAGAATTCTCTCCACCGCAAACTATGCTAACTCCCTTCTCACCCCTGCGTCTTCCTGCAACGGATCTGAGCAGGGGCTATTTACTGGATTTCCACTCGTTGTGGGAAGCACTTTTGAAAGGAAAAATAAGGCGGGGGCGATGCATTTTCCTATTAAAAGGTTAAGGCTGCCGTCATCTGCCCTCTTATCCCCAGGTCCTCCCGGCGGCCGCATCAAAGCTCTCCTCGTCTTTGCCCCACATTTCCACTCACCAAGCGCTTTTCTGGACGTGGCTTCCTCGTCAGAGGTCATTGCCAGGTGATAAGGCGCAGCCCGCCTCCCAGCTGTGCGCACGTCCCTCCAGCGCATGCGTGTTCCTCTGAGCGTGTCCTCAGAGCCTTCCAGCACATCCCTGCACAGAACAGACAGGCTGCCCCGTCACTTCTGGGGACAACTGGGAGCTGGAAAATATATAATGATTTGTTCTCACAAAATTTCCTCACCTGCCATTATTAGCATTTGGGGTACGTAGTGAAACAAACAAACTCAAACCTTAAAACCTGAGCTAACTGCCTCCTGACCCTAAAAAAGAAACCAAAAAACCAAAAAAAACAGTGAGGTTGTAGCTGATGGAACAAGTAATTATAAAATTAAGGTACTTTTGAGCTAATTGAAAAGGGAATGGTTTATTTTCTCCCCTCAGAAATAACTGCTGCCTCTTCAAACCTGAAATTAAAATTCCAAAGAGGGAAATAGATTACTTAACATGTTTTGAGATTTAAAGTTAACTTTATTAAGAATTTAGAAGGGATTTTTCCTGCTCAAACCATCATGTATCAGCTTCCCGTAGAAGTTCTTCAAAGTTCTCTCATACCCATCGTATTGCCCTTTTCAATGAAAACAAATTTAAAGGAACGTGAAAGGGTTAGTTAATTCAAACCTTCTCTGTTAATCAGCTCCGCAGTGAGGAAGCTTTGATATTGACCAAGACAAGCCTTGGGGACAAACAGACTTGTTCTCTGCTGCATCTCATGGGACATGGGATCAGACCCAATAACCTGAGACAATAAACACAGCGAGTCTCCTACAAACCCACAAAGTCGGTGGGTGTCGGCTTCGTCGCGTTAAAAAAATAAAATAAAAGGGGCTTCAGACATAGAGCAGCCTTGTGATTTGAAACAGACAAGAAAAGTCTGACGTCTGAAAGAGTGAGCAAGGATAGCAAGCCGGCCGATGCTCAGCTTCGGTTTCCAGGGAGACGGTCAGTCCGCTTAGGTGACCGGAAGGCGGGTCTGCTCCCGCGCGGGTGCATTTCACCCCCAAGCCCAGTAAAGCTCGGACGTGAGAGACCCTTTATCTTTCGCTGTTGCCCACTTGCCTTTCAAAATGCGTGTCTAACTCGTTTTCTGTATTAGTTGCTGACCATTTTCTGGCGGTCATTGTTCTAAGCGGAATCTTATCTAAAAAATGATGAAAGAATTAGAAGAAAGAGTTGCTTGGAAATTTGGTTGTGAATTTTTTTTTTAGCAAAGAATCAACCTGGCTGAAAGCAATCCCCGTTGGGCTTTCTATTCACTTACGGGGAAAGAATGACCTTCGATCTCCCGCCACCTGTGCCGGGAGGGGCAGGCGCTCCGGGGGCGTGGCCTACCGAAGCCCCGCCCACCCGTGGATGCAATTCTGCAGACCCGGCAGCTTCGACTCCTTGAATAGACCCTTGAGGTCGCTGCGGGTGGTCTTCCCTGGGGTGCCCGGGCAGGGTCAGGCAAGCCGCCTAGCGGCAGAGGGGGGCTGTTGGCATCCGTGGGCCTGACATCTTAGCCTGCCCAGGGCTGGAGCCGTTCTGGAGCCCTGAGCTCTCTTCCGCGCCCTGGACAGAAAGGCAACCCGAGAGACGTCAACTTTAGCAGATGTGCACCTGACGTACGTTCTGAGCTAGCACTCTGGTGGTATGTAAGACACCTCCTTCCCACACCTCAGTAAGAAATTTCCAAGAATCGAAGTCTGATGCACTGATACGCATGAAGGAACAAGGGTCCACGATGTCAGACAGGGAGGACACTGCCTTTGCGGGTGGGACACTTACATCTCGCGGTCGAAGTACAAAGCTGACCCCCAGTCAGGTCGAGGGCGCATCAGTGCTGCAGCTCATCAGCCCGAGTTTGAGCCCCTCTCCCCCAATTTCAGATTTAAGTACAGGCTCCCGAGCTCACTGATGCCCACAGATCTTCAGGGGCGTGCCAGAGCTGCTGCTGGAGCTGCCACGGGGGCTGCCCTGCCCACCCCCCAGCCTCCAAACTCCAGCCGCGGTGGAGGAGGGGCAGGATGGTGAAGTCTGCGGGTGCTGCTCCGAGCAGGGCAGAGGCAGGGCGGGACCCCCTCAGGGCAGAGGAAAGGGACTGGCACCCCCGACGCCGCTTGGCTTCCTCCCGGGCGTGGTTTAGCGGTTTCATCCAGCCCCCGTCCTGCCCTGTGCCCCGGGGGTGGGGGGCCTACCAGACACCAGAAGCACCGGATCGCTAAGCTCAAGGAGCTGCTCTGGAGAGTCAGCGAGCAGTCCACCTGGAGGCGGAAGTGCGCAGTCACTGGTGGGCTCACATCGAGGAGAAGACGCTTATCCACAAGTTCAGGCACCAGCCGCTGCCGTGGGGCACACAGCGCGCCGGGCTGTGAGCGCTCGTGCCCAGGGACGTCGCAGCGCCTCCGTGCTCTGCGGGCGGCGTGGCGTCCCATTTTAAAGATGTCCCTGATGTCACAGCTCCCTTCTTGGAAGGTGCGTCTTCAGCCTGGGCAGAGCAAGGAGCTTCCCCAGCAAACAAAAGTTCACTTCTTTTTATTATTGAAAGACGTTCCTTTGTCATTTAGAACTTTAGTGACATGCAGTGCACACATAGAAGAATATGCATGTAAATATCTACAAACTAAACACACCGAGGAAACCAGCTGCAGAATTACCAGCGCTGAGAAGGCCCCCGTGGTGCCCCCTCCCAGGCCCCACCCACCTCCCCAACAAAGCCCCGCAATCATTAACTGTTAATGACGCGGGTTAGTGCGGGCATGCGTTTGTCTCTGTGCCTTATACACATGAAGGCACGTAGCATCTGTGCTCTTCGTCCCTGGCTTCATTCACTTAACACGGTGTTTGTGGGATCTGTCACGTGCAGGGGGCGCGCGTTCTTTCCCACTGCTGAACAGCACTCTCTTGCGTGACTGTATCACAGAACAGGCATTAATTCCTTCGTGGCTGTGCGGTGCGCTCAGTGTAGACAGTAAGAGGCATTTCAGTAGGTGCCAGACAGGAGCTGTGACAAAGGTATTGCTGTGACTAAGCCATTTTGCGGTTTATATATATTTGCAAATTCAAATTCTTTGTGAAAGAGCTAATAAATAAAATATTTCCATTGTGTTCATATCACTAAATACACTGGCTTTTAGAGAGCTTTTGATATTCAGGTAAATCTAGTGTTTTTTACTGATGCAAAATGATGACAAATACCCAATACAATTGACTTGGATCATATCTTTATTTCAAATAGTAAAACCAGATATGCCTTTCTTCTTTTGTTGCTAAACCAGCGTCCGTTTGTCACCTCCTCGTTCCTGTGGGTTGGCAGTCCAGAAACAGCTCAGCTGAGTTCTGTCGGCTGAGCCGGATTCTCAGCGGGCGTGCGGAGTCCTCATCTCGGCTCAGCCAAGCTGCTGGTGGAATTCCGTTCCTTGTAGTGGCAGGACTGAGCCCTTGGCATCTGGAGGCGGAAGCTCGTCAGGGCTTCTCCCAGGTCAGTGGAGCACCTCTGACCTCTGGACCATCTTGTACAGGGGTCACCGGATTAGGTCAGGCCCATCCAGGACAGCATCCCTTCGACAGGCCCTGCCCATTCTCAGGAGGCGGGAATCACAGCAGTGCGGGCCCCGAGCTGGAGGTCTCACCGCCACGTCTGCGCCTCAGCGTGGTGCCTCCAGCGTGGCGGTTTCAGAGCAGCTGGGTTCTTACATGGCGGCTCAGGGCTCTGGGTTCCTTGCTTCGCATTTCTGTTCCTCCATTGCTCTTCCCCCGTCCTCATGCTCCGAGAGTCTTCCCACTCTCTTTCTATTTAGAGGACTTCCTTTAGCCTGTCTTTCAGAGCAGGACTGCTGGCAGTAAGTTCCTAGCGTTCCTCCATCTGAGCGTGGCTTTGTTTCCTTCACTCCTAAAGGGGAATTTTGCCAGATATGGAATTCAGCGTTGACTGCTCTTTTATTTCAGCGCTTGAAAAATGTTGTGTCCTTCTGGCGTCAGTGGCTGTCCAGATACCCACTGTCATTCAAACGCTTTTATTCTGAGTGAAGCATCATTCCTCTCTCACTGATTGCAAGATTTTTGCTTTGTCTTTAGTTTTCTGAAGTTGGGTTGTGATGTGTTTTGGCACGGGGTTCTTTGAATTTGTCTTGTTTGAGGTTTGTTCAACTTCTTGAATCTGCAGATTTACGTCTTTTGCCAGGTATGGGGGGTGATCCAGCCATTATTTCTTTGAACTTTTGGGGCTCTCCCTCTCGCCTCTCTCCCCCTGGGAGCTCAGGGACGTAAATACTGGACCTCGTGCTATGTTCCCGCAGGCCCTGAGCCTCCCTCTTTCCGGCCTGTTCTCCCTGTCGTTCAGGCTGGGTAATTCCTGTTGCTCTTTCTTCAAGTTCCCTGATTCCTTCTTCTTCACTCTCCACTGTGCTACCGCGTCCATCCGCTGGGTTTTTGATTTTATTATTTCAGTTGTTGTGTTTTTAAATCATCCATTGTCTCGGATCACATCTTTATTTTAAGTGGACTTTTAAACTGGTATATTTCTCACCGTGTCCCTCTGTCCCATATTGTAAACCTCACCTAGGCAGAAGCACCTTTCCATGAACGCTGTGCGCTTGTAAAGTTACAAAACCAGACCTCCAGAAATACAATAAATTCTGGCAGGTTGGTCCCCCCTAGAGAGGAGGCCCCACATCCAGAGCTTACCGGCTTCGTGGCTTCCATGTAGTGAGCCTCGGGGGCTTCTGCTCAGACATCTTCCTGCCACAGGGCTTGAGGCCCACCTGGCATCAGGTCAGGCATGAGGCCTTCCTCCCTATTTCTAGGGTTGGTTCTAATTTAAGGTAGAGCCTGGGGTCATAGGAAAACCCACTATGGGGTCTGGGTGCCTCCCCCCGACAACAAACAAGACAAACTCTCTTCAGTTGCCAGCCTCCCAACTTTAGTTGAAGCCTGTAGGTCTTCAGGTGGAAATGGCTGACACCTCTTGACTTTAATGCAGGAGCTTGAATTCAGGCTCAAACACCCAAATTTGAAATACTAGAGTGTGACTGACCTCTAGCTGTGAATTTTGAAGGGTCTGTAGATCATTTGTGCCTGGGAGCAATTTAGGAAGCTCGGCCACCTTGGCCAGGGGTCCAGACCCCAACCCCTGGGGTGCTAAGTCTCATGAAGCTGGGGTCTGCTCTCTGGGAGAAATGGGGCCATGGGCTGTGAACTGGGCCTCTGCTGAGCCCCACTGACGGACCTTCCAAATAAGGTCACATTCACAGGTTCCAGGGATTAGGACACAGACATACCTTTTTGGGGACCACCGTCCACCCCACTACAAGGCCCAGGCATGCAGAAGGGCAGGATCTGCTCCAGCGTGACCTCCGGAACCAAAACTCCAGTTCTGAGCCCGCTCCTCGCAGGACGGCCCTCTCTTCTCTGGACTCTTACTCATGGTTTAGTTTGTCCCAGGCCGCATCCAAGAGCAGTTCCACAGGCCCGCGGGCGGGGTGACAGCCCGCCCTGTGTGACCGTACCCCCAGGCAGCAGGAAGTCTTCACCATCTCCTAAGGCTGATGTGATACATGCTGATGATAAAAACGTTGGTTTTTTTTTTAAAGTCATCTGGAAATCAGAACAAGAAAGTTCTCCACTCAGCTCTGCCACATCTGGGTGCCGGTGATTCATGAAGAGGCAGCCTCGTTCTGGTTTTCATTTCAAGTGATGTTTACAAGGAGTTTCAAGCAGTTGCCTCTCAGAGGGCCCTCTTTTATATACGGCCACTTGCTCCTCACAGAGCCGCTTCTCTGTTTAAAAGCAGAATAACATTTTCCACAACCATATCTTAGGAAACATTGAAAGGATTAGCAAAACTCCTATTTGCAAATCAATTTCAGATCGACTGGTCTGCAAGCGGAAGATGCTGTGATTCCATTTGCTAATTAAAACCATTTCCCTGAAATGCTGTTCGCCTCCCTAATTTGAATAACAAAGAGAGACACAGCTGTTGAATCTTCTCAAATATTTCTGAATGCGGGGTGGATGGAAGATATGAGACACCGAGAGCCTGACGCACAGACGCAGAGGAAACGCCGATGTGCTGACGCAGGTGCTCAGAGCCCAGCGAACAGACTGTCCACTCCTGTCCGCAGCCCCAAGTGCAGGGCTGGGCCCCTGCTCACTCTCCCTCCCTTACGGCAGGATCGAATCTGCGTTATCCCGGCCTATGGTCATTTTTAATAGACTTTCCCCGACTCCATCCTCGGCTTCATCATTAACTCAGAAAAACCCCTGATTACGTTAGAATGTCTAAGAAGCTAACAGCAAAGGAAACAGATGGACGCACAGCGATGCATGTTAAGTCAGTCCCGGGTTGAATCTAACTCCTTAAATGGCCTTGCTGAACACAAATTTTTGAAGGTTTTTAATGGAAACAAAGCAAGCGGTGATTCCATATGGCCAAAGAAGCCAGAGAACGTGTTCTTTTCACTTTCCATTTCAGCCACGAGGCGTCTTAGACATCGAGCCCTTTCTGACGCTGTTCTTGTGTCTCGCCCTCCGTCACGCCTGTCTGAGCGCAGGCAGAAAGGACCTCAGAGCTGACAGTGCTGGCGGCTTCTCTGTCCTCATTCTTGCACCCAGAGCCTCCCTTCCAGAGGCTGGGGCTCCAAGGACACAGCCCAGACGGAGGGTTCTTGCCTCTCACTTGTTTGTTTGTGTTTGAAAGCCTGGATAAGAAACCTCTCAAAGGAGACAACTGTCTGGGGGGCACGTGGACCAGTTCTCCTGCTTCCTCCCTTTATGGAAATGTCGGAGCAGATGGAGAGCGCTGGGTGCTTGGGAGGTGAGGTGGATGGGACGGAGCTTATGCTGGGTCCCCAGCAGACTCTCACCCTCCTTCAGGCAGAAGCAGGAAGTCACACCTCCCGTGCCACCTAGTGCTGACCCCCTAGGCTTGGCTGCCGCCCCATCCTCGCTGCCTGTAAACACGGCTTACGCGCACCCACTGTGACGCGCTCCTTCACTGCCCACAAGGCGCAGCACACCCTCCGCAGGAGAAGCGGCGACCAGAGCCTCTCCACCCTGCTCCAACCCCGGGGACGTCAGAATCAACCCCCACCTCCGTGCCTGGACGACGGCACCGTGTGGAGTGTGGTCTTTGAGTCCAATGGAGGCGACTGGGGAAAGGCCATCGAGGACATGTCTGAAGAGTGAGCTGCTGCTCACCCTTCTGGGAAAGGAGGAGCGCCGGGCCCCCGACTCTGCTGTCCCTGTCCCCGCCGCCGCTTGGCAGTGCCTGTGCACGTGGCTGCCTCAGGCTGCCGGCTCCGGTGGCCGGCTCAGCACGACCTCGGCAGTTTGCAGCAGCCGCCAGTGTCTTTAGGCAGCTCTTGTCCTTCCTCAGCTCAGATTGTGACCTAGGCTAGTTGACAGCCTTCTATTTCTTCCTGACTTCTGTGTGATCTTTAGAAAAGTAAATATTTTTAACATTAAAACAAACAAACAAACAAAGCCACCGGTCACACTGAGACCTCCTGGATACGGACGCCAGGGGTCATCTCTGCCATTTCATTTAGTGCCATGTCCTGCTCCTGTGCAGGGCCCTTACCTACAGCTTCTCATAAACCCTTGACACACTTCTGCAAGGCAGGGTGGGGCGGAGGAGGAGGAGAAGGAGAAGGAGCAGGAGGAGGAGGGGGAGGAGGAGGGGGAGAAATGGGGAGGAGGAGGAGGGGGGAAGGGAAGGAGGAGGAGGATGGTATTCACATCTTAAAGAGGAGGAGGCTGGGGCTCACAGCCGCTAGGCAGCGTGTGTTAGAGAGCTGGTAATAACCAGGATTTGGACGAAGCCTGCCTGCCTCTTTCCTCTTCCACCTGCTCCTGTTTCTTTCCTCTGCCCCCACCCCCTGGTCTCAGGCTCACACTTCCCCATCCTCCCCCAGGCTGTCCTGGCACCTCCTGGACCATACCCTCTCTGCAGCATCTCCTGATCTAAGTCCTCCACCCATCCTCACTAGAGGCAATTCCTTCTCAAGGTATTTAGCCAAACAAACTCAAAGCCTTGGCGCCTTCTCGCCCCCGCCGCCCCCAGCCCGACCACTTCTGGCATCCTGGCCACTGCTCTCCAGCTCCCACGCTAACCATCCTTTCTGGGGAGACAATGCCACTCGCTGTCCCTCGGACCGCTCTCCTGCCCCTGCCATCGTACGCCTGGTGGCTTCTGCCTTCCAGATGTTCTGCTGGAAGGTCTATTTTGGCAAGCGTGTGTTGTCACTCATTTTCTCTTCTAATAATTCACACATTTATGTTTGCAGTATTTTTAATTATTATTTTCCTTTTATTTTTTTAAATCTTAAATGTTTAAAATTTTTACACAGTGTTAAAGGAGGATTCCCACTCACGGCTACGGCAGAGCACTGGCTACACTCCCCACAGCAGACGGCACATTTTTAAAACTTTTCCAAGGGCTCACTTTCATTCTCTGTCCCTTTTTCAAAGCGCCTTGTCCTGTTTTAAAGGCAAAAATGCCTCTTCACTCAGAAGACTCAAATTATCTGTTAGGTTATGTTTGCTCGTAGATTATCTCCGGCCCTCCTAGCTGCGACGCCGAGAGCTCAGGCCTGGGCTGGCCCTTTGCGCCCGTTCTCCTGTCTGCCCCGTGGCTTGATCCTCCACATGAAAAGGCTGTGTTTAATCTGGGTCTTAGTTTTGTGCCCCGCACGTAATGGTGTCTGGTTTATGTTGCTAACTGACTTGTTTCCAGTCTAGATGTAGCTGATCCAGGCTGAAGTGGGAAGCCGCACCGAGTTACAGCGTCTGGGGTTGCATTATGCGGCTGATTTGGGGTTAACTATTTTGAGTGCAACTCATACGTGATCTGGTTTTGTTCATATTAACTAGAGTTTCACTTGAGATTCACCACCAAAGTGTGCCCACGGCCCAGTCGTCCCCAGTTCACAGCAAGCCCACCTCGTCCCCCCAGGTCAGACCAGCTGGGAGGCTCGGCACTGCCCATGGAGCTCGGGAAGTGCCAGGGCGCCCCGGGCACCCAGTCCTTGTGCAGTAGCGAGTCCACCGTGTTTAAGGCAAGAGAACTCTGTCCTACCAGGTGACATACCCTCCCGGGAGAAACTGTGACCCAGGGAAAGAAGCAGAGGACAGGAGCTCTGCTGAGGGGACAAGGGACAGGGTGATTTGTAATTCTAGGATTTAAATATTTAAGAAACTTCAAGCATACACAGAAGTGTGACAGTGTAATGATTTTTCATCACCCGCCATCCAGGTTCAACAATTACCGGTATGTTGCCAAATCTGTTTCATCTTTACCTTCCATTCTCTACCATCACATGTTTTCTTATTCAAATGCTCAAGAGTTTGATCCAGACATATGTCTGTTTTTTCACTGAAAGTTATGGGAGAACCTTGGTAGTTGGGGGACCTCAGTTCAAACTGATTCCAGTTCTTTCTGGCTTTGTGAGCTCGGGAAGTAAATGGGTCTCTCTGCGCTTTTCAATAAAAGGATCGAGACCAGCCAATTCTTTTTTTTTTCTTCCTAAAAAATTAAAAAAATTATCCCTCCCCTGCCCTTTCCCTATTAGTAACCATAGTTTATTTCTTATATCTATTTTTGGTTTGTAAATAAGATTTGTATCTTTTTTTAGATTCCACATGTAAGTGAAAAATATGGCATCTGTCTTTCTCTGACTTACTTCACTTAGTATGATAATCTCCAGGTCCATCCATGTTGCTGCAGATGGCATGATTTCATTCTTTTTCATGGCTGAGTAGTATTCCATTGCATATACATACACCACAGATTCTTCATCTAGTCCTCTGTTGATGGACATTAGGCTGCTTCCGTGTCTGGGCTGTTGTAAACAGTGCCTCTCTGAACACTGGGCTGCAGATGTCTTTTTGAATTAGAGTTTTCTCCAGATATATGCCCAGGAGTGGGACTGCTGGATCATAGGGTAAATCTATTTTTAGTTTTTTAATGCATCTCCACACTGTCCTCTGTACTTAGACCAGCCTGTTCTTAGCATCACGATGCTGAGCAGCAACTTGGGGGAGGGACGGCATGAGGGGGCACTGGGCAGCAGGCCCACCACGGCCTCTAATGCTCTTGTATTTCCAGGGACCCAGTGTTTCTATCTACACGTGTCATATGAAAAACCCTGACTCCCACAAAAGAAAGAAAGCAGGCAGTCACAATTGACTCCTCATCCCGTTCTCCTCGGCTCTCGAACTCTCTCACCTGCTCTTCAAAGCAGGCTTTGATGAGAACATTTTTTTGAACATCTTTATTTGCCCCAAATGGAAAGAATGGTCTCATTAGACCAGAGCTGAGATTTCACTTCAGGTTCCGGGTAAACTAGCTCCTGGGTACCAAACCCATTAGACACACACATAGTCACTGACAGCAAGTCTGTCACCTAATTCCACGGAAGCTCTTCCATCCCCTAGTGCAGAGTTAAAGTTAAAGCAAAGAATGCACACTGGGCATCATTTCGGGTCAAGGGCAGCTGAGTGAGCACCTGTGGAAGGCGAGCGGGTGGCGCACGTGGTCGGGGGCGTGCAGCACACGTGGTGTGTGTGTCAGGGACCCCCGTAGGGAGCATACACCTTGTTTCAGAGACGACACTTCCTCACATTCAATCAATAGTCATCTTAATCATAACAGTAGCTAGCTCTTGCTGGACACTTACTGTGTTCTCGTTTCCGTCCCAGACCCACGCGATGCCTGGCACCCAGGGTTCAATCAACAAATGTGAATTCCTGTTCCACCAGACTTTGCTCGTGGGCGGCGTCCCTGGAAGGGGCCCGTCCCAACCTCACCAGTGACTGAAAAGACCTCACATATCACTGGACCCTGGGAGCAGCTCTGACACTGGGCCTGGGGCTGACGTGGGGCTCGTCTCAGACAAGCTCTGGCACTGGGGACGTTTCAGCTCTGCAGAGTGACGATGCCCTAAGGCCGGTCCAGCCAGCCTCCGCACCTGCCTCCGCAGCTTAAGGAGGGCTGGTGCGTGCCGGGAGGGGACATGGTGCTGCGTGGTGACAAGCAAACACAGGTCACGGCGCACTGAGCTTCCTAAAGGACCACGCAGCTCGAAAATCACCTCCAGCAGCCACCAAAACACATCAGACTTTGGCAAAACCTGTCCCTCTGGAAGCAAGACCCCAAGTGAGACCGGGCTCATGCCCGTGGGCCTTGATCACTATTCTAAGTGAGCTGTCAGCTCCTCCTGACGTTGGCAGGGTCTGTTCCATCACAGTCCTCAGTTGTACACAGCAGACAGCAGCTCTGAAGGTCAGAGCTAGAGCAACACAAAGTGATTTTTTAAATTAACAATAAACCAGTTAGGTTTCTCTGTGGCAAGAAATGTCACAGCTCCCTTCGCCCCAGGTCCTACAATGTCCTTGTAACTATTCCCCAAACTACTTCTCTAATGTGCCTGGAGGTTGCGTATTTCAGAGCTGGCTCTGGGCCAGTATGTCAGCAGCGCTGGAAGGACGTGGGTAGGGTTTCTCTGTGCCCCTCGTGTGCAGCAGGACCACTGCTGATGTAAACCCAGGCATCACGGACGAGCCCAGCTGGATCTTTTTGGAGGAGATTTTGATACTGAAAGCATAGGTATTGACCTTAATGAAATTTCACTCCATCCATCACAACCATGGTCATGTTTGATCAGAGGCCTCATGTGGGGGCCTGGCTAGGGGGATTCTTAAAAGGAAAATTAAGCAAATACAACAATTAAGCAAATCCAATTGCCTGGTGGGACAGGGGCTCCACAGGCCAGACTCAGCCAGAAAAGCAATTGCATTGATGGGGCTGCGAACACCAAGCCACTCAGCCCCAGCGACCTGGACGCACCCTTGGTGGTTAATCCAGGAGGGAGTCAATTAGCTTCCCATGGCTGCTGTAGCAAATTACCACAAGCCTACAGGCTCCAGACAGCACAAACTTATTACTTTACATTTCTAGAGGTACGGAATCTGAAATGGGTCTCATGTGGCTAACATCAAGGTGCCAGCAGGGTGGTGGTCCTTCCGGAGGCTCCAGGGGAGAATGCCTTTCCTTGTCTTTCCCAGCTCCGCCTGCATTCCTTGGCTCACAGCCACGTCGCATCATCCAACCTCTGCTTTCATTATCCCACTTCCATCTCTGACTCAGACCATCCTGCCTCCCTCTTATAAGGAGCCCTGTGATTACACTGGACCCACCCAAAGAATCCAGGATAGTTTCCCCATCACAAGACCCTTAACTGAGTCACATCTGTAGAGTCCCTTCTGCCGTGCGAGGTAACATGTTCACAGTTTTGGGGTTAGGGGTTGGACACGTTAGGGCCATTATGGTGCTTCCGCAGGAACAATGCTCTAAGTCAGAGGATGGAGTTGCCCCTTCCAGGAGGGGAACTGTGGGAGGTGAAGTTCTGTATTAGCCCAGGGCCCACCTGGGATCACGTGTGGAGAGGAACACAAGCCTGGAAACCTCAAGGCAATACATGTGAGACTAAAGACCAGAACACTCTCTAACACCTACATTAGGCTTCACTCCTTTTCTTCGTCATCACACCAGCTTGTTGGACTGTATATCACTGTCATCCCAATTTGCAGAAAAGTAAATTGAGGCTGCAAAAGGTTGAGTTACTTGCCCAAGATCACAACTCTGTTTACATTTGTGGTAAGTAGTGGAGTCTGAATACAAATTGAGGCGTGAATGCTCATTTTCCTCTTTTATCATGAGTTTAAATATTTCAGAATCATGAAAGCAGAAATCCTAGATAATGCAATAAGACAAGAAAAGGAAATAAAAGATATATAGTACGAAAGGGAAGAAAGAAATCTGTGTTTGCAAATGACATGAATGGAACTAAGAAGCGATTGTAATAAGGTTGCAGCATACAAGAATAGTTTGTAGAAGTGAATTACCTTCCTATATACCACCACTGAGCAGGTGGAATTTGAAACTGAAAGCACAATGCCATTTACATGAGCACCCCCAAAAGATGAAATACTTGGGTATAAACCTAACAAAATATGTATAAGGTCTACAAGAAGAAAACTTTGATGACAGAAATCAAGGAAGAACTAAATAAATAGATATTTCACGTTCATAGACAGGTAGGCTCAACACTGTGATGATGTCAGTTCTTCCCAAATTGATCTATAGATTCAAATGATCCTAGTGAAAATCTCCGCAAGTTATTTGGTAGATATTGACAACTGACTTTATTTTATTTTATTTATTTTTTTGATAACTGATTTTAAAGTTTATATGCAGAAGCCAAAGACCCAGAACCGCCAGCACAAAACTGAGGAAGGATAAAGTTGGAGAACTGACAGAACTCAATTGCAAGATCTGCTATAAGGCTACAGTCATCAAGACGGCGGCGAAAGAATAAACAAATAGATCAATGGAGGAGCACAGAGAGCGAAGAGAGGCCCCTGTAAGTGCAGTCAGCTGATCTTTGATAAAAAGGTAAAGACAACATGATGGAGCAAAGATAATCCTTCCAACGAATGCTGCTGAGACAACTGGACATTCACATGCAAAAACTGGGTCTAGGCACAGACCTCGTACCCGTCACAAAAATTAACTCAAAGTGGATCATAGACCTAAATGTACGATGTAGCACCTCAAAACTCCTAGGAGATAAAACAGGAGAAAACCCAGACGACCGTGGGCACGGCGACGACTTCTAAGGCACAGCACCAAAAACACCGTCCATGAGAACCGGCACGCTGGGCCGATGTCATTACGAAGGAGACTTCTGCGCTGAGAAAGGCAACGTGGACAGAATGAGAAGACGAAGCACAGCCTGGGAGAAAGTATTTGCAAAATAAACCTCTGGTAAAGAACCGTTATCCAAAATCCGCGAAGAGCTCTTAAAATGCAGCACAAAGAACACAGCCAACCAGACTTTCAAAAGGGCCAAGGTCTTAACAGGCCCTCAGTAAAGAAGATGCGCTGATGACAAGCAGGTAGAGATGCTCCTCCTCACAGCTCATCAGGAAAACGCACATCAAAGCCACCAGACCCCACCACACCCCTGTCAGGACGGCCGAAGCCTGGAGCCCTGGCAGCGCCAGATGCTGCTGAGGACGTGGAGCAGCAGGAGCCCTCGACCCCTGCTGGTGGGCGTGCAGAATGCTACCGCCACTTTTGAAGTTTCTTACAAAACTAAGCATGCCCTTACCATAGGAGCCAGCAAATGTGCCCCTTAGTGTTCACTCAGGGGAGCTGAAAACTCATTTCCACACAAAAACCTGCACACAGGTGCTTATAGCAACTTTATTCGTAATTGCCAACATGTCCCTGAGTAGGTGAATGGATAAATAAACTGTGGTCCATCCAAACGATGAAATACCATTCAGTGCTAAAAAGAAATGAGCTTTCGAGCAGTGAAATGATGTGGAGCAAACTTAAATGTGGGTCGCTAAATAGAAGAAGCCAATCTGAGAAGACCACATACTGCATGATTTCAACCATATGTCACTCTGGAAAAAGCAAAACTGCGGAGACAGTGAAAGTACAAGCGGTGGCCAGGGCTGTGGGGGAGGGGCGAATGAGAGCGCACAGAGGATCTTTGGTGCCGCGAAGATACCCTGAACGGCACTCTGATGATGGACACACATCATTGTACATTTGTCCAAACCCACAGAACGCCCAACGCCAGAAGTGAACCTTGTGTACACTACGGACTTCGGGTGATGACGATGTGACAGTGTAGGCTGGTCATCTGCAACATGCGCAC
The DNA here is from genome assembly GCF_009834535.1 of Camelus ferus. Lineage (NCBI taxonomy): Eukaryota > Metazoa > Chordata > Mammalia > Artiodactyla > Camelidae > Camelus > Camelus ferus. Next base: position 95,613,785 of record NC_045700.1, read on the forward strand.
CACCTGGCGGGGGTGCTGGTGGTGGGGGAGGCTGTGCCCGTGTGGGGCAGGAGGTGTATGGAAACTCTCTTCCTCTCAGTTTTGCTGTGAATCTAAAGCTTCTCTGAAAAAATAAAGCTAAAAAACAAAAAACAAAAAAAAAAAAAAAGAATTGTGACAGCGCCCTTTCCATGGAAAGGAGGCGTTTTCCATGATTGCTTTCCAACGGAAAGTCCTTACTGGAAGGAGCCATCGGGTTAAGGCCCTCAGATGCTGGAGCGAAGCGCTTTGCCTGGGATGCAAAGATCCTCAGCCCGTGATTCACGACACCAACGACTTCCTGCTGATTCCTCTAAGTTTAAATCAATCTGACAATGCACATTCCTTGTTTCATGTGTTCTTCAGATCCAGTCGCTTCCAGGACCACGCTTCATGACGTAAGCCACAGACAATGCGAGTCTGTAAAGTGTGACTAACGAGCCATGTGTCAGTGAGACGATCAAAGGTTGTGTGTGTGCGCGTTCTGACTTGGCGGGGTGTCCTTCCAGAAGGGCAGGGCTCCGGGGCCCCCTCCCTCCGGGGAAGAGGCGGGGGGACACCACTCCACCGCACAGAAGGAAAGCGGTCAAAGGAAAATTTTCATCGTATGAAATGCTTTTATGATCCAAGAAGATAAGGAATGTCGGAGCGAAGAGAAGAAAGAAGCTAAAGGGCAGGTCCCGTGACCGGCGCCGGGCCGCTCGCTCCCCACCTGCAGACGAGTGAGGACGCCCTGTGGCCCTGGGTCTGCGCAGAGCCCCAGCTCAGAGCCACCCTCCGCCTCTGCGTCCTCAGCCCTCAACAGAAATGGATTTCCGGACAAGTCCACAAACGTGCGGGCCAGCTGTCACGCTCAGGGCAGGCTCTCCGTGGACGAGCTCTTCCTCTTGGGGCTCTGGTTTCACGGTGGCAGTGCTGAGCCAGCCCCCGCCCAGGTCCAGGGCGAGAAGCCCCCGAGTCAACACCAAGGAAGGTGCCCCGAGACTCACTGGACCAGGAGAGATCCTTCCCAAGGCTACTTCCAAGAGCAGAATCATGGCCCAGGAGGGTGAGGGCCAGGTCTGGGCAGTCCTCGCTCCGGGCGGGGATGGGGGAGCCCGGGAGCAGCTCGGGGGGCGCGACGCACGGTGCACCAAGGCTCCTCAGCTGCGCTGGGCCGTCTGGGCCCGAGGAGCAGGGGGCCCGCTTAATTTACTGTCCCAAGAGGGTGAGCGGGAGCCCTCCCACAGCCGCGGCAGGACGTGGGGTGCACGCCGCTGTGCAGTGCTGCCCCCCTTAGAGCTGTGGGGGGAAGGGAGGGGCAGGGACACCCCTGGGGCCTCTCTGCACGTGCCGGCCTCACCCGCCGCACAGGCGGAGACGACTCTGTCCGCGGGGTCCTGGACGGGGCGGGTGGTGCGTGACTGGGACGCCCTGTATGATGTTTGATTTTACACGGGAGAGACTTGTCACCGGGAAACTCCAGGAGTCCTCCCTTTGAGACTTCACAAATGCATCCCCCTTGGGCTTGGAAGACCACCCAAATTATTCTGACAAAGAGACTCATTAGATGCAAGCTGGATAGAAGCTCTGGTCACGAGGAGTGACCGGAAGGACAAGCGAGACGTTCTGCTGACCACAAGCAGCCGTGGGCCACGGGGCCAGCACGCTGCACATCTTTACATGCCTGCAGTGTGGCCAGCGGGGGGACGGTGGCGACACGACACGCCGGGCAAGGCTCTGAGGGGAGTTGCGCTTCTCCTCAGGCAGCGGACGTCGCTCGCGCTCTGTCCGCGAGAAGGAGCCCGATGATCTACAAGCCCAGAGTTCCCCTTTAGTCCCAAGAGAATGGGGTCACCAGGCGACAGGGAAGCGAAACCCCACGTGTGGCGAGCCCCCGTGCGGGGGACCGGTGGGCGACGTCATGTTTGGTGGGCCGTAAGAGGCGGTTACCATACAAGCAGGAAGGGAAGAAACAGCTGAACGTTAACGATTTCTCAAAAGCCGCACACGATGTCCTGGGTTGAACGGTGGCCCAAGAGCTATGTCCATGTCCCAGTCCTGAGAACCTGTCGCCTTCCCTGGAAAAGGGCTTTTTGCAGATGTAATTAAGTTAAGGATCTTGAGATGGAACCATCCCCGATCATTCAAGTGAGTCTTAAATCCAACGACGAGTTTCCTTATAAGAGACACACAGAGCAGACAGACACAAGGCCAGGTGACGTGAAGGCCGACGGGGAGACTGGAGCGAGGCAGCCCCACGCCAAGGGTGCTGGCAGTTGCTGAAGCCAGAAGAGGCAGAGAAACAGGATCCCCCCGGGGCCCCACCAAGGAGGACTCCTGCCTTCCGGGACTGCGAGAGGACACGTTGCTGTTGTTTTACCGAGTCTGCGGTAATTTGTGCCGGCAGCTCTAGTAGATGAGTGCAATGGGCTGATGTGACAGCTGCAAATCCGTGGTAATTCCGGACACAGGGGAGCCCACACTCACCCCCCGCCTCCTCCTGTGGGCCTCTACCGAGTGCCTTCAGGAAAGATGGGGGGCGGGGGAGGTGGCGCACGGGCACGAAGCCCTGCCTTCACCCACCCTCCTCTACTGTGGCGCAAGAGCCTGCTCTGGGGACAGCCAGCCCTCGGGGCCCAGGACAAGGTGCTCTGTGTCTGCGGAGAGGACGGAGCAAGTGTCCTCCTTGAAGGCGGGGCTGGACCCGGCTCGAGCAGGGTGCTGGGTCTCAAGCAGAAGTCCGCTTCTTCCTGCTAGAAGAGGGCCAGGAAGCTCTCTCCCCCCCAAGAGCCTCCCACACACCAGCAAAGCCGGAGCTGGCCGTCGCCAGGGAAAGGCAGGACGGCTGAGAAAGCCCCGCTCTGAGACCTGGATGCGTCCTTCAGACTGAGGCTGGAGAAGAGAGTGGAGACATTTCTCTGGACCCTACTGCCAGGGTGTGCGATCCAGACCACCCCGGGGAGAGGGTCAGGAACGGGGAGGGAGCTCCGCCTTAGACTCAGGGTCAGAGGCCTGGGCCGCGGGGGTGGGGGTGGGGGTGGGGGGCCGGCTGTCAGTACCTAGTCCCAGGCGGCTCAGGGCGGAGACTGCGCTCCAGGCCCACAGGGCGGGTCGGTTGGTGTGTGGGCCCAGGACTGGCCGGGCGGGCGGGGTGGCAGAGGGATGTCCTCAGGCAAGCTGGTTTGCCCTCTCCGGGATCTGGCTGCCTCTGGGAGGGGCGGTCCCTGTCTGGGTTCGCAAGGCCCTAAGATGTCAAAGCGCCACAAAGTACAGAAAACAGAAAGCGTGAGTAACTCACCTCTCCCTCCTGACCCCTGGCGACCGCTGATCCGCTCTCCGTCTCTGTGGATCTGCTTATTCTGCATATTCCACGTGCGTGGAACCAAACAACACATGACTTTTCTCCTGGCTTCTTTCATTTTGCGTAACGTTGTTAAGCTCCATCCAGTCGTAGTAGAATATAATCAGCATATCATTCTTTTCTAAAAAAAATCCACTTTTACACAATTTTGGAAGATGACTCTTCATTTACAGTTATTACAAAATATTGGCCACAGCCCCTGTGTTGGGCAGCACATCCCTGAGCCTGTCTTACCCCAGTGGCTGTGCCTCCTGTTCCCCGGCCCAGACGCCCCCGCCCTCCCCTGGCACCACTGGTCTGTTCTCTGTAACTGTGAGTTTGCTTCTTTTTTGTTATATTCACTAGTTTGTTGTATTATTTAGATTCCACACACAAGAGATGTCATACAAGTACTTCATTCTTTTAAGTCTGATTAATATTCCACGTGTGGCTACACCATATTTTGTTTATCCATCATCCATCGATGGACATTTGTGTTGCTCCATAGTTCGGTCACTGTGAGCAATGCTGTCATGGACATTTGTGCACAAGTGTTGTTTGAACACCTGTTTTCAGCTCTTCGGGGTGTACGCACCCAAGGGTGGAGCTGCTGTCACGTGACCAGACTACATTTAACTCCTGAGGAGCTGCCGAGCTGTTGTTCAGGGCAGCTGGGCCATCGTCCCTTCCGGTTTCTCCAGGTCCTTGCCAACACGTGTTGTTTTCTGTTTTTGTTTGTTTTGTTTTGCTTTCTACATAGCCATCGGCAGCTGAACTTACACGTTGTTGGTGTGAATGCAAAATGGTCCAGCCATTTTGGAAACCCGTTTAGCAGTTTCTTCTTAAGTAAAGCCCACGCTTGCACACGACTCAGTAACGCCCATCCCACTCCTCGGTGCTGAGCCGAGAGGGAGGAAAATGTGCGAACAGTGACTTGACTGCAGTTACACTGATACTCAGCCAAACCTGGAAACAACGCCAGCTCCTCAGCTGGCGGATGGATAAACGAATTGTCGTGTCCCCTTACAACGGAGCACCCAGTAAAAGGGAACAAACTACAGATGCACACGCCGACGGTGGACGGATCTAAAAAGCCTTATTCTAAGTGTAAAAAGTCAGACACAAAGGGCTCTATCCTGTACAGCTTCGTTTTTATGGCTTTCTGGGAAAAGCGAAACAAGAACATAAATTAGAGCCGTGGGTGCTAGGGGCTGGGTAGGGGGAGGTGACGGGCTGCCAAGGGCACAAGGAACTTTCTGGAGAGATGGAAATGTTTTGATTGAGGAGGTGGTTCCACACTTGTCAAAAGGCACCACAGTTTAAACTTACAATGTATTGTAGGTGTATTACACCTTCAAATAAGGAGAGCGGGCCCACTCCCCACTGCACGCTTGGAGAGAGCCCCTTTCCGGCCCTAGTGCACGGACCAAGCTTGCTTGCGGGCTGGGGAGCTCGGTGCCTCAACACTCACAACGAGGGGGTCAGAGGAAGGCGCGGTGGGGAGGGAGCCAGGCTCCAGCTGCCCCCGCGGCCGGCACTGGTGGACTGCTTTTCTGTTTCTTGGGTTTTTTCACTCCTATTATCCGTCCTTCAGCCTCCTCTTCCTCGAGGTGACCATTTTCCTCTAATTGGAGCATAGAGAATGCACCCAGTTGTTGGAGGTCCCCACCATTTGCACTGTTATTGATCAGATACCAAAATGGCACTTGTGGGATTTAAAAAGCACCATTTATATTCCAGGTTTTTATGCAAATACTCTAAAAATGGAAAATGAGTGTAAACACTTTCTTCCTTTCAAACTGCAAACTTCTGGACAGAAAAAATATCAGTGACTGTGATCCAAGCTGTTCCGTCACGAGCTCGCTGGCCACGGATTTCAGGGCGGATCCTGGGCCTGGGAGTCACCCCCGACCAACAGCCCTAACGAGGTAGCACACAGTACACAGAGAGCATTCCCCAGTGGCCCGGGGACGTGAAGGGGACATGCCTGTCCTCTGATGCTAGCGTTCAGCAACTCTTCCTTGGGGGGAGAAGTCTCAGTCAAAAAAACAAAGTAAAGCTGATTTCCCTTCATATTCAGAGTTCAGACAGCATCCCCTCGGAGCTGGGCGTGAGGGTCTTTCTGAAGAGGCGGAAGGAAAAGTCAGCTGGGCCAGAGGAGGGAAGGCAGACTTAGAGGAGAGGCTGGCACGGGTAGGCCTCACACCCCGTCGGGGACCCGGCGCCCGCCCCGTCACCATCATCCAGGAAGAGCGGAGACCGGGAGGCCTCTCACCCATCCTTCCTGGTCGGGGACAAAGAAATAAAATGGAGGAAAACGGAGTCAAGTTAAATAACTAAAAACCTTTTAAAAAATGCGTAGCCTGGAGAAGTTCCATGTCACCCCTTAACCCTACGTAAACACACACACACACATTTTCTTCTTTAAACAGGGACACCCAATCCCTGTCTCCCCTGGGCACTCGGGAGAGCGCTGCAGCCCACCGCCCGCTGCTCTGCTGACCTCTGTAAAAGAGACGCTCGCCACACACCCCAAGTGTTTCCCCAGAAGGCCTCTTTGATGAGTTTTTATATTTAAGATATAATCAGAGTTGTAACACACACGTTTAATTCCAAATTCATTCTTTAACACCTTTTAGGTCAAATCTGTATGTTTATTTAGATAAGTGTTGAGGACTTTTTAAGTCAATTTTTCAACGAATGCATTTCAAGTTTTCAGAAGAACATTTTAAAGCATGTATACAGCTTTTAATTTAAGATCTGCTAAAGCTCAAAAGTGTCGTGCAGAAGAGAGACCATAATTTCTAATTATAAAGCACTGGGGACGATAAATTCACATGACCTTTTCAGGGAAGTTTACAACCGGGCCACAACGGGGCAGGGACTTTATGAGGGGTCAGGGCATGCGTGGTCACCAAGGCTCCCCGCACATTACTTAGGCAGCCTACAGAGAGTCGCAGTCCGCACGCCCTGGCACCACCCCCGCTGCCCGCCTTTCTAAGACGCTGCGGTGCATCCAAGTGTGATGTGAAGCTTCAGTCCCCAAGCCTGGATTTCAGTTTCTGAAAACAGAACCCAGACATCCTCATGTTAAAGGAACCTTAGGGTTCTTTCACCCCAGCCCATTATATCACAGAGGGGAACCCGAGTTCTGCTGAGAGGGAGGGACTAGCCCTAAGGGCACGCCTCGTCAGTGACAGAACACAGAATCCTGACTCCTTCTCATCCTGTTCAGCTCGGCTGCATAGGCTGGAGGTGGATGTGGCTGGGTGTTTCCCTTTTTACTTATGAGATAAAGCAGCATTTAAACTGCATGTCTTCCTGTTCCCAAGTTGTATATCTAAAATGGTGAAACATAACTTATACAGCAAGACGGGAAATGGGTAAACGCAGCCTCCCTAGTTAACGCCAAGCCTAGCTCGAGGGGCTGCACAGTCATCCCAAGGGAAGTCAAATCCCGTGCCTCCTCCCCCTTAACTCCCTCTTCATCCACCACCATCGCCAAGTGCCTTGCCCTCCCTCAGTCCCCTGGTCCCCTAGTTCCCTGGTTCCTTGGTTCCCTGGTTCCCTGTTTCCTTGGTTCCCTGTTTCCTTGGTTCCTTGGTTCTCTGGTTCCCCGTTTCCTTGGTTCCCTGGTTCCCTATTTCCTTGGTTCCCTGGTTCCCTGTTTCCTTGGTTCTCTGGTTCCCTGTTTCCTTGGTTCCCTGTTTCCTTGGTTCCCTGGTTCCCTGGTTCCTTGGTTCCCTGGTTCCCTGTTTCCTTGGTTCCCTGGTTCCCTGTTTCCTTGGTTCCCTGGTTCCCTGTTTCCTTGGTTCCCTGGTTCCCTGGTTCCCTGTTTCCTTGGTTCCCTGGTTCCCTGTTTCCTTGGTTCCCCGTTTCCTTGGTTCCCTGGTTCCCCGTTTCCTTGGTTCCCTGGTTCCCTGTTTCCTTGGTTCCCTGGTTCCCTGTTTCCTTGGTTCCCTGGTTCCCTGGTTCCCCGTTTCCTTGGTTCCCTGGTTCCCTATTTCCTTGGTTCCCTGGTTCCCTGTTTCCTTGGTTCTCTGGTTCCCTGTTTCCTTGGCTCCCTGGTTCCCTGTTTCCTTGGTTCCCTGGTTCCCTGTTTCCTTGGTTCCCTGTTTCCTTGGTTCTCTGGTTCCTTGGCTCCCTGGTTCCCTGTTTCCTTGGCTCCCTGGTTCCCTGTTTCCTTGGCTCCCTGGTTCCCTGTTTCCTTGGCTCCCTGGTTCCCTGTTTCCTTGGTTCCCTGGTTCCTTGGTTCCCTGTTTCCTTGGTTCCCTGGTTCCCTGTTTCCTTGGTTCCCTGGTTCCCTGTTTCCTTGGTTCCCTGGTTCTCTGTTTCCTTGGTTCTCTGGTTCCCTGGTTTCTTGTTTCCTTGGTTCTCTGGTTCCCTGTTTCCTTGGTTCTCTGGTTCCTTGGTTCTCTGGTTCCCTGTTTCCTTGGTTCCCTGGTTCCCTGTTTCCTTGGTTCCCTGGTTCCCTGTTTCCTTGGTTCCCTGGTTCCCTGTTTCCTTGGTTCCCTGGTTCCCTGTTTCCTTGGTTCCCTGGTTCTCTGTTTCCTTGGTTCTCTGGTTCCCTGGTTTCTTGTTTCCTTGGTTCTCTGGTTCCCTGTTTCCTTGGTTCTCTGGTTCCTTGGTTCTCTGGTTCCCTGTTTCCTTGGTTCCCTGGTTCCCTGTTTCCTTGGTTCCCTGGTTCCCTGTTTCCTTGGTTCCCTGGTTCCCTGTTTCCTTGGTTCCCTGGTTCCCTATTTCCTTGGTTCCTTGGTTCCCTGTTTCCTTGGTTCCCTGGTTCCCTGGTCCATTGGTTCCTTGGTTCATTGGTTCCTTCTTAGTTCCTTTGTTCCATGGTTTCTACGTCAGCTGGTTAGGCTTTTGCAAAGCTTCCTAGTTGGCGGTCACCTTCCAACTTCTCTCAAAATAAAAGTCAGTCATCACATCTTTCCTTAGAACTCTGCTGTGGTTCCCATTGCCTTCAGAAGGAAATCCAAATTTGGCAGCAGGTCCGATGAGACTCTTAAGACTGTGGCCCCAAGCCTCCTCCCTGGTACCACTGATACAGCAGTGCACGCACCTTGTTCATGTGCCTGGCGTGTCTTCCGGTGGGAACCCCCCACTCTCAGGGCCATCAGCCCCCCAGTCCCATGGTGGAAGTCCAGCCAATCAGGGTCCTGTGCTCAACTCCTCTGCTGGAGCAAGAGGAGAAGATTGTTTAATTAGTGTTGCCATCCCAGGAGAATATGACCCTGGAGTGTCATGCCTGCCGTCCCCAGGCACAGAAGAGAGAGCCCCGTGCACACACAGAGGGAAGCAGAGCTGAAGGCTGGAGAGGGAGAACAGAGATACAAGTATCATCACTGAAACTCCTGGATCCAGCTAAGCCTGAAGCCAACTGGAGTCTGAGCTTCCAAGTTGTGAGCCAACAAATTTCTTTTCTGTTAAGCAGGTACAGGCTGCATCTGTATCGCCTGCAACCAAGAGAGTGCTGGCCCCTGAGCCCCTGATCTCCCAGCCACAGGGACCCACCCATGGTGGGGACACCAATGCCTCTCACCCTGTGAGTCTCAGCATGCTGTCATCTCTCTGGTAGCCTCGCTCACCCTTTGCTGATGTCTTTCCCAGCACTCCGGACCTGCGGGCCCCTCCCTCCTCAGTGCCCCCCAGCCTGGGTTCATGACCCTAGGATACCCCTCGAGGGGCTGATGGCGAAGGGCCTGTTCCAGGGCTCCTGCCCCACTGCTCAGCGTGGTGTTAAGCCCACAGTCAGTGATAGTTAATAGGCCCTGGGCTAACCCTCCGTCTTCCATTCATCTCTCCCCGCAGCGCACAGCGAGGCGAGCGCTTCTGTTAGTGCGACCACCAGCCCTGCGCTCTCTCCCCTCGTCAGGGGCGCCAGGATCTGCTGGGCTCCACGTGAAAGCACGAAGTTTGAAGAGTGGGGGCTGGGGGTCGGGGGAGGAGGGGGCAGAGGATGTAAGTGACAGGTTTTAAGAATAAAAACAGCCAAGACGGGAGAACTTACAGGAACAATTTGAAAGGGGGTGTGAGGAGAGAAAACAAGCCTTCCTGATTCACGAATGAAAGTGAGGCTAAATTAAATCGAGCGCCTCCTAGAACAGCACTGGACGGCGGCTTTTCCCAGTCCACCGTGGTTAGAAAGCTCCTGTGTGGTGACACGTTTCCAGCAGGACCACGAGTCACTGAACACTTCCTTTCTTTCTGGCGTAGTAAGATGCACTGGGTTCATCTTATACAAGTTTTGCCGCAGACCTTAAGCCAGCCATTTCTCCAAGGAGAGACCACAAGCTGGACCCCGGCGGGGCTCACTGCCGCTGGGTCACAGTGTTTCTGCGTCTTTTCAGTGGCCCAGACTCAGGTGAGACCTTGTTTAAGAGCAAACACATCATGAGCTCATAGTGACGTTTACAACATGCTTAGAATGACTTGGTCTCGCCTAACTTCTTTCATTTTCAATTTGTATCTCTTTTCTTTTCGGCTGAAAATCTTGATTTCCAAAGAGGTAGACATAATAACTTATTTGCTTTAGCTCACGGTTTCAGAATGACAACAGCAATATTCCTAGAAATACAAATACCAAAACCAGCGCAAGCCTTTGTGCAGCTCCCTCTCGCCTCGCCAGTCTGTCCCTCCAGGGCTGGATGGAGTCAAACCACAGTGCTTAATGCGCTCTTAAACTATCTGTCTGCATGGTTAAGCCACCAAGATGACACAAAATTAGGTACATTTGTCTGATTTTGCTTTTGACTTTTTAGAGATTCCTATTTTTTCTCATTTGGGTTTAAATTTTAAGTAACTATGTAAAACATTTATATGATTTCAAAGTCAAATCTGCCAAACAAGGTTTACGCAGAGGAGCCTGGCTTCTGTCTCAGACCCCACACCCTGCTTTGTCTCTCTCATTCTTTTTAAGCCAGTGTTGGTCTTTCTAGTGTTGTTTGTATGTATGTATGTATGTATGTATGTATGTATGTATGTATGTATGTATGTATTTATATTTTTAAAAAACGTTTGTTGGTTTTTTGGGGGGGGTAGATAATTCAGTTTATTTGTTTACTTATTGGTGATGAGGTTTTTCCTTCTTTCTTTTACTGGAGGCACTGGGGATGGAACCCAGGGCTGCGTGCATGCTAAGCACGCGCTCTACCACTGATCTATATTCTCTCCCTCTAGTCTTATTTTAACTTGAAATCTGGTATACACTCCATGTGAAAAACATCACACTATGAGATTGTTGCAAGAACAACTTTGACTCTAAAGGCACTTAGCAATGTGTAGCCAAGGCCCATGGCACTCCCACATTACAAGTGATTCTGTGTCGCAGGGAGGGTGCAGCTCAGTGGTAGAGCACGTGCTTAGCATGCACGCAGCCCTGGGTTCCATCCCAGTAACTTTATTAAAAAAAGAAAGAAAGAAAAAAAGCTAACCAGGTGGATGTAACTGAAATGAAAAAACCACACCAAAGACAAGAACAACAACAAAAACAAGTGAGTGTGAGTGAGGTCAAGAGAGAAGCGCATGGCCTGAAGGGTGGACCAGGAGCAGGACCCGTCCAGCTCGGCTGAGCACCCTCCTCAGAGTGCCCGGAGTGCCGGCGTCCCGGGTCCCTGTTATGGAGGGTAGGACCCACGCCGGCGGGCTTACTCAGGAACAACTTATTAGAGGGTGTGACAGAATTGCAGTGGAGCTGACAGACTCTAGGCAGAGCTGTGGGGACTGCCTTGCAAACTGTGCAGCAGAAACGGAGTCAATGCCTCACTGCCCCAGGGGAACAGCGACTCCAGAACCAGCCTGGAATCAAAGCGGCCCTGCTTCCCGCATGGCTGCCACTCCCAGGCCACACCACTCCAGCTGCGTTCCACTCCAGGAAACGGGGGCTCACCCCCACCTCCAGATGTCCAGCACCCAGACGCCACACGGCCAGGAGCACTGGCCATCTCCACCACTGGGCTGAGCAAGGGTGGGGCAGGGCCGTGGCCCTCTTCCTCTCCCACATCCCACAAGAGTGCATCTTGCAGACAGGGCTGCCAAAGTCTGAAAAAGGTCATTTTTGGTTTTTCATCCCCTGCAACTCAGGAAAGAAGAGTAGAAGAAGGAATGGGAGGGAGAGTGGGCACCTGTTCATCATCCCACCACGTACACTGGAGGAACAGCGACGTCGGCATTGTGGTGGCAACATTAGAGACCAAGGGTATAGATGCTATAATGAGGGCTTGTCATATGCCCTCCCGAGCAATTTTTCAAGGGGAAATTTTTCAAAGGGATTTTCCTAAAGTAGAATCTTACCTGTATGTGCCATGTCCCTTGGACATCAGGCATCGGCCCTTTGTAAGCCCAACCCTGCCTACTGCTGTGACTTAGGCAGTTGACTGGCTCTCAGATCCGCCTGCCAGAACCTGTACTCCTGCCCCGGCAGCAGGAGAGACAGAGCCAGGTGGAGCAGGCTGCAGGGCAGGCCCTTCTCTTTAAACACTCTGGGGCTCAGGGGTGGGACGTCTCTGGGCTCTTTAAGCCAGGCGGGAAACGGGGTCTGGGCCCTCGGTTTCTCCAAGACCAGAGACAGAGAGCTGGTAAAGAGCCTCCAGTCGCTGCTGTTCTGCTCCAAGAGGAGCAGACGTTGAAATGCTAGCCCCAGAAGGCGCAGGCCCGTGGGTGCGGGAAGCCTCGGGGAGGCTGCGTCCCCGCCAGGACAGGGCGCTCCCCGGGCTCCTCTCACTCCCTCTGTTTTGTTCCTTAAGTTTTATTTTTAAAGAGATACGGAAAGCTCTTCTGCTGTGCTGGATTATCCGAGGGCCGTTCCGGAGCGGGAGAAGGGGCGGTCAGGCGGGGCAGGCTGGGCGCGGCGACTCCCAGGACCCCGCCGCTTTCGGATTGTGCAGCCCGCGGGCCGGGAAGGAACTGCGAACAGCACTGTTTCGTGGCTGCATTTGGGTGAGGGCCTCTCCCCCAGCTCTGTCTTCGCTCGCCTCGCCGACTGCGGCGGGAGAAACGTCCCCGGAGCGGCCGGGCCCACTCACGCTGCCCGCCCTCGGGTGTCCCGACGCGGTGGTCGCAGCCCGGCCGGCCCCAGGAGCGGCTGCGGCCGAGCTCCCCGGCCCCGAGTTCAACGGCAGTAAAAGGGCCCCGCCCGCCCTCCGTCCCGCGGCCTGCCTGACAGCCCGCTAGGCCCGGGCCTAATTGAGCGCAGGTCACCTGGGAATAGGTTCAAAGGCATCCAGGCCGTAAACCACCTCCAGGCCCCGAGCCAGAGCGGCCTGGCGAACAAAGAGCCCCCGAACCACTTCAAACGCGCCCGCGCTCGGCGTCCAGATGGCGCGAGGCCGGCGTCCCCCGGCGTCGCCCGCCGAGGCCCGGCCCCGCGCCTGCCTTCCCGGGGCTGCCTGCGGGCGCCCAGCGCAGGGGAGGCCGAGCGGCTCCCCAGACCGCCCTCTGTCCACAGCCGATTCGAGAAGCAAAGGGGGAGCGCCGAGACTGGGCCCCGGCACCGCGGCCTAGCGGACGCCCCCGCCCCCCTCCCGCACCCCTGGCCGGGCGGTGCAGGTGGGTGCGGCGGGCACCAGGCGCTCCCGCGGATACTCGCTGTGGCGCTGCGGTTTTAAAGCGCTTAGAAGGCCTGTCTGCAAAGGGCTTCAGGGCGGGGGCTCCCCAGCAAGTTGGGGGTGAGGAGCTCCCCGATAAAACGGCTGGACAGAGCGGGCCGCCTCTCCATGGATCCCTGCGGCCCGTGCGGGAGAAGCGGCGTCTCCAAGAGCATCCGAGTGTCCGCACGCCCGCGGTCTGGACGCCGGGACTAATGCCCGCGCACGTCCCCCACCTCTGGCTGAACTTGGCGGGCCACGGTGCGGACTCGCTGTGCGCTCGGGAGCAGGCCAGGCGCACTCGGGCCCAGGTGGCCCCGGGGCTCCCCGTCGCGTCCTCACCTCCTGGGAGCGCATCTAGGGTAAGACTCGCCTCCCGTGCCCCTCGCACCGCGGGAGAGACCCCACAGCCCAGCGGGGCCCGAGTTCCAGTTACGGAGCAGACAAAGCCAGGTCGGCTGAGCGCAGGGCGCGGGCGGCCGGAGAGCGGTCAGAGCCCATGGTTGGGGCGCGGGCGGCGCGCGAGGGCCCGGCCTCCCGGGTGCCCGCCGGGGCCGGGGCTGAAGGGGGAGGCAAAACTGAAAGTGCCGCGCCGGGGGGCGGGGGCGGCCGGCGAAGGCCCCAGAACTTGTCCTGCCCCCGGTCGCGGTGGCCAATCAGAGCGCCGCCCTCGCTCCTGACAACTATTTAGCAACCCAGCCCGGCTAGAGTTTCCAAAAAAGTTAGAATAACTTCCTCTCCCGGAGACCTCGGTTTTGCACAAGCCGGCCTTGAAATCAGAGCCTTTCGAGCAACTCGGAGAGCGTGTGCTCGGCAACCGCGGGCTTGGCCGGCGGCGCGCGCTCGGCGCCCGGCGCCCCCAGCCCCACGCGCGCCGGCCAGGCGCCATGGAGGAGGGCTCCAGCTCTCCCGTGTCCCCCGTGGACAGCCTGGGCACCAGCGAGGAGGAGCTCGAGCGGCAGCCCAAGCGCTTCGGCCGGAAGCGGCGCTACAGCAAGAAGTCGAGCGAAGATGGCAGCCCGACCCCGGGCAAGCGCGGCAAGAAGGGCAGCCCGAGCGCGCAGTCCTTCGAGGAGCTGCAGAGCCAGCGCATCCTGGCCAACGTGCGCGAGCGCCAGCGCACCCAGTCGCTCAACGAGGCCTTCGCCGCGCTGCGCAAGATCATCCCCACGCTGCCCTCAGACAAGCTCAGCAAGATCCAGACGCTCAAGCTGGCGGCCAGGTACATAGACTTCCTCTACCAGGTCCTGCAGAGCGACGAGATGGACAATAAGATGACCAGCTGCAGCTACGTGGCCCACGAGCGCCTCAGCTACGCCTTCTCCGTGTGGCGCATGGAGGGCGCGTGGTCCATGTCCGCCTCCCACTAGCGCCGCGCCACCCACGTCCGGACCGGCGCGCCAGGGTAGGTGCTGCGCGCGCGACGGGCGCCCTCCGCTGCGGGGGGCGGGCGGCCCGGCCCGCGCATCCCTCCTGGTGGGCGCCCGCGGGCCGCGGCTGCGAGGATGGGGCGCGCTTTTCCTCCCGGCAAAAGATTCGGGTCTATTTGGGGAGTTCCCAGGTCCCAGGGGCACCCCTGTGGTGTTTTGCAAGCTCCCATGTAGGGTGTCCGTCGGCAACGGGCAGACTGGTGACAGCCGCGTTTTCCATCCTTGGTGCTCTGTGTAGGGAGATTTGTAGGTAACTGTCAGGGGAGTGGGCATCAGAACTGCCTGGAGCGGCCAGGGGCAGAGATCTGGGTACCTGCTGCCCTTTGCGTCCCTCCGAGGGGAGGCCGCCCGGGAAGTTGCCCTAGCCAGTCCGTGCCGGGCTGTGGCTTCGCCCTCTTCCCGGGGAGCGGCGGAGCGCGTTCGTCGTGCGGACACCCAGTTCTGTTTGGCTGCTCGTGCAGGGCATCCCGGCCTGCGCCTCGGGGACCTGGCCGTCGGCTCCGTGGCTGGCCGGGTGGGCGCAGAGGTGCAGATCGGCGGCGCCTAGGTTTGCCTGGGGAAGGCAGGAGAACACTGCCCTGCGCTGGTGGCTGGCTGGCTACGGGGCCAGGGCAGCCCGAGAGCCGGGGATCCGGGGCGCCAGGCCGAGGCTGAGGCGCGGAGAGCGGAGCTCCGAGGCCGGAGGCACACACCACGGCTGGGAACCCCGGCTGTCCGCAGGCAGGTGGAGCGGATCTTGGAGCTGGGAGCCTCTGGCCCCAGCCTTGAACCTCCAGAGTCTAGGAGGGGTCTCTGCCCGCTCCCCGACCCGGTGTCCCGCCGGCTGGAAAGCGAGAGGGGTCCAGGCTGGGAAACAGGTTTGCGGGGAAAGGGAGGAGGTGCGGCGGGGCCCTGCGCGGGAGAAGGCACAGGGGTACGGCTGCTGAGAGCACCGGAGGTTCTGGGTTCCTTCAGTAGAGCGCGCGGGCGTCCTGCACCGGCCCCCTTTCATCAGACGCCTTGAAGTCCCTTAGACAATCCTTTAACTGCAGAGGTGCCGTCTTGTCTTTTCCAGAAGGCCCTGTGAGCATTCTCTCTTCATCTCCCTGAAAATGGCTCTCACGGACAATGAGATGAAGGGTGCAAGATTTTGGGGGTGGGGGAGAGGGCCAGGTTAAAAATCGTTTCTACTTAGTATGTTTTAGTTTCTTGCTCATCTTGCAGTGTTTTTGTAAGTCTCTACTTCACACAGAAGGAATTTAGATTAACCCAGAGCAGGCAGCCACCTACTCTCTATTTCTTTTTTATGTGTCCTCTAGTATCTGCAAGTGTTTTTGCTGTGGCTACGAAAGACTGATCTAGCACAGGTGGATTTTATTTTATTTTTTAAGTTTTTAATTTCTAAATAAAAATTCTTTTGGTGAAATAGTTCCTTAAGAATACACATTTTATAGGTTTTCAAAAAAGAATTTTTAGCAGGGAATAACTTATGGGAATCTTCTACTATCTCTGTCAAAAGCAGATGGAAAGTGTCTCAATCACATATTTCCCTAGGAAAGAAAGTTTGGATTGGCTGAGTACTAAAATGCTACAGTGGAATGATACATTAATTCTGGTTTTTGCTGCCTAAATTATGAGCATCCATTAGTTAATTCCATTTACCCTTTATACTATCCATAGTTTACAGCACATCTGAAATACGAACAAACAGATGAGGAATGTCATCTTTTTAAAATGTACACATATAGCTTTGTTTAAGGAAAATGTCGACAGAATTATCATTAAGACTTCCCTCGAGAAAATTATGGAAAACAAAAGCAAGAGGTATTATTTTAATGCAAGAATTTAGTAGGAGCATTTAAAATTCATTTAAAAATAATTACCTTCCTAAAACTTAGAGAATCAGATACAGACCACAATGAAAGATTATATAAAAAATAAAAGGCATTACTTGTAATAAAGAAATGAAAAGTGGTAACAGTTTGCTTGGGGGGAAAATCCTTAAAATGTAAGAGATAAACACATTCAGCTAAAGAGCGAACGATCTCTGTGGGGCCCATTTGTTTTTATTTTTATCTACTTGAATGTAACTGACTAGTTCCGATAAACCAGGTTCTTGAGGTAGGTGGACATCCACGCTGCACAGGAAGAGAAGGGACCGCGCTAGCACACTGATACACTGACACCTTGTTTTTATGTATCAGGCACGTTAGACAAACTTTGTATTCTTTTTGTTTTTTAACCCATTAGCCTTTGGAGGTATAAATATAGTCATTGGGTTGATTTCCCAAAAATGTTGGTCCATGGCATTTGATATTTATTTGTAACATTTTTAGGAGGTGCTAGTTATATATATTAGTGAAGAGTTTCTCAACTTTTCCATAAATCGTAAGGGATTTTGATGTCTGTTTGGAGATAGAAGAGCTGCCTCTAGATGAAAAGCAACGACATTCAACACCAAAATCATCCTTTGATATAAAGAGAAGCCCAGGAGGTGCCGGAGCGCCGCCGGTGCTGTGTTTATCCTGACTTTCTTTGGCCTGCTATTTAAAAACAGAAATAGACAATAAATCAGGTGTCTTTGGACGGTCAGCTGGGTTCGTCTGATCGGGAAATCTCCAAAGGGGTTTTCAGTATTCGCATTAAACGCCCGAGCCCGGGAGCAGAGCAGAGGCACCTGGCTAGGATGGTGTAGGAAACGTACTTATCGGATATTTCCCCTCTTCTCTGCTTTGTGGTTAAAAAGAAAAAAATCTTCTCTAACTTCTGTAATAGGCATAAATTTTCAATAGGTTCCGGTACTCAAGAAAGTAATTTTTTTTCCCTGAGAACTTTTAGTTACTTTGGAGAGCAGAATGTGCCCCTCTCACCACCCAACATATGTAAGCCTTTTCTTCCCTCCTGAACATTTACTTCTCGAAGGTGTTTGTTAACTGCTATATTTGGAATGCTAGCTGGTCTCAAAAGAAAATTAATTCCCTCTGGAGAATGGACGTGCAGAATCCTAGGAGACCTTTTGGTTGGTCACGGGAGGAAGTAGAATGAATGCCCAGCTACCTGAAATAGACTGTTTTGTCATAAAGCACCCATTGAAAAGATCCGATGTGAGAGCTGAACTCCGTCATGTGGCGATCGTTCCCTTAACTATCTGTCGTCCTTCCTTCAACCTTGCAGGAAGCAGGTCCCGCTACCCATCTGGCCAGAGTGGGGGCTGGAGTCTCGGGACTTTGAGCACGGCTGTTTGAGGCCGTTTGAAATATAGTACTTTTCGGAGGTTTTCTGAAAGCTGTACTATTTTCAGACAAGTCTTGAGCCTGAAAGAACTGTGTTTTCATCATCCTTGCCTCACTGTGTTCTGGATAGACGGCACAGATGCCAGAATCCATTCGCCTGGCAAAAAGATCATAAAGTAAACTCTTTTTGAGCAGTGCACTGTAACTCATAACTTTAGTTTAAATCTGGGCTTTGAAAAAAAACAAATATTTTAATAAGGCAATTTTAAAGGCTGAACTTTTATGACAGTTTTTAAGCTTAGTATTTATATTAATCTGTTCTCACTGGTGTCTTTAAAAACCCTGTGAATGTATGCTGGAATGTCTGTTTATGTTTGTGTCTTATCCTGGGAAAGGATAAGTGTGCTGCAGAAAGCAAACCAAATACAAAGCTCTCTGCTAGCGAAGAGTTCACAGATGAGGCAGTAAAATTCAAAGAAGAGATGAAGAAGTTAGTGTAGCCAAGAAACAGAACGCTGTACAGAAGACATGGAATCTAAGAGACACGGACATGGGTGTGTTCGAACGTAAAGCCAAGATGAAACACTCAAAACAGAAACTACTTAAGAAAATATTTCACATGGTCACCTGAGCCTGCACATGTGATAAAGCTGTTTGGAATGAAGCACGCTCGCACACACGCCCGGGTGCATGTGAAGCTGGCGACATCTGAGCGAGGCCTGGAGATTGTATCAATGTCAGCTTCCTGGTTGCGATGCTGTATTACAGTTTTGCAAGATGTTACCGTTGGGGGAAACCCGAGTGAAGAACACAAGGGGATCTCTTCGTATTATTTCTTACCACGTCATGTGAATCTCCAAGCATCTCAAGATAAAAAGTTTGGAAGAAAAGATATTCCACAGGCATTAAAAAAAAATCCTGTATTCAAATGAGCAAATTATATAAGGGATTATTATGCCTGTGTCAGAGTAATAAACTAAAAAGTTGCTTTGAGCAAAAATCCACTTTTTTCTGCTGTCTTTGCATTATTGCATTTTTTCAGAATATTAGGAATTTCTCATATTTCCAACATATAATTAACTAGAGGTGGTTCCTTATAATTGTAAAACTGAGAGCAGAATCCCAGAAATCTGAGAGAAGTATCAGTCAATACATTCATGCCTATTCTAATAGAGAAGACATTTTTCAAAGGAATTTTAGGAAATATTTATCTAAAACCAATACATCATTTGCTTTTAAGATACTAACTCTATATTGATTTACATCACACCCACACCCACACACACACCCACACACACACACACACACACACTGTTCTAAGGCCAATGATTTTTCAAAATTACTCATTCAAGTGTAGAGATTGAAGTTTTAGTATTTAGGGTCATGCACAGTTGGAGGGTGGGGAGACAGAGAGACACAGAGAGAGACAGAGAGACAGAGATATCAAATCTAAACTCGGTCGTGGTTATTTTAAATTCATATCTGTTTGTTTTTAATAGGAAGGTATTTTGTGTTTTGGTTCAGTAGTGAGTCTTTGAATGCAATTTAATTATATTAAATATGCCTTAATTTAATGTTTGTTTTGGAATGAGGCAGTGACATTAACGCTGTGGTTTCCATGCCGATGTCAACCAAGGCTCTTCAGTGATTACTAGCAGTTGTCACGCTAAAAGGAGACAGATCAGAAGGAGCCAGCACGTAACTTGACTCTGACATAAAGAGAAATTTTTTGTGGCTATTTGGAAATAGAGTCATTTTGATTCAAAACAGTGTTTTACGTGCTTCAAATATCTCTATTATTTAATGTAAACTCTGTTGTTCAGAATGATGTGACCCTGTGATTACGGGCGAGAAGGACCGTGGCGCAGCCGCGAGGCGTGGCGCCTGCGGAGGCTGATGGCTTTCTCCCCGTCGTGACGGTTTCCGCTGACATTCGACCAGGGAGAGCGCTGGATGACCAGCTTTTTGTGTCATCTCCTGCAGAGCTGAGTGATCTTGCGTCTCACATCCTGGGAGCGATGCCCCTGTGGCTGCATGCTTCCCTCCTTTCTTCAGACCAGAACTTCCCCATCAATTGAATGAAGGTCAGGGTTGGGCCCAAAGAGCGTTAAGTTTTCAAAGTCAGTTATTCTGGAAAATATGTCTTTCTTTTTTAGCTCATATTCGACCTTGCAAGTAGTCACTTGCATCTTTGTGGGGAGAAAATGGTAAATTGGGTCGTGCTGCCTGCCGTTAGGTTCGTTTTCCCTGCTGTTGCACTCGATGGAGAGCTCGCGTTTGTTTTTCTGGATGTACAGATGTGGTGTGGGATGGACAGGAAAGATCTGGGCTGAAACTACTTTTTGTTAACCCTTTGATGGTGACAAAATGCCCAACCCCAACCCCACGGCTGAGGTCTGAGGTGGGGTCACAGCCAGAGCCTCTCCATGGCATCGGGCAGAGCAACTCAGAGAGAAGCCGAGGGCAGCTGTTTAGCCTCGTGTTTGGGGTGGGGAGGCGGGGGGACCCTTTCTGCAACTCCCCCTGGGGAACAAATGCCCCAACTTTTGTTGTTTATGCTGTTTTTCTGTTGCTACACAAATAAAATGCCACAGTGGCCCTTCCGTTAAATTCACGACAAATGTGTCCCTCTTCTTAGGGATTTGAGAGCTTTTTGCTTCAGAGGCAAGTGGGGGTTCCTTGAGGGACAGCTTGTAAAATAAACAAAGTCCCTGAAAGAAAGCACAGGCCGATTGTTCATCGTCTGAGTCTGCCTGACGTTCTGCAAGTCTGGGTGCAAGCAGGCATCGTGTTCTTCCCAGCACGAGACCTAGAGATGCATATTGAGTTGCTGTTTCCTTTCATTAATCTCCCTTCTTCAAGTCGATTTGTTTGCAGGGCCGGCAGTGGGATCAGAAGGCAAAAGCCGTTCGCCTTGCTTGACTTGCGGACCTGCCGGCGCGGAAGTGCCTGCTGCCTGGCCTCTGCTTCCGGGACTCGGCCGGGGAAGGCGGGGGTGACAGGGCAGGCCGGCCTGCGGGCTGAGCGAGCTCTGTGCTGCGGCCCGCGCCTGGAAGGCTGGGCGCGCGTGGAAGCCCGTCCTGGTGAGACGGCCTCGCGGGCGCCGCAGCGAGGTGCTCACGGTCTCTGGAAAATGCCCGGATGGCTGCACGTTGGCGCAGAAAGGCTGGAGGGAAGGCTTTACTTCCCTCCTCTGATCCGGCACCAACACACTTCTCATGTCTGATTGGGTTCGACTGATAAACATCTTCACTGAGGGTGAGTTTGCCTGAACTGAGATCATTTTGGATTGCGTGCGGCAGATACACTGGCTCCTAACGCGCCGAGTCGTCAGGGCGCGCGAAGCCAGCAGCCCGCCCTGTGCCGGACGTCCGTGTGCGGCGGTGGGGACCTGAGAGAGCTGGGGCCCTTTGTGCGTCTTCCTGTCTGGTGAGCATCTCTTCTGCAGCAGCTCCCTCTCCGACAGCCGCCCCCGGCCCTGCCTGCGCCCAGAGTGCGCTCTGCAGGTTTTCTTTGGCTGAGATCCGTTATCGTTATCACTAACCGAAGTCTACCTGTGGTGCTGTGTTATAGTAAGGGCAAAGGCTGGGCACGAAGCCCGCCAGTGGCTCCCGGTGACAGCGGAGACGCGAGCGGGGGGGGGGGGGAGAGGGGGTGAACGCATCCTCCCGGCTCCCTGAGCTGCGTGGCCCCAGGGCTCTGGGAGCTCAGTGCGGCCCAGCAGCAGACGCGCGGCCAGACACCACCCCCACCATCTCTGGCTGCCTCTCCTTACTGCTCTCTAAGAAAAATGTTCCATTGACACCAGGACGGAAGCGCCCCAAATGGACATCTGTCCCCTGGGAAACCGAGCTGTCCCGTTTTTGTTGACTTTTCTTGTGCAAAATGACCTGCTTCAAACCACCCACAGCTGCACGGGACCACGTGGTGACCCCAGGAGCGGGTGCGCTCAAGAATGGTGTTCCCGGTGTCCTTGGGGGGCTGAGCCCGGTCTCACGCACACAGCACCACCTCTTCTGTGCAATGGCTCAGGTGTGATAAAGGGCAGAATTAACTCAGGTCTGTTTTGCTGGATGTTAAATTACCGCCAATTCCTGAACTCTCTTTTAGACGATTTTTTGAGAATAGGGGTTTTCTTGTAATTAAACAGTAAGCAGAAAACGTGGACTGTGCTGCGTTTATCTGCTCGTCTCAAAGGTCGCTCTTGTGCTACGTCCACTTCTGTTTGATGACGTTTCACAAAGGATCAGTTCCGCATCAGTGCACTGCTGAGGGATTTAATCTCCTCATGTGTCCCCGGCGCCTCAGTAAACACGGATCGATCCTTTACACTCCGTGCTATGACAGAGGCAACTTTTTCAGGTGTGGCGAAGGACAGGAGAAAGTGAGGATGCGAGCGGGAGAAGTGACGTGTGGAGAACTCCACACGGGATGGGGGGGGTGCGGGGGCCAGGGTCTCTCTCACAGGGAAACAGAAGGATGGGGTGGGGTGTGGGGCGCCTCCCTCTGCTGCTCCCTGCAGACCCGTTACCTCTCCCCTGGGGTCCCTCAGAAACCCAGAAGACAGTGCTTTATCAGAACAAGCACCCTCTTGCCTTCCCAGAAAAGTGACATTTTGTAAACTCCAGTACCTCAGCGCTGCTGCAGCGACGTCCCAGGTGGGAGGCTTCCGGGCCACGGGGCTTAACGAGGACCTGCAGGACCTTCACTTCCCACGTGCTCTGGGGGGTGGGGGTGTCAGCACCACCCGGCCAGGGCGTCAGAGACGTCCCACAGGTGGCCCCCGACTTTCAGGAGCCTGCCACAGTCACTGGGTGCGGCAGGTACCAGAGAAAGCAGAGGACCCCGAGAGTGCGGCGGCCAGGGAAGTCACTGGCAATGCACAGGGGTGGGGGCCCGAGGAGGAGGGTGCTCAGCCAAGCCAGATGGGTCCTGCTCCCGATCCACCCTTCAGGTCATGCGGACGAACGCCTGAGCCCAGCACGGCTCAGCGTGTGCCAAGGCCAGTCAGAGGGCTTGGCAGCTCAGCGTTCCTTCCCCTCCTGGAGGTACAGCCTCACCACCAAATTCCACTAGAAAGACAGTTGACTTCCAGGAGCTCACACCCGCCCACCTCCGGGGTCTGCAGGGGAAACAGAACAAGCCTGGCTTTGCTGGGAGAATGCAAATGACCATATTGTCCACCTCACGAGGCATCCTTCTGCTGTGCGGCAGGCCTCTCCGAGTGGCGCTAAAACATCATTTTCACCGATGACAGACTTCATCCTCCCGGCTTGTTCCTCAGCAGTGTGTCGGGGTGGCGGTGCCTCGAGCCAAGCTCTTGGACAGTCAGCTTGTGTTGTGTATATATATATATTTTTGACAGTGACAGCAGCGTTAATTACATAATTCCACTTTTTCTAACCAGAAGGAGGCAAAGGGGGCACAAGGACATGGAAAGCCACGCGGGGTGCTTCTGGCTCCGGGCGCCCGCCGCAGCTCCCCCGGTCCGGCTGCCCCGGCTCGGCTCTTCCCGGCCCGGCTCCCCCGGCCCGGCTCCCCGGCTGGAACAGTGACTCGCGGGTTCGGAGGGCTCTTTGCTGTGCGTGACTGTGTGTCGTCAGCGTGACTCGTAGCGGGGATTTTTGCTGTTCAGTGAAGTCACTCTTCCCAGAATAAATCGTATGTAGTTCTTTCCCTTAAGAGACTTCTCTGACATGGTATTTTTCTAATTTGGGAAATTTTAATTAGACAGAAAGCAAAGGCTGTCGCTTCTGTGGAAGCAGGCTCGGTCCCGAGTGAGTCTGTGGGCGAAGTCCGCTGTCTTGTGCCTCGGAGGTCAGCAGTCCGAACGGAACTTCCCTGGGGTTGCATGTGCAGGGGGCATCGCTTCCCCTGTCAGCCCTGCAAACTCTCTGTGGTCGTGGGCATGTCACGGCCTCGCTGGGACTCAGTTTCCCTGTCTGTAAAATGATGGAGGGAGGCTCTGATAGTCCTCCAGGTGTCAAATTCCAAAAGCCAGTAGGACCTCCCATTCCGTCCTGGGTATGGACCCCAAGGAATGGAAAACAGGTGCTCAAACAAAATCGTGCGCCCGTGTTCATTGCAGCACTATTGACAGTACCAACCGCACAAGCAGCACGAAGGCCTGTCAGCGGAGGAAGGGGTCAGGACGGTGTGGTCTGTCCACACCGTGGGCTGTTACCCAGCCAGAAGGGACGGCGCTCCGATTCATGCTGCAGCGCGGGTGAATCTTGGAAATGTTATGCTGAGGGAAAGAAGGCAGACACAAAAGATCAAATAATGCATGATTTCATTTATATGAAACATTCAGGGGAGGCAAGGTCGACTCGTGGCCGCCAGGGGCCGAGGGCGGGACTCGGGGCCGCCAGGGGCCGGGGTGGGGGCACTGGGGCAGGGCCACTTCGCGGGGGCGGGGTTTCTCTCTGGGGAGATGAAAAAGGTCTGGGACTAGACAGAGATGACGTTTGCACAACGACCTGAAGGTTGTGTGCTTAATGCTACTGAACTGTACACTTCAAAATGTTTAAAATGATAAGTTGTGTAGTGTGTGTATTTTACCACCAAAAAAACCCCAAACCAACCAACCCTCGCGTCGGACCACGGGCCCCTGGTGGCTGGGGGCCTGGGGTGGAGGTCAGCTGGGCCTTCAGCTCTTGTCTGCTTTGCGGGCCGGCGCCCAGCCCGCCCGCGAGACGCAGGGCTTGTCGGGTGGCTCTCACCCGGTCAGGTGTGCCTGCCCGAGAGCACTTTCCTTTCCAGTCTGCTTCCTAACGTGCTCATGAAAAGGCTTTCTTCCAGCAATTCTGATAGCATACTTTGCAGCATGTGGATCGGACCTCTGGAAGCCTCTCCATGGCCCCAGGGTTCTGGCCTGCTGGCCGTCGACCCAGCAGACCAGAGTGGGGAGCAATTTCCTCTGATGGGGGTGGTCCAGGAGCACGTGAGCCCGTCACATCCAGCCGTGGGCTCCCCAGAGCCCGGGGGCCGTCCATTAATCGGATTGTTTTAGTCTGGTTCACAGGCTCACAGGCCCTCAAAGGGGACACTGTGGCCCCCCCGACTTGGTGATTCCTGCAGAGCAAGGCCTCTGGCCCCAGGCCGCTCGTCTCTGGGGCCGCCTTTCTCAGGGCTGGGCCCCCAGCAGAGTGCAGAGTGGGCAGGTGACTGGCGTTGTGGGGCTGCCCCCGGGGAGAGGGAGGTGGTGAGACAGGATTCAGGGCCAGTCGGGTGGCTTTCCCTCCTTCCCCTGCTGGCCTGTGACCCCCGTCTCCCGCCTCCCAACAGCCGTGTCCCCAGGACTGGCCACGAGGGACCAGCAGACAGTGGCTCTCCCAGTGTTTCCCACCGTGATCCAGTTCGGTCTCTCCATCACCTGCATGGGGTTACGCAGTGAGCATTTTGAGACACTTACAGAAACCCCCAAAGATAGTGTTGGGCTCACAGATTGTTTGTGCTTTGAGAATCCAGAGAGAAGGGCTCAGAGGAGCTGAAAGCAGGCCTTAGTCTCTCCGGGAGGGACGAGTCACTGAGAGCAAAGCGACATGGCTCAGCTGCTGCCACTGCCCCCTCTTCCTGGTCCTCTGTCCCCCTTCCCCCCAGAAAGAAAGGAAGCCACCAGGGAGGGAAGGAAGGAGGCAGAGACTCCCTCGAGCCGCTGAGAGAGGACTCAGACGGAGACAGAGGACAGGGCACCGGTCACCTGCCCGCCCCCCTAACTGAGTCCTGCAGTTGACTGACAAGAACACGGGTCACCCGGCAAACCAGACACGTCTTGTCTCGGGCCCCCTCCGTCACCGCCGCGGGGTCCCTCCTGCAGCTGTGGGTCTCGGAGCCCAGTGCAGAGGGATGTGCTTTGAGTCACGAGAGAGTCGTTCACATTCAAGGCACAGCGCAGCCTTCCCCGGGGACACTCTGCCCTTCTCTCCAGCCACCTCTGCTTCCCAGTAACTGGGAAGCTTTGTCCACCGTGTGCCACACTCCAGGGACACCCGGCCAGCACTCCAGTCGGGGCGGTGTGTGCAGAAGGGGTCTCCATCCTTCGTCCAGCAGGTTTTCAGAAATACCATCCAGGGGACCTGAACCAAGTCGGCATCCTTGGGCGCACTGCACAGGGCGGGCGCCCCTCTCCCCCCGCCCCTGCCCTGCTCACTGTCCTCTCTCGTGGGTGTCACAACGTCTGCCCGCTCAGCTTCTCCCTTAAAACGTCTGCCACCAAAGCTAATAGAAAGTCAGGCCCCCTGGTGCACCCTGGCCGACACGTTCATTTTGTCCCGTTGTGGTCCACGGCTGGTCCGGCAGGGATCACTGACATGTGTGGCACCCCCTCCCCAGCTGGGAGGCAGCAGGGGCGGTGACAGTGTACAGTGAGGGAACTGAGGCGACATTACTAGTGTGGACCCTTCACAGCCCCTGGTTCCTAAAGCTGATCATTGGAAGAACAGCAAGCACAAGGCATAAAGGAAAAGAAAAGCTCCCGGGCTAGGGAGGGTGTAGCTCAGCGAAAGAGCATGTGCTCAGCATGCACGATGTCCTGGGTTCGATCCCCAGTGCCTCCACTGAAAAAAAAAGAAAAGAGTAACTCCAGCTCAACTGAGAATTACCAACCACCAGGAAACTGGGGTGGTCAGAATGTTGAAGTGAACGGGGAAGAAAGTATTTACAATCTGTTTTATGATGGATCAATATTCTTACTAGACAAAGAGCCCTTAAAATCCAGAAGGAAAAAGACAATTACCCAGTAGAAAATAAGGGCAAAAAGTATGAATTTACAGAAGAAGAAATTCCGTTGGCCAGGACACATATGAAAAGTGCGGAGCTTCAGCAACAGCCAAGAAATTCAAAATAAAACAGGAGGATACCACTTTTTGGTTAAATTGGAAAAAATACATATACTGTCCCCATTATTGAGGAGTGTCCTCTTGTCCTGCCTGGAAGAAGATAAATTGTAAAATCTGCTGGGAGGTTAAAAAGGTTTTAAAAATTGGAAATGGGCTTTGATTGAGCAAATCCACTTGAGTGAATCATGGCGGCTCTGCCTGGCAGCCAAGAAATTCACATCAGCTTTGCTAATATTAGTGAAATGTTCAAAATGTCCTGGGAAATTGCTCAAATAAGTTGTGGTTTATCCACATACAGACAGCAAATTTTGTGTCGTAAGCAACTATTCAGAGCATGTGACCCCAGCTTGAAAACGCAGCGTGAGTGCTTGGGTGGGTGTGATTGCCTGGGGAGAGAGGCAGGAACTACTGTCTCTAGACCAAAATGTTAATGGGACGTTTCCCTTTCCTTCTGATTCTTACTGCTTTTCTGTATCTTCCAAATCTCCTGCAAACGTCCTGGACCACTTTTGCGATTTAGGAAAACAAGTCAGTGCTTTTGCAAGGTGGGCTGGAGGTCTCATACCAGGTGTCGCGTCCTCTGGACTCTGGCTCACCAACCCCCCAGCCCCACCTCGTGAAGCGCTGCTCCTGCAGGGCGGCCCCACTGGGACCTCACTCAGTGTTACCACATCAGTTCCTCCTGAAGTAACACCAAAGTCACCTGACAAAACAGATGTTTGTATCTTCTGCAGTCCACGCCTCAAGACGCTGTCCTCTGTGTTCGCACAGTGCCTTGAATGTTAGGGTAACTGGGCACCTTCTTCCAGAACAAATGTGCCAGCACGGCCCGGCCCGGCTCCCTGCAGGCAGGGAGGGCGTGTGTCTGTCACCTTCCCGCCCTTGTCGCCCTTGTCGCCTAGGCAGGTCCCGAAAGGCGTTAAGTACGGGAATTAGCTCCTCCTCTTCCCACCTGGTCACCCCCTCGCTCTGTTTGCTTTCAGCACCCTCATTCGTCTGCATTTTCTTATTCTTCTCCATGTATTTGGGGACCTTTGTTCTTAATCATAAACCACGTCAGATGTGTGGACGCAGGTGGAGGTAACACAGTGAGTGACCGGTCCCCTCACCAGGACTGAGAGGAAGAAACTTCCAGTGGCGTTGCTGGTCACTCGTCCCCAGAATCTGAGATTAAAGTCACTCACTCCTAGCTGCTGGCCTCGTGTGACCAAGGGCACACGTTCAGGACTGAAGCTGGCGATGCTGGTGGATTTACTACCCCTCCCATCCCTGTAGAACGCGGGACCCCAGCTGCTTGCAGCCTCGTCTGGCATCGGTGTCACACCTGCACCTCGGGGCAGAGACCAGCCTGGCGACCCAGGCGGAGCCCCAGGCTCTGACTCTCACACTTCCTTTCAGATTCTCAACTGTAATCTAATTTGGGCCAGGCCTGTCTTCTTTCACACCCTGGGCTGCGCTGGATGCATACTTCTGGCACATTCTGGAACCACACTTGCCAGATGACCAAATCCTTTTCAGAAAGATGACTGAAGTATTTGTAAGTTTCCATCGCCGCCGGGTGAAGTGGCTCTGAGGCTTCCCGGAGGGAAAGCCCCGCACGCACGTCCTGGGGGCCCTCCGGCCTCTGCTCACAGCCCTGAGCACCCTGAGGCAGCACGCTCTGCTCTAATGCTCAATCCGAAACAGCGATGCCTTTGCTGCAGAGACATAAAGAAACCAAGAGGTTAACGGCCGGGTTAGTCCCCGCTGTGGGCCTCCTGCATGAATCAGAGCCGACTGGGGAGCGAGGGTGACTCACAGCTTTTTGTCTTCTGGCTGCGCAAATAAACAGAGCAGGAAGGCTTGAATGGGATGCCAGGAGCACAGGGCGGGAGTGGCTCCCGGTCCTGAGGGTCAGCCCAGGCAGGGGGGCACAGGGGCGCAGGAGGTCCGAACCCAGGCCGAGGCCGAGATGCTGGGCCACAGGGCACAGTAGGGCCAAGGGGAGGTGGGTGCAGGCCATGGCTGCTTTGCAGAGACACTGGGCTGGATTCCACTCTGCCTGGGGTCCACCTGCCCCGCCTTCCCCGGGTATAGGAGGAACCCTGTCCCATGTCCTGCCCCTGACCCCTGCAGAAATGCCTGTCGGGCACCTCCCTCCAGCAGTTGCCCTTCTCTGAGCCCATGTGCTCTCAGGAGGGGGATCCTGGGACCCTCTTCAAGGTCCACAGTGCAAGGCCTGTGGTGGGGCCGGGCCTCAGGGTCCACAAGAGGTGGGGGGCTCTGGAAGGCCTCCAGGGTGCAGCCAGGTGAGAATTTGGGGGTGACTCCATGGGCCACCCCACAGCTGCAGGCCTGGCCGCACGGGGTGGTGGGTGAGGGGCCTCCTCTCTCCCTCCAAACTGGCTTAGAGGGCAGAGTCTCACTGCCCAGGACAGCACTCGGGGTGGGGAAGACCAGGGAAGGCGCCAAGCGCCCAGGAGCTTGGCCAGTCTAGTTGTTTAATCCTGAGAGTGACCCCGTGCGGTGGGCGCGCTCACTCCCGATTCCCAGACGGGGAAACTGAGGGGTTTAGCTCAGGCTGCCCGCTAGCAGCAGGGGGGGTCCCGGAATCAAACCCAGACCGCCTGTGCCTTCAGCACAGTGTCTAAAGCGTGAGACTTCCCCTCTGTGTCAGACGTGGCCCAGCTCCTGTTCCTGGGATGGGTTGTGATCCAGGAGATCTCGGATTGAGACAAGTGAGTGGCCTTCACGTGCGGCGGGCAGTTCCCCG
Organism: Camelus ferus; assembly: GCF_009834535.1. Classification (NCBI taxonomy): domain Eukaryota; kingdom Metazoa; phylum Chordata; class Mammalia; order Artiodactyla; family Camelidae; genus Camelus; species Camelus ferus. The sequence continues at coordinate 95,642,943 of NC_045700.1, forward strand.
GGGAGAGATCGGGAGCTGGACCTGCATGCTGGCTGGGCCCCTGCGGTGTTCCCGCGCCCCCGCTGCTGCCTGCGGGGGTCCAGGCAGCTCTCTTTGCTTTTCTGCACCTGTGCGTTTCTGCTTCCGTGATGTCGGGGCTCAGCGTGGACCCGGGAGCCCCGGGGTCCAGGAGTGAACAGGGTAAACACTGCCCACCCCAGTTACCCTCCCGGGCATCTCGGCTCCGGGTGCCCCGCACACAAGCCGCAGGGGAGCCTCCGGACTCACGGAGCCGGGGACCAGCGGAACTGCGCGTTACGACGTTGCACGTGGAGTCACTGGTCTGGGGCTTGTTTTCCTACAGCGGAATTAGAAACGCAGAGAAGCCTCCCTGCCTTTCCTAATGTGTGATGTAAGTAAATTAGCAGATTTAATGCTCTGTCTTCAGCGTGGGATCAAATGTGATCCCAATAAGGGAGTATGTCCTGCTGCTCTGGGCTGTGCCCGGCAGGGGCCTGGCTCTTGGGACTCATGATCCCTTCTTTCAGAATCATTCTTTTAAAAATTTTTGTTTATTTAATTTATCCCTTTTATTAAACTACTTTTTAAGAGCTATTTAAGTTTCACAGCAAAATTGAGGGGCGGTACAGAGATTTCCCGTGTGCCCCCGCCCCCACACGTGCACAGCCTCCCCCACCATCAGCACCCCCACCGGACGGTGCGTTTGTGACAACCGATGGCCTCGCGCTGACACGTCCTCACCCAGAGTCCGCAGTTCACGTTGGGGGTCGCTCCTGGTGTGGTGTGTCCTGCAGGTTTGGGCAAACGTGCAACGATGTGCACCCACCATTGCGGGACCGTGCAGAGCAGTCTCGCTGCCCCAAAGGTCCCCTGTGCTCCCCCGCTCACTCCTCCCGCCTCCCAGACCCTGGCAACCCCGATCTTCGTGCCGTCTCCATAGCGCTCCCTTCTCCAGGATGCCGCAGAGTGGGAGCCACACAGCGCGAAGCCTCCTCAGACGGGCTGCTTTCTCTCAGGACTGCGTATTTCAGGCTCCTCCATGTCTCTTCAGGACTTGATGGCTCATTTCTTTCTAGCGTTGCCTGATGTGCCGCTGTCTGGCTGGGCCGCAGTTTGCCACTCACCCCCCGAGGGACATCTTGTTGCTTCCATGTTTTGGCAACTGTGAATGAAACTTCTGTAAACACGCACGTGCAGGTTTTTGTGTGGACGTGAGGTTCCAGCTCCTCTGGGCCAACGCCAAGGCGCCCGCCTGTCGGTGGGAGCACGCCCCCTCCGGCGCTCGGTGTTGTCGCGGGGTTTTGGCCGTCCTGGCGGGCGTGTCGGGTTATCCCGGTGTTTGGGTCATGCCTCACGTTGCCGGCCAGGGCACCTTTGCCCGTCACCGGTCTGATCTAATCCCTTCTGTGGTTGATGGAGTCGTGTTCCTAACGTACCTCACCAAGCTCGGGCGCCCCCGGGTCCTGTCGCACGTGGTTCCTGCAGCCATCCCCACTCTGGCACCGCTCCAGGTCCTTCGGAGCTGCACTTCTGAGCCGGAGCATCCTCCACGGTCAGCATCCCCGGGCTGGGCGCAGGCCTGTCCCGTTCACGCTGTGCCCCACGCCCGCGGAGGGGCCGCGTGGAGCAGGTGCTCCACTGGAGCAGGTGGAGGGAGTGAGCGCATCGTGGTGCCGCCTCCCGCAGACGGCGCCGCCTCGCGCTCTGTGCCTCTGCTGCACTCCGCTCCCCACCTCCGGTACCCGGTCCACACCCGCTTCTCCGGAGGGCCCTTGGCATTTCTCGTGGCCCCTCTGTCGCCCTCGCAGTGGCCCCGTTTCTGTGACTGTTTCCAGGCACGCCCCACTGCGCAGTGTCTCCTGAGTGCTGTCAGGACCACCTCGGTTAGACAGCCGCCTGCCCAGCCCGGCCTGAGGCCAGGCACGTGGTCTGCACGCAGGGCGTGTTTGTATGACCCGAAAATGCGGGAGGACCCTCTGTTTCCCTACCAAGTGCACAAATCAATTACGCTGCGTGTGTGTGACACAAAAACACATTTTCTCTTGTGACGGAAAAAAGGATTTGTGATTCATGCTTCCCTGGCTGCCTGCTGGCAGCAGTGGGGGCGTCTTGGGGTTGTGGGGAACAAAGGGTCAGCCTGTCCTGTAAGTGACTTCTCCACTCTAGACGCCAGTGACGGTTTGCAGGAAGGCGCTGTGAAACTGGAGGGAGCACGCCCCTGAACCGCTCTCTGCAGACGAAGGGGGTGAGGAGGGAGGACGGATGGAGGCAGAAACTGCCCCAGGACATCCCAGCAGGGGAGAGACTGGGGGAGAGACACATTCGGATCTGGGGGGTGGGGGGTGTGCTCTGGGGAACTGAAATGCTGTACACAGTGTGATGTCATCTCCTCTGCCCTTGACACGTGCGCGTGCACACACACACACACACTGCAGTGAAATAGCCATTTCTCACCAGGCTTTGTGCAGTGGCTTTGAGGTTAGGGGCACGATAAAGAGACTCTCAGCCCAGCTCCTGGGTCCTGGGGCGGGGTGGGCCGTGGTGGGAGACAGTCGCGGCTGGTCCCCTGTGATAGAACAGAAGCAGCACGTACCCCGGGGCTGCAGGATGCCCGGCCGGCCTGCTGTGTGGCCAGGTGCACCGGGCCGGCCGTGGGCGAGCTGCCAGCAGCCGGCATCAAAGACAGAGGGCAGGGTGGGCAGGCGGGCCGCCAGTGTGGGCTCCACTGATCCTGCCGCACTGAGGGAGGGCCTCGAACCCTGGGCTGAGAGGCACTGTGGTCCCCACCGGAAAGAAGCTGGTGGACGGCCTGGGAGGCGAGGGTGGAGCAGCCCTCCCCTGGAGGTCTCTGGGCACATCCCCGAGGGCCTGGATGCTGCGGGAAGGAGGACACGTGGGGAACCAAAGGGGAGGGAGGTGCCAGGTGGAGGCTGGAAGGAGGAGGGGCTGGAGGCAACTGCAGACAGGATGGGGGCACAAGGGCACCTGAGTGAAGCTCTTCACGTGGACTAAAAGGGCGCTTGAGTGAAGGGACGGCGTTTAATGGAAGCCCAGGAGAGGGGGCTGGCGTTCCTGGACCGCCCCCCACAGATGTAGCCCAGTATAGACAGTCCCTCAGATGTAAGCCTGAGTCACGGGGGCTCCTCCGGCTGCACAGCAAGGTTCCCGGAGGCCTTGACCACCCTGGGGCCTCGTCTGGGGCAGCCGTTCAGAACTGGGCTCTGCGGGGCCCAGGGCCTTTTCTGGGGTGGGGCCTAGAGCAGGTGGGCTCCACGCCTCAAAGCTTCACCTGCAAGGGGAGGGGCTGAGTCACACGGCACTGGGGGTCTGACCAGCCCGGACCAGGGTCCCCTCCCCTCAGCATCACGGCATGCCGACATGCAACTGGACCACAGGAACGCGAGCTGGTCCCCTCCAGATAGAAGATGCTCTGTCCCGGACGAGCAGCTGAGCAGCCCTGGCGGTGGCTCTGTCTGTGAGATGAGCCTTGTTCTGAGTTAGGATTCTCTGGGACCGGGGCCCCCCATGCTGCCCTCCAGACGTGGCTGGCTGGGCCCAATGCAGACGGGGCACAGTCTAGTGACTGGGTGAGTCCTGAGGGAGCCCTGCGTGCCGGGCACGGTGCAGGGCTAGTGCCCACCAAGTCCCCAGGACAGCGCAGCGGCGTGTGCGGAGGCGGAGACATGGGAGACAGAGAAGGAGCAGTTGCGATGGCCCAGCCCGGCCGCAGCCGCAGGCCGTGCACTCGGCCTTGCCTGCGGGGATCCGCTGCTGCTGGCGCTGACGCCGGTGACGCAGGGAACGCCGAGCCGTCGGCGGTGATGGGCTGTGCCGTCCTGGGCAGTCAGGTCGCGTGGAGTGGGAGTTGGGGTGCCAGTGCCTGCAGATTAAGCTGTTTCCTGCAGAGGAAGAGGCCGGGGGCGCTGCGCACAGCTCCCTTGAGGAGTGGGCATCGTGGACCTGACCGCACAGAAGGGACGTCGGCCCAGCGCACGGAGCACGCGGGGAGAGGGATTTCTCAAGAAGCACTGGCAGCGCCTGCTGCTGGGGCTTGTTTACCCCGTGGAGATGGAACTTTATCCTTCCAAAAAGAACAGCTTGGCTGTCTTCAGCAGACCCTTCAGGAGACAGGCCACACCAGCAAAAACAGACGGCGGGACTCCGGGAACCTCCTGTGGGTGAAAAGGCACAATGAACAGGGCAGAACGGCCACTATGAACAGAGAAAACACGCGCACATCGTGCCTCTGAGGGGTTAATATCCAGAATACACGAGGAGCTCCTAAACTTCACAAAAACAACAACAAAGATCTGATTTAAAAACGGGCAAAATACCTGAATAGGCATTTCTCCAGCACCCGACACGGGGGCCGAGCCCACGGAAAGACGCGCTGCCGCACTCGTCATCAGAGGATGCACGCCAGACCCCCGCCAAGGAGCCACTTCACGCCGCAGGGCGGGGGCAGCACCTGTCAGCGAGGACGTGGAGAGACCGGGCCCTCGTGCTCCGCTGGCAGGAACGCGAAACGGCGCAGCGGCTGTGAAGGACAGGCCGGCGCTTCTTCAGAAACGAGAGCTGGAGTCACCGTGCCAGCCAGCAGCCCCTCTCCCGGGCACACAGCCACAGGAGCGGAACGGGGGCCTTGCAAGAGGTTTCCGTGCACCTCGCTCCGAGCAGCATTGTTTACAACGGCCGGAAGGTGGGAGCCACCCAAGCGTTCGCTGAGCGTCGAGTGAATCAGCGAAATGTGGTCCGTCCCCGTGACGGGAGACCACGCGGCCCTCGCGAGGGGAGGGCCTCCGCGCACGCCGCGATGTGGACGCACCTGGGGGACGCGAGGCCGAGTGAAGGACGCCAGCCACGGAAAGACGAGGACTGTGTGACCCCACTCACATGAGGCGCCGGGAGTGGTCAGATTCCTAGAGGCAGAGGCTGGGCAGAGGGGAAATGGGGGCTGCTGTCTAATAGGTTCGATTCCAGGTTTTCGAGATGAAAAGGTTCTAGAGCTTGACTCACAGCCGTGTAGGTGTTCTAAACGCTACTGGACGGTACACCTAAATGGTAAACGGTCCATTTTAAGCTATGTTTTTTTCCCCTACAATTAAAAAACGTCCAGGGGGTGTTCCTGTCATGTGAACAGGAAGGTGAGCGAGTCTTGGGCAGTGGGTCCCCACCGAGGGTCCTGCCTTCCCTGGCGCCCTCCACGAGCTGGTGTCGTGATCACGTCACCCTGAGGGGCCTCCCTGGGAGTTCTGGGTCAGTTCTGACTGGGGCCGCCATCTGGGCCCTTGGACTTGGAGGCCAGCCCAGGGAAAGGCCATTTTGGGGGCTCATTTCATCCTCCCCCACTCGGGGTGGGAGTTCTGGGCTGACAGTGGCCTGAGCTATAGGGCCTGCGGGGGGGGCTGGATGGGTCGGAGGAGTGGCCTGACAGGTGCACGGCCTGGGAATGTCCGGGCTTCCAGCACCTTCTAATTGGAAGTGGGGCTCACACGTTCCAAAGAAAAGGGTGAACCCCGACCTTTGTGGAAACTGGAGCCCCTGAGGATCTTTTCGTTCGTCTGCATTTGGATTTGGTGACTTTCTGGCCAACCCCATGGAGGAAAGTGCGATGCTCTTCCTTTTCTAAGAATTGCATTCAATATCTTTTAACTTGATACAGATACGCTATCTTCAAGGTCATTCAAACAAAAGCCTTCAGATGTTCTTGGAGCTGTGAATTATGGAACAGCACACTCCTGGGGCTGGGGAGGTGGGCTTCGCCAGCGGGGCAGGCAGGTCGGGCCCAGCAAACGCCAATTCAGCTTCTGGATGGAGTCTCCCCATTCTGCAGAAGCAAATGTGAGGCCACGGACACACGGCCCGGCGCACATGCTCTGTGGGGTGGTCAGAATGGCTGGTACTGCGCGATGGAGGTACTTCTTCAGAGCCCTGCCTCCATGTCGTAACGGCACATCTGCTGAGCTCTGACTGTTTGCATCCCTTGTACTTGGGGCTGGAGGCTCGAGGTGAAGGCGATTTGACCTCTCCCACGGGGACTCGCCATCCAGCCAGGGAGACAGATGCATGATCAAACAGGTACAGTGCCGGATGTCAGCGTGGTATAAAAGGGGGTCTGCAAACAAGGAAGTGGTGCATTCGTCGCCTGGACACAGCGGGAGACCAGACAAAGGCACAGAGCTTCGGTGGACACCGTCCTTCATTCGGCAGAAATTTACTGAGCTCTGTCTGTGTGCTGGGCTCCGAGTCAGAGGCTGAGATCAGCGAAGAGAAAGATAATTCCTGCCACCACGGAGCTTGGCCTGGGTGAGGAGGGGACAGGGGACAGGAAACACGCCGAGAAGCGGGCGTCAGGTCAGTAGTCAGAGACGCTGTAAAGGGAAGTCACTCAGAGGAGTGGGGCAGGGGGTGGCAGGAGGCTGGCATCACGGCGGCCACTCAGGGCTTCTCTGAAGAGGCAACTTGAGCAGAGGGTTAGCAGGGCTGTGCCGGGAGTGGTCGGAGGAGCCCCAGGTGGAGGGGACGGCAGGTGTGGGGCAGGCCGTACCTGGGGAGGTGGAGGGGGCCCCTGGAGCGACAGCTGGAATCCACACCTGCACGCTCCGCAGCACAGCCTACTGCTACCAGGTCACCCTGCCAAGAGGACACAAGCCAAGCTCGACCACTTGTCTTTGAGGGATTTGATAAATGGGCCTGTGAGGAATGCTCTGGAACATCTCAATGCCAAAAACAAAATAACAAAGTGCGTTTTTTCAGATCTGACTTGGGAGAGCCTGGAAGCCTGTGCTTCTCTGATCTGTCCCCGCCCCAGAGCTGGTCTGAAAGCGGGGACTGTGGTGAGTCAGCTCGGAAGTGTGTTGGTAGCTTGCTCGAGCCTTGCTGCTCCTAGTGTTTCAAAAAAAAAAAAACAGAAAAACAAAGAGAAAGAAAGAAAGGGAAGAAAGAAAGAAGGAAAGAAAGAAGAAAGAAAGAAAGAAAAAGAAAGAAAGAAAGAAAGAAAGGAAGGAAGGAAGGAAGGAAGGAAGAAAGGAAGAAAGAAAGAAGAAAAAGTCCGTGCCTTAGAGAGGTGAGGGGCCCTTCTGGAAGACACCAGGTCTGAGGATGGTGATGGGTGGGGACCATCTTCCCAAATCATGAGTTTCCTGAGGAAGGGCGGACCGAGGGTGGCATCTCAGGGGGTTAGTGGCCCCCGCTTTTCACGGGAAGCGACAACGTGGGCCCACAGCCGCCCAGGCACTTTTGTTACCTCCTCGTGCATCACTCAGTCCAGTAAAACAGAAACTTAATTCGCTTGCAGCGCTCACCTTCCCCGCTGTGGTTGTCTGAATGCAAGTGCGGTGCTCCTTTGCGGTCCCGTCACTGGGCTTAAAGTGTCAAATTAGTTACAACGTTCTCCTTTTGTAAAAGAGTTGGGGGGCCGGTGTCAGGACACAGCCCATTGAGACGTTGCGGCGTCGCTTTGCTTCTCCAACAAAAGGCAGAGCATCTGCAGTGACTTGTGCCATGGCTGGTCACTGGCTCCCTGACTTCCTCCCTGCTGGATGCCAGGCTGCTCCAGCCCCGGTGCCAGCCCATTTCCAACTGCCAGCAGGTGTTTTTCTAAAGATACCCTTTGCTCCTGTCCTAGAGAACTTGCAGAGGCTTCCTCCCTGCAGGTCAAGGTGAGCATCCTTTGGGTGCTCTCTGTGATTCAGGCAGAGAGGTACCCACCCTGGGCTCTCACACCTCTGAGCCCTCAGGTGTGAGTGAACCTGTTACTGGGACACACTCTACCCACCCCATCTGCCACCTGGACCCCACCCCATGAGCCCCGGTCCTCGGGCTCACTCTGTCCGTGCCGTGACCTAGAATGCAGACGGCACAAAAATGGGTGAAGGGCAGCAGAGTCTACACAGCTGAAAGCGATTTGTTTTCTTACTCCCGGAAGACTCAGAAAACAACGCAGAAAGTAGGAATACTGCCCCCTGCTTTCCCACCCCTTAAATTGTTGGGCTCACACGGGCAGACCGTGGCTGGGGACTTGTGACATCCTGTCTCTGGCCACAGTGGCCCCAGCTCTGGGGTGAGACGTGGTGGACAGCTGGCCTTTCCAGTAGCCCTGACAGCTGATGAGAGGGAAGGTCCCACCGCAGGGCTCAGCCCTGGATAAGACGGCCACTTCCGAGACGCCTCAACAGTGCGCCCCCTGGGGACGGACTGCTTTGGCCCTCCAATGCCCTCCTCCATGGGGGAAAGCAGATTCACTTAGAAGATCAAAGAAGAGAAAATTCAAAGTCTGTGTGACAGTGGCGAAACCTTCTGACAAAGGGTGTGTCCCCTGTGGCTTTCTTTTTCACGTGGCATCTGTTGCTCGTTGGGAAACCCCAGAATTGCACATCACCTTGAAGCAGGGACTGGCCTGCAGTGAGCGGGACCCTGAACGTGGGACATGGGAGCCAAGAAAATGCCGTGAGCTTCAGCTTCCCGACCAGGGTCGCAGGAACGCCGTGAATTCCCATGAGGACACGCACTTGGCATAGTTTCTGGGGTCACGGGTCTCTGCTCATTTCTCCCCTGTCCCCAAGCACCAAAAAAAAAAATGGATGGAAAGGTTACCCCATGGATCCTTGGCAGAAACCCCTGGGACAGCACAGCCTGGTCCCCAGTGAAAGTTGACTTCAGAAGATTCTGATGCAATAGAAGGAAAAAAATAAACGACAAGGGAACCAGTTCCTTGGGGCCCCCCTGTCCAGCAGGGCTGGAGGGAGGCACCGGGATGCCGGCCGGACTGGGTGCCCCGAGGCCCGCAGGCCAGGGGTCAGGTCCGCACGCACTTGCTGCCTGTGGGCAAGGGGGCCTGGCAGAGCTAAATCCCTGTCGCTCCCCTGCCTGGGCCCCTGGGTGGCCGTGGGAGGGTGATCTGGCCACCCGGGAGGGGCCGGGGCAGCTGAGCCCTCACTGGAGAGGAGGCACCACGGGCACCCGGGCAGGCTCTGCCCCGGGGACCAGGGGCTCTCAGCCTCATGACTTTCCTTCCTCCTAAGAACCTCAAAATCGGGAGGAGCGCAGCCTAGGAAAGAACTGCTGGCAGATGTTTCGCGAAGTGCTTGTTCCGGAAGAGATGCCGGGCTCAAGGCGAGTTCTGTGCGGGAGACTCCCTTCTCCTCCCAGGGACCCCTCAGGCAGCAAGTAGGCGCCCCTGGTGTGTCTGCTCCCCTGGGGACCGAGGAAGCGCCTCCCCCTGGAGACAGCCTCCAACCCACAGAAACCAGATCAGAGAGCAAGAAAGCATCTTGGTACTTGTCACAGCTGTGAACCACAACCTGTCAAAGATACAAACAGACAGGCAAGCAAACAGACTTATTAATTTAGATTGAATTCTATGTAAAGTATAAGAAAAATAAAGTCAGCAATGTTTCAAAAGAATAAAGTACGTGATAAGGAGGTTTTATTTGTGGATGAAAAGGCCCGTTTAACACTCAGGTACCTGGGCCAGGTTTGTGACACGCTGTCAACATGTGTCAGAAGCCTGAAATCTGTCCCCAGTCCTCCCGAGTCACACAGTTCAGCCCACCCACGGCAGAGAAAGAAAATAGATACAGTCATCTCAACGGATGCTGAGAACGTCTCTGAGAAAATTTAACGTGTTTCTTTTTTTAAAAAATTTTTTCATTGACGTGTAGTTGATCTACAATGTTACTGTCATGTGTGCAGCCATGTGATGCAGTTACACGGATATGTACATGTACTTTTTTTCTTTTCAGATTCTTTTCCACTATACGTTATTACAAGGAGTCGAATATAATTCCCTGTGCCACATAGTAGGTAAAGCATTTCTGATATAAAATCTCTTTTTCTGGTTATTTGAAATCTCCAGAAGCTACAGTATAGATCTGTCCTCACCTTCACCAAGGGGACCTGTTCCAAGGCCGACGTGACGGTCATGGCCTCTGTGCAAAAGTCAGGAGGACCCTCACCACCGTTCTGTGTGACTCTGCCTGAAGCGTTTAAATGATTCTGTAAAACAGGCCAAAGAAACACAGAAAGGACAGCTAGAAAACAGCCACAATATTATTATTCCGAGCTGAGGGAATTTTCTGCCTGGAACCTTGTCCCTCCCCACCGTCATTAAAAAGAAGAAATCAAGTCAGAACCATCAGAACTAAAGAAACCACTTCGAATGGAGGCCGATTCCTAAGCGAAGTTAAATTTTTCAAAGTTCCTCCAAGGCGCGAGCAGAAACCGCTTAGAGTGTCTAGTGGGAAGTCGGCGCCCGTAACGGCGAAGCATACTCGACGCCTCGCCTGCGCGTCTAGAGGAGAGGGGAGGGCTTCCGTGCAGGGCCGTCTCTGCCGGGGTCCAGCGCCGGGCTGTCGGGGGTGGGGAGCCCCGCCCCCTGGGAGGCGGTTTGGAAGGACATGTTGCTGTGAACACGCCATTTCTTTCCTGAGTTAATTCATATGTTTCATGTCGTGTTTTTTAACACCTTTATTTTGGCCTGGTTCCTGTGCAGTAAACTACGTATATTCCAGATGCACAGTCTGGTGAACTTTGATAGATGTGTGCACCCTTGAAACCACCGCCACGGTCAAGACAGCTGCGTCCCCGTCAGCCCCCAGAGATGCACGTTTCCAGCTCCCGATGTGCCCCTCCCCCCACCCCTCCCCTTCTCCCCGGTGGCCGTAAGTTCGTTCTCTGTGTCTGTGAGTCTGTTTCTGTCGTGTAGATAAGTTCATCTGTGGCCTTTTTGTTGGATTCCACATATCAGCAGTATCACATGGTATTTTTCCTTTTTCTGGCTGACTTCACTCAGAATGACGATCTTCAGGCCCGTCCATGTTGCTGCAGATGCCTGGGGAGGGGCACCCGAGCATCGCTGGTGGAGTTTTCCAAAGCACCCCTTCCTCCCTCTGCGGCAGCCCCTCCCCCTTCCAGCGTGCCCACTGGGGAGGCACGTGCTGACATCACCCCCCATGATTCCCGTGTGCTGCTCCCACTCCCCGAAACCAGGGCCTGGGCATCTGGCCTGGGGGTTAGCGGGACCTCATCCTGAGTGGAGCTCCGGTCCCAGGGCTGCAGACACCCCAGCTGTGCTGACCCTGGCCCCTGGTCAGGCAGGCTGGACACGTGGAGGGGAGGGGGTCAGGAAGGCCTTCCCAGGGCAGCACCCCGAGGTGAGAGGCCGCCCCCCCACGAGGGAGGAGCAGCAGTCTTTCATGCGGCTCTCGCTTGGGGCTCACCTGCTCATGGCTGCGCAGGTCTCCACGCGGAGATGAAGACGGGGTGAAGGTTGATCGTGGTGGGGGTGGTGACTCAGGGCCGGAGGGAGGGAAGGCCCCAGGGAGAGTGTCTGCCTGGTGAGTAGACAAGGACCTCGGACAGAGCCCTCGGGTGGCTGACACCTTAGGGCATAGAAAGACACGGGGCGTTACTGTTACTGCTATTGTTGTTGTTGAGTGAGCAGTGGGTGCCCACCTCCCCAGCCAGCGGGCCCTGTGCCCCTATGTCCCCTAATGGGGGCTGAGGCGAGCTGCCTGTGCCCGCTGCTCGCTCCCTCACCCCCGCCCCCGCCCGCCTCCGCTGCAGGGAGGGCTCCTGGTGGCTCCTACCTGGGCTGGGCTCACCATCCTGGCCACCAGCTCTCATCCCTACCTCAGCTCTGCTCCATTCAGCAGATGCATCTTGAGTGTCCCCTGTGTCTGCAGTTCTGGGCACGTTCCAGTGGGAGCCCTGTGTCTGCAGACATTTGTGTAAGGGAGAGCTTGGTGGGGAGCCACTCAGCCTTCAGATGGGGATGCGGGTGTCGCCGGGCTGGAGGGAGGAGCCAGTGCCCACATGAGTACGCCTGGGCTCCCACCAGCCCCGCGAGTAAGGTATCCCATTCTCTGTCTCTCTTTGTCTCTCTGTCTCTCATTCACACACATGCGCGCGTGCACACACACACACGCTATCTTGCTTGTGAGCGCACAGAGTCAGGATTTAAGGCCAGGCCCCTCTGGCTCTGAGCCCTGCTCCTCCCCTGCCCCAGCAGCCGCCCAGGTCCCCCGAACCCAGGGGCACAGGGTGGGACACACTGGCCCGTCCAGTGTCCTCCCTGCCTCTCTGCGGCCTTCCTTCTGAACCACCAGACGTTTAACAGGACGGCAGCTGGAAAACCCATCAGCCCTTTTCCCCACTTTTGTGCTGTGGCCCAAACAGAAACGCAGAAGCCACGAGCCCCTCGCCGAGCCCAGGTGCCCGGCCTCGCCAGCAGACAGCGCTGAGGAGCACGTGGGAGTTTAATTGGGGTCGACACTGCCTCGTGTTACTCTCATTCCAGAGCCTCTCTGGCCCTCTGGGGCCGCGGCCACCGCCGCTCCAGGTCCGCTTCCTCCCTGCTCTGGCCTCCCGGCCAAGGAACTAACGATCTATAAAGGCACTTAAATTCACAAGGAAGACTCCCGGGGATGAGCGAACTTGATGGGAACTCGCGGACTCGTGTTCCGAGAGAGGGGCTTGCGGGAGCAGGTCTGTGTGGAGCACTGTGAAGTGACCGCTCAGCTGTGGGAGCTCTCCGAGGGCAGAGCTGCTTCTAACAGAACAGAAGGATGCTTCTCGGGGAGCTCTTCAGAAACCCGGGCAGTGCAGGCCGCTGAGAGCCAGGGCCGGGGGGCTGGCTGTGGGGGGACAGGGGGGCTCGGTCCAGGTGTGAGCCCAGGAGAGCCAGGCTCCCAGGTGACACACGCCTGAGGGCGTCTGGGTTTGACCTCGTGGGTCATAGGCCAAGGGCATCGTCCACTGTGGCCTGAGGATCAGAACCTGAGACAGCACAAGGAGTCCGCGCGGTGGGGGAGGGCTGCCCCATTCTCAGCGCTGGAGCCCAGGGATGCTGGACACCCTCTGGGCAGCGTGGCCCCGGGGGACTCAAAGCAGGGGCAGTTTGGGGCGAGGGGACGTGGACTTTTCTGTGATGACCCTTCCTTCCAGCTCCTATTTTTCCACTAGTTCTAGAGGCCACGGCAAGCCTCCTGTGTGTCTGGCCTCCTTTTTCTGCCTGCGGTGCCTGAGGCACCTTGGAGGAGAGCGTGGGGTTTCTGAGCATCCTGCTTTATTTACTGTGAGAAGGGGCTGGGGACTGCTTCCTCGGCCCCTGAAGTCACCTCGTGACCTGTGCGTCCCCGCCCAGAAGCGCAGGACCGTGAGCACAGCGGGCGTGCAGGCCCGCGGGAGCCTAGACGGCGCGGTCACCACATCCCTCGCCTTACACTCTCTGTGGCTTAGAGCCCACTGTGCCCCTCCAGCAGCTGCTCATCTCTGAGGAGCCGGACTGGCTTTCCTGACGTGAAATAGGAGAAACACGGAGAGAAAAACCAGAAGTGAAGGGAGCAGGGGCTGGGGACACCGGGGGAGTGACGGCCAGCCCATCCTTCACCACTCACAGGCTTTTAATTCCAATGGAAAGAAAAGGGTTGGGGCTTTGAAGGCAGATCAGGGAAAACACTCAGCACTTAAGCAGAAAGGTTTTCTAGAAGCGCGGCCAGGGAGGGATTCTGACACGGAGGGAGGTGGGTAAGACGCACCCCCAATTTCGGCGTCCGGGAAGGACAGGGTGGGGGTGTTCTCCGTGCCTCATGGAGAAGGAGGCGGCTCTCAGGATGAAAAGCTGGAGGGCTGTGTGCTTTGCTGGTTTCCCAGCTGCAAGGTGTCCACAACTGGCTTTTCTCTCCTTTTGCATCTGCAAGACGTCAGGAGCTGATGGGCGGTAAGAGTCCTTCTGAAGCCTGGCGGGGGCGGAGGCGGGGGCGGCACTCGGCTTCGGGCCATCTGTACCCGCCACGTGAAGTTATCTGAGCTCCTTCTGGCCTCCTTGTTCCCTTCAGGAATCCTCTGGTTAAACCAGCCCCACCCCATGGAGGAACCGCGGGCACTCACAGCACGAGGCGTCTTCTAGGGGAAATAAAGGGTTCGCAGCTTCAACTGGGACTCGGAAACAGGGCTGTCGGAGGCCAGCTGCACCCCCGCAGGAACGGGAGTGAGCTCTCAGGTCTCCTTCGAGATTCTAAAAAATCACCAGACCCCAGGGCTGTGGAGACCTCGAGCCAGGTCCCCACTTCCACCTGGGAGAAGCAAGGTCCAGCTTGGGGACGAGAAGTGACCAGGGTCACTCAGGTAGCAGGTGGCTCAGGGCAGACGGGAGGGCCTAGCTGGGCCTGATGGAGCTTCCTTTGCGAAACAGCCTGACCTCTGAGGGCAAGTCCCAGCACTGGGGTTCTGAGCTCTCTTGGGGTAGGCTGTCCCCACTTCTTACAGATGACCTGTAAAGTAAGATGAAGGGTCCAGGGTCAGGCAGAATCAACCCCGTGCTGGCAGAGGTGGGCCTCCACACAAGGCCAAGGGGTCCGGGCAGCTGCTGGAAGGCTGGATGGGAAAAGTCGGTCCCTGCAGCCAGCTCCTGCTCCAGAAGGAAGAGTCTAGGGCCTGTGCTGAGCCCAGTCTCCCTTCCCGAATCCAGCTCCCCAGGGGCGTGGATAAAGGGTTCCACCAACTGACCCCCTCCGTGGAAGCAGACAGCTCAGGATGCGACACACGTGAGACGCGCCCCTGAGAAGCTCTTGTGCCTCTGTGCACAGACCCCTCCCAGGCCGGGGAGGTGGTGGTGCCGCCACCACGCCACCTGCTGCTGCCTGGGCCCCAGAGCTTCCCTCTCTGATTGTCTTTGGGGCTGGAGGGCCCCCTCCTCTGGGTGTCGTCCGCTTTTCCCGACCTCCCTCTCACTGTCCACAGGGCGCCCCACCAGGGCCCTGATCCCTGCTGCCTGGTGTGGCCAGTTTCATGTAGCCCAGGCAAAGTGGTGGAAGATGAAAAGCTGGCCTCTTGTGGGTTTATTTATTGGGCACATTTGACCGAGGGAAGGATCCAGCCCAGAAATGTTATTCAGGGCTCTGCCCCCCCGGCTCTCCAGAGTTCCCAGCGTCTGCTGCGCCAGCCCGCAGCCCAGTGGAAGGCGTCGAGGTCTGGGTGCTGTCCCTTCCCCGTGGCCTGTGGGTTGGTGCCAGTCAGCAGGTGAGAGGCCCTCTGATGCTGCTGAAGGTGATGGTAAGCATCCGCCTTTGAGATCTTCAGGAATCCTGCAGACCGGCGTGTGAATGCCCCGCGTGGCCCTGGGGAGGTGGAGGGGATGCTGTTGCAACACTTTAGGGTCATTTCCTGAAGGAACCAAGATGGTTCCTTTCTGTAAAGTATGTTTGTAATCTTAACTTATAATTTTTTTAAAGTTCTATATTTTTTGTTTGTTTTTTTTTTTTATTTTGGGAGGAGTAATTAGGTTTTTCTTTGTTTATCTTTTAGTGGAGGGACTGGGGGTTGAATCCAGGACCTCCTGCATGCTAAGCATGAGCTCTACCCTCCCGACTTAACTTACAGGCCTAACGCACAAAAGCCAACAGGTCTCCCACTAAGACGCAAAGTGTATGGTGGACGTTATCCTAAAGACCAGCAGAAGCCTGTGTTTTCCCACCTGCCTAGACCCTCTCCTGGGATCTGAGTCCCCAGCTGCTCATGAAATGACATGAACCCCTGAATCCCTGTAACTATCCAAGGTCACAGCTTTACCGAGGGTTAATTATGTTCTCCACTCAACAATTAGAATTCCCAAAACTCAGGCTAAGCTGTATTGGCGGGGGAAAGGGGCTTCTTTCCACAACCTCCTGGTTCACTGAAAAGCTTCCATTTAAGTTTTCGGGGCCCCAGTCCGAGACACGAGGGAGAATTCAGCTTCCTTCTCAGAAGATGCCATAAGGTGCTGGTGCTTTGAGGATGAACACAGTGTCCAGGGTCACGCCTCATCCAGCCCTGAGTTCACCTGGCTCGCACTTGGAGAGGGTGAACTTCCAGGCTGTCGTCTGGAGCGAGGTGGGTGTTGGGGGTGGACAGCGTCCAGGCCACCACCGTGGTCCATGGGCTTGGGTCATGCCCATGAGCCGAACAAAGCGAGCAGGCGGGGAGCGAGGCAGGGGAAGCGGAAGAGTCGTGTGCTTGGTTGGGGGGCTCTGTCTTCAGCACGGGGTCCCCGCAGCGAGAGAAGCTTCCCCATGGGGGAGGGTCCACTGCAACACCTCCTGATCGTGGTGGAAGTCAGGTGACCAAAGCAAGAGCCGGGAAAGAGAGGGAGGGGCGTTGTGTCCAGGCCCAGCCCTGAAAGGCCTTTTTATTTTTGAGATTTTATTAAATATTTTATTGGAAATGTAACCTGTCAGTTTTCAGAGCCTCGCAGCACCGTGCCTCTGCAGCCTCTCTGATTGGCTGTATCTGACTATGTTCTTTAGTGGGCAGTTGGTCTTAAGGGGTGAAATAATTGTTTGCTTTGAAGAGGCAATTTGACCAAGTTGCCAAAAGTCACCGTGTACAGGGGTGACAGAGAATTAAGGCCAGAGTTATATATTTGAAAAGGACCTGGAGCAGGGCCAGAAAGGAGGAATAAGACCCTAGGAACTCTTAACTGACTCCTTTGGAGTAAATGTGTTAGCAGCGTTCAAGGACGTGCTTGCACAGTGTACAACACCCCACGGAGAGATGCTGAGAGATGAAAAGCCAGCCCATGCGGGCACCATCGCTCAGCAAGGAGCCTTCACGAAACCTTGGACATCCAGCAAGATACTGCCACTCAGTCCATCACGACGAGGCTTCCGGAGTCACCCCTCCCAGTGGAACCTTCACAGCAAGGACACCATGCTGCCGTCCTGAGAACCAGGGGGCCCATCACTTGGGCGGGGTGGGGGGCGAGGGAAGTGGGGGTGGCACCTCGAAGCCCAGGAATAGCCCGCCCTTCCTGCCTTCCAGCCGCCACATCATCTCCATAAAGCAGGGTCAGTGGCTAAGACCCCATTGTTACAAGTCAAGGTGGATTCACGTCGTTGCGGTCATCTTGGTGTTTTGCTCTTAGGGTTGACCTGAATGAATATTTTTTAAAAGTTAAGTTTTTTCACACATTCATTCAGTATGGGGCTCTCTGCACTTCCCCCCCCAGGAGCAGCTTTAGGTGTCTGACCCTCACATTCGGGTAAGAGTAGTGTAGTTAAAGTATCAGATGTTTTCCCAAGTGACTGTCCACAAATTACTTCTTGTGTTTCTGACAAGCGTTTGTTTAAAACCCTTGCCTTGGCCCCCAAGGCAGACTCAGTGCACACCCAGACCTTGGTCCTACCCACCCCCACACCTTGGTCCTACCCACCCCCACCGCTGCCCCCGGGACCCTGTGGTTAGTCAGGGCCATGTGACCAGTTCCAGCCAATGAGGTTCGAGAGGAAGTGGCAGCAGCATCTCCAGGCGGAATTGTGCAGGAATCCATGTGGCACGGACGCTCTAGTCTCTCTTCCCAAGTGGCTGGGAGGCCGTGTGTCCCCGACATGCAGCTCCAAGACAGAGACTCTGCCGGCCCGAGTCCTGAGTGACCGTGTGGAGCTGAGCCCCAGTCAGCCTGGAGGGGCAGGATGCACAGAGCCAGGACTGTGCGTCACCCCGCGGAGGTCACCCCGCGGAGGTCCCCGTCTGTCTCTGCAGCCCCGCCGCCCTCGCCCCGACCGCAGCGGCCCTGCACGGGGGAGGGCGCCAGTCTGATCACGCGGGGCTGTCTCGCGCGTCCGGGGCCCAGATGTGTTCACTCTGCCTTGTGAAATGGCGTGCGCTTGGGAAAACGAAGTCATTTCAGATTCATGTGGGGGGAGCTCGGTTTCTAAAGGCACTTTTCACTAAAGTTTCTAACAAATCATTAAACTGTTTCAGAGTGTGACCATGGCTGCGTCGACATGCTTACGAAACGTGCACTCCGTTCCCCAGGTTCCCTTGAAGTAACTGCTGTCAGGTGTTGAAAGCGTTCTGGTGGTTCTGCGCTTTCCTTAAGCATCATTCGGACTCTCATCTTTGGTCCAAGGTGTACTAGCTCCTGTTCAGAGCCCTGCCTCCTCTCCGGGTTTTGCTGAAGCCCTTTTCTGTCTATTAACTCTCCTCGTCTGCGTCTGCTTGCAGGGCAGTGTTTTTATTGTAGGTGGATTCAACCTGAGTTCTTTAAAACTGCACAGAACATCTGCATCACGTCTATTTATTGACAAAGCTTGATTAAAGAGAGTCTGGATGGGAAGACGGATTTCTGGATCAAAGATTTAAAGGAGATGCTGAATTCCTTTATAAACACTCACATCGACACTGCTCTCCTCACTCGTGGGTCTCTCTTGGCAAACGGAATTACTATAGGATGTTAAGCTGGAGTTCAAATGGTAAAGAAAGGCATTAAAAATGGCAGATCATGGAAGGGCGGTTCCCACTTAGTGAGCGAGTGGCCTTTGATTTGGTCAGAAACGTCGTAGCAAATATCCGGACTTCAGCTACTCTGCTTTGGTCGCAACTCCAAGGTCTGTCCCCCATCGCTGGGTTTTCATTCTGCTGTCTTTCAAATAAAAGTAGTCGTTTCTGGCTTCCAAACTCAGGAACATTGTTGCAATCAGTGAAAAAATAGGAGTATTTGGGGAAATACATGGCTCTGCCCACCTCGTGTGCATCTGTGATTCCCACGAGCGACTGTCAGGCTGATTCTGCCAGGAATTTAAGAAGAGGGAGTCCTGTGCCCTCCTTGGGCAGGTCCCCCAGCCCGCTTGGCTGGTGCGGCAGGTTCCAGGGCGCCAAGGGGCCCCTTCTCCATCTGCTGTCCGGCGCTCGGCCATCCACAGAGCTCCTGGATGCAGCAGAGATGTCGTGTAGGCAAACGGGACAGACACAGCTATGAGAGCAGTAGGGTCTGATGGAGCCTGCCCTGAATTCACACCGACATCTGTGGGACGGGCCCGTGAGGAACAGTGCGAGCGTGTGGTGCCCACTCCCGAGCTGTGCAGGACCAGCTGGACCCTCCAGACGTGAAGCACAGCCTGCAGGACGGCACGGTGTCAGGCCTGGGTCACCCCCGCTGGGCAGAAGTCATCACCTCCCGTCTGAGCATCCAGGGAGCATTTCATTTGTTTTCAAATGCTTTGCTCCAGTGGCCCTCAGCTCAGGAGGAGGTTACCAAGAACCAGCGGTTTCCCGAAGCCTGTCAAAAAGACGGGCCGCATCCTGCCACCACACACACGGTGTCCGCCCCGCTGGGGCTGGCGTTCGGAAGTGTGTGTGGGTGGCAGGCACTTCTCATTCATGCCATTTCCTGTGGAAGCACGCTGTGCGGGAAAATACAGACTAATTCAGGGCTTTCTTTTTTTCTTGTACAAAAAATTTTCTGAAAACACAGTAAACTCCATAAGATTTATTTGAGTCTGCTATAAGTTTTACATGTGGGATTTCAATCTGGAATTATCAGAGTTTTTAAAAATTGAGCAATAGTGAACATATTTCTTTATCTATTTACTTGGCCCTAAGGGCAGAGAGCCATCTGGGACGAGGGCTTGTCTCTCCAAACTCTTGGACAAAAGACAAAGCCGAGAAGACCCCAGTGGGCACCTGTCCCCCAGGGCCCGCCCCTCCCAGACGGGAGCTGCTCAGTCCACCAGCGTCAGTCGGCACCAGGCGGTTGTTAGTGGGCTGACCAGAGTCTCATGTTAAGTGAAGTAAATCAGACAGAAAGACAAATACCACATGACATCACTTATGTGTGGAATCTAAAAAAAGGGCACAAATGAACTTATTTATAAAACAGAAACAGGCTCACAGTCATAGAAAACAACCTTATGGTTACCAAAGAGGAAGGCGGGGGGTGGGGGGAGATAAATTAGGAGTTTGGGATCAGCAGACACATACTATACTGCATGTAAAACAGATAAACGGCAGCGACCTACCGTACAGCACAGGGAGCTACAGCCAAGATCTTGTAACAGCTCGTAACGGAAAAGAATCTGAAAAGGATATGTGTACATATGCATAACTGAATCGCTGCTGTGCACCTGAGACTGACACAACACTTTAAATCAGCTCCACTTCCATTAAAAAAACAGCCTGTCGCCCTCACTCACAGGCCCTTCCAGGTTCAGTGCAGACAAAGAAGCCCTTAGATTTGTGTTTCGTGAGGTTAGAAGTTTGAATTGCAAAAACGAAACGTTGGGAATTACAGCTCTTTGTTGGAAGGAGACTGACAGCCGTCTTTTTTGGGGAGAAAATAGCTGACACCTCCTGCAGGGGCGACATCACCTCCGGGTGTGTTTAAGGTCAGCGGGGTGACCTTGAGCTTCTCTGGGGGGCTGGGCCCGGTGGATGCTCCCGGCTCTCAGTCAAGGCCCCCGGGCCCAGCGCGGGGGAAGCCAGAGCCTCTAACGTGGGCTCTTCGCCGCCTGCCCTCGGAGCTTGCTGGCGCGA
Source organism: Camelus ferus (assembly GCF_009834535.1). Lineage (NCBI taxonomy): Eukaryota > Metazoa > Chordata > Mammalia > Artiodactyla > Camelidae > Camelus > Camelus ferus. The sequence goes on from NC_045700.1 coordinate 95,663,232, forward strand.
GCTTGCCTTCGGTTTCTGCGTCCACTGCCCCTGGGGCTTGAGGGCTCCCAGGTGTCTGAGGTCAGCTGTGGGATGACCTGGGGGTTAAGAGGGGAGTCCTTTCCCCGGCAGGTCTCCAGGGTGAGTGATCGAAGACGATGGCTTCACCTGCCAGCAGGAGACTAAGGTTGTGAGCGGGATGTGGAGGCCCGGGGACAAGACAGGCGGGAGCCACGGGCTGGGACCCCCTCCGGCTGCTGGGGGGGATGGTGTGGGGGCTGGGGGCTGGGAGCTGGTGGACGGGGCCTGTGCGTTGCCCAGGTGGGTGGCCGGTCCAGGAGCCCCAGGCTCCCAGTGCCTGGGCTGTGTCCGTGTTTGCCTTGGAGACACCTGAGCACTCGCTCTGCCGGCTCATCAGAGGACTTCCGGTTGGGGTTAGTGACCACGGGGCAGGGAACGGGCTGTGCAGGACGAGCTGTGTTGAGTGCAGGTGTGAGGGGTCAAGTTCAGCAGCAGGTTTGTCCGTAGACCAGTCCCCCATTGCTCTGCACTCATCCGCCGCGGTGACCTCCTCCCGTCCTCTTCCCATGGGCTCTCATTGCCCGTCAGGCTCACAGTTCAGTTTCATCTCACCGCTCGGTGGAACCCATCCCACAGCCACCATGCACACCTTCCCTCTGGACCCCAGGGCCTGGCTTCCTCGTGGGCAGTGGCCAGGCCACCACCAGGAGGGTCAGTCCTCTCCCACCTCCACCCCAACCACTCGCAGCCATGCGGGCCGGCCTGGCCTGGGGTCGTTACTCACTCACCCCGTCCTGCTTCTATGAGCTGATTTTACCTGAACACCTGAGTGCTGCCCACACCTGAGAGGGGACTGGGAGATGTCCAAGTAGGAGGTTTTCCCGACCAAGAGCAGTTTCATTCACGTGGTGCTTAAGTTTAAGAAGACAAAATGGGCTAAAAGAAGCTGAATCTGGAGCTGGGGAAGCAAAAGGCCTTCCAGCGGCGTGGGTTAGCCGAGCCCCCAGCTGCTCTCTGGAAAGCTGGGACATCCTCGTGCCTCGAGGTGCATCCTCCACGGCAAGGCACCCCAGGGGCTGTCGGTTTTTCCAAGTCAATCACACTGTCTGGAGTCTGCCAAAATCAGGGCTCCCAGAGACTGGCAAGGCCGGGGACGGGGTCATAGTAGGATTCCTCCTGTCGCATAGTGAGGTTTTTGCACTCTTCTGGATACGCATGCATTTATGCCTGGTATTTCAAAAGTAGCCTATTTTATCTGGGTGGTTGGAAAAGAAGAGTGCCCAATAAAATAGATTTAGGTGGAGTGGTTTCTGTAAAGCATTTCGCGTTTTTAAAATTACTTTTCGGAGATTAATTTGGGAACGAAAAGCTGGCAGTGGTTACTTAGGGACAGTTCATCGTCATAGCCGATTTGTCACTGGAAACAGTTTCATGTCCCCCATTTTTCATCGTGCGTGGGAAATGTTCTTTCACATTTTCCAGACCGTGCTCCCCCGTAAGAGACGGGGTGGCAGGCGCTTCAGACAGCCGGAGTCTGGGTTTCACTCCCTGCTCTTGGTCCTCTGACCAGGGTGGTTTACAGCCTCTGTTGAAGATGTGGAAGTGAGCGCACCTCCTTCAGCAGAGTCCCACACATAGAGCCAGTCCCCAGGGCGCTCACGTCGCTGCAAACGTGCAGGAGGCGTCTCCTAACCAGACCCGCCCGCACTCCCCTGGACCTGCCCTCCCCCTGGTCGTGGGCGACTTCGCTCCAGTGCAGGTCCTGGTCCTCCCCTGTGATGCAGGCCTCCCTCCAGCAGGGGCGCTGCTACCCAGCACCACATACCTCTTACAGACTATCCATGCTCAGTCCCCAGATGTGTGCCCCTAAATGTCTGGGTCCCCCAGTCCCATCACACACAGAGATGGAGAATGAGGCCCGGGTTTGGGATCCAGAGGCCCGGGTTCATATCCCAGCAAAGCAGGTAAACTGTGTCCTCATCCCTTCGAAGGTGGGGGGGTCTTCCCATAACCCTCTTCTGGGGTTCCGAGCGATACATCCTGCTCAGTGAACTTGCCGGCTGAAAAAACGGACAGCCTGCAAGTTGAGAGCTGTATTTTATTTGGCTTGAACCTGGGATGACGGCCTCTCCAGTCGCTCTTAAGAGACTCTTTCCGACTGTTGGGGTCGGGGGAGCCAGGATGTATAGGGGTCTTTCCAACAAAGACCAGGTAGTCAGAACATCAGAAGATGTCTGTTAATTAAAGGAAACCAGGCATCTCGTCAGGGAACTGAGCGCTTCCCTGCGTCTGGGAAGGTGCAAAGGTCTGGGCTCACTGAAGTCATTCCTTTGATGTGCACCTTGGCTCTGCAGGGCCAGTGTCCTGTCCTCCACACCCCGAGTCCCCTCAGGGGGCTCCACCAGGGGTGGCAGCTGAGGCCGGGCCGCCCGCCTGTCTGCATCCGACTTCCCTCTGCTCACTGTCTGGTCGGGGGATGGGGAGGGTGTTGGCGGCAGCGGCTGCTGACTGGAGGGCCGCAGCATCCTTTGTTTACTGATATGGGTGGCAATATTTTTCATTTACAAACTCAACCTTCAGGGTGCCCTGAAAGCTCCAATAAGGCGACCCGACTGGCACTAGTCTTGTTATTTCCCCACAAGAGCGCCCCCTGGAGGACCTCTGTTTAGCGCCTGGGGTTACGGCCTCTCCTTTAGCCGCAGCTGGACCCCGCAGTCACCACTCACCCCTGCTGAATCTCCAGCACTGCTGCGTCTCCTTTTGGTCCTCGGCCTCTTCGTGCTGGACCGCAGCGGGGGCCCTGCCCGAGTCTCTCCCCTCCTGGCCATCCTTGGGACCACCCCACCCTTGTCTCTGAAAGGCACATCTCAGTGGGCCGGTGCACCCTTCAGCCCTTGCACTGCCTCCGCATTGCCCTGTGCGGCCCTGCACATCTCTGGCCCCTCCCCAGAGCTGCCTTCAGCATTACTTCCACATCCCCACCTGCCTCCAGCCCCCCTCACGTGTGCCCGTGAGGCCCCCTCACCCTCCCCACCCAGGACCAGGCCCCTTGAAGACCCAGGGCCACCCCTTGGCTCGGTGGCGAGCTCCTCACACCCCTGGAAACGTGGCCTTGCCTTCTCGGTACTTTTATTATGCCCCTTTAACGCTTCCGTTATAACATTTCTACTCTTTTACCGGCATCACATGCTTGTATTTTAAAGTGAAATAATTGTAGACCTGTGTGTGCCTATATGATAGCTTCCTTAGAACACACTACATTTTTGTTCCAATAATTTACTTTGTTGTCTGTCCCAAGTGAACTTGAACTGGCCAAGGACAGGGGCCAAGTCATTCCCAGCCAACGTCCAGCAGAACACCTGGCGTCGGGAAACCTTCGATTAATCTCCTCTCGAGCTGGGTCTGCCCTGACTGGGACCCTTGTGTCTTCAGATACTCGTCTGTCAAACGTGTAAGGACACTTGCTAAGTCAGTGCCCCGGGCCTGGACCTGTGTGACGGGAGTGGCGGGAACGAGGCTGGTCGCAGGACAGGAGGGATTTCTAGCCCAGGGCTTGGCTGACCTGAGTTCTGGTGGTGGTTCTGCACCTGTCTGGGGCCTTGAGATAATTCACCCCCAGCTCCAGGTCCCTGTCTCCCCATCTCTGAAATGACATCATTGGATGGACCATTTCTGAAGGCACTTCCTGTCCCCACAGCCTGAAATAGGGCCCTGCAGGGTGAGTGTCTGTTCCTCCCTCGTCCAGCTGGGAGCTCTGCTTGGAAGCTGAAGCAGTGACGTCTGGAGAGAGCATAACTCACCAGCTAAAGCAGTTCTTGGACCTGGAGGCCGGGTACCAGGAAGAGGCCGCATCCTCCTCTGGCCGCTCAGAACTGCTCCACCTCTCTGCAACTTGGGAGTGTCCTCTGCGGCGCCCGTGACTCATGGAGAAGAAACGGGACAACCTCCCTCGGAGGCCGAAACACTGCGGACAGGCCGGCGGGAGCACGGGCCTTCCTGGGAATGGAGCAGAGCTGGCCCCGGAGGGCCTCGGGGCTGCCGGGCATGGCTCTGCCCGCCAGGTCTCTCCAGGCAGCGACCCTGGGAGGCACCGGCCAGGAGGGACCCGCCCCGCCTCCCGGAGGCAAGCGTGCTCCCTCTGCAGGCGGTTCTCAGGGCGACTTCTTCTTGACAGACAGGTCACTCCACAGTCAGCCTGAATCACCGAAGCCAAACCAAGGAGAGCGAGCGAGCAGGCCAGCCCCACTGCCAAGTGGACGTGAAGTTCTCCATCCCCGGGAGGAGCAAGGCCAGCAGCCCCCTGCAGGTCACCAGGAAGCCACCGGAAACGAGCCCTGGCATCGTGAGCACCGTCTTTCCAAAGGGGGTGCCCCTTTCTCACGCCCGGTGGGTGAGCCGGGGTCCGACCCCCGCGTCCTGGAGCTCAGAGGGGGCTGCCTGTACTCGCCCACCTGCACCCTCTCTCCGACCCCAGACCTGAGCTGTGCAGGGGCCCCCGGCCAGTGGCGTCTGCAAGCCCGGGCTTGTCGGGAACGCAGGAGCCCACAGGAGGCGTCGGCAACACCAGCACCGACGGGCACGGCCCCTCGGGAACACAGGGCGGCTGTCCTGAGCCTCACGGGGCTGAACGCACAGGTCCCGGAATCTCCGAGGTCCTCGCGGAGCCCAGCAGAGCAGACAGCGCCTCGGGCACTTCTCAGCGGGGCCAGCAGAAGCCCTCCATCTGCTGGGGGTCCTAGGAGCTCTGTGGGGTGGTGGGGGGATCCCGCCCACCCAGCCATTCCTGGGAAAGCAAGACTGTCCAGAGGGGATGGACCAGGCCCCACAGCACAGAAGCTCTACATCTTAACTCTGCTCCCTGGGCAGCGCAGGGCGGCCTCCTAGCCACTCACCAGCCTGATGAGGCTCACACGGCCATGGCTTCTGTCCCGCTGTCTGACAAAGGGCCCGGGGGCTGCAGAGAGAGGCTTGTAACAGCTGCTTCTGGGTTCAGGGACCACTCCCAGGCCCCTGAGGAACAGGGACCCCCCCGAGGGGGGGTCCCGGGGGGAATGAGTTCGCACAGCTGCCCAGAGGACCTTGTCTCCTGATGTCAGCACTTCTTGGTTTACATTTGCCTGGAGGAGGGCAGAGTTTGCCTTTTGTCCATCCCGCCTCAGCCGCCGTCATCCCACAGGAATGTGTCCGCAAACTTCTCCTTTGAAAGTCAGGTTGTAGTCAGTGGAGCCCGACCTACAGGAGGATGGCTCCAAGCTCCCTGCAGCCATTCTAGGTTTTAAAAATGGATTCCCAAATAGTTGTGTGTGTGTGGGGGTCTGTCTTGCCATTTGGCGCCACCATTTCTCTGCCTTTCTGCCTTTCCAGGCTTCCAGGCTTGGCTCACAGCCAGGAGAGGTGCCTGGAGGTCGGCAGGGAGGGAGGGGCCCCGAACTGGGAAGATGCCCCGTCTCTGACCCATGGAGGGCCCCCACCTGGCACCCTTGCCCCACCCAGCACCCAGCAAGTGTGGCTAGACCCCTGCCTCTCTGATGGGCCAGGTGAGCCTGGCACCTGTCCATTCAGGGGCGGTCCTGTCTACGCTGCCGGCTGTCTGGTCATTCAGGCCTGATTGGAGCTCACTGCCGGAAGGTCAGGCTGCCCATTCTCTCCAATGAAAGCAAAACCCCTATTTCCTCCTGTCTCTGGACAGGCATTTGTCACAGAGACAGCGTTGGGGCAAGTGGCGCTGGGGCAGTGAGCTCCGTGCCAGCCGCCCGCTGGCACTGTCCATCCTGGCCGGGTCAGCAGCGGGCAGGGAGGCGGGCCAGAGCAAGCCTGCCCTCAGTGCCCCGCGGTCTCTTCCAAGCCCTTACCCAGAGCGAAGAAAGAAAACCCGTCCAGCTGAGCGGCTGACCCGTCTCAGACTCCCCGGGAGCTGTCACCAGCACCCCTGCTGCTGCCCATTCAGGTGGGTGATTGTCAAGGGGCCGCCGACCAGCTGGACCCAGGTGGGCTGCACAGCGGTGTCCATGGTGTGCCCCGGGCAGGACCCGGGGGTCTCTGTGTCTAGGGATCTCGGGCAGAATCGTAGCCGATGGGCACAGCTTCAGGGCTTGGCTGCCAGCTGTGGGCCCAGCCCCCAACACGCAGCATCAGATGCCCAAATTCTTGTCTCCAAGCAGCCGTGTGCCTCTGGGAAGTCCCAGCACGTCTCCGCTGCAGTTTACCTCTCGGAACAGGGGTGCGGGCGATACAGGCTTTCTGCTCAGGATGCATCTCAGAAGAGCCGGGGATTTTGTCAGAGTGGGCGGTGATTCCTGGCCTCCGGGCTGGGCCTGCGTTTCTCACGAGCCCCTGTGTGACGCTGACGCTGCCGGTCAGGGAGCAGCCAACTCGGAAGGAGCAGAAGCTTAGGAGCATGTGAGCCTGAGTGCATCGCAGAGGGCAGGTTCTGGAGGGAGCCCGGCGCTTCACGCTGGGCCCCCTCGCCTCTGCTGTCTGACCTCTCAGTGTCCCTCTTTCAGCGGGGCTTATTGGCCACCTCCTGGTTGCCAGGTGCTGCTTCGGACCCCGGGGGCCCAGCTGGGGAAGAAGCAGCACCTGCCTGCTCGGGGCGACCGGCACATTGACCACGAGCCTCTTGTCTGTTTGCCGTTTTGCAGAGGGCAGGGGATTGTGACATCCTTGGTGCCAGGCCTGCGAAGACAGAGTCCAAACTGTTACTCATCTGGATGGAAGACTTTCTCAAGTAGTGTTTCCCAGAAGCGGCCCCTGAGAGGTGCATTTCCTGAGGCCTCCAATGCCTGATGTTTCTTCCCCTCTCCTGGGTCTGGGGGTCCTCGGGGTGCAGAGCTCAAGGGATGCTGTTCTCCACAGAAACTCTGGGCGCCCTGGGGTTGCCAGTGGGCAGGTGGTCTGAGCACACGCGAAGCCACCCCACCTGGTCCTCTTTTGTTTCTTTTTAAGTCTGGAAGCCTGGAGGAGGCTTTCTCTCCTCTTAGAATCCAGAATGTTCTTTGTGATGTGCCTCAGTTGCCTGTCGTGTTGTTTGTCCTTCCCAGAACGTGGCATTCCCTTTCGTCCGACACTGTCATCTTCCTTGGGCTGGGGCCGCCACCCTCCCGGATCTTGCCGGGACCGCATCTGCCCCACCCACCCCGTCCTTTGTCCTTCTGCACAGACGCGGGAGAGCTCCGGGAGTCGGTCTCTGATTCAGTCACAGCTTCTCATCGCTGTCTGTTTTGCTCTTTTGCTTCCATTACTTAAGCAATTTCGACTTCTTTTCGTGATGTCCAAGAGCCCTCTTCCTGTTCCCGGCTGCTCCTTCTTTTTCAGAGCTGACTGCTCTTACTTTGTCCGCACACGTTGACCAGGTGACAGGTCCCGCTGTCCGGGAAGTCTGACCCGCCGTCGCTGCGCCGGGTGTGGTGCTCGGCTCTGCTGCCTCCGCTCCGGGGTCCTCAGCTGTCTGACCTGAACCGCCTTTTGTTCTCTGCTCCTATTTGTGTATCAGCGACGTTCTGCTGAGGTTAGGATGTTGGCACTACCCCTCCAACCTACTCTTGGGAGTTGTATCCAGATGGTCAGGAGGCTGTGTCCAGGCTTGGCGAGGGGCCTGAGGGCCCAGCTGAAGGACAGCGCTGGACAAATGCCCAAGAGGGAGGGGGCCAACCCAGGCAGAATGAGGAAGATCCAGCAGGGCGGCGGCCCCCACCAGCTTCTCCACCACTGGTCCATGGCTGCCCGCCTCTCCCTGGTGCATTTCCCCCATCCCAGCATACTTGGGAGCCCAGGAGTTGAGGGTCTCTGTTTTAAGCCTAGTGGGGGGGGGTGGGTGGCGGTAGCTCAGAGAAGCAATGTGGCAGCAAGAGCAGATCGGTAGGTGGTAGTCCCTTCAAGTGAGCTGGGCAGTGCCTGGGTCCCATGGAGGCAAAGATGCCTCCACTTTTCATGCTGAAGGGGCAGTGAGAGCTGTGGTGATGCCCTGGACGTGTGCTCTGTGCTGTGCATGGTGGCCACGCCCTGGGCTTCTGTGGGCAGTGCATGTGTGTTCACATGCACTGTGTCCCACCAGAAAGATTTCACATCTGTGCTCATCTCCCTCCACCCTTATTCTTCACCCTGCTTTTTTTTTTTTTTTTTTTTTTTTTGCAGTCCAACCAAGTCCACAGTACTTTGTCTTTGCCCTTCTGGTTGCAGAGCCTTAGCTGCACTTCCTCTAAAAAAGTTGCCACTATCTACCCTGGATTCTAGTTGTTTACAAAACATGGTTCTTCTCCCTTGCTAGATTTCTTTGATTCATCTCTGGGCTTTTTAAACAACTGGCAGCACTCCTGGCACTCAAAAGATGCTCAATACATGTTGAAGAGACAGATAGATAAATGATAGGTGATGGAGGGATGATGGATGGATAGATGGATGGATGTTGGATGGATGATGGCTGGCTGGCTGGCTGGGCTGGATGATGAATGGATGGATGGATGATGGATGGATGATGAATGGATGGATGATGGATGGATGGATGATGAATGGTTGGATGATGGATGATAGATGATGAATGGATGGATGGATGGATGGATGATGAATGGATGGATGGACGATGGATGATAGATGATGAATGGATGGATGGTAGATGGATGGATGATGAATGATGGATGGATGATGGATGGATGGATAATAGATGAATGGATGGACGATGGATGGATGGAAGGGAGGAAGGGGGACAGATGGAATGAAGGATGGGTAGATGGATGGTGGGTAGAAGGAAGGGAGGGAGGGAGGGAAGGTAGAATAAAGGGTGGCTGGAAGAATAGATGGAAGGAAAGGTGGATGGATGGAAGGGTGGGTGGGTGAATCGGTGAATGGATGGAAAGCCTTATAATGAACCCTCCCCTTTAAGCCCACCCGTGCCTCTTTCTGGGGAGCTTTGTTGCTGTTTCACTCTGTGTTAGGTCCAAGGGGTGCAGAGTTGAATACCA